>NC_066375.1:1420000-2044444 GCF_013377495.2 Cygnus atratus
TCATTGAAAATTCATTACTGGAACCCTGTCCTCCAGCTCAGAGCTAGGCAGGCTCCAAGACACTTTTTTTCTGGTACATGTCACTGGTAAACTGACAACCAAAATGATGCTGATGCTTGTTTTACAAGAACTTATTCTGGCGTTTTGGCTCCTAGAATCCAGTGCTCATGTGAGGTTTGCTACATCTATTGAAAACATCTCTTGACTCTAGCCTCCGCGCCTGGTGGGGTGCCCAGCTCCCAGCGAGAGAGGTAATCACAACTGGATGTACATCGGTTTGACAGCATTTGTGCGATACCTGCTCCGACAGGCAGTGCTGACAAGTGCTGTGGCTGTTTCTCAGCCTGGCCGCCAGAAGCATCAGGCGGTGCTCGTGGGGCCACCTGGAGGGGCACCCTGCTTCAGCCCCACCGAGGGACCAGCGCTGCAAGGAAGAGCCATGGGGACAAAGCACACGGGGTGATGCGACCAAGTCCGAATGATGGCTGGGTTTTAGGTGTTCACAAAACTGCACGGCCCTGTTCTGAAGAGTTTTTCCTTATCGCACCCGTGTATGCGAACAGAACGTCTCCAGCACACACCACTCCTTACTGCTCAGAAGCATAGTGTTTGCTCTGGATGTTAAAAGGGGAGATAGTAACAAAAGGCAACCCTTTAGCAAATGCCTCTGAGCTGGGATTTTGAGATTTTCACATCCCTAACGTGGCAGAGCAGACTGGGGGCTGAGCAATGGTAACGCTCTGCCCAATTACAAAGTAATTAAAAGACCGGTGTGGGCTCCACAGAGAAAGCTTTGCATATGGACTTCAATTATTATACCACAGTCTTGCCAGAAAAACACAAAAGAGGATCTCAGGCAGCGCAGAGGATGCATATGGCTTGTGTAGGTGGAGAAAGCTAAGAGACTGTTACTTTGGGTAGGAAGTGGATTTTCTCTCTCCTATAATCTTGTTAAATTACCCTGTTTTTAAATCAATGATTTATATTGCTCTCTTCAAACCCAGAGGAAAAAAAAAAAAAAGCTTCTCTAAACAGCAAGTATGTGACAAGCACTACATTTTCACTTTCATTTATCCTCATATTGCGAAGTTCACTCAGCAAACCAGAAGTGTTACAGGAAAATGCTGGGAAGGACTGGTTAAAAAGAAAACCTTGGCTGAAATGAGATGGAAAACAGATTTCCCGGTTTAGGTAAGTATCAGAAAATAATACATAATGTTAGACATCTGAAAAAGGAAGTAGGAAAATATACAGGAATTTGCATAGCCATTTGCAGTCTGAGCAGAGCAGAGAAAAACAGCGTCAGGACAAGGAGCGCGTCGAGCAGGCGGCGGTGCCGGGAGGTGCAGCGAGCGTCGCCCCACATCTCCAGCCCCAACCCTCCCTCTGCCCCTGGCTCCAGCAGCCCATGAGCTTCACCAAGAAATTGCAAGAAACTGCGTTTCTGTTGCATGTGCCCATGTACAAGTGGAGGAGGAGGAGGACTCCCTCATTTTCCTTTGTGCTGCTGGTGGTCTGGCTTTCAGGGAGTCCCCCCTCCCTTTTACACCAGTTGTGCGTCTGGGTAGGGCTAGCGGCTTCCGTGGGGAACTTCCATGGAACTCCCAGCTTCCACCTCTTGGCAACACTCGCAAAAATAAAATTAAAATAAAAACACAAAGCTGCGGGATATGCAAGACAGCAGCCCACCTGCAGCAGGTGGAGGGCAGGACACTGAGACAAGCCAACAGCCACTGACTTTTAGACTGGAAGAAGAAAAAAATATCATCGAGATCCTCTTCTTTATGGAGTTGTTTGTACTGTACTCAAATAACCCTGAGAGGGTCTGACCCTCTGTCTGCAGGCTGCTGCTGACTCTCTGCCCCTCACTCTGGCAGGCACTGCAACTACTTTAAATCTATCCAACTAGCAGCCCATCCACCTTTTAATTTCCAGGAGTCCCACTGTGCTGTCATGGAGCACCAAGTCTTCATTCACTGCTGTCCTGAGGGTGAATGGTTTCGCCCTACGGCCCAAGTGCCCGGCACAAGGTTTCACCAGCTGCGATAACAGAGAGGAGCAGCGTCGGACAGTCAAAAGGGAAGCGCTGACATCAGTGACAGACGTCTTTAGCTCTGCTGACTCACTGCTTCTTCCCCCCGCAGGGAAAACAAGCCCGAGCACCAAGAACTTTCCCACAGCAGCCCACGTTGCTGCCGGGAGCCCCGCGACGGAGCAAGGCCTGGGGAAGCGCGGCTAAACCCCTTTCTATTTCCAGACCCTGGGTGAGGTGGATGGAAATCACGAGGCTCCCGGTTCACATGGGAAGCCATTAATAACCTCCTAAACACTGTCACATCCTCTAACGTGTGTGCTATGAAGGGCTGTCAGGAGAGGAGCCGCTGGGTGTGTAAGTCCTGCCCCGCGCTGCCCAGGCACAGCACCCAGGGCGCCGCCACGCAACTGCCTGCAGCGCTGAAGGTGTGTTGGAAGAGGAAATCCTGCCCCAGGGGCTCAGCAAGTGCTGGGGAGATAAAGCCAACAGGTCACTTAGACATGCCCTCTTCCTACCAATGAATATAAAGAGCTTGTATGAAAGGATCTTGCCTGGATGCAAATTCCTTCCTTCAAACAAACCTTACAGGTCTTAGCCCCAGTTTCTAAGGCAAAATCCAGTCTGATTATTTAATCAGTATGCCTTAAATTCCCCCCTGTAGTTACAAATGAATAAAACTTGCAACTCCTTTTTTTTTTTTTTTTGCTGAGATATATTAAAAACTTACTGAATTTTACCTTGTGGTGCCCTTCCCAGGGATATTTAGTGAATCTGGGACCTCTCTGGGTGAAAGACAAGCCATTCAATTTGTTCCTTGCACTAGCTGTTCTCCAGAACACCGCCCACGCACCGAGGTTCGAGACCTCCACAACAGCACAGCACACACTGAATTTTATCTCACAGACATGCATCGCTACCGACTATTTTTGGATGACTGCCTAAACCAGGGAGCATAGCAAGGTGCATAGTAAGTGTATGGAGAAAAGGTAGAATGAGAAGTGCTCAGCAGGGGGTTCTGACTTCCTCTGAGCAGCAGCCCTGGAAAGCATCTGTGTTAAAAGAGCTTCATGTGGTGAGTTTTCCTGGGTGGGATGAGGACTGACTATTGCTGCAGAAACAATGCACACATGATGACTCCATAAATCCTCCAGCAGCAGTCAAAGGAGGAAACGCCATTACCCCTAAGTGTGAAATGCATTTGTTGGCTGATGGTTTAGACGTGGTCAGCAAGAAAAACCACCCCAAGGGCTGCTCTGCTGCAGTGCACAGGAACACCGAGGCAGCGCCACGACTCCCTTGAGCATGAACCTCTCATCCCTGCACAGACACCTACTTTTTCTCGGATAATTAATTCTGCTTCTCAGGGTTTCCACTTCCATTTAAACACACAAGCCTGAAAACTCCCCAAACTGCAACACAAACTGGCAAAGCTGTTGCTCCGTGTCCCTTCCAGAGACCATCCCTGCCCCGGGCTGTCCCCTGCTCCCCCAGCAGTGAGGGGGTTCCAGTTCATCCCGTGGGCACGTGCCCGTCAGTAAAGGGGGGGTCTGATCCTGGGTCAGGAATAGCCTGACTCCTTTCCCTTGCTCAGTGCATTGCTTTTCTATACTGTTTAAGAACAGACTGAGAGAAGCAGGAAAATGATAAAACTAAGAGCCTACTGAATATTAAGTGTATAGCTCATTCATTGGGGTTTCTTCCATGTCTTCATAAGTACAGAGTCCCTAGATGGCACCTGGGGCATTCATACAGACAGCTGTGCTTTGCTTCTCTCTTCTAACTTAGAGACAGACCCCGCAGCCTTTTCTCAGGAGGAAAAGTCCCTTTCCCCTAACAGGGATGAAAATTTTCCAGACGTGGACTAAATAATTGGGCCCTGCAGTAGAAGACTGGAAGAGATGAGACCAAGATGTATTTCTGGAAAACAAAAAAAAAAAAAAAAAAGGAAAAAAAAAAAAGGAAGAGTTTTTCAATAACGATAAACCCCGTAGCCTAGGAGGCTTCCAAAGACGGCAAATAAAGTCCTTGTCCAGGAGCTGAGATCCGTCAGGGACAGGCACTGGGAGCTCAGGAGAAAAGAACATCTCAGACCTGCTGAGCTACCAGCAGATCACACACAGTGACCACCTCTCGTAGCTGTCCTTCCCTGGGAGTGGAGCAGTTATTTAAGCCCAACCCCAGATCTCCCGTCTGGTACAGAACCAGTATCTTCCTCTTGGCCTGGAGGCAACAGCACTGCGAATTTTGGTCTTAAATGAAATTAATGAAAGAAAGTACAATTGTGAGAGCCTCGTGCCTGTGAGCAGGACAGAAGCTGTTGGCGGCTGCCGAGCAGCGCTGACACCAGTGCCAGGGAAGAAGGAACCAGGGGAGCCAGTGCTTGGAACACGCCTGATTTTGGCATTGAAAGTGTTACAGAAAACATGCCATAAAGTTCCTCTGAGGCTTTAATTTCCCTCCCCCTGATCTTCCTTTGATTTTGATCCCCTCCTTTCCTTATGTCCTTTGAACTTTTAAAAAGGCACTTTGAAGACATGTCATAAAGCAGTTTTTTATTCATGATCCCCTCTTTGATGCTCTTGCTACTTTGTATGAACTGCAGCCTCGCAGGATGTGGCAGCCAGAGGAGCTGAAAGCTGACACTGGGAAGACAGCGCAGAAAAGTAAAAGCGTGGACACTGTTTGTCAATAACTCGCTCGAGCCGTGCACATGGACATAGCATCCCTTATTCTTCAGTGTGTTGACTTCTAAGAAATATAAACCTGGTCACAACTACAACAAATCTGCTCCTCCAAGGAGCCAGCGGGCTGCCAGGAAGGTGGCACCAAGGCAGAGGGCAGCTGGCTGGCAGGTCCTTCGTCCCAAAGGCTGCCCCCATCTGCCACATCCACCCGACCTCACGGCATCCCCTCCCAAGGGTGGCCTCACATCCCTCTGCAGCAACCTCCCCTGCCCACTCCTTTCCCTCCTTCCCCAGCAGAAACATGGGTGCACGCAGGGCTCGGAGGGCAGGGCTGCCTCAAGAGGTTGCAGCAGTGGAAAGACCACACCTAGGAAGAAAAGGCCAAAAGAGGCAGAAAAAAAGAGGCGCTCTGGGGGAGAGAAAGGGGCCAGCAGCTCACACCCAATTCCTGTCCCTGCCTCTCACCTGGGATCTTTAATTTGGCCTTTCCACATGCAGAAATACAACACAGCCCAATTTGTTCAGATTGGCCAAAGGCAGCTGTCCAGCCAAAATTAGTCACATCACAAGAACTGCTCTTTGGCAGATAATACAATGGTTCTCAACAGGACATGCAGATATTTTGAAGTAGCTGCTAGATGCAAGATTTACCATATTATTAAGTCTATTCTCTGGTTCTTCTATTTCAGTTCTATGTCACTTGCATTTAGACAAATCCTAGTGCCCTCTTTCATAATTTTATTTTGAATCTCAGGGTGCAGACATTCCCAGAAGTCCCTTAAAGTCCCAAAAGCTGGGATCCCATGATATGGATAAAATCGTAATCTAAATCTTAAAAATGTTTTTATCCATAAAGGTTAGGACAGAACAAATGAAATTAAACTGTCTGAAATCCAAAAACTAATTGAAAGAAAAAAGAATAAATAAAGATGAACCAACACAAGCAAATAGAAAGACATGGTAGGTTTAAATCTTCTGAACTCTAACCCTTGAATTCTAATCCACTCCTCAGACATTGAGATATGTCCCAGCCCACTGCATTTGATGTGGAAATGCCACCATAGGCAGTACTGGATATTTTTGCCCCCCAGCCAGACTTACAGACGTACAGTCCCTAGCCACTGACAGCCAGGCAGGATGGGAACGGGGCTGGGCAAACTCTTGTGAACCACCCTCTCCAAATGTGTCAGAAAGAGACCTTTTCTTCTGAAGATGGATGGTTCAAACATGACCTATTTTTCATGATAGGTATCAGCTGTGTTTTGGATTGCCCAGGATGTTATTGGGTCTGCCAGGCAGAGAAAGACCGAAGACAGGATTACATGTAATCCCATAATTCTGCATGTACAGCTCCTTAAATATTGAATTGCTGCTACAGGATTATATACATTTGATACTTCCTGAATCAAGCAGACTGTGTAATTCGTCTTGATCAAAGTTACAAGGAGCTTTTTTCCCTGCACACGTGCTGCACGTTCTCCACAAACAGGTCTTCGGCCTGGAATCCAACCGGCAGGCAGACGATGCAGCTGCCACAGCAGGAGAAAGGGAATACAGAGCATACCACCATCACCAACTCTTCACACCTGGGAGAACTACTTTCCTTGAATCATGCTTTCCATATTAAAGTATCTTCCTCTCATATCGAAAAGCTCGGAGATGAATCCCAGGTTAGGTGACATTTTTCCCCTCCTGAGTTTTTCTCTGAATTAGAGTTGGACACTTCCTCAGGGAAGCGTTTTTGCAAAGCTGGCCTCTGTGGCACGTAGCCACTGCTCAGAGCCTCTCAACTTTATTTAACCTTTGTGTAGGAAATTGCATTAGCTCAGCACAAGAGGACCTCTCAGCAATGGAGGAACAGATGTTCAGGCACTAGATAAGCCACAAGCAAGTCCGTGGTGTTTATCAGCAGGGGGGAGGTTTGGGCTTGTTATTTTTAGAGGCTGCCCGGTGGTAGGAGCTATTCTGAAATAAGTGAAAATTATCCTGAAAACTGCTTGATGGACTTTTGAAACATTATGTTCTGAATATTTTATTTTTTTCCTCAGTTGCTCCTTTTTACCTGCAACACTTATTTAGTGCCTTTTTTTTGGTGTGTTTTTCCTTATTTTATTACGGCCAAGTGTCTGTTCCTGGGACTGAATGCAGATGCAGCTGGAACAGGAAATTCTAACATGCTTCCAAACCTGGGAATTTTTCACTTTAAACTTGAGATAAAGAGAGAACTTGTTTTAAAGACAGATGTCCCATAACAAAGGACAAATATTTCCATAGGGGCCAAGCCACAGTGCTCTTGAGAAACCAGTACTGCAAAAAAATAGCAAAATGTAAAGACGTGTTATGATTCCAGTGTGCATTTATTAAATTATCCCTATTTAACACACTTCTTCCTGCTTGGTCTAAAAAACAAAACAAAAACAAAGTGAGAAAAAACACAAATACCCATGTGAGGGTTATTTCTTTTGATTTTGTTAACCTTAAGGCATCTCTTGGTTATGCTATGATCTCAAACTCCTTGCTCTGCAATTCAAGCCAAAGCAGGTCTCTGGAGGTAAAATCTGGCCATCCCATCTTCATGAGCTGTGTATGAGCATAATATACACACTCACGTGAAACCTTCCATTTGAGTTATTCAGAGCTCCATGTGTGGCAATTCATTTCACTAGAGGCCACCTTGCACTGCTTGAAGACGTGTTTTTAAGTCAACCCTGCAAAATTGCTGGTGTTTCTATCAGTAACTGTGCGACTTGACTTTCCATGTAGGTAAGTACTGAGGAGCTGCACTGTACTGACCCCAGCACTGGATGGGAAGTTCTGGTCAACACCCCTACGGCATTTTAGACATTATTGTCCCAACCACCATCAGTGGGACCAAAATTTCAGTCCACAGAGTGAAATAATTTGCCCAAAGCCACGCACTAGCACACAGACACGTCTGCAGATCTCACTCTTGCATAAAGGATTTTTAATTGTGACTCAGTGACGCAGCCAAGCTTCTATATAGGTGGATACACACAAAGTGGAAGGAGATCTGGGGGTGACAGTCACTCAGCGCTCAGGATGACAATTGAATGTCTATAGACATTCAATGCCCTTAGAGCATTCAAACGACAGGCCAAGCACTTTGAGGTGCCATGTACTATCAACACCCAAACAAAGCAGCAGTTTTATTGCCCAGAAGATGTCACAGAAGGTGAGCAAGCTGTCGCAGAGTGGCTGGGGCTCCCCGTGGTACCACCACGTTGCCGCAGCCGCTTGCTTCTTCCCGCCAGCAGGCTTTGGGAGAGCAAGCAGAGGAGAAGTTTAAGGTAGTAAACAAAAAGTGAATGCTTTGTGAAGGGTATTTTGTTTTACTAACCTACAGCAGGCTTTTTAAAAGGTGCTCAAACAACCAAAGCTGCAAGTGTGGAAGCTGGCACCATGAGAAGCCCGGTGTCCAGCCAGCCCGGGTCTGAACAGCCCCCAGCCCGAGGTTTTTGCAGGGTTCTCCTCCTCAAGTCCCGCTCCCCTGCTAGAGCAGGCATCTCCCCTGTTGAGAAGATGAGAAATTTTGGAGCTAGAAATAGAAGAAAACCAGGCTAAATAGAAGAGCATATGCACAAGTGTGCATCTAAAGCAGTGAACATACAGGGAGGAAAGAATAAAAAAACTCATTGAGCATTTCCCTCAGGGCAAGAGCACTGACCCTCACCTGCCCTGTTCCTGCTCAAGTGCTTCAGGGTGCTTCCCAAGAACGGCACAAAACCACAGCACTGATGGGTGGTAAAGGCCTCAGATAACATTTGTACAGCACTTTGACACAGAAAGCCCCAAATTCCCCTCTATTGAGGCGAAGTCTGACAAAGGCATAATGGAAATAGGCTTCCGGCTGACAAGAATGTCACTCTGGCACTTGTACAAGTCCACATAAACTTTCCGGCCTGCCCTCCAAGTGCGAGCACTGGCGTTTCCATTAAGTGCCTGAAGACGCAGAAGGCATCCGGAGCAAAAGTAAACTCCCGACCAGAGCAAGCACGATCCTGGGCTTGAAAATTTCCGCAGGACTACTGCAAGTAGTTTCCCACCAGGAGCAGGGGTCACCCTGGCAAACCGGGGAGTTTTGTGACTGCCACACGGAGAGGAGCCCACACTCGGCCATTTGAGAGGATCTGTTTGGAGCTATCGCTGGGAACACCTGTCAGAAGAGCCCTCGTCCAGAGGTGGGCTGGAAGCGCCTGCAGTGCTTGGAGCTGCACCGAAGGCTGCACAAGCCTGGCAGAAACCTGCACCAGGCACGCTGCTGGAGGCCAGGCAGGAACAGCAGGAGCCAGAACCACGCTACGTGCAGGGCCCTTGAGCAGGAGCTGCCAACACGGCTCAGTCCCGCACTGCTCACACAGCGGGGCCTTCCATCGGCACCTGAGCATCGGCTGTCCCAGCCTGGAGAACTGACACTGGCTGCTGCCTGCTTCCCCCCCTCTGCGTGCTGGGGTCCCCTGTGGGCAGCGGATCCCAGGGCAGCCCTGGGGCACGGCAGAGCACAACGGGGCTCGTGGGAGGAGGAGAGCGTCCCTCGCATGGTCTGTGCCCATGCCTCACAACGACCATCTCCCATCTCTGCTCCGAGCATGTGGATGTGAAAGCTGCACCGCTGCCTGCAGGGGAAAGTTATGTTAGAATAGCAATTAATGTATTTCTGGCTGCATTTTAATGAAACTGGGCAGCTGGAAACAGGCAAGCAGCCAGTGCCACGTGACCACGCCGTGCTCCCTTGGACGCCTGTCAGGAATCTCTCCTCTCAAGTATCCAGTTGTCCTGCGTGACATTTTTTCCCCCAAAAACTGAACTAATCAATGTCTGGCTACTAGTTATCATGGAGAAAGGGAGAAACACATACTGAGAAGCTGTTGTACATCAGCCGCTGTGTTATGAACACACTAGAGATACAGCTATGCACAGTACTTTATTGCACACTATTGTATTTATCTTCATGCAGGCAGAAAGGCTGCGAGCGATGAGTGTCTGCCACAGAGAGCACTTCTAAGTCAGGTTATTGCATTCTTGACTTAAGCCCATTTTTCTGGTTTCCCTGCAAACGTCAATGAATTTTAAAAGGAAGCATTCAGCCAGGAGCTTCCCATTCAGGCAAAATACAGCATCCTTCTAGGTGGGGATTGTACCCTTGCGTGGCACAGGGATGAGCCCAATGGACTTCTGCCTCTCACATGGGGGATCCCTGAGGGATCCCCAACTTGCTCGAAGCTCACGTCCCAGTCACTCACATCAGCTGCTACAGTTGCTCTCAGAAGTCTCTCAGAAGTGCTGGGCATTTTCTGAATGCACAGGGATAGATATGCCTGCACCTCGTGCGCTTACACACATACAGGTGTGTGCCCAAGACCAAAGACAACAGGAATGTAAATATGTTTTATGCCTAATTATGGAAAGTACTTTGGCAGGAGGCGACTGCGGACACAAAGAGCTACTATTTGGGTTCTCCAGGCTATGGCCTCCATTCAGTACACAATTGGCAATATTTGGACAGTACGGGCCAGTTCCTTCCTTTGCAAGGTAACTTCCTCTGCCTGGCAGCCCTCGAGCAGGCTATAAAATGACCTTATGTTTAAGGACAGTGTCAGATTAAACAAGCAAAGGAGAAGTGCGCTCGCTCGCTCTCCCTGCATCCCTGTGGTTGTTTTACAGCTCCCTTCTGCTTTGTCTTCAGGGCGCAGGCAGCTGCTCCCGGCAGCACTGCCCGCAGCACTCCTGCCCACGGCGATGCACACAAACCCCGACAAGCACACAGCGTGCCAGGGAGAAAATGAGGGAAACAGCAGCGTGCAAAATAAAACATAGATATTAATCTTACAAGACTCTCTGTTTGGGTTCTGCCTCTCCCTCCCCTCCCCCTTCAGCTTCCAGCCTTCCCCAGACAAATGCTCTCCTCCGACGTGCCCGAAAGCCTTCTGGCACCTGGCCTGCCAGTGGGCACAGCTTCGTGAGTGCTCCCTCACCACTCATTGCCCTGTCCCAACCTGCTACAACACACATCGCTTCTGAAATCCGGCTGTGAAACCAAACAGAAAGCTTTCCATTGACACTCCAATGCATGTGCAGCGATTCAAAAGCCTTATTTTAAGTTTTACAGTGCTCCCACCTGAATAAATTAATTTTAAGTGCCACTTTTCCATTTGTGGATTATGAAATGTTGGGAGGTCTGGATGCCATAGCCAGGTACCAAAAGGTACCACATTACACACTGCATGGCTCTGTTGGTGTTGCTCTAACTCACAGTTACCATTGCCGTGAAACCCCACAGAGCTCTCCCCCACACAGCCCCCCGAGCGTGACCAGTCTCGTTGCTCAGACCCACAGCCACAGATGGACAGACAGTGGTGGGGCTGCTGCTCCCAGGGGTGACCACGAGCCATGAAGCCATGGGGGGACTCGAGCACGACATGGCTCAGTGGAAAAAAAATTACTAATATTAAACTTTTCCTAATCCACCCACCTTCCTGCTCCCCTCCGGAGCAGAACAGCTGCATTGTACCATGGGGTTTGCTCAGGCCAGAACTGGAGCCCGTGCGGGAAAAGGAGGGCTCCTGCTGCCCATCAGCACAGCTCCCGCCGGGGCTGGCTTCCTGCAGCCACCCCGTTGGGATACAGACGTGACTGTGGCCATGCTCGGCCATAAAGCACAGCATCGCCCTGTAACGTGTATCTGTGTGGGTGTAAATGCCTGCGCGTGCAACAGATGTCGGCACACTCACCGTATTGACATCCACAAGAGAAATCTGGAGAAGTAAGATGCAGTTGGATCGTTGGCTCTGCTTTGTTTCATCTGAACCTCAGACTTCTTTTGGGAGGATCCTGAATACAGAGAGAGGAGAGGGGGGCAGGCAGAGGAAGGAGCAGAACAGAAACTGGTGTGTGCTGCAAAACCAGCTCCAGCCAGCATGGCTATTGCTTCAAAGTCACTACATTGCACATTAACTTTTTGACCACCACCTATATTCAATTTCCATATGTTTATAATCACATGGAATGATTGTTGAGGTGTATCAGAGCATCAAAGAGTACAGGTCCAGAGGACAAAGGTGTTCTCTGAGCACAGCTAAAAGATCTGAAGCTTTGTTCACAGAGGGAACATCTTACTTGTTTCACGGGGTGATACCTATCAGCAAGTTTAGCATCTTTTAGATAGGATTTGCCAGGTTTAAATCCTGGTCACAAAGAGCCCCAGATCCAAAGGTATTTATATAAGCTTGCTTCCTCCCATTCAGCATACAAAAGGTTTGTTACAGCCCTTGGCACCCCTCTAGCAAAACAGAGCAGGTCTAAGTTTACTCCACTCACGCAGGAAAACTCCTCTGACAAGTCAAACACACGCGTTTGGCTGGGAAGGCTGCAGCACAGGGCTCCTCACTCCCTGCACAAACCAACCTCCCACAGTAATGCAGGGACAGAAGCACTAGGTGGCAAAAAAAGCCAGCAGGTCCTCATTAGTTGCACTCAGAAAATGAGCATTAACGCACCTACAAAATTTCAGGTTGTTCAACAGCAGCTGTGATGGGTGTCAGCAGGGCCCGTATACCCACCGGTAGGTTTTATTGTTTCCAATGAAAGGACTGAACTGAGGGCTCACAAATATCCAAAGAAGAAGGGGAGAAACGGGTTAAACTCCCAAATTGTTACTGAATAAATGTTAAAGTACAAATAGCATCACACTTGGATTTCTGTGCACTGCTTCCTTCCTGGTAATTGCAGTATAATAAAGCATCAAAATAAACAGTAATCCAAAAAAAAAAAGGCTAAAATTGGTCTGTATTCCAGATGAGAAACATCTGCAGCAGTAGATCAGATCTTTTCTCTTTTTCCTGGGCAATTACTTAGACAATGTTACACTCTCATAGGTAAAATTATTCTCCCAGCCTCTTCTATCACTTCATAAATTAAATCAGTATTTTTGGAAGGGAAGTAAAAATCAATAAAGACCTCTAGATAAATAAGAGCAAAAGACTCCCTCAGATGTAGTTTAGATGCCTGCCTTTGTGAACACTTCCTGTGCAGCCGTTCTCATTCCTAGCTGCATTTTCTCAAACGGATGGGGAAAAAATCCCTCAAACACTTAAAATTTTTAAATAAGAGCATAATTTTTCCCGAACTAAAATGAATAATCGAAGGGTAGGATTAGACCAACGTATTAACTGTCTGACTTGTTACCAGACAATAAAGAAGGGCAGTTGCATTAGCTTTGGAACCACTACTGCCAATTATGAAAGCATTGTGTTTGCCATACACATTGATTAGAAAAGCTGTTTATTTGAACTAATAAGCAGTAAATGAGCCGAAATTGTCTTTTCTTTATTTTTAATATGATAAATGGAATAAACTGCGAGTACATCTGTTCTGAGCCTCTTTTCCACCATACGCTATGCCTGAAAAGCCTGAAAAATGTTCTTTGCTATTCCAACGTTTCAAATTAATGATTTCTCTCCAAAGCGTTACCTACAAAACATACATCAGTGCTTGCATGGTTCAGTCCTCATTCTGCATTTAGTTCATCCTCCAAGCTAAACCACAGGGCACGGAGGGGAGAAGAGAGGCACTCACCTCCCAGTAAACGATGGGCATCTTCGCACAGCCTTGCAAGCACCTCTGGGCCATCGGCACAGCTCAGACAGCTGGGTTCACACTCTCCCCGGGCGATGGCAGCCTCCTGGGCAGGTCCCAGGCTGGGCTGGCAGCAGCCCGCAGAGCCCCGTGGGCAGCCTGAAGGCCCCCACTGCCCCCGGGACCCCCAGGTGGGGTGTGCGTGGCTGCAGCACCTCGGCTCACAGCGCTCGGGTCGACCGGGTCCTGAGAGATTTGTATCAGGAAAGCCTGAGGAGCAATAATTGAAAAAAGTCAGAGGGCCGCACTTGGTTATTCTAACAACAAAAATTTATTTATTTATATCTTTAACTTCACCGCTAACTGGCTTTAGTTCCCTGAGCTTCCTCCCAGTACAAGCAGCCCCTGGTCATTCTGAATGGAGATACACACACAAACTGATTTTAAAAAAAAATTACAGAAGGCCACCAAAAAAGCCGAAGAGGCCATGCACTCACCTGTGCAACATGGCAGAGCCCCTCGGCTGGTGAACCCACTGCCGTACTTTCCAGGGGGCGAGCGCCGAGCTTGCGGACAAGCGCCTGCTGCGGCATCAGGCAGGTTCCCCGCTGAGTTCAGCTGAGCATAAAAGCTGCAAACAGAGGGCAAAAGAGTGTCAGCAGATAATGAACACCTTATTTTAGGCTGCGGTCAAGTAATTTGCTTTTCTGAGGAGGGATTTTTTTTTTTTTATTGTACTTGGTGGGATTTTTAGGGCAACCACGGTAAAGTTTCTCCATAAAGGAAAAGCAAACAGCTGAAGAATCTTCCCCGGGCTTTAAATCTCCCTGCAGAGAGTAAACCGTGAAGTGTTTGTTAAAATCCTAATCCGATTTAAGACTGCTTTTGACCATGTTAGGGAAGGAAGTGCTGGCTGTCGGTGCCCCATCCAGCCGGGGCTTTTAAAGCCACGCTGCTCTGCCTGGGAAAAACCCGCACCGTGCTCTCAGGATTGCTGAATTCAAGAACACCCATCCAGAAATAAAGCTCATTTAAAGTGAGCAGTGAATAGGTCTCTGTGGTTGGGTTCTCCCTGGAGAAGGGATCCCTTTCCCTGCAGAGGTGACCCCAGCCCAGGTGGGTGCAATGGCAGAGGACGGGTCCAGCCAGTCCCTGCCCGTGTCTCATGCTGCATTTCACATCTCCAAAGCAAGCAGGCCCCGGGCAAGGAAATCCTGCACATGTCCTTGGGGCAGGAGCGGGCTTTTCTCACAGGTCAGCCACCTCCGCTGTTGGCCTTTCTAACACTTAGATGGGGGAAGAAAGGGAAGTCAACACAGCCCACGCCTGGTGCTGATACACAGGCTGTAAGCACGCACAGATATTCCAGAAAATCTTGAATCCCTCAAAAGAGAACAAAGTACTCGCATTGGCAATGTCACAGGAATTCATTGATCACTAGTTCACGAAAATTCATGATTCTGTTGATCACAAATTCATGAAATTGTGCAGATCTGGGCAGCTCCCTGGTTCCTGAGCTCTCACCTGCAGGTTTAAGAGCCAGAAGGCTGCTCTGTGCCGACAGCTGCCGGCAGAGACGTGAAAATAACCCAGAGCCAGACAATTGTTCAGCAGGTGACACATCAGGAAGCCCGAGCACCGCGTGGATGACTGGTGCCTGAACATGCTCCTCAGGTCACGGAGGTAGGAATGCCACCAGGAGCGAGAGCCTGGCAGCCTGCTGGAGCAGACACCTACACAGCCACGCGGGCGCACGGCGCGGGCCAGGCACCGAGGCTGGCTGGCACACCCCTGGCCCCACTGCAGCGAGTCCTGCTGACATCCCAGCCCTGCGTGCAGCCATCCCGATGGCAACAAGCAGCTCCTGCATCACTGGACAGCATTTCTGTAATGCACATCTGGAGGAATGCATTTCTGGGTTTTCTTAACCTACGCTGAATTTAGCTCATAAAACTATTTCTACTTTCTTTTCAAAATACCATAACAAGGGAATCGGTATCAAGCAACCTGCACAGAACTGTTACAGCTATATATTAATATTCCAAGCAAATCACTGAGTATTTGGCCGCAACAAAACAGCTACCCCTCTGACAACAGTCCGTCATGTTCCTCCCTCGTGGAACAGCAGGAGGTGGCACTGATGCTACATTTTGGTTGCAGAGATGTTCTCAGCGCCCTGGCCAGCAGCACCCGCTGTTGGTGGAGAAGCGGCCACCAAGCCACACTGCTGCACCTTTCCCTTGGCGAGGAAGAGAGCAGACGTGCTCCTGGGGACAGGCAGCACCACAGCCTGCCAAGAAGGCCAAGAAGCTGCAGCACAGAGTCCCGCTCCCCTGGCCTCGCCACCGCAGTGGGGAGCACGCGAGGATCAGGGGGTCAGGGCCACTCGGTTCTCTGCAGCTCCGAGCATTGCAGCAGGGCTTTAACGTCAGGCAGTGCACAGCAAAGCCTAATGAGCGAAGTTGTTTTGAGAGCACAAAGTGTCCTTATTCTTCACAAAATGGAAATTTTGTGAGATGTCCGCAGGCAAGCCAAGGAAAACACAAACCGCATGCCTGCCGTGGCACAGGGGCACAAACGCTGTTATTGTTAATGTGACAAAGTCGCATGTCTAGTCACACAAATTACCAGAATGCAGAATTCCCAAGTTTAAAGAAAAACAAAAGGACTGTTAAAATGAGCCACGCTTAGGCCAGGGCACACTTGACTGCATTCCTTCAAACAGTTCCGAGCTTCCTTGCTTTTGGGAGAGGAGAGAGAGAAACTGGGATCTCACTTACTCTGTACCAAGCAGTATCAGTAATTTGAGTGTGCAACAACAAAAGAAGAGTCAAAGTAGGCTCTAACTGCCCCGGATAACCTGTTCCTGCTGCCATCCACTCAAGGTCCTAGCTGAAAGCCTTGGTGCGGGTCACCTGCAGGTCTCTCACAGGAAATCAGCAAACACATCTATACAAATATATTTATTTATACCACCCACTGTTTAATTTATTTCAATACCTTATTATTCTCTAGATCTGCCCATTTTGCTGTCAACAAAGAGCATCAGTCTCTGGGGTACCCAGAAGCACAGCTTGGCACAGGCCCGCTGCTGCCCCCCAGTCGCTCCCCTCCTGCAGAGCCACACGGCCGGAGCGACAGCCCTGGCTTCACAGCATTTACAGAGGGGAAAAACAGGAACTTTAAAGATTTAAGCTCTTGACATCTGGATTCTGTCATTGTAATAGGATAAAACAAAGCTGTGATCCAGCCTTCTTTGGTCAGGCACAGATCAGAAGATGAACTTCCACATCTCAGCTCAGCATGTCATTATTTTCTATACGCACAATCCCCCAAGAGATTCTCAGGAGCACAGACTGCAACACGAAAACCAAGGCCCCGGCACACCAGGATCAGAAACGTGCTGGTAACTGGAAAGATTTCTGAAGAGTTTCCTTGGCTAGAGCTGATAAGCAGAGGTTTTGCCTTGGAACTGTTTATAAATCCTGGCTCCAGAAAAGCTTAAGAGAATCAATGTGATCATTCACACAGAACTGGTATGCGTGCTTCAAGATGCAGGTGTCAGTTCTGGGGAGATCGAATAGCATGGTTCTTTGGGGAAAAAAAATGCTCTTCTATGTGCCAACACACATTTAGTCATGACTGCAGCTCTCATGTTACTGGGTCCCAGCTTGAACATGGCCTAAAGAGCTGTTTCAGCCCAACAATTACTTAATGTTTTTCAGAAAATTTCAGGAGGTAGGAACAGGGGAAAGACAACATGAGGAACCTTCCCTCTATTCCAAGAGCAACTTTTAAAGAGCAAGATGACCTTTAGTTCAGTAGAATGTGCTTATGTAGCAAGAAGGTTATATTTTTTTAAATGATCCCTTTTCAAACAATTAAAATACACACCCACACCATATGCAAGTAGGCAAGTCAAAAATCTCTGCTTTACATCATGCACAGCACTTTTAAATGACATCTCCTTTTTCCGGGGTGGAAAATCACAGTCAGCATTTGTATATAAATATTATTACACAGCTTGAACGTACAAGCCAGGAAACAGAGTGCTGCATGACAACGTGCTAAAAATTCCTTGCTGCATTTTTTTTACATTAAGAACCCAGCCCTGTCTGTACAGTAATTCCATTGTCACACACAGCTCACAGCGGCTTGCAGTTCTCACAGCTACAGCACCAACACTTCATCCGAAAAGTGAAGAGCAGCCACGCATAGGCAATCCTCTCCTCCTCTTATGGCTGCGATGCACTGCTCTCCTGAAACCTACAGATCAAAGCAGCACACACGTTAAATCCCTGGCTATTGTCACGCTCTGACTACACGTGTGACTATGAACGGGAACATTTTAATTAGGAGCGTCAGCATTTCTTCCAAAAAGACACAGACGAAGAGGTCATGTTGACATGCATTCTCTTTAAAGTAATCCAACCTAATAGTAAAAATATGCTTTACTAGATTGACTTCCAACCACCACAAACCTCTTTCCTAGCCTACAAGTGACTAACAGGGCCAAAGACCAGGACTCGACTTTGGTTTTGGCTAAGACAAAGCATAGGATCAGTTTACCTTGCAACAACTTCAGTCTGTCTACTGAGTGGCATCAGATCCCAGCTTCTCCTGGGAGATTTTATCTTGTTATTCAAGGGTTAGTGAGACAAAAGTTTATTAGTCTTGGGCCTTCCCATCTCCACACAACAAAGTACATAACCTGAAACTGAAATCTCCAACCTTCAGTTGACCAAGTTCTAACCCTCCCGTATCAAACGGTGAACTCTATTATATTGCTAAACATCCCATTACATTTGAAATTTGGCCTATTTCTGCCCACGTGCATCACTCAGTGCTTGTCCTCATCAGATTTTGTCTGCCCATGCAGTGCCTACCTTTCTCCCTTGCTCATTCCCTCCACCCCCGTGGGCACCCTGGCCCACCTGAGCTTCTCGCTGCAGAAGGAAGCTGTGTGCAAACCACCTGTGTGCCACCCAAAAAACAGAAGACTAACAAGGGACAGAAACAAGAGGGTGCTACCATCGCCTCCACTAGCCAGTGGGAGGTGAACAAGATGTAGCGGTGTTAAGCACAGCAAGGGACACAGATTGTAAGGCGTAGGGAAATCCTTACACCTGCTGAGAACGGTTTGACAGTGAGACCAGGGGGAGGGCAGGACAGCCCATCAGGGACACCCACAGCTGGCCTGGGAGCAGAGCTGCTGGTAACAGTGAGGAAACACCCGCAGCACGAGGGGAGGTGAGCAGGGAGGCTCCAAAGCTGAGCGAGCTGGGGGCTGCAGGCACCCCTGGCTGCTCGCCCCACTGCCCCTGCAGCCCCACGTCTCCTCCTTTCTGCACATCCTCCTCCGAACCTTAACGTCAATATTGCATTCAAATATTGAACAGTTTTCTCTGGCAAGGAGATACAAAGCTGACCACTTCCTACCTCCAAATGGTAGCAGCTTGCACCACGGCTCCACACCCAGCCCTTCGCTCGTATTCGGGTTTCTCTGAGCACAGAGGCGCTCCTGAGCGCCTTCCTTCCTGCCGTCCGCCCGCGGATCGATGCGGTGCTTCCCAGCCTCTCCGCCTCAAGGTCAGGAAAACAGGGCTTGCAAAAGCAAGCTAATATTAATTTCAAATGCTATCTGCTTTTGTTTGTCAGTAAGCAGGACTAATCACTGGGCAGAGGAAATACATTGCCTGAACTTTGTTGCCCAGACTGTTCGTCTTCGGGCAGCGAGTCTCTAACATCAATAAGATCACTGATTCGCAGGGAAAAAAGAAAAACTCTGAAGAAAACCAGGAACCGGGGAGAAAAAAGAACATGAAGGTGTCCAAAAAAGATCTCATAAGCAACAAAGCAAGACAGAAAAGCTTTTCAAGATCTGTTAAAGACAAATCATTAAACATTTACTTTTCTTCCTGTTCCTGTTTGAAGTTTCCACATTACCATGCCATTCACTATGCAAAATGACTGGAACTGATGGGCATTTTGACAGCATGGACCGCTGGCCGTGGTCCAGCAGAGCTGTTGTAACATTGTGATATACAGCATCAGAGATGTTCTTAAAAAAAAAAAAGTAAATTCTGTGAAAGGTAACAGGTTAAGGCCACAAAGAAAAGTGTTTAAGTGTTAAAAAAAATTCTTTTGAAATCGTATATTTTCCAGTCTATAACTTTTTAACGGACATAACCTGGGTATTTTCAAAGCAGGGATAGGAGGAAAGTAGACAGGAAAATATTTAAGTGTTAGAATATGGTAATTACGTGCAAGTATGCGACTTCGTAATGCCCAGCAATACTTCGAAGAGGGAAGGGCTGGCTTAGTTTTATTCCACCGCCGTACCCCAGGCAATGATGGGCAGCGAGGGGAGGGGAGCAGTGCTGCAGGGACAGGCTGGCCCTGGGCTGGGGCTCCCTGCACAGCACAGGGCAGAGCAAGCAGCAGCCCCGGGAGGACAGAACGCCTCGGTTGCTTCACTTTGAGGTCGTGTTTGTAAACGAGTTAAATCAGGGTCTGCAAGGGCTCGGCTCCCCCCCAGCAGCCCAGCTGGAAAAAAACTCCTAAAGACAGCGGGGTGCTGCTGGGCTTCCCGGCACGACATTACCTGTGCCAAAGCCGGGTGGTGCCACGGGCAGTACAGGTGGCCGGACCGACAGACACAGCTGGAAGGAGGCAGAGGCACTGCGCGTTGAGCAGCCGCCCGCTGCGGGAGCGGTTTGCTGCAGCCTGTAACAGGCTGCCCGTCTGCAACGGCGCTCCTCGGGCAGCCAAAGGACAGGAGCTGAACGCACACCGGTCAGCCTGCGAAACGGTAACGCGGAACAAACCCTCACCAGTTGCCTGAGCGAGGTTGTTTTCCTGGAGGAACTTTGACTTGGAGGAATATTTTAGCCTGAAATGTATTTCAGAAGTTATAAGTCATTAATGAAAGGTCACATTTTCATCCTTTTTCTACGATAATATGTATTATATGTGCACATCGAAATCAAAAAAAGTAAAAGATATTGCATGGAGATGGAAACAGAGGCCACACCAAATCACATTAGTGTTACAGGGCAGGAGCAGTGATGGTTGAGATATACAGTTAATCAGCAGCAGTCCTGTGGAAGCAGCAGAGAACTGCAATACAGAATGGTTTTACAGTACACAAAAATATCGTTTTACATCAGCCTGCCACCTAGTTAGCTGCAGAGCGCCGACATCCCCATCCAGTAAAGTTCTTGCCATCCCCAGTAAAGTTCTTGCATTTTAAACCTTAACCTCAGCAGCAACACAAACCAGTTAATGGAAATGCTGCTAACTACTGCAGCAGCTAAGTTGGAATTAAATACCTCCCTTTTTGCTACAACTTTCATAAAGTTAAGTTTCACAAACTTAAGTTTATGAAAATTACGAAAATTAAGTTTATTTTTCATAAACTTAAGTTTGTGAAAATTACAGCAATTCCAAATGGAGCCTTGCAGTGAAAATTTACGCAGCTTTTCAGGAAGGATTTATAGCTTTCTGTTCAGAACATAACTGAGTATTGACAAGAATTTCAGGGAAGGAGGCAGTATTTTATCAGGCCGTTTTCTATAATTTCTAGCTCTCTTTACAGGCCAGTGTTGAAGTGAGAACAATCCCAATACTTGAATTTTTCACAATCAAACTGGCCTGCTATAGCAAGATGAACACCAAAAGGCTTGTAAAGCACTGCCTTATGGTCACTACGACTTTTAACACCAGTAATTTTCCACTATGTTGCTTTGTTTGTCAGAGAACACAATTTCCTCCACATGAAAATTCATTTTCTTAGTCACGAGTAAATTGATAGGTTTTTGAGAAAGATGTGCTAGCAGGTAACCGGCTGATGGCTTCAATTCTTCCTTTGCATTTAAATATATATACACCAACTCTCACAACCTGGGTGGCCAATGTCCCCACGACTGCCCTGCACAGACCAGCCACGAGGTTGCGAGCTCCGTCTCGATGCGGGATGCTCTGCAGAAGGGACCTCATTGCTGCTGAGTTTCATAAGACCTGGGGTCGAGGCTCCCAGGCACACAGAGAGAATGGGAATAACAACACTTCCACTGCCCTGAAAATATGTTTGCATTTGTTCATTTTGTTGCTAAAAATGCTCAAGTCACATGGGAATGCCTGGGAATGCAGCCCAGGAATTTCGTTTGTAAGCAGAATTGTATTTCTGGAGATTATTGACCTGAACTGTAAATAAATATTCTGGGAAAAAAATAGAAAGATTCACAATTTATGGTCCTTGAGATGATCTACTCAACCCGAAACACTTGGACAGATTTCCCATGGGGCTCTCACCAATCCACTCTCAAGTGGCTGAGTCCTGCAGGTTGTTAAATAACCCCCAGTCCCTTCCGCCGGTCCTGAGTGGATCCAGTTTCAGGTCTGGAGCCTATGATGGGAAAATCCATATCTAAGATTTACAGAGTCTCTGTCTGATAACACGCTTTGTTATTCTGCCAGTTGGACAGCAGGAAAGATCACAGCAGCTTCAGCAGAGAATCCTGTTTATTCATTACAACCAGCTCGTATCTGCTCTCTACCCCAAGGACTTCTAGCTGTGCAAACTACAGTTACACATAGCCATGAATCTAAAACCTTTATTCTGGTGAGGTACCAACTTCAGAGTTTGCACTTACCTCAGTGGATTTTTTCATCTCAGTGAACTGCAAATTGCTGATATACTGAGGTCAGATTTTGATACTAGGAGACAGCCAGCACGCAGCAAACATTAACCAGCCTGGTATCCTCTGAAGAAAGGAAACGAATCAGCAAACATCTTCAAACTGGCAACATTTTGAAAAGCAAGTGCAAAAGACAGTGTGCTCAGCTGGAATTAAAGATGCCAGGCAAGTCAGATATAATTGCAAAAAAATAAAGAACTATACCACCTGATCCTGCAGAAAACTTGCATACCTCAGGCTTACAACCCAATAATCCCAGTGCTGCAACTGGGAATCTTATTGTACCAACGCCAGTTAACTGCATGGACCCAGAGACCTAGATGTGCCAACATGATTCTGTCACTTAAACACCGAGCAGCTAAATGGTCTTTGGCATTACAGGTAAAATAACAGTTCTGCTCAGGTCTATGGTGGGCCCCTTAGTGTTCATTTTACATTTTATGAACTTTTATCCTACTTCCCTGAGCTCATGGTTTAGTTAATGGCATGGGTTCAGTTACTACAATTGTTCATAAACACTAAATTATTCATGTAGAATCAGGTCAATAGGTATTAAAAGCTGAAGTGAATTACAAAACAAAAGTCAATGGTGAATTACTGCAGAAAGCAAAAGTGCTGGCGTAATGGTTCCCATCTCAAACACCGCACTTACGGGCTGCTGCTACGAGGCAGGTGTCAGTGCTGGAAGTCGCCTGAAAAAAACCAACAAGGACACGCTTTGGAAAAATCTTTCCTTTCCCACCGGTGTCATCCCAAAGCACCTCAGGAGCTCACTGACACCCTGGGGTGCACCCATCACGTTCCTGAGGCATCGTGTTCCCTCCGAGAGGGAAGGCACAGCTTCCCTACTGCGCCAGGTGTTCGCTGCACAGAACGTTGTTTAGGTTTGCTTCATTATTTTCTATTAAACCATTCTGAATGAACTGGTACAGAACTTCACACAGCAGATTGTTGCCACAACACCAGTTCAAGACTGAAGTGCATCCTTTAGACCAGACTGAGACGTCCTCATCTTTCATGGGCCCGTGCCCCAGAAGCCAAAGCTGCTTCCCATTCCTTGGGTTAGAAATAAAACTGAATGTTTCCATAGCCAGGTAAGGCCACAGAGCAAAACTGCACGGGAAGGAAGGAAATGAAGCACAGCCAGCGTTAATTATGCAAAACAAGATGTGACTTAAAGGATGTGAGTAATGTCTGGATGCGAGCAACAGGTGCCTGATAAGGCAGGAGGAAACCCAGACCTTTCATCTGCGCCGCAGAAGCGGACAACTGTGATAGCCCCATTTATAACTGAGATAATGATGCCTAGTCACTTCCAGGGTGGATTGCAATGTTTATGAAGTAATTTGAAGATGAGGGGATGCCGCTGCCCTCGTGCCAGGGAGCCGGGCTTCCGGACAGAGGCCCCCGCTGCACGCTGCGGCGCTTCAAGGCAGCGAGATAACAGCGAGATAAAGCTCGGGAACGCTCTCGTGATCACTGTGGGAAGGGGTCCGGTACTCCCCTTCGCCCACCAGAAATACATGGCCTGCTTCAACATCCACCCATCCCTCTTTGGGCTACACAAGGGGACTCATGAGAAGCAGTACCTTTTGGGCAAGCAACAGGCTCAATCACTTCCAATTCTCCCAGCTCTGCCAGGCAAAAAGGCTCACAAACAGCCTGCAAGAGCTGCACCCCATCCTCCTATGCCTGCATCTAAGCAGGCACCTTATTTTGTTTGGCATCTGTTTTGTGGCACTTGTTTTCAGTTTGGCATCTCCACACAGCCCTAGTGCAGGCTGTGGTAAGCGACAGCACGAGCTGTCAGTGTAGCAATCACCATTTTGCCAATGTTTTTGTCATTCCCCACCTACCCCCTCTTATTTACTTCTAGGTATCACAGACCAGGCCCCGTAACTGTTGTTAGCAATGCACCAGAGGAGTATTCTTACAGCAACATTCACACAAATTACCTGGCATATGTGACAATATTTGATACGATACATCAGTAGGCCTGACTTTTCCTACTCTGCTTATGGTTAAAATCATCACAGGCAAACGCATCAGAAACACGCGATGCTGCCCAGGATTGATTTGCAGCGGTGCGTTTCCATGCTTGGGAAATACCATCTCGGTGGATTAAAAGGCAAAGATCTGGCCATTCAGGTTTTATGAGCCATTTCTAAGAATTAGGTGATAAAGAAACTGCAATTCCCTTTTCTTATTTTAATAGGAAAATTTAATCTACAGCTTCCATTCTTATAATGTACGCAGAAATGGTTAAGTAAATAACGAGAAGCGAAAAGTTCTCCTTGTGTTACCAAACTACCCATAAGGGCATCCTCTGATTTTAAATCTGGCCTTGCCTTGTGAAAACCTCCTCTGTAACAGTTTAAAACCACTGCAATTCTGCAAGCAAATTAGGAAATTGCACATGCAGTGTCAGTTTAGATACAGAATTAGCTGCTGCTCCATGCAGGGGTGCTGCTTGTGTGCTGTCTTACCATAAGGCTGCAAACGTCAGCCAGAAGGGATTTGTAGGCACATGAAAACCTCAGCAGATAAAGCCTACGCATGTGCTCTTGATCCAGCTTAAAGATAGTAAAATGCCAAGTGACCAAAGATTTAACATGGCTAAACATTCACAACGTCTCAGGAGCTTAATTTATGCATTCCCTGGGGAATTGCACTTTCACTTTGCTAAATTGCCTGCATATTTGCTTTTTTCTGATGGCAGATTAGGAACCCTGCATTTCCTTAAACCACCAGCCTTTGGCCGGGACACCCACGCCCACCCTGGAGCCCTGCCAGCCCGCACTCTGCGCAGACAGGGCTGGAGCGCCGCGGTGCAGCGCGATCCTCCGCGAGCGAGCCCAGGCAGTGGCTGCGGGCAACGCTCGGCTGCTCCCCACCAGCCCAGCCCCAGGCCCGGGATAGCAGCAGAGCAGTGGGGAGGAAGAAACCTTCAGCAAGTGCCTGCCCCCTGAGCACAAGCGAGCCCCAAGACTTAGCTTATGTCACTTTGTTAAGTCTCCGTATGATAACTTTGTGAAAAGCACAAACCTGAAAGCCCAGAGGAAAATCGCTCTCCCCACAGCGAGCTGTGGCAGCATTTGCTTCCTCGGCACCAGAGAGGGTTCGAGGAGCTCTGCCTGCATGCAGGAGAAAACGACATCTGATCCACACACCAAAAAACCTGAAGTCACTCACTTAGAGTGCTCCATTTAACACGCCCAGCTGGAAGGGGAAATGTGGTTTTATTTATTTTTTTAAGGCCAGGAAAACAAATAAAGCCTGGGCAGCAAGGGACACTCCTCTAAGGCAGACCCAGCTCCTGAGCCCTGAAGCCCCACGTGCACTAGAAGCGGGCTGCGTGTGTGCACCACGCTGAGCCCCCAGGGAAGGCTCCTGTGCAGGGCTGGGTTACACGCGTGGCTCCTTCGTGCAGCGTAATCGCTGCTGCACACAGCTGGGGGGAAGATACGAGACACCAGCAACCCCAGAGCCCCAGTCAGCCCCATTCCCCTCTTTTGGGCACACGCAGACACCCCAGATGTCTGCCCTGTGACGTTCACAGGTCACTGGTAACATCTACTCTATGGAATCAACAGCGCGGGACACAAAACGTCCGATTCAGATGTCATTTTTCTGTAGCCTGTTGCTGAGTTAATCAGCACTAATCAGCACCAGCAACGGGTGAAACCTTACCACCTGGGGGGCGGCAGCAATAATCCAAAGAGAGCACTGAATAAGGTGGTGGCACATGAGGAGAGTTGTATTTCTGCTGCTCGTGATTTAAAAGAGGAAATCCTGAACACTTCTCAGTATTTGCTACTACCAAAGAGAGCTGAATGTCTCAGCACCTCTTCGAATTTGGCTTCCATCCAAATAACCAAATCCACATCCCTAATAACTAGCTCTGGGTTGCAATGTGCATGTCATCATAGATCTACTAATTGCAGGACAAAAAGACTGCAAAGCAAACAGCTAGATGATGAGTGTTTCTGTCTTCAATAGGAAGGAAAAAGATTTTGGAGGTTCCAGGAACAGGCAGCATAAACTGGACAAATATTTTGTTGCTACATGCAGTTTCAGTAAAACAAATAACATGGTCTGAACCTGACAGCCAAAGTAATGCAAAGCCCTAAAGAAAATAAGGATGTAGCTTCTATCACAAAACATAGGCAGCTTCTTGGCTTTTCTAAGGATAAGCAAGAAAAGAATCAAGGAATTTACTTTACAGGCAATGCAGTTGTGGCAGCACTATAATCATCCCAGCGAAGAAATCACGTTCAGAAATCTACATCAATTTCAGGGTTTAAATGGGCATGAAATGAATAAGCTATTAATTTCCTGCACAAAAAAAAAAAAAGGCATGCCAGCTCTGTATCACTGGCACTGCAAACACGTATAAACATATTACAAGTCTCAGGATAAGCGGTGTTTCTCCTAGAGCCTCAGCTTCCAGCATCACACCATGGTAACGTGAAGTCCCTTGCTGGTGCCCTTCGTCAACACCACAGAACCCTCTGTGAGGACAGCCTCATCCCTGCAGGCAGTAGCACAATGATTTTACAGAAGACAAGGAGATCGGAGGACCAGCGATGAGCACCAGGCCAGCAGTGGGGCTGAGGCCGGCCCCGCACACAGCCCAGCCCCACGTGCCCTCTCTGGGGCTCTGGGGACATGCACAGCGTGCGCCCGTGGTTCCTCCTGTCAGCAAAGGAAAGGTGGAAGCGCCAGGAGGCTCCGGTGCAGGAGCACACTGCCCTCTCCAAGGAGTTTTGCTTCAGAGACCCACAGTTCAGCTTGGGAACCTTGACCCAAACCAGGGCCAGCTGGTACGAACAGGGACAGCAGCTTGGAGGAATCCACGCTCAGTTCCAGCGCAAAGCAGCCTCACGTGCCTGAGCACAGCAAACATGATAAGCTCTAGCAATAAACCTCCCTGTCCATAGGGAAGAACTGGCCCAATAGGGGAAGTCAGAAATAGAGGGAGAAAGGAGACCCGGATTAACTCAGATTCACCGTTTCAGAATTCCATGCATACAGACTTTATGCAACATGTAGCAATACTCTGAGTTCTGCAGCTTCGACTTTCTCTCCCTAGAATCATGGCTAGACACCATTCCCTCCCCCTCCGCCCCCCCAGATGAATAATTCTTATTTCCTCTTTGCTGTTTTACAGCTAGTGCTTTGTTAAGAGCATACCATCTAGCTGGGCTTTGCCTGTAACTTCTGTGTAATTATAGCACCAGCCCACCAGCGCTCTTTGCTACTACGTAGTAGTTTGCAACTGCCATGCAGGCAGTTAGGGTCTCACGGGGAGATGATTACTGTGCTGCAACTGAGGTCTTCCCTCACGTTTATTGTACGTATCACCCTGAAGTAGAGAATTCAGTATTCAGATATAAAAGCCTTAGCTCTGAGATGCTTGACTCTCACGTTACTGCAATGTTACAGCACATTTGCAAAACTCAAATCAAGGCTTAAAATTTATGCAGATGCTGTTGCTGAAAAACACACTGAAAAAAATCAGAACAGATTTTTTGCTCAGACATTTGAGTCTTTCAGCTTTGAGCTGGTTCCCAGCACTAAATACAGTGAGATGTTATTTTTGTGGTTTTTCCCTTTATATAAGCTTCTTAAAATCACTTTTCCGTATATTCCCCATTTATTTGCTAATTTTCAAAATCAGACAGAATTCCTAGGCGTGTCCAACCTTCAAAAACTACATTGTGAAGAATACTACCAATAACAAAGCAACATTCTCAACAAACATTTTCTGTTTATTCTTAAAAGAAAGCATCAGTCTTGTATATTTGATGTCTAATATTTTGTGTACCACTCAGATAAGCTGTTCTTTAGAGACTGTCCTTCTTCTGTCCTTTCCTTGTTAAATTGCATTTGCCCATGACCCATGAACACTGCTCCCACTTGGAAAGGTCACTGCCCTCAGAGACAAACATATACACAACTAAACAGTCAGTCTCTGAGCACACACTCTTGAAGAGAAATCTTTTCTGTGAGGCAGAAACGTACAATGCTCATGTTAGCACTAAATAAATAACACGGACCCTTTTTTTCAGTGTTGTGCAAGCTTTTAAATATGTGCCATAAATATAACAGGAAATGGGGTTTGGTTTGTACTCGGAAGATTACTGTTCTCATGTATTAAAAATACATCATTATTCTTCATCCATTTTCACTGTAAAGCAACCTGCCTGCATGGATCCTGAAGGACCATGCACACAAAGCCCCAGCCTGTAGCCATTTCTGTACCAGCTGAGAATTAAGACAGAATCTCCATTTGCTGAACAGAAACCAAAGCATATGAGGACGTTGCAGAGCTCTCAGCACACAGTTAGGGCAAGGTTTTCAGGGAGCCCGATATCTAACAGCAGAATAGCAGTTGCTTACTAAAGATCATTTGAAAATCTGACCCTGAGGGCCTGCCTCACGTTGCCTGCAGCGCAGCCAGGATGGGATCCAATGGGGCTTACGAAACGCTAAACGAGGAATAAGCTGCAAAGCTGCGGACAGCAACATAAAACGCCTCACTTCCATTAAGCAGGACGTCTTGCTCCTGGTGGTTTTGTGGGAGCTGCGCAGCTCTACGCTACCTCCTTCATCTTCTCAAAAGAGCCACGAAATAAATCTACACGTTGCACATACCACACGGAAACACGGCTGCAGGTTTTACCGGCATTTTCACGTAGCTATCTATCGCCAGCAAAACACGCAGGCTGCCGCATAAGCGAGACGGCCGTGCCGGTACAGCGGCGAACGGAGCGAGGCAGGTCCGCGGGCAGGGCAGAGGCCGGCGGCACCGCAGGACGCGCGCTCGCCCCCGGGAGCTGCCGGCGCCGCTCGCCCCCTCCCCACCTCGCCGGGCCGCGGCGCGCCCACGTGGGGGGGGGGAGGACAGCGCCTACGGGGGGCAGCGCCCCCGGGGAGAGGCGGCGCCCACCCCCAGCCACCCCGCATCCCCCGCCGGGGGGTGCAGCCGCAGGGAGAGGGGGGCGGCAGGGAGGAGCCGGCGCCCCCCGCCCCGCCGTTACCTCCAGCCCCGGGCGGGGGGCGCGGTGCACGCGCAGCCGCTGCCCTCCATTCATAAAAGCAAACCGCAGCGGGCCACAGCCGTGCCCGGCCGCCGCGAGCCGCCGCGAGCGCCTCGCCGGCCCCATTCATAAAAGGGAGCCGAGCATGCGCCGTGGCGCCCCGGTGCCCACCCATTCATAGAGCCGCGAGGCCGCGCCTGCGCAGAGGGGCGCGCTGCCCTCCCATTCATAAAATAGCCATTTTCCCAGGCAGCGGCTGTTGCGGCGCGGCGGCGGAGCGGGGCAGCCGCTGACAGCGGCGCTCGCAGGTCCCTGCCGCGGGCCCCGGCCGGGCGATGGTGCTGGGCGCGCTGCTGCCGGTAGGTCCGCGCCCCGCGGGGGCTCGGCTGGGCTGGGCTGGGCTGGGCGAGGCGGGCAGCTCCCCGAGCAGCTCCCCGAGGGGGAGCCGTGCGCTCCGACTGCGTGCGTTCGTCTGTCCCCTTGCTGCAAGGCGCTCAGGAGCGCGTTTCGCGCGGTGACTTCTCCAGCAGCAGTTATCTGCGGTCGTGCGGAGTAGTAGATGGCTGCTGGTGCCTCGCAACCTAGAGGAGACTTGGCGTTCTGGGGAAATCTCCGGCTTCCTTCAGAATTCGCGTTTGTGTGCCTGTAATTCTTATTTATGCCTCTCTTCTACGTCCTTTCAACATCTGCATTTGATGTACGTATATGGCAGGCAGGTTTTGCCACACTTGCGTCGGGATTATTTGCAGGGCTTTTATAACAGAACGAGGCTCCTCTTTCTGCTGGAGGGATGTCTTCTTCTTTCTCCGCAAGGGATCAGAAACGTATGGTCACCTGGGCTGATAAAGAAGAACTGGGTATTTCTTACTTCGGAATAAGAGCGCTGATTTTACATATTTTCTCTCTTTTCCAAAGCCATACGTCTTGCTAGTGTCAAGTAGTTCTGAGCTGTCTCCATAATAGGACACTTCAGAGATCAGCCACTGGTGTGTCAGATCTTTCCTGCATGACCTTTGCTCTTTAGCATTTTATTTCATACATCTGTCTTTTTTATTATTTTTTTTGATGTTTTTGGCCTTACTGCTTTATTCCATCGCTGTTCTGTTCCCTGTCTTCCTGTACACTTGGCTGCTTCAGTTTTAAATCTGGATGGATTATATATTTTAAAGGCTAGTAGCAATAAAAATGTGTGTCTAGAATAATTTCATAAAGATATATGAAATGTATTATATATTGTGGGAAAAAACCTGTCTTGGTTGCTCTTCTCTCCCAACTGCGTAGCAAAGATAAGCCAGGATTTTATTTTCTGGTACCAGTCCTGGCGTCACAGGAGAAAGACAAGCCTAGAGACGACATGTTCTGAAAATTCATTATCAGAAGGGGAATGGAAAAAACAGACAGGGGCATATAAAAGGCACAAAGGTCTTAGAGGAAAGCAGGGCTGGAAATGCAGACCTTGGAAATGGCAGTGCAAATGAATATCAGCATTAATCAGCAGGAGGAAAAGGCTTCACGCTTTTTCCTGAAGTGACCAAGAGATGGGTTTGATTTCTTCATTTAAATCCCTTATAAATCCAACTTTTTCTTTAAAGGGTGTAGGAGATAAAAGCAGAAAAAAATGAAGAACGTCACTGATTAGTCCAGAGTAGAAAAGGCATGTTCTAGATTCTTTAAAACTTCTTTAGCTGCTCCCTTTCTTCCAAACCATGCAAAGGGTACAATATGTCAGAAAACCAGCTTAGGAATTGTTGTTTAATTAAGTGAAGAAAAACCCAGCTTTCCCAATATTAAGACTTCCTCCCTCTCTCTCTATTTTGGTTTGAAGAATAAAGCTACAATTTGTGCACTGAATCACAATGATCTTGATGACTAGCTTCCCCCTTCTCCATATAAAAATGAATGATAGCAGGAGGAGGGGTTGTTCTCAGTTATTGGAACCCCACTGGGGATGTCTCATTGATAAATGTGCCATTTTCCATGGGCTACTGTGTTTCTGTTGCTAGAAGGGACTCTATATTGGTATTATAAAATTAAAAGGACTATTTCTGAATACTGCAGTCCTTTTGAAATTCTCTGTGAGGTATGTGCAGGGGAGAAATTATTTGTTCTCCTCGTGAAACGGCAAAACAAAAGCTGTTTTCATGGAATCATGACTAATTCCCAGATCATACTGGGAAATGCTACATCTCAAAAAGCAATCTCCCCACCACCACCTCGCAAATAAAACTGTAATCGGACTTCAGTGAAATGAAATTTGCCACCCTTGCAATACTACAGCAATAATTAATTCACAGTTCTGATAGTTTTCCAAATACTAACTGTAAAAGCAAAAAGTTCATTAGTCATATTGCTGTACAGTTTTCCAAATTCAGCCCAGTACTTACAATTGCCTTTTTAGAAGCAAAGTCACACGATGTTGTTTGTTTATTCTTTTTAAATCCAATACAACATATTTCCGTCAGATAATGTAAAATCCTTCTAATATGGTCATCATTTAGTACCATTAGCTTAATAGATTATATCTGAGCTTAGTTTTCTGGCCTTAAAATAAGTGTTCTTATCCAGTAAAAGGCCTTGACTAAGAAATTTGAGTCCCTAGAGATCTGAATGTTCATGGGCCAAAATGTGCTTTATTCACTCACACCATAGGAACAGCCTTTAGCTGGACAGAGACAGCTTCTTGGAAGTCAACGGGTCTCATTTCCCAGCTTCTGAATTTCCAAGCTCTGGCAAGAATTTAGTGTCTCGTTTTAAAAATGGCAGGTTTCCCTAATAAGCTTTCTATTTTTTTTCCTTATTACTTGTAGAGAAAATTCTAGCCTTTCTTAGACAGATAAGGCTGATAAGGAGGGGAACAAAAAGAATCAACACAAATATTTTGTTAATATTAACGCACTTCACGGAAAGGAGCTTTTTCCTTTCTTTTTTTTTTTTTTTTTTAAAGAATTCACAGCTTAACTCAAAATTCAGACAGCCTAACTGAGTCTTAATGAACTCCAACATTATATATTATTCTTAATCACACATTTAAGATGTGCTTACGGAGGGGCCTCCTCCAACTCGGAAGTGTAGTCTTCCTTCATTAAACGCTTTTATTGAACCTTCTGACTTCAGGCGGCAGCAGCAGGTCCCTTGTCACTGCTGGTCTGGGCAAGAGGATGTCCTCAACGCCACACAAAGGCAGCGGCAGACTTTGTCCCCTCAGCAGCAGCCCCTCGGCCGGGACGAGGACCGTCCCTCTGCGTGTGGCCTCCCCGGGCACTCGCCCAGGACCAGGCTTGGCCGGACCCACCCGCACCGCTGGTCTGCCAGGCCCTGCAGATCCCCCGTTGCAAGTCCTCCTTGCTATCAAGGATAGCTCTGGGGCCAGATCTCCTGGCTCTGCTGCCAGCACATCCGAGGCGTTTCCCCCTTCCCCACCTAGCTTCGGCCAGGAGCTGGGGACTGGAGAGCCGATGGGGGCAGGAGGTGTCTGTGCTGCCCAAAAGCCCTGCATGCAGCCGGGATAAACTCTTTCAAGACAAGTTTTTCTAGACTGTATAACCAAACCATGACAGAAGAGAGAGAATACAGTCATGGTTGTTATAAAAGTAGTGATAAATTAGAGGAGCAACTGTTTTACAGGGCTTACCACCAATTCTGAGTGGTGCCGACTTGCACAGGCCTTGGAATATATGGCCTCCCTTGACACTACACTGCTTCAAGTGTATTGATTTCAATTCTGATAGCTTCTTTGTATTCTGATATATCTACAAAGACGTTGCTGCTTTTTTGATTTTTCTTCCTTTTGCCCCATTGCCTCAGAAATTCATGCATCCTGTGGAGCAAAGAAAATGAGCACATTTCTACAGTACATTTACCGCTAACATTACTACAAATATTTTAATCTTAATTAGGTGACTGCGACTTCTCCCTGAGAAGGGAATTCAGCTTTTGTGTGGATGATAGCAGGTCTAGGATCACAGTAGCCAAAAGGAGGTGCGATGCAGCTGCCAGGTGACAAGACTCCAAGAGCTCTGGTGTCTCCTCACCATCACCGAGCAAAGCAAAGCTGCAGGTGGGCAGCCCTGGCCTTACCACGGCCCCTGCAAGGCTCTCCCTGACGTTGCCAGGATTTGGCCTCATTTCTCTGGGGCAATTTCTCCATCCCTACCTCACAAAAGCTTGTGATGCTTCACTCTTTGGAAAAATCTTGGAAAATAGCGATACGAATTCTTATTGAAAAGTCAAGTTTGTTTTACTATGCTGAAAATGCTTCCCTAGTTATGGCAAGGAAGCAGAAAGCTCTCTGGGTGCCGTTACCTTCCCCCCCGATGTCGGCAGGGCAAGGTGTCCCTGGGGCTCTGGGCAGTGCCGTACGGACCCTGCGGGCTCAGCTGCTCCCAGCCACACGGGACACGGGGCCAGGCTCAGAAGAGGGGCAGGAGCTGTGGTACAAAGGTGCATGGGACAACCCAGTGCCAGCAATCCCAGCAGAAATCCTGGTTCGGTGAGGTGAGGAGCTCTGTGCTGCTGGTGCCAACCGGACACAACGGAAGGGAAAGGCTGCACGTGAGGGGTCGTTAAGGCTTAAATGCATCAGAAGGAAGCAAAGTGCCCCTGATTTGGTACTCGCAGCTTATAAAGTACAGAAGGAGTTTTCAGTTGCTGCACTACTTCCCTGATCATAACGGCGGTCTCCCTGTTAGCAAATAGACCCCAAGCAGCACGTTTGGCCTTTCTTTTCTCTGAGACTTAAGGCCGAGTTCAGGTGCAGGCACACGAGCATCTGCTTGGTGAGCATTTCTGCAGCTTTCAGAGGTGGCTGGGGCTGAACTGGGATGCTCTGCACGTGGTGCTGGCTGGGCAGGAGGTGGGGCATGGCAGCAGGCTGCCCCACTTTCCTGCTGACCCCAGTTGGCTGGGGGCACTGGGGATGTTTCAGGATCCCACGGGTGCCTTCCAGGGCCTGGTTTAGCGGGATTGCTTCCATGCAGGGCATGGGACACCAGAGTTCTTTATTCTCATTATTTGTTACCGCACACATCTAGAGAGCTGTTCAACGTATGAGAGAGAACATATTAAAACTAGTAACTAATAGGTAATAGAAACAGTTATGAATATTATGCACGTCTGCACTCATTAAATATTTAATCCAAGGTCCATTTTGTTTTTCAGTAGCTGGAAGACAAGTTATCCAACTCTACTTTGAGAATAAAAACACTAGAACCTTATTGCTTTCAACTGCAGAAATTGTTCTGAAGACATTAATGTGCATGAGCTTTCCTGTGGGTTTATATGGCTTTCTCAGTGAATTGCCCACAAGGATGTAGCTTTCTATAAAAATTATGCAGGCAAGTCCAAAATCCTATTAAAACATAAGATCGCTTCTGTTTTAACTTCATATGACTAAAGAATCTTACAAAACTTTTGAGTCTGAAAAAATACCCGAACACTTTAAAATAACAGTTGGTTTCCTACAACTTTAGGATTTGTAATTATCTTGTATAATAGTAATTTTAAATTGGCAATACCTTGATGAAGAGATGAAACAAACTACAGCACATTTATGGACTTGAGTCTTTGAATCCGACATGGTTCCCTTGGGAGGGAATATATTTTGACTTCAAAATTGCATGTGGTGAGCAGCCATACAGTCCCTGGATGGCATGGGGGAAGAGAAATTTTCTCTACATGGGATTTTGTTGACATTTCTGCTTTGAAAAGAGCTTCATTGTTTCACCTGCCTCTAAAGAATGAATAAATCCCAATGCAAGAACATACTCATGAGTTTTCCTTCCTATTGACTACTTTCAGAAAACTGCCTGTACAAATGCATCCAGTGAGTTTGTGCCCATGTTAATGCTATAATATTGTAATTACTGGTGATCAAAGATTAAGTGGTTTTGTTTACAAGTATTGTGTATGGCACTTTCTTCCTCAGAATTAAAATGCAATTTTCAGTTGGACTGAATTAGTACAGTGTGTTACAAAGGCGTTACAAAAAGTTTCATAGCTTTTGTGAAGGTACAGTGCTTGAGTATCTTAAATCTCCTATTCCACTTTATTTCTTCTCCTATTTTTCTTTTTGTTTTCCTGAATCTACAGTTGTAAATGGCACATCTCATTATATTAAATCTGTTCAATCTGAGCAATTAATTCAGTATCCACGAGCAGTGCCTAACTGACAGTGCCAGAAGGAGCAGATCTGTTCACGACACTGCCTTCACAAAATCCAGGCCTGCCTTATCCTGGCAGGTGAGCCGGAGCAGAACCCTTCATCCTTAAGGGCTCTGGCATTTGCAGCTCCTCTCTTGTACCCAGCCCCTTCCCAGTTAGCCTGAGGACTTCACCAGGCAACTTCAGGGCCTCGCCTAAGGGGGAGAGAACGGGGTAGGCAGGAGGGCACCCTCGTTCAAGGTCTGAAGTTGTGCCAGGTCACCCCGACCACCATTTGGACTGGAGATGTGGCTGCAACAGAGGCTGCAGACCAAGGCACCAATGTCACGGTGTACAGCAGTGTCATCCTGCCTGACGAGCGCCTGTGTGCTAGTGAGGGGGTGAGGGAGGGCACCATGTCCACCTCTGGAACAAGAATGAGTGCACATCATCCCTCCTGGCTCCACAGGAGGATCCTGTATCCTTCTGTCTCCCCCCGAGCTGATTGCCTTTCAAAGGATGGCTTGATATGTTCAGCCATCCTGGAACTGTTTCAGACCGGTTGCAGCTGTGTTTTTCCCCCTGGGGAGCACAATAACCAAAAAAGGCTAAGTTCTGATGTCTCTGGGGTCTTCCAGGGAAGTCATCAGGATGCGTGAACGCACCATGGCAGGCACACCTCAGCCTGCAAGAATTTATGGGAGCAGTCTGCTTCTTGACTTGCTCCTGCTCCAGCACAAGTCCTGAACCTGAGAGCTTCGTGGGATGGATCCTCGTGGGATGGATCCTTCTCTTCTGCCAGGAGAGAAGGACCCACTCCTGCCACACAAACACAGCACCCCCGCCCTTCGCTGTGGCACAGATTTCTCACAGGTCAGCCTGCTGAAGGCTCTCAGTAAGGTTGGCTGATGCCTGCCACCAAATCCAAAAGCTTTCTTTTCATGGGATGCAGACATCGAGTTTAAAGCAGAAACAGCTCAGGGAAAGACATGCTTAAGGCGTGTGCCAGGGGAAGCACACAGATGCAAAAACCCAAAGCAAATGCACCATAAATTATCGTCATTGTTCTCGTCAGGCAGATCCCAGCAGGGCAGAGCTGCCTAGTAGAACCAACAGCACCCGGCTCCCGCTTGAGTTCAGCACTGGAGATGTTTGTCCTGGATCTGTCACCAGCAATCTCACTGCGCCACTGAAACTTTCGGCGACAAAACCATCAGCAGCAATGTAGAAAATTGGAAAATTCCATAAGCAAGGCAAATTTCTGATATTTAAGCGTAGCTCACAAAGTGTGAGCAGTTAACTGGAAAGGCTCTGCTCAGGTGTGAGAAGGCAGGGCAGAAGCTAAGGGACCAAAACCTGGTGGGGTGTGAACCTGCGGTATTTTGAAGGTGATCTGCAGTAAGGGACATTGTCTGGAGCAGGGGTCTGGGAACTGGGACTGCTGGGTCTTATCTGGCTCCAGAGGTTTTACCTGAGGAGATCCTGCGCCCAAATATCTGCGGGGTCTGCCCCTGCTTTAACATCTTCCTTAACTGGTTGCAGCAGGAATTTGGGCTTTGGTTGCAGTGTCAGTGCTTCGTTCCCCATGCTCTGCAGCATGAGTTTGCCTGATAGAAGGACGATTCGAAGCAGTATTATAACGAAAAAAGATGATGAATAATTTTCAACCTTAACTAACCTAAAGCGTGGTTCTTAGTCCAGGGTTCATCTCTTTTCTGTGATAATTAAGTCTGAAATCCTGATTAGCATTATCTCAGTTAAGCCCTCTTTTAATGTATGCCTGCATATGGCCATGCCTGAGCACCGAGCACTGCCAGGTTTGGGGGCTTTAGGGGTCGCATGCTTGCTACCTGTGGCTATGATCTTCCTGCGGGTTAACCCAATGACCCACCTCCCGTGTGATGCCATCGCCAGCCGTGGGCCATTGCTGACCGTGCGGCCCCAGGGCTGATGGAAAGCCACCCTGAGCCACTGCTGCTGCTGTGCTCCCACCCCAGGCAGAGCCCCCGAGCACTGCGGGGCGCCTCTACTGCCCCGCCGAGGGCCAGAGCTGCTCTCTGGGGAAAATCAGCATCAGATCAGACCCTTTGCGTTGACAGAGGCAGTGGACACTGCCTTGGGGGTAAACAGCTCTGCTCAACGCTGGCATACGGTGCCTTAAAGTAAGTCATGATCTACAGATCCAGCCTGAACCTCCTGCAAAAGGACCGAACTCCAGAGACTTGATAGCAAGTGAGACTGAATTGGGACCAGAGCACGGAGCCACATGCCAGAGGTTATTTACAAATTACAGAGCAGTGAGGCAGCAGCACTGCCAGTGACAGAAAGGCCAGACAGACAGACGGGCATGTCACCCCGTTCAGCATGCCACCATTTCCTTCTGTTACCTCCCAGCTGACACCAGCTCTGCTGCACTGTCTCTCAGCAGCCAGAACAGCTGCCTCTCTTCTTGGGAGGAAAAAAAAAAAAAAAAAAAAAAAAAAAAAAAATCAGCTGTGAGATCGAAGTCTTCCTGCAAACATAACACCTAGCCAATACAGAATGAACTATTTTGCTGAGCTCTGACTTGCAGCAAGTTTTTTTTTTTTTTTTTATCATGACACTGGATTCTGATGTACAAAATAAATTCGCTTTTTTTTTTTTTCTCTGCATGCCCCACAGTTGTCAGGATCATTGCTTATTTTTACTTCTGAAATGCAGTAATTAGGAAATGGATGCTTTAAGAACTCTTGTTTCTAGAGCCAGGGTGTCAATGAGCTATGAATAATGAAATAAAAAAAATTTGGATGAATGACTAAGACCCAGCAGAGAATTTTAACTAGTGAAGAGTAACAGCATCAGGACTGCATGACAGTAATCGCCATTACTGATAGATAAAGCCCTTGTTTCTGCTCAGCTTGTGCAGCACGGTGGGCAGGATGCAATGCTGGTGTCCCAGAGGAGGCTTGCGCTGTGCTGACCGCGGCTCTGGCCCCCAGGTTCCCCGCCTGAGCTCCGTCTCCTATCGATCTCGGAGGAACTGGCAGATTTTCAGCCCCTCAAATGCCAAGCGATCTATCACAGCAACAATTAACAAATACAACGGTGGACTCTAGTAACATTTTTAAGTGGGCAAAAGCGTACTTCTCTTTCTCCTTCCAAAAATGCATAATTAGCTCATGCTCCAGTTTCTGTAGCTGTGCTAAAGTTGTGGGGATATGCTCATATAGGAGCAGCACATATGTTTACTCTCACACACACATTTCTCATGTGTGACTTTAATTGTTGTAATCAGATGCAGTTTTTTCCTGACTTTCAGTCTTTTCAGTCTGCTGTAATATTAAAATCTTTCATGCTGTTGGAAAAGGTTAATTTATTTGCCTGAACACAAAGAACTGGAAATGTCTTCAGCAGTTCCCTGTTTCCTTTTTCTTGATACCAGAAGCTTTTCCCCTCCTGCAACTTGCTCTAAAGCTGTACTCACCACTTCTTTATACTGATCTCCAACATTATATTATTTATGAATAAAGGTCACTCAGCAAGGAAATGGCACATCTACTAGAAAACAATGTGCACTTTCTAAATTTGAACCAAGTAGTTTCCGTTCTTTGATTTAAGTTTAGTTACTTCCTGTGGTTTCTTGTCCTACGCTGCTGTTGAATCTTTGGATCTACTCCAGTATAAATTGCACTCTTTCAATGAAACTAGAAGCTGCAGCAATAGATGGCTTAGCTAGCACAGCCAGTAAACAGCACTTAAACTAAATATTAGTCCACTTAGCGTGTTGAAGGAGGGAGCCTAATTACGTGCGTGAGGTGACATATCACCTCCCGAGAGCCAGTCTGACCTGTGCGCGTGCTCTCCCCGTAATCCATCCCCATCCGCTCTCACGCTGCTTTGCGAGCAGACAAGCTGCTAAGCGAGAACTTCCACCTCCCGCAGGAGGGATGAAAGCAGGCTTTTAAACCAACAGCTCCCAATGGAGACGGGACACTTCCTCGCCAAAGCCAAGCCGTCCTCCCGCAGGCAGATTCAGGCGCTGGGTTAGCAAGGACGAGTGCTTTGTCCCGCTCTCCAAAGCGTTTTTGTAGCCGGCCAACACTCCTACAAGTCACCCTTTTGCATCACGATGGAGACCAAGGTCAATCGGGGAAAATCCCCAGACCTCAGATAACTCATTTCGGGTAGCGTGCTGACAAACAGGCACATATTTATATACACTGGTAATCTTGAGGTGTGCTCTCCATCAGTAGAAGTGATAAACAAGCACTTTGAGAGCATGCAGTAACGGTACCCCTACCAGGGCTGGAGCAATGTATGGCCAAGGTTAGGGAGAGGAAAGCAGCAGCAACGAAAGCGATGCACTTTGTACCTGGGCAAGTGTTCTGACTCCCTTTGCCACAAGCTGTAGTCTTGGTAAGAGCTTCTGAATGACAACCAGTCACTGCAGCGAGCCCTGCTTGGACTGGGGTTGCAGACTATCTCAATAACGATGCGCTCTTTCTCTCCCCTGCCCCTATTCTGTCTCTTCTCCTCCCCCCAGGACACTTAAGAGCAGATTTTTCACCAGTAATCAGGCTGCTTCATCAATGGAGCCCCGGATTCCCCACAACATCACCGTTGTCCCCAATTCTGTGATGGTCCAGCCCTTGCTGGACAGTCGGATCCCCTATGGGAGGCTGCAGCACCCGCTCACCATCCTGCCCATTGACCAAATGAAGACGACCCACATAGAGAACGACTACACCGACAACCCCACCGCTTCCCAGCTGGCAGCCCAGAAGCGCCCCCGGGGCCCCCATGAACTGGTCTTGACCAACCCGCACCTGCAGCGGTGCGAGCAGGACGTCACCCACCCCTGGATCTCGTTCAGCGGGCGCCCCAGCTCCATCAGCAGCAGCAGCAGCACATCTTCAGACCAAAGGCTCTTGGACCACATGGCCCCGGTGCCCGTGGCGGAGCAGTCCTCACCCCGAGCGGTTCGCATTCAGCCCAAGGCGATTAACTGCAAACCCCTGGACCTGAAGGGGCCCGTGTCTCAGGAACTGGACAAGCACTTTCTCCTGTGCGAAGCCTGTGGGAAATGCAAGTGTAAGGAGTGCGCGCTGCCCCGGACTCTGCCGTCCTGCTGGGTGTGCAACCAAGAGTGCCTCTGCTCGGCACAGAACCTGGTCAACTACTCCACCTGCATGTGTCTCGTCAAGGGCGTCTTCTACCACTGCACCAACGAGGACGACGAGGGCACGTGCGCTGACCACCCCTGCTCCTGCTCCCACTCCAACTGCTGCGCCCGCTGGTCCTTCATGAGCGCCCTCTCCCTGGTGCTGCCCTGCTTGCTCTGCTACCTGCCCGCCACCGGCTGCGTCAAGCTGTCCCAGCGATGCTACGACCAAGTGAGCCGGCCCGGATGCAGATGCAAAAACACAAACAGTGTCATTTGCAAGGCGCTGCCGGAGAGCAAAGCCAACAGGCCAGAGAAGCCTTTTTGATAATTTGGGAAGACGGGAGGGGGGGGGACATGCCCCACGGGTGGAGCTCTGTCTTTTTCGTAACCTGTGTTCTGAGGATAACGTTAGCCTTTTGCCTTCGGAGAAAGCAGAAGCAACTATTTCCACAAACTGAAGCACTTTGGGTCGTTCAGGGTTTTGGAACTGGCCAGAATCTAACTAGATGGGGCCAAAGGAGGAATCTCAATCATTTGGAGTGAAGGCTGAAAACCCACATCCATCACAAAGTCCAGCTGCTTACCGACTCCCGGTTCGGCCGGCCGGCTGCCCCCCTGCCTGCGCACCACAGGAACCATGAACTGCTCACTGGGCAGGCGCCAGCACAAGCAATACCCTTCCCATTCGCAGAGAGCTGCACTGGGTTCACCTTCAGGGTGGGGCTCCTGTTTTCACTCCCCCTCAGACCTCCGATTTGCTACCAGCAGCCTGCTGAGGGTGGTGGCTTCGCTCCCGCCTCCCTTCTCCCCACCTGCTCGCCGTTAGGAGGGCCAGCTGCACACAATGAGTTTCCCTAAAGCTTTCCTTGTCCCTCAGAGGGTTGGAGCCAGAGGTCAACATGCAGTGCGTTTGTGCAAGGGTCTCGTAACGTTTCAGCACGTTGCTCCGGTTGGTGCCCACCCACCTGCCCATGTGCTGGGGGGCTGTACAAGCAGAAGGCCGGCGGGGCTCCGCGCGTTGTGCCGACGTCGTGCTGCTCTGCCCGTCAGTTAGCTGCAGCAGCAGGCTTCGGCCAGTGGAATATTGATTTTAATCAACAGTACAAACCTTCTGCAAAAGGTTTTTCTTCAGCTCCCATCCACCACGTGTGCTTGCTCCCCAGATGCTGGAGCGAGGGCCATTTCAGCATAATCCATGAAGTTGAGATGTTCAGTGTTGGTTTTGTTTCTCTGAGGCTCTCGAGCTACGTTGTCACATAAACCTAAGTGTAGGATACACGTAGATGTATTTTTATAAGGATATCAACCCAGTACCTCCTCTCCTGGAACAAGCTCTTCTTTGCTTATTAAATATTAAGATTATTTTTTTTTCATCCTGGGGAAGAATGGCATCTGCTTGAATTACATCCCGTTCCCCCATTTCTATTGCTGCTGTTCTACTTTTGCCTCCTCTGTACAAAAGTGTCTTTTTAAGTGTAGAGAATGCTTTTAATGTTTGTTTTAGTGTTAACAAATGCTAGGGAAAACCAGGGGAGGGAAGGGAGCGTATTTAAAGAATTTGCCCATGGTCTTCAATAAGTGAATATCATCGGCTCTGTGCACTCATCCTAGGGCCTGTTCTGCACTCCCCGAAGATGCAGTAACCCCTTGCTCTTGACAACTCCAAGGTGCTAAATACAAATATTTGTCCAAACATGCAACACTGTAATAAGTAGGTAGGTACTTGTTGCATGCTGAAAACTGATCTAATCTCTCTTTTCTCTTTTTTTTTTTTTTTTTTTTTTTAACTAGAGGAAATTTCCTCAGTAAATGCACAGCAGTGACAGTGAAATGTCATCTCTAATTAGAAAAGCAATAGGCAGAGCTCATGTAGCACTTCCAGGAATCCCATTTGCTTGGTTGCAATACAGTTGCTGCGTAGGGGTTGGCAGGAGCGTGCTGATGGGACTTCTGGTGTCTTTTGTTTTAAGAATTCATTTACCCTGAATGACTTGGGATTTAGTTAAGTTTAATTGTAGATATTTATTGAATGGGAAATTAAAAAAAAAAAAAAAGTTTTATATTTATAACGTGCTAGCTTGTATGTGATAAATCATAGGAAAAGGGATACGACGTCTGTTACCAGATACCAATTCCTATGGTTTATCCTTGTGTTGAACATATGGGGACACCAGAAAGAAGGAAGCAGGTGGGGATCAAGGGTTGTACATGTATGATCTTGCACAAATGAGAAGGGAAAAGAGAAAAGGAAAACCAGCCCCCAGACAGCTGAACTGTTGGTTGAATGTATAAGGTATACGTATTTAATAAGAGAAATCATTTTCCGAAGACACAATCAGGCCAGAAAACACAGCAGGAGAGGAAGCTGCCTGATGCCCTCCTCTACTGGCGGTGTACACAGTACCCAAACGGCCTCCACCTTCAGCTTCATGCCATTTCGACCCTCTGTCCTCGGCTATTCGTGGGGGATCCGTACCGAAAATCGGCAACAGCAAACCCCTTTGTGTAGACGCACGGTTCCTGCAAGCAAACGCAATGTTGGAGCGGTCGCCCCTGTGCCGGCCTGCAGGCATGTACGCGCGCACCGCCTCCCGCTGCTGTGCCCTTCCTTGTACATAGCTGTAAACTATTTCTCTGTTGGTTTCTTTTCCTGTATAAATCCTGCTATGATGTAAGCCGATCACTTGCTGGCGGACTGTAACGCGTTAGTGGATGTGTTAGAGCAGTGGTAAATGTAGCAGAGTGACTCCCCGACCCTCGGGCTCCCCACGCCACAGGGCAGCTCGGGGGTGGCAGGAGCTGGCTGGCGCTGCCCCCCCTGCCCTGGGGCCGTGGGGCTTTATATCACCTTTATTTCCCTCCCTGCGCCCATCCCAACACCCTCGAGCCCCCACTCCCCTTGAAGGTACTTGGGTCTCCTGCCACCCCGAGACATCCCGCGGGCGCAGCCACGGGGGCACTCGGAGCCACGCGAGCGGCTCCGCCAAGCTGACGAACAGCTTCTAATTAGCGCAGAACCCCTGCGCGAGGATCGCTGCCCGGCCTTGGCGTGGGGCGGCGTGGGGCCCCGCGGCTCGGTCCCTGAGGGCTGGGTGCAGCCTCGGTGAGCGCTGCCCGCGCACGCAAGCGAAGGCCCGGAGCACGAAGCGGGCGCTCCAGGGAGCCGGCGGCCAGCAGCGGGGCTTCGGGTGGCTCTTTGCAGCACCACGCGTACCAGGAGCAGCCCCCAAATCCCCTCCAAGCTCCCCGGGCACCGGCGTTCCCCCTCGGGGCAGCCCGCGCCCCGCCACAGCGCTGGGGGCTCCCTCTCCCCTCCCCACGCTGGTAAAGGCCCCCCCCTCCTGTTGCCACCCCCACCACACGTGCACCCTGAAAAGTTACCACAGAAGGTTTTCTTTGTATAGAATATTTATTTTGAAGCTCTATTTTAATAGTATTTATTTTAGAAAGTCTACTATTGTAAGAGTTCTTCTGTTTGTGAAGAAAAACAAGTACTGATGAATGTACTGATCTAGAAATTATATATATATATAAATATATATTGTTAAATATATAAATGGCTGTAGTGGTTTTCTATAAAAAAATATCCCAATGAATGTTTATAGCAATTCTTCTAAAAATACAAGCAGGGAGCACCCCCAAATCAGTCCTTTGATAGCACAGACAGCAGGGGCGATGGAGGGAGCAGCAAGCCCAGCGGGGGCCCAGTGCCCACACCCCATGGCCCCGGGGGTTGCTCAGCTCTACGGCCCCATCACTGGGGCACCCCAAGCACAGCCAGCCCCCGGGTAACCTGCCCTCTGCCCTCTGCCCTCCCTCCTTCCCTCTGCCCTGACAAACCATGGAGAAACTCGCAGTGGAGTCACGCTGCTTCTTCAGAGCTTGAAGCTCAACCCCCGGTTTGAAAACATGGCTGGAAATGAAAAATAAAGCCAGCAGTACCAATATGTGGAGGGATTTTGCTGACACGCGTCCTGCAAAGCCTCTCCCAGCCTTTCAGCCCCGTTCCCCACTGCTGTGCTCTCACTTCCAGGAGAAGTGCCCGTGCTTTTGAGTGCCAGTCAGTCAGCGGTGGGCTCCGCTCTGCCTCGGGGTCCAGCCAGCAGCAGACGGGGACAGGGTCAGAGGGAGAAGCCCGCGGGGCTCGGCCTCCCGCTGCCACCTCCGCAGCCTCCCCTTGCCTCCATCCTGGCATGAGCAGAACAGCATGTGGTGGCCTCGGGCAGGTGTCATCCTCCTCATTTATGAGTCTCCAAGACAGGCAGGGAGCTGCAGGCTCTATTGTATTTCCCAGGACTGACGGCGTCTCGCCCGTGCGTGGCGGCCCCCAGGTCTGCCGTGCCGTGAGGCTGGGTGCATCTGCATCAGGGGGTGCAGAGCTCTCCTCATCCCCCCAGGCATTAGAAAGTGCCTCCTGCACTGCCCATCTGCTGCAGAAACTCCTCCCGAGCCTCCTTTCTTCAGGCTTCCGCTTTTTCTGCCCCTTGGCACGGATTTTCCCCACTCTCGCCACGCTGCCTCCCGCCAGCTCCAGAGCTGCCTCCCATGTCACCAGCAGCAAGCCAGGCTGCTAAAAATAAAGGGCCTGCTTTATTTGTCACCGTTCCTGTTGTTCATTTGCATGAGCTGTGGAGCTCAGCCTGTGACTCACTGAAAGAAACGCCATGATTTGTGTCATCCACACAGGTAACCTGGGTGGTTTACCTGGCCTCAAAGAATATTATTGAAAAATAAGGTTGCATTAGTCACTGCATCAGATAGAGAGACAATAACTGCACTGTACGCATCGTGACGCCTGATGCCGAAAGGTTTGCAATGGGGGAAAGATGCTGAACTTGTTATATTTTGTGTTGTTTAGTTTTTGGTTTTGTTTTTTTTAAAAAAGACCTAGCCAGGGTGTGTAAATGTAAACTTGAGTTTGGCAGCACTGGTTGGGGTCTTGTACATCAAGCTTTAAAAACATCGACCCAGTGTCCGTGTCTCTGCTGGAAGCAGACCAGCACCATCTTGTTGATTTGACTGGTAGATGTAAAAGTAATACTTTTTCAGTCAAAATCATCACCTTTTTTTCAAATTAATTTTCAATAATTGACCACCAAAGGAAATCAATTCCAGCACCATAAGCACAGGTTATAAGATGGCAAAGTGAGACACAGAGCTGGGAATAACTGACTCCGTGGTTCACTGACAGGTCCAAAGAGGAACCACAGCTGTTGGAGTTCTGACCAAAAAGAGAATTTCTGGTGAATCAAAGCATGCAAAATACCTATTAAGCAATGCACTTATTCTGAGAAAATGGGCAGAAACTTCCAGAAATTAGATAGAAAGCTAATTTTGATATTTCATTTGAAAATATTTCACTTAGATATGCATTTAATAGATACGCTGAGATTTTCCCAAGGTTAAGAAGAAGCCCTGAGGACATGTGAGGTTTCTCGGTGTTGCGGGCAGTGGGAGGGTGGGATGGGGAGACGACCAAGCGACTTTGGGCCATCCATCCTCGAGTTACCCCCATCCTCCAGTCGCATCCATCCTTGCAGACAAACCCCGCGATAATGCGGCTCCTCGCAGCAGGCTAAATAAAGCGCCGACGATGGGGCTGTCGTTTACTGGCAGCCCCGAGCCTGTTTTTGTGCTGGGGAGCGTGACACATTTTTCCGTGGTGAGAAGCCTCTGCAAGAAGGAGAAGAACAATAGGAGCGGCGTGATCCAGGAAAAGCCAGCAGCTGCAGCAGGCATCGGCTGCCCGACGGGCAGGCTGGGGCTCGGGCTGGGGCCGCCCTGCACCCCTGAGCAGCGGGCAGGATCCGGCCCTCCCGTGCTGCCTGCTCCCAGCCTCCTGCCTGTGTCCCAGCGGTGGCCCTGGTGCTGAGCAGCCTTCTTCCAGTAAGGGATTTTGTTTTATTCCTTTGCAGTTACACAGACATCTTCTCGCCGTGCGTGCGCACACCAGCAGGTGCACAGGTGCACGCCCATGCGAAATGAGAGAGGGATTATTCAGAGCAGCTCCCCTAATGAGCATCTCTGCTGTGTTTACGTGGAAATGAGGTAGGAGATTCAAGGTCTGCTTGGCCTGTCTTTAAAAAAAAACAACAGCAATGACAAAAAAAAACAGTTGTTTTAGAGGCAGCAGCTCCACATGCCTGACTGCATGGCTGACACAGGAGCTCGCTTTCAGGCCTGGCTTCCCAGGCGCAGGGGCTGCGAGGGCAGCGCTCGGGGCACCCGCTCCCACGCACGCACACGCCGCTGGCCCCGGCTCACTTCCCAAGTCAGCATCTCCCAGTAACGAGCGATTTCTGGTGCACGAGGCAGCGCTCACGCAGCGAGAATCGGGGCCGGAGCGCTCGGCCAGCCGCCAGCCCCGTCCCCACCAGGAGCTGGCTCCCGCGGGCACGCAGGGGCCGGTGGGGGTCACACACCTGCGAGGGTCGGCAATTTGTGGGCGGCGGACAAATGGCCGCGATAAATTGCCTCTGCGTTTTGTTTTGCTCCCTGATGCCAACAGCCCCGGGTGTCGGGTGCTGAGGCCCCCACCGCCCCCTCCTGTGGCCACCCCCGCCCAGCCCCGGGCCGTATCCAGCCCCCGCCTGCAGGGAAGGATGGAGACGGTGCAGGTAGCGCCTCAGTGGGGAAACCTCAGCTGCAAAGTGGAGGACCCGGGGAGTCTGTGCTCAAGCTGGGTGCAAGCTGAAAAACAAACAGCAAACTGAGAAAGTCTTGGATGGAGGAGATAGTCTTGACAAAATTTAAAAAAAATAATAAAAAACAGCCTTTGGGTCTCCCTGGTGTGAAGATGCCCACAGCTGGTGGTCAGCCAGCAGCAGCCACGTGCTGCAACGTGGGGCTGAGGGACGCCAGGCTCCGAGCCCAGAGCCCAGCGCCCAGCTCACCCTCTGCGCCTTCAGCCTGGAAAACAGCAGCGGAGCTCGCCGAGGTTTCAGAGCAGCACAGCCAGGATCTCACCCCGCCAGCCGCACAGGGAGCGGGGCAGCGTAATTTACTTTCAAATACACCTAGATAGAGGGGAGATTGGAATGCGTTTTTACCAATCTTCATCTTCTGCAAGAGCTTAAGTGCTCTATCTGAAAGGCAAGATGCTGGAAGCAGCCAGCCCCAGCTGAGAAGCAGAGATCTGTCCCGTCAGAGACGCCCAAAACGGACAAAAGTGGCAGTTTCTGCATGCCCACCTGCCCAAGCCAGGAGAGAGGGCTTTGGCCACGTGGCTTCTGAGAGAGCAGGAGGTGGGGATGTGAAATAGGGACAGAGAGCACTCAGTGGGGTCCTGGAATAATAAAAAAATGGATTGGAGAGACCCCATGCTGCCGGGAAGTGATGGGCTTGTCTTTCAGTCCCAAAGAAGTAAGCGGAAAATGTGTATTAGGACTCCAGCTAAGCAGCAATATACCTTAACGGTCCTGTGGCCAGCTCCTTTCAGGGTTAGCCTGGCTGAATGTTGTAAACTGCAAAGGAAACCCAGAATGACAAACAATTGTAGGAACCTGGAAAACCAAGTTCCTCTGGATTTCATGGGAAGTGCGATTTTAAATACTCTGACCTGTCTGTCTGAGGGGAAGTGGGCAATAAATAGCAGCCTGGTTGTTATCAAGAGGATGTGAGCTATTTATAAAAAATTCTTGGGCTTTTTGAACTCTGTTTAAAGAGGCAATATCCTTCACTTGGGTAATTGGGGGACTAAAATGCTAAAGCAAACAAGATTACTCAGCCACCTTGGGAAAGTTTAGTGCTTGCCTGTGTGTTTCTGAAATTTCAGGCATATTTAAACAGCTGCTCCGTTATTGTCCCCAAGTCCAGAGAAGAGCACGAAAGGCTCTTTCAGACCACCTCTTGCACGGAGATGCACCCGCAGCCGACAGCCGCTCCCAGCACGCAGGCATTCGGCGGCTGCGGCTCGGCAGTCCAACAGCTGACAGCCAGGCTGCTTGGTGAAATAAAGCCTTACGTAGGTGAAACGCCTCGTCTGAAAAGGGGCTTCGCCTTGTAACGCGTTGGCTTCCCAGCAGGATGAAACCTTCTCCTCGGCTGCCTGGGCCCGGGGCTGCTCGGTTGAGGAGCTGGAGCCTGGGCGCTGCGGAGCGGTGCTGGGCAGCGTGACCCTGCCTGCAGGAGGGCCGCTCCTGTTGGCCAGGTCCTGACACAGGCCACAGAAATGTCCCCCTCGCTCCTTACCCCTGCCCCACGATCGGCGTGGGGTCAGGAGGTGGCACGGAGCAGAGCCCTGAAGGGCTCCCACTGGCGGCTCTTGGTGTTTGGCTGAGCAGCGCCGTAAGGCAGGCAGCGCCGCTCCCGTGTGGGAACCACACACGCAGTGTCCTGGCTGAACGATGGCATCGTCTAAAATACACAAACACGCTCAAAAGAAGGAAAACCATGAAATTAAGGATAACAAACAACAAAGAGAAACTCATACACAGAATCTGTTAGTGTTTATGAGTCACTAAGGCCTTCCTGTCTCCTCTTATAAATTGTGGGAATCCACCGTGGGCCATCCTCTCCTTGAAAACCACCGAGGTGCTATTTTCCTCACAGCCCCAGCGCCCGTGATGGGGGGGGCCCGCTGCACAAATGAAAGAATTTTTTTTTTCTTCAAAGTAGGAAACCAAATCTGAGGAGCAAATGCTGCGCGGCGCGTAAACAGAGGCGACTGCACGAGCCTTGGCGATGAGATCACCGAGCGCCTTGGCCTGGCGCTGCTTTCCGACAGCGGAGGGCTTAACAATGGAATGGATGGGAAATGCCAGGAAAAGTTAAAGAGCTTTGGACACGAGGTCTTTGTAGAAGCTCATTCTTTATTATTAACAAACAACTTCCCCCCCGCCTCCTTCCTTTCTCTCTTCAGCAAATGAGGATTTTCTTTCCTGCACGTATTTTTTTTAAGTCCCAGCCACTTTAACCTCTCAGTGCCGGGGCGTTGGGAAGCCAAGCGCCGCATTCCGCCTCTGCACACACCAGCACTGCCCACGCTGCCACGGGAGGGCCAGGATTTCCCCTCCAGGTTGCAGGTGGGACTTGCAGGACAGCAGCAGGGCACCTGCTTACTGCCCCGAGCAGAGACCATCCCCTTTGGTTCGGCAGAGCATGTGCAAAAGCTTCCTTCAGGCCAAGGGAAGGATGCTCAGCCCATGCTTCCTGGCTGAAACTCGCTCAGGGTTTACAGTTTCTGCCTGAAAAAAGCTGGAATCCACAAATGAGAACCAGGTTCCCACTGGCAGGAAGGGCAAGCTTCGCTGGTGTCCGTGTGAGCGCCTCGCCCAGCCCAGACGCTCAGACGGTTTCGGAGTTCAGCTGGTTTCAAGGGGAGCCACCCAGGCTCCCTCCAAGCAGGGCCAGCCTTGAGCATCTCATCCAGGCTGCACTTAAAGCAGTGATGAAGCACATCTGTGTATTTAGGGACTTTCAGTACCAGCATTGTGTGTAGAGACAAAAATAAGACTAAAAAGTGCAAGGTGCTCTAAAATGGGGTTTGATACTAGCACACAACACCCAGGCTTTGGGAGAGCGGTGTTCAAGCGCTCTGATGTGACAGCATCGAGCACTCCCGAAAGCTCAGGGGAGATTAGCTCCTGTGTGCTTACTCTCAAAAGTCCCTCGTTGACTTTTTCCTGGGGAAGCGCCGCTGGCCACTGGCCCGCTCCGCGGTTTCTGGAGGTGGCCAGGCACAGCAGAGCAGGCGGCGGCTGCTTTTTCAGCCTGGAGGAGTCACGGGAACTGGGAGCTCTCCGTGCTGGCTGCTCTCAACAGCTCACCTCTACTTAAATTCCTGCTCGATTCACATGATTCGTTCTGTCAGTTCAGAAAACGGTTTCCCTGCTCCCTCCGGATTTCTTGGTTTCCGTGCCACGAGCACTGGAAATAAAATTATTATAATAACGATTACGCTACAACAAAAAGGCTACCCCCAAAATTACATAGTCTGGAAGAAACAAGGGAGTTAAAAACCCTGGGATAACCATAAGTGTTATAATTCCATGCTCGCGCTAAGTGCAGAACAAGCCTCGGCAGCCCCCGCACCAGCAGCCCCCGGCCCCGCCGTGCCACGGAGCCCCGCAGGCGGCCAGCCCCGAGCGGGGAGCTGCTGGACGGTGTTTGCCCCACAGCTGACGGCACCGGCAAAAGGAGTCTGCAGGAATTTGTTGTCCCCTGCCTCCAACAAAGCCGAGTCCTCCGCGGGCAGCCGTGCGACCAGCGGGGCCGGTGCGGGACGCTGTGCGGCACGTGGGGAGTGAGCGGGGTGCGTCTGCAGTGCCCATGGCACTTCTGTATTTGATGATTTGGGGACAGGGAGATCAGACATTTGTGTCAAGTCTTCTAGTTAATCCCTGTTAACGGGCACAATACTCAGCAAAAGGGACTTTGGAGTTTAGCGAGAAAACATCAGACCCCAAACTGCAGTGGAGAAGTCAGATGCAGGGTAGATACAAAGGGGGACATCGCTTTAATACGATTCACTCTGTTTTTTATCTATTCCTCCTTCATTTCCACTTTTCAAGAACACAGAGGATGTTTTTCTTTAAGAACAGCACATATACTTACACTGTTTCCCCCCCATCCAGCTCAGCACGTGCTCCACAGGGCTGTGCTGCACTTCGCTGGCGCTGGCAGAGCTCCTCCAGCCCTGGGTCTCTGCAGCCTTTTGCTGCAGCTCTCGAGCCCCCACTGCGTGGTGCTTCCCTGCCCCGCACACGCACGTGCACCTGCTTCCTTGGCTCTCCAAATCCCTTTCCTTTCCCCTGAATTAAAACCACTAAATATTTAGCTTCTCAGTTCTTGCATAGCCTGTCAGGTAGCAGAATCATTCGCATTTTTCCTTTTCTCTTCCGGATGAAGTACAGCACCTGAACAAGAACCAACCAGCCAAGGATGCACCCGCCAGCCAGACATTCCCTGTAGCATTTCGGTTCACCTTGCATTCTCCACTCTTTGCCAGACAAAGATCGTTTCTGTAGGGAAAAAATGGAATGAAAGAAATGTGAGTTCCAGAGTACCCGGCGACAGAATTCCTGCCCGCTGGGGTGACAAGGGACTGGACCAAGTGTAAGAAAAAATCATTTGAAGGCTTGTTTTCCTGCAGCTAAACTGCCTAGACAATCCTTGTAAATCTGCATATTCTCAAAAGAGGATGATCTTCTTGTCGTCCTCAAGCTCCTCTCACACAGCACCCGACACAGCCCTGCTTCCGCACCTTAATGTCAGAGAGCCTGCGGTGGGCTCGGGGACACGAGGGTGACATCTCATCGGAGAGCACAAATAAAACAATCGGTACCACTCGCTGCCCCGAGGGCTTCCTCAGGCAGGACTTAATTTCCCTGAAACACAAAGAACAATTCCCTGCATCGTGTATTGATGGGGCTTGGGTTTGGTCGCCAGTACGAACACACACACACACATCATTTTTCCTTTTACATTTTTGCGTGATGACTTGCATGACAAGCCTAATAAAAGCTTAGACAAAAAACCCAAAACACACAAAAATGTAATACTGTTTTATATTAACTTCCAGAGCACTTCTGCGACTGCAGGAAGAAACTGAATTAAAACACTAGAACAAAAAGCAGTCAAGTACGGAAAAAATAAATGCCCACTTAAAAACCATGCACTGTTTCTGAGCTGACACGGAGGACCGCATCGCCGTGGGCGGCGCTTGGTGCTCTCACAGCACCTTTGTGCAGCGCTGGCTCTGTCCCTCCACAGCCCCATGCGGCTGCCCGCTGCCCCCCTACCGCAGAGCTGTAATTTCCCTGAAACACAAACAGAAAAATTGGAGTTTTAAGCGCAAGGTGCTCCCAGGGGCCCACCTGCAGCAACGGCCTGCTGCAGCAGGAGCCCACAGCAGGGCAGGGTCTGAGCTCCTGGGGCACGGTGCAGCTCAGCCGGCCTCCATGGAGCCACGAGGACTTTCTGGAGAAGGCTGGTTTTTGGCAGGAGCCAACAGGCTTCCTGCCTCCTGCCCAGCAGGGGTTCGCCCCCAGGGACACTGCGGCATGGCACGTGCATCCCAGTCCCAGTCCCAGTCCCAGTCCCAGTCCCAGTCCCAGTCCATTTCCTGCCTCCCAGCCCCGCTCGGCTCCAGCCCAGCTCCAGGCGGCGGGGAGCAGGGCTCGTCCTCCAGCCGCACTGACGTGCTTGCCAAAGGGAAAAAGAAACACAACAAAACCCCTATATTGCAACACGGAAAACAAACAGCGTGTGTGTGTTAAAGCAGGATCCCTCTCCTCTCCCCTCACGATGTATTTATAACCTACCTGGGGGGAATGGTAGGCGTTTTGTTACTAATGACCCTCTGGCATTTGAAAACCAGCAGTAACAATTTAAAAGCGTGATCTATGTCACAGGGCCACAGGAACAGCTCCGCATGGAAATGGGAACGGCTCTTTGAGAAGCTGATAGTGCACTGAAAACACCCCGCTCCAGCTCCAACTGTGCCAAGCAGCTGCAAGAAAGAAATACCAGCAGGAATGGAAAAATGTTTCCACTTATTTTCCTAGGCCTCGTGCCATCAAAAAAGCCCTGGAAGGGGGCGGGGGGGCCGGGGCTCCCCGCGACACCCGTGCGAGGTGTCGGCCCCGTGCGCTGGGTCAGCAGGGAAATGTCGGCGGCGTCGCGTCCAACACCAGGCGGCACCCGCACCAGCACGGCGAGGGGCACCCGGTGCGGGCAGCAGCAGCATCGGCTCCCCCGGTGGAAACCGACCCCGCTCCCAGCGCCGAAACCAGTAGCTGCACTCGAAACCACTTCCTCCACCTCGTAACAATGCACAGAGGAATTTCCACAAATCCCAAGGCTGCCCTGACTTCCATTTCTAAACTTGGAAAAAGAAATACCAGGACATTCCTTTGTTGTTCCAGCTCACTGGCTGTTTGATCTGGGTTTTTTTTTTCTCCAACTGAGCCAATTAAAGAATCCCAATTTCCCCTGGAAAAAGGATAAAGCGGTAACAAACAATGCGCTCGCTTCTTTGATTTCTAACTAATTGTTTCCAAGTTGGACCAAAACCTGTCACCTTGTACTGGTCAGCGAGGTTTAATGCTTAAGCTGCGTTTTGGCCCGGGAGAGGAAGCGATCGCTGCATTGGCGCTGCGTTCCTGCTGCTTCTGGAAGGAAACGGCGTAAGGCTGCCCGTGCTCAGCGGCTGTTCTGGCTCAGGTAAGCCGCTCGCAGGACGGCCCCGACCAGCCCCTGGTGCCCGGCAGCCCCGGGGCGATGCCCAGCACAGGCCGGTGCTCCTGCCCCATCGCTGGGACAGAAATCCTCAACGCTCGTGCACAGAAACAGCATGTGAAAAGCAAAGAGATCTGCGTCCCTCCTCTTCTCCTTCACACACAGCGCGACCAGAGGGCTGCGGGTTTCCCCCTCGCCCCCCCGGGCACGATGTCTGTCCGTCTGTCCCTCAGTAAATCCTCACCAGACAGCAGCCCAGTGAGCCAAGGGTCCCGGGCACCCCCGGGGACAGGGGGACCCTGCGTGATGCTCTTGTGTATGGGCAGCCCCGGCACAGCCCCAGTGCCCCTGCATCCGTCTGCCACTGCTCCCAGCCGTGTCTGGGTGGGAACACACCACGTCCTCCAACGAGTCTGTTGCTGTGAGGCTGAAAAAATGATATCCACGTGCACACGTGAAATGCTGGCCGTCAGTTTGCTCCAGGAGCTGTTAATGGTCATTGGGGAAACTCGGGGGAGTTTTAGGAGCACTTAGGATCAGCCCTGGGCAGCCGAGGCACGCGGGGATGGACGCCTTGCCACGTGGCTCAGACGGACACGCGGGGCGTGCGAGGTGCACGCTGCTCACCAGCAGCCCCACGCCAGAAGTAATGCAGGCAGCAGCCTCGCCGCAACCACGCAGCGAAGCTCGGAGGGTGGCTGCTCCCTCGAGTGTGAGGAAACATCCATTCTTCTGTCAGGAAGAAGGAGAGACAGGAACCTTGAACTTGAGGAGGAAGGACCGGGTTCCTGTTGTTCAGCTGGGGTAATTAATATCATGCACATCGAGAGGGGCCAAAGGGGAACACGTGCTGCCTACGGAGACCCAGCGCGGGGCCTGCGCCGCTGGCTGCTGCTGGTGGGACAGGCTTGGGGATGGTGCACTGCCCACAGCAGAGGGAGAAGTCCTGCTGGGTTTCAGTGTTAATCTATAAAACCCCGACAGCCTCCTGCCGGGACGTGCCTGCTGCAGCCCGCAGCTGCCTCCAACAGCAGCGCCGCCGGGGAGCTGGTCCTGAGCCCTGGCGAGGTGCTGGTGGTGCAGCCGTGGTCACAGAGGGGTGAGCACGGCCTAGCTATTTCAGCTCTCAAAGCACCTCAGGTTTTTGGATGAAAAAATACTGTAGATGAAGACTTCCAGCCTCTCTCGTGTGGAGATACAAAACTGCTTATTCATCTACTAATTCCAGTGGGAATTTAAAACTCAGTGTTGTTGGAGTTGGGATGCAGAGACCAGTAACACCTCTGTCTTCTCAGCTCCAGTTCTGCCGTGAGGACTGGGAGGCCCCGGTCCAGCAGACCCAGCAGCTGAAGGTCATTGCCACGGCCTGAGTCGAGGTGTGAGCCCTGCGAGGCTCTCATAAGCCACCAAGCACTGGTCCAGCGCAGACAACGACACTATCCTCATATCCTCCACTGCCTGGGGTCTGGGCACACCGTGAGATCGATGTGCTCCAGCACAGCCTCAGAGTGCCGGTGGGTGTTGGCGAGGTTCTCTTCTCATGATATGACAGGGATGAAGCTGAGACCTCTGCCTTTTTTTTTTTTGGTGGTATCTTATCATCCAAGAGCTCATTAACCAAGAATTCCTCATGCTGTTTATTTTCCATTTGTCCATATGCTCCCCACAAACCCAGCCTCATCTCTGTTTTAAGTTTATACTTAGAAGCAGTAATTGGAAGGGCTGAACAAAGGCACGAAGGAAGGCAACACAAGCACTAACAAACTTACCAGATGTTTTGGATTCCTGCATTTCCCCGAGAAGCAGGATCCTTAATGTTTTGATCATGTCATCACAGCACAAAACCATTGCAGCCTGGAATATGACTGGCTCCTCTTCCCCGACTATTGGCCACAGAGGCAGTAACTCATGTCACCGCGAGCCACCCAAATCCACGAGCGAAAGCAAAAACCTGGGACGTGCCTGTGCAGCACCGGTGCCTGCAGTGGGCCCTTCCCAAAGGGCCGAGCACCCCGGGCAGGTCCACACCAGGGATCAGCACCCGAGGGTGGCAACATAACCGTCAGCAGCACAGGGAGCCGGCTCTGCCGCACTGCTGGGCAGTCTGATGGGTATCCCTTCTTTTGGTTCAAGAGTGCTCGTTTCCTTTACGTTTTATGTCAATTCAAAATCGATTTAAACTTAACCAAAGTAAAACGCTATGAATCTGAAACACGGGGAGATGCCAGTTACATTAATATGGTGCATATTTGCTTGTAGATAAGGCCTTATTTTTCAACACAGCTCTTGAAAAACACTTGTGACAACACCACGGCACTCTACAGAATGGAAAGAAGGAAAAGAAGTGGGAATAGCAGCAATTGTGTGCGCTGCAAGCAGCTGTCGAGGCCGCTGGCATGGGGGAGATGGCACTCGCGTTACGGTCAGCAGCCCTCCCTCCCTTTGGTGTGTAACGGTGAGAACAGGCCATAAGATCACTGAGAGGAACAACTGCGACCACAGCAAACAGAAGTGACTCCTGCCTGCTCGCTGGTCTTAATTTCTAATCCGGTATAGCAATTTTCTGCTGGGCCAGGTTAGAAATGTCTTTCCCACTGCCGAGGCCGTGGCCTGCAGCCGCCCAGCAGCCCACCCTCAGGCAGCCGCGGTGCCTGGGACGCAGCGACGCCGGTCCCCAGGCGCCCCCAGCTCTACCCGGGTGATGCACCAGGCTGGGGGATGTGAAAAGAGAGACAGAGAAAGCCCTCCTGCCTCCGTCCTGTGGGGTGCTCCAAAGAGCACCAGAGCCCTGCAAACAACAGCCCTGCAGGCTCACAGAGATTGGCTGAGTACATGAAATTAATTAGGGGAAGAACACTAAAAGCAGACTAAATACTGGAAATCATGAACTAAAGTACAGCTCACATCATGATCGGAAGGGGAACTTCCCAATTTGATTGCAGAAAGCAATTTACTTCAATTAGCGGGGACATAAACAGAGTGCTTGCTTAATAGAAGCATTGCCTCTCCAAAAAGCAAGCTCCTAATTGCGTCTCTCCTCTCGGCATTTGCAGAATTTTCAGAGGCAAGTTTCGTGGTGGAAAGGCCCCGCTGGCCGTGCCCTCCACAGAGTGGCACCATTACTTTCACGTTGAGCTGCCTCAGCTGGTCCCCAAAATGCGGGGACGAGGAGGAGAGCGCCGGGGGGACGGGCAGAGCTGTCCCCTGCCCTCCTGCCTCCGCCACTGCTCCAAACATGTGCAGAGGCATCCGCAGCAGCTTCAGGACGTGTTTTGGGTTTGCTTTTCATTTGGGAGTTTTAAACCATCGTCTTGTCAAAGCCAAGCTCTGTGTTATCCCTTGCGTTACTGGCTGCACCTGCAGACTTGAACCAATCTTTAGGTTTTGGGGCAGTGGCGGTTCCCATCTCCTTTGCAACGCCAGGGTTACAAACAAAGCAGTAACACGAGCACATCCTTGCCCAAACGCGCAGCACACCCCATGGCACTGCCCCACCTGGGGGTCCCAGAGCAGGGCTTGGCGCAGGGGGTGGCTGGGGGGCTCTCCCAGCCTGGTGGCATGCATGAGACCCGCTCCACGCCGAGGCTGGGGCACAGCGCAGCACCTCACCACCAGACCTGCTCCATAGTGCAATGCGTGTGCGTGCAAGAGCTGACAGGGAGAGGAGTGGTGACAGAGAGCCCCAGAGGATTAAAACAACACAACCCATAGGCAAAAGTCACTTGAGGCACCCAGTGGGGCCAGGCAGAGCCACCAGCAGGGAGGGACAGCCCGGTCTGCACCCAGCCGCATCCCGGCCCCCCAGCGCACAGCCGAGCATCCCAGGGCAGGAGGATGCTGTGCTGGCCCCCGGCCGCCCCACACATCTGCAACCCCTTTCCTTTCTTCTGCTGTTCTTTTCCCCTTCCCAGAGCACTTTAAAGGTCCAGATGAGGCCATAATTAGGAGAGCAGTTAAAGTGGCGACCTGGCAGGGCAGTGACCTCCGGCCGTGGGTAGGAAGCAGCAGCCGTGGGTGGGCTGGGGCTCAGCCCCGTGCCGCGCACAGCGCCCCAAAACCAACGCCCGTGTGCAAGCACTCTTCCTCCAACCCCATCACAGCCCCAGCTGTTTTGTCCGTGCAAAGGAAACGTGAATTTAGGTGAAACGCCTGTGCTGCACAGCGCTGAGCGCCCGCCTGCCCCGTCCCCTGCGCTGCACCGACACCGCTTGCTGTGGCACAAGGTGCCCAGTCCTGGCTCCGTCCCCTGTGCCCCCAACACCACTCGTGGGCATCACACCGTCCTGCTGCCCACACGGGGCTGGGGCGCTGCGCTGCTCCTTGCTCCGCGCTCCGGCACGTCCCGGCATATGTTTTTAAGTAGTGCTGTTTGTGGTCGCTCCGCTCTCTTATCACCGCCGCGACCTTTGCTTGTTGCAGATTAGTGGCTGGAGCCAGTTGGATTTGTTTGATTTCTGTTGATGGTTATTAGGCAGAGGAAGTGCCAGAAGGGATTTTGACCTCGAGTTTAAACCTATTCCAATTAGAGCCACTGAGCCTTTAATTACTGCGCTCCAGCCACTTCGGTTAAAGAAACAACAAAAACAAACACAAAATCTGGTTAAAGATGGGCTTTCTTCTCATCGGCCCTCGGATCAGCCGCCTGCTCTGCCCATCAGCTGTGAGCGGCTGCCCATGGCCAGCACGGGGCTGGCAGCCCCCAGCCCCATTCCCGTTCCCATTCCCTTTCCCCCATGCTCCTGCCCACCCTGCGTGGCTGCAGCAGAGGAGGGGCACGTGCCCGGCATGCGAGGCTGGGGCATGGCGAGCGGCACACTGAGAGGCCAAGAATGCTTCGGAAATGCTGGTTTCTTACTCAGTATTGAGCAATTTGGTTAAAACCCCAAAAAATCAGTCCAGAGCTCGTTCCGCTTGGCTCTCGGACACGAGCAGCGTTTTGCTGGCCCCATGACCACAGCACCCTTTGGCTCCTGGCACAGCCCCTTCTGATGCTCTGCACAGAGGTTCCTGCCTTCTGCAGTCTTTGATTTCTTATATCCACTGCTATTAGTTTAGGTTAACATATTTTAAGCTCAGCAAGATGGGGGTCATGCCTGTGTAAGTAAGTCCTACCGTTTAAAAATAGTTTCTAGGCTACATCCCACAATCGATCTTTTTGTTAAACAATGACTAAGCCCTGAGCTCCAACACTTCCCCTCCCTGACCCACTTTTGTTTATTACCCAGAAATTTCAGAAAAGCAGCAAATCGGAAATTGTCCTCGTGAGTGTCCCTGCGGCCCAGGCACACACACGGGGCTGGCATGAAGCGAGAGCCCCGTGCCGGGGCAGTGCCACTGTCACCCGATGTCTCAGGAAACCTCTGGATGTGTTTCCTACGTCCCAGTGCTCCTGTACGTGCTGGGATGCCCTAAAGCTGCTTGACCCAACCACCTGCAGCCCAAGGCCAAGACCCAGCAGGTGCTGAAAGAAGAGAAAATTGTGAACTCACCTACTGATTTCTCTTGGGTTTCGATACACTTATCAGAGTTGTGAAGGGAAAGCGAGCCCAGGATGTTAATTAACGTTTCTTCGTCAGAGCACACAGACCAGAGGACACCCAACGCTTGTACAGGACCAGCGATCTCGGTCGCGGGAGCCAGAGCTGCTGCACTTCTCCTGCTCTGAGGAGCCCGTCGCTCTACAGCAAACCCACCTGCCTTGATGAACTGCAGATATAAACGTGCCCAGCACATACGCTGAGTATGACTTCTGTTGATTTGAATTTTAAAATATTTAAAAAAAAAAAAAAGCTCTTTGTTTACACACAAGAAATCATCCAAAAAATGACATTTATTATTTTACACAGAAACCAGCTAAGAACTACTTGCAGGAGAGAGAACCAGAGAAACTCCTCGTTGTTCCAGGCCACGGTAACTCTCAGCTTAGTGTTTTCGCAGCAATACACGTGAGGAGATTGATTCCTAGTACAGTTGTTTTGACAAAGGAGCTACCTCAAGGGAAAGTTGATATGCTATCACTAATCCACTGTTGAGAAACAAACGCTGAATTGATGTGGCCTTGCTGGCTGGGGCAGGGAGCGGGCCCGGTGGTAGCAGGAGCAGCCAGGTGGGCCGTGCCGGCAGCAGCCCTGCGAGAGGTGTGGGTGCGACGGGCAGTGAGCATCCCATAACAGCCCTGGGAATGTATGCATTCAGGGAGGTTTTCGAAATGCTCGTTAATCCAACTGCTACCAGTTTGGGTTCATTGTATGCGTTTTTTGCAAGACGCGTGTTTCTCTTTCCTCCCAGTTAAACCTATGCCATGTTTTAAATGTGACGCAATGAAAACAGCGGTGGGTATTGGGAAAACTTCCTTCGGCCTGTAAGAGAGGGAAGCAAGTCCCAGACGCCCCAGAAATGACCTGAAACCCCAGAGGGCAAGACAGCACCGTGCCTCGGGCCCTTCAGGGTGCTTCTGACCGCCCTCGGCTCCGGCCGATTCCCCCGGGCACCACAGGCATCTTCCAGGAGGAGCGTGCGCAGCCCCGGGCGCGGGCTGGGGCAGTGCAGCCCGTGACTCATTTCCACTGAAGAAGCCACGAAAAATTAGTCAGTCATGGGCTTTGTGTGGCCGCAACACAAAACAATAAATCCATTGCAGCCTTTTTCTTGTGAGAAAGGACTTCTGCAGTAAGGCCAGAAAAAAGCTTATAGAAACCATTACAAAACCCAGCGATATTTATCAACTTCTTGGAAACAAAAGTGTGTATCAGTCAGAGCAAGAGCGGAGGAAAAACAAGTCTCTAAGTAAGTGGGAGGTCTCCCCTGTAGAGGTTTTATTCCTCGGCCTAATCCCCTCTTTCCCATGGATGCCACGGACAATTAGCGCCCATCTTTTCACTGCAGGCCGGGCTCCCACCGGCGCGGCGGAAGAGGTGGACAATGGGCAGATTTCACACGTTTCCTCCGCGCGCTCCCGTGGCAGATTCGATTTCCTCCAGCACGCGGTGTTCCCCCTGCATCTGAACCTTCCCCCCTCGCCTCGCTTTTCCTTCTTGCATGGGAACTAGAAGTACGATCCCAAGACGTGCTTCCGAAAGTGCCTGGAAGAGCAATCTTAGAGCAACTTTCAAATGACCGGAAAAAAAATCAATTGCAGAAACGATTCCGGTATTTGGGCAAAAAGAGTGATCTGCCTGCAGCACAGCCGAGCTTTCCTGCCTCGCACCCACGGTGTAAAACCTCCAAGGCCCCGTGGAGGCCCGGTGCCGCAGGCAGGAGGCCCACGGCAGCTCCGCCGCCCCCAGGCTTCACCCATAGCACCGGGCCCTTCTGCAGGGAGGCTCTGCTCGTTTCTGCCTCCACAAACCCTTGGCAGCAGTTCCTTGTTAAAAACCGCCGCGGGATAACTCCTGAAGGATCCCACCTCCTGGGATCACACACTGGAAGGGCTCTGAGCAGGCGTCAGGTACCAGGGGCCCTGCATGCGGCACGCGGCTTCTGCAGGCTGCAGCGCTGATCCCAGCAGCAGCTGGAAGGGGCAGCTGCCATCAAAAGGGTGTAAAGAGCAGGACAAAAGTCACAAAATGCCCTAAAACACAAACCTCAGTTCCATTTCCTGCCCAAGCACCAAGGCCCCAGACATCGCTCTAAGGTGCCCTAACATCTGCTAACGAATCATTACTTATAAACCAAACTCTAACTAGCGATGTTAGAAAAGTTCCAGGAGTTTTCACCGATTAGTAAAATGAACCATACCTACACAAACAAGGGGGAAGTCGTGGTGCAAATGTAACCATTATAGGAATAGTACCGGCTCTTTGCTAGTGAAAGCTCAGCTGCAAGCATCCCCCATCCCGAGCACTGAGCCAGCCCTGCTGCCTCCCCTTCCCAGGGAGGAAAATATTTGCTGGTTTCACAGGGAAAAGGCAAAATCTGTTTCTGGGAGATGAAATGCGAATCCTGTCTGAACCTGCTCAGAGGTTTACGATGCTGGAAAGAGAAAACAACCTGGCTGACAGGAGGCAGGCAGGCAGGCCAAAGGTATTCGGTCACTAGAGATCACCATGGCCCCACCACTTCTGCGGTGTAAAGTGGCTGAGCTGTCAGAGACCCAAAGTAATTATTTGAGCTTGGAGCCTGTGTTAACCCGCGCTGAATACAAGCATGGGTTTCTTCAAACCCCGTCACCCACCCCCTTTCAGCAGGGCATCCCTCCCTGCCCGTGCTCCTTGAGAAGGATGGCCAGAGCCGCTGCCTGCAGACAACCAGCTGAGCCCTAGGTGTCTGCAGCTCCAGGCCACCAAACGGGGAGGAACAGGCATGCCAAATATTCTGGTTCTCTGAATATACAAGACCAAATAAGGCCCAAATGCCAAGAGAGTAAACACAAGGCCGATCTACCAAGTTTGGGCAAATATGATTCAGAGTTCCCTAATGCTCCAGATTTTGCCTTGCAGGATAAACTTAATAATTCTGTGTACGCTTATTCTTGTTTAAAAAGGAAGTCGCCGTGTAACCCCCATCTGTCTCTGTCCGCCCGACTGCTTGTTTATCGAGACTGTACATTTGTGAAGTTCTGCCGTGAATCAAAACTATGAATAAACCATTTCACGAAGCAGATAGCTTATGTATGCGAGACCGAGAAAAACCTAACACGCCCCCAAAAATTTATGGAATTGCTGTTTCCTCAACTGCCAGAGAAACAGGGTGAAATTGAAAACTGTCTCAGGATTTGAAGACCTGGCTACAAAAAGGAAGGAGGATACCTTGAAGTGGAGAAAGCAGTCCGATTGTGTCACACCTTCTGTGCAGAAGTGATGAAATTCCTGCAGAAAATCTGCATTTGTAATCATTAACCAGATGCAATAAAGCATAGAAACTAAATTAAACACTGATCTACAGCAAAAATTGCTACGTAAGTGACATTTATTAATGTTCTGCTATATTTACAGTTTTAACATAGTAAAACTCCAAAGTGAATTACCACTTGGCGGAAAGCACAAAAGTGGACATTAAATCTACATTTATAATGCATCGTAGTCTCTGCTAACACAAATTATAAAAGCAAGAATTACAGGTATGTTAGGAATTGTCTCAAAAGTCCCAAGCCAAAGAAAAAAAAGGCCCTTTGTTTTGCAAGATAACTTTTATACAAAGTTGCAATGTGACCTTTTATCTTTACACTACCAAGGTGTACTGTGAAAATCTCTATATAGTCCAAAAAGTAGGTAGTATGAAAGAAAAGTATACTACAACATTGAGAATATAGACTATTAAAAAATTAATACTTGTGCCACCTTCAAAATAATACTCTTTCCCAATTACACCTTGAGAATCTGTACTGTACAGACCAATTTTTCCTTTCAGACATAGCACAGGTGGTGGAGAACTAAGCAGCAGCAAGGTATGTAACCATAGCAATGCCTTCACTTACACTTTTGAGCTCATCCCTTCGGGGCAGTCAGCATTATGCACACCGTACGCTAACGACCAGAGTCCAAACCTGCTCCCAGGATGCAGAACGAAATAAAGCAAGCCTGTCCCCTGCTGGCTGCAGGGCATAGCTCATGCTACCCAAATTACTACAGAGACTACATCAGGCTTTATTAGCACGTCACAGACTTGATTGCAAGAGCTTTTGCAAACATTAGCCACTAATGATTTAATGATTACAGAATTCTGCATTAATTATTAAAATTTTACACCTAGAAACAAATAGAAAGAAATGCTTCTCCATTTTTCAACAGTACTTTTATTTATTTATTTTAAAGCAGGTGATTATTTTTTCTTCTGTTTCAGAGTCTTGATTCACTTCCTGCAGGTGTCCTATTACTTCTTGAGGGAGAATTCACTAACGCAGGACGACATTTGCCAGAAAACATCTGTTGGAGAAGGATATTGAATATTGAAACTATAGTTAGATTGCTATTTTGGATAACAGAAGGATGTAGTTCACAAAGAGTGCAGGATGTCTAAAGGCTTATGAAGTATCTCAGTACACAATGACATGACTCTAATGAAATGTGCAGTTTTTGTATATATGTTACACTTCTAAAGAGTTAAAATTCCTGAAGAGTTAAAAACAGACACTGAAACAGGCAATGCTCTTAGAAACTCCGGCATAAAAACACACCCGTTCATGAAGTTACACTGCATTTGCACTAGGACAAGAGAACAAAATTGTACTACGTCTTATTTGCTGCATCCACACACGATGATTATGACTTCTGTATCTTTATATCAACCGTTTCAGTATGAGAGGCACCAGCTCTCACAAATTGCCTGTTCCAGTCATGCTGGGTAGAACCATTCAGACCTGAGATCCAACGTAAAACACCTGCACTCGGCACACAGCTGGTGGTTTCTGCTGAGACACTGTCAAGAATGATGTCCGTTACTCGTACACACACACTGAACAGTAAACACCAGGCTTCCAATTAGATTCGTTTTCACCAGTTATTTTTTTATTTGCACAAATTATTCCTCTCCTCTTTCCCTTCTTATATTCTAAAAATTAGCCCCTCTAAAATGATAATGATCATTTAGAGCCCTCTTCATTATGTCCTGCAGCAGAAATCTAATCTTAAGAACAATAATATAGTGAAAATCCAAGTCTTCTGTGGTTTCCCTACTCAGAATTCAGGATTAAAGATTTGTTTCCAATGAAAATGTCAAAGTTGTAGATTTTAGAAGTGACTCTGGACATTTATCTCAAGGTATCTAAGAGAGTGCTTTTTGAAAGCTCCCAAGTGTCCAAAAATAAACAAATAAAAAAAGATTAAAAAAAATACTACACCTCCATCCTTACAAGCAAGGAGTTAAGCAAGGTCTCTAGAATTACAATTTCAAATTCCAAATACAGGAAAGGCCTGTGCAACAAGAAACCACACAGTTCCCATAATAAATGAAAAATTAAGTTTCAGTAAAGAAGCAAAATAGAAAAAAATTGTTCAGTGAGAACAAACTACAGACGACACAGCTGATGCTTGAATGCTCTCACTATGTGACTATACACCTGAGGGAAGTAATCCTTCTGGTGACTCAGCAGGAATTTCAGAGGATATTACAAATCCTGGAGGAGGTCAACAGAAAAGTCGACCATAAACCAGTAACGGTATTAAATGGAATAGAAACACTTAAATAAAGTGACCGAAGAACTAGTTTTACATGCTATCACCACTGGACGACCCGAGCTGGAAAACATTGCACAATTCTCATTTTGTGTAGCATGTTCCCATTGCAGAACAGAAATGAAGCAGAATCTTAAGCAACTCGCAGTTTCTAATAAAAGGAAAATGCACTTGGAAAATTAAGCTTTGGTTTTAAATTCTGAACAATTTAATGACCTCAATTTTAAGCCGGGGTTTGTTTGGTTTCTTTATACCACTGTCCCAGCTGCAACTGCTTGAACCCTGTCTTGGGGAAATCTAGTGTTATTATGAATTTTCTAAAGGGAGCATCATGTTGCACTCGCCATCTGGGAAGCAAACTATTACAGGATTTCCTTCCCCTCGGGGAGGGACAGTTAATGCAAGGCCATTATCTGCTGTAAGCAGGAAATTATGCTAGAAGGATTCAACTACTTAAATCTCCTCCCTTAAAGTCCCATTAGGAAGGTAGCAATGTTAAGGATCAGCCTTAAAGAAAAAGACTTCTAGGCATTAACGCTTTTGCAAAACGTTCAGGTAGAACAGTATGTTCAAGTATGCAGGAGAGGTTTGCAATGAGAAATGGCGTGCAAGAGTTGAGTTTCTTCAGGAACTTGGCAATAAATTCAAAGAGCACACTAAATTCAGACAAATTGTTCTTTCTGGGACATAAGCCAGACACACTGGCACAGTCTTCCAAATAGATTTTGTGACCTTTATTCATGTTTAGGACATACCACATGTTTCAGGCATATTATTTATTCTGAAAGACACACCTGTCAAATACAGTGCAACACCAAGGGGCAGAGCTTTTGTTTGTACAATTCAATTCATGGAATCTAACGAATTTAAAATTCTTCAAAGGGAAAACTCAGGAAGAAATGTCAAGCATTCCTCTACTCCCCACCAAGTCAGTCTGAACTTTGCCCATCTGTAGAAACAGGAGCTGTGTATGGGATACCAAGAAAGAATTGTTTTCTGCTGTCTTGTGTTCTAAAAATATTGACGCAAAGAAAAGTCTAGTCACAAAATAAAATTTAAAACAAATCAGAACAAATTCATGAAAGCAGAAAGCTTACCTCTAGTAAATAAAGAGAACTCTGGTTCTGGGGAGAGTGGAAAAAGTATCTGGCATCTTCCTAACCTTTGCATAATTAATAAATCCTCTGAGAAACAGCAGAAAACCTAGATGAGAGAAACACATTTGTCTGGTTAAGGCAGATTTTGCTTCTGCAATTAGAGAAGGAGCAGTTCAACTCACTGTTACTAGCACAGAGGGACCTAAGTTGCTGCAATGTGTAAATGCCGATTAAATACAAGAACTTTTCTTGTATCAATGACACCTGATCTTTCAATTTCATCCAATCTCAAAAACAAACTTTCCTTAGCCAATCACAAAACTTTCGACTCCAAATGAGACCTAGCTGCTTCCAAAGCAGGGGGAAAAAAAAGACAGTCCACAAGACTACAACTCACTCTTCCATTTAAAATACAAGAACAGACAACATCAGTAACTTTGAAGACAAGTATTATTCTCTTCTTTTTCCCTTCTGGATGATAAATGCGACACTGATACCAAGCATGATGACAGAAGGCCATTGCATATGTGTATCTTCAAAACACAGAATGTGCTCAAGAAGAGTTTGAGGGTTACACTTCAGTTTTATATCTACATGTACGTATTTTAGCTGCCAGTAAAGCTGTGCTTACAAAAGCCCTTACTGCACTTTACAGAGTTCTAAGCATACATTTCCTCTTTCTCCCAGAACAAAACACTTACCTAGTACAAGGAACACCCACCAAAGCCAATACTGACCATCAAAGTAACCGGGAAAATAGGTGGAGAACTGAAAAAAAAAAAAAAAAAAAAAGATACAAGTTAAAGCACAGACTGAACCCAAACCTATTCTCAAGCCCTCTGCACACAAGAGAGTTTATAGCACCCTGCATCTTATTAACTACACAGACCGGAGGGAATGAACTACCTCCATGAACTTTTTTCTACACCTCTGACCAACTGTAACCAAGGGGAATGGAACAGATCCAGTACTCAGCCATGAACTCTTCCAATCAGTGGAGCAGAAATACATGAGTGAATAAGTATTCCGATTCACCCCCACGTCTTTGATGCTGATAAACCATGTTCGTAGTTTCTGAACGGGGAGAGACCAGGTTTGCAGCAGTGCATCACGTAATTACACTGTTAGGTTGGACAGCATAGCTAAGAAAAGTACAGTCAAAAAGAAATCCCATACCTGTGGAACCCTTTGACAGTATTTTCTATTGGGAAAATTGCTGCCTGTTGAACGAAAGGCACCAACACTAGTAGAGCACTTACGTTCACTACGCCAATGGTAAATGCAATAATTTTGCTTTCTTTCTATTCTAACTTAAAAATCTAACAAATGGCAAGCTTGATACTAAAGTTTAAATCAAATCTGCAGTTAAAGTCACTGGTCTTTGTCATACCTCGTAATCCAGCAAACAGTTTTTAACACCACTGTTACAGGATGTCCCCCAAAATCTTAAGTTTCTACAGAAAAAATTAAGATATACTGTATTTACAAATCCAGTTCCTAGCCTAAAAATACTAGGCATGAAGTGACCATGCTAACACTAATGCTGTCTATTTCTACTTAGGCACAGCTGAGGTTTTTTTCCTTGAAATTAAAAATTTCAGCTGGGGACAGCCAGGGATATCTGCATGCCATTTTCACAGCCACCATCTTTCCATGGCTCTGAATAAATCTTTTCTTATAGAAATATTTTCTCACAACCCCTCCAAAAGAGTATTTTGACTATTTTTTCTCATTTCTTACAGCATCAGCACATGTATATCTTTTATCTTTATTTTTTCTCCCCAGAAAGGTTTCACTTTCTCCCCGCCTCCAAGTTTTAAAAATATTACACCAGCCTTTCTTGCTTCTGTAGGCAGAGGTCTATGCCCAGCAGGACCCCTTCTTTGGATCTGGACTCCTAAAATACAAACCAGTGCTGATCAGTCACATCCTGCCTTTCCCTGTGTGATCCGGTGGAGGGGAGCAGAGAGGATCTTTTAGCAACCTGGATATGCACCCTGCTACTATGGGAAATAAATTAAAATAGAAAAGCACACTTCTGATCACCTGCTGCTTGTCTCACACGCGCAACTCACCAGAGGGCACCAGCGAGCTTCTCTCATGCATGTGACTACGTGGTCACTGAGTCTTCCTCCAGCAAAAAAACAAAACAAACCTCCCGCTGCCTAATTTTCAAGTCCCTATTTCCCTCTTCTCACCGGTCATGCTCACACCAAACCCACATTTTTGAGAATATCGATTTTTCAAAGCAGCACCTAAAGATCATCATCCTGGAGAGGAACATCGCTATGCTGACTGCAGGGCCTACTTCATCTGGATAAATGTTTTATGAAGATCAGATCATTGTTACTGCTCAACACACAACCACATTTTGATCCAAACCGGTGGCTCTGCCAAAGAGAGACATCCTTGGGTGTGCAATCTTTATTCTCCTTTATTACAATAACAATCCCAGCATGTAACTGCATAAACAGGACAGAACGACAAAAAAGCTCTGTCCTCGTCAAGTGAGGGGCTCAAAATCCATTTCAGCATAAAAAGTTAAATTTACTACAAATAAATTCAGTGTAAGTGACAAAAATGAGTTGGGGGAAAAAAAGTGGAAAAAAAAAAAAAAAAAGGAGTACCAGTACATGTTGCTGCACTACACAACTTACCCTGACAATAAGGATCCACTTGATAAGAGACAGACCAAACCCAGAAATGGCCCCGTATCTTCCTGCAGCTGAAGTAGTCAGACAGAAAGACAGGAAAAATCCAATCCAGTTGAAGAGGAATGCCACTGAGAAAGCAAGAGAAAAGCAGATGATCAAGCCCTCTTTATATTCCAAGGGAAAAAAAAAAATCAAACCCTTAAAATTGGCACGCACAGGTTTTTCATAGTGCTACATAAACCTAAGTGTGAAAATAACTATTTTGGGTTCTGAAACAGTCTGGGAAAAAAAAATAAAGTTTCACCATGTACTTACTGAAGAAAGTTAGCATGAAAATGCCATCATTTCCTATCCTCAGCTGGTCAGTGTCGTCAAAGTCATCCCGTGTCACAAAGTCATCCTCCTGCAAATCAAAAGGAGAAAAGAATGGGTGGATTTAAGTCAGTTCAATCCACACAGCAACTCCTCATCTGCATCTGCTTCTTCAAGACAGCGAACTGCACAGCCCTCAAAAAGCAACGTACATCGGAGGGATACAAAATGCTTAGTTTACGTTTAAGGAAAGCCCCCTTGGGGGAATATATGACTAAATATCAAAAGCCTACAAAGGCATGCAGGAAAAAATCCCAAGGATAGGATGCAGGCACGATATATTAGGTCATTGGCATTATTTTCATTTATTTATTTATTTGAAGACAGTCAAGACTGTGAGTGTTGTTATTCTCACTATAAAGAATGCCCCTGCTCAAACAGAAAAATTAAACTTTTCATCTCAGCAAGGGATTTGGCTTCTATAAAGAAGGAGTTAAAGAAGGAGTTGTGGAAATTTAATGCTATCAGGGGTGGGGCAACAGACTGAACATGAGGCAGCGTTGAAAAAAAAAGATATTTAAAAACTAAAAAAAAATATTGCAATAGAGCGAATGTTTTTATCATCTTTGTATCAACTAGACTGACCCCTAGGAAAGTCACCTAAGTAAGCAGCAGGAGTATCAAGAGTAGTTACACTAAACAGCTGAAAAATTAATCCTAAATCTTAAAACAAAAGCAAAAAAACAAAGCAAAAAAAAACTTCACTGACACAGTGCACAGAGCTATAGTATACTGCCTCTGTCAGCCTGCCAAACTAATCTGGATAGCAAATAGTGGCATTACTGAGATGTCTGACATCATCATAGCTGCCTAGAGGAAAATTTAAAAAAAAGCACCACCAACAAAAAACACTCACACCTCAGAACTCTTGGGAGTGTATAATATCACTGCCCTTAAAAGCCAAATAAGAAAAGTCGGGACACTTGATAAGCAGGACTTGAAACAGAAATTCTACACAAGCAATGTGAAGGACATACAGCCAGCCAAGTGTACTCACTCTTCCAGGAACCAAGGGAATTGTGGCCTCAGCCTTGGTTCTCTCTGCCTCGTCATAACTAGGCAGTGTTGTGGCCACGTTGTAAGATGGAGGCTTAGGAAATCCTGACTCATCCTTGTAGTCAAAATAAGCTGCAATGAGAAAGTTATACAGAAGGTAACCTGTCTGTTCCTTAGTACCACCATGCCGGGAATGAGAAATATTTCAGAAGACTTCAAAAGACCCCAATACCCGACATTGTTAAGGCCTCCTCCTGTCTCCTACCCATCATTCTAGCCTCTTGTTATCCCAGAACAAGAAGCAAAAAACAAGAGAGCACTTTCTCTAATACAAAGTAATATGCAGAGCACTGTTTAGCATGGCTAAATGTTTAGCCTGGCTCTACTTATTTTTAAAACAGTAACACATGCTGTGCCTTTCCTTCAATAAAACAAAAGGAGTCACATTTTTGAATCCCAAATGGTTGGAGTTAGTCAAAGAAGAATCACTCCAAGCCTCAGGCCACTAGTGACCAGTTTTTCCAGAAAAGGATTCCAAATTGTTTTCTGATGGAGGGGGAAGGGATTGGAAAAAATCAAACAGCACTTCTGACCCACAGCCTCAGACACCCTAAGGAATGGGCACTAACGGGGACATCGTTACAGCTACGTGCCGAGGCAGGATGCTCAACAGCTCGCTCGAGAAGCACAATATTCCAACTTCTGTCCAAAGCCAGCTGGCTGTTTGAGAGACTGACAGCACGTTGCATTTGATTCACAAATCTTTAGAAGTTGACTGTGGAAGCTCTGGAGAAAAAATGGTAAGGTTTACCTACGCCAAAACACTCTGACACACAACCAGCACACAAAAAAGCTGTTTTGTTCAAAGCTAGTAGTGAGTTATATGACAGCACGGTGAATCAGAAGTGTAACCCTTATGACCAAGTCCTTAGTTATTGAAAACTCCAGAAATCATGAATTCTTTAATCCCTTTTAAGCAGCGAGTCATTTTTGGAAGGAGCACAGTATCATTCAAATGCCAAATGAGAGGAGAACCACAAATGCTCACAGCACTTTGATTTTTAACTGTCTTCAATCTACTAAGAACACTGGGAAATGTAACTTGAACTCCACTCGATGGAAGACTTCAGATGACCGCAGCCAAAATGCATCTCCCAAACCACAAGTAACAACAGCGTCTCTGGACCAATTCTGATCCCTCGCTGCCTCCTCAGTAAGGATGCTGCAATGCCGATTACAATTACAAGAACAACTACAAGAACAATTAAGGAGGTAAGGAAGAACTCCAGAGCAAACCTAGGTATTTCCTTTCGCACGTTTACCTGTGTTCTCCGCAGAAATGCTGCTGTAAGGCGGAGGGGCGTCATTTACCACCGGTGCAGTCTCGCCTGGCTCCTCTTCATTCTGCAGCTGAAGAGACCACACACAAGAGAAGTTAACTGCGTGTCCCCAGACGTGTGGAAGCATCCCTCTAGTTTTAATGGCACAAGCAGCCTCTTCTGGAACAAGCCTGTTCCATGGCACAGGGCATTTGAGCAGCTGCTGGCTTCACTCCAAAGCGCTCCCGCTTGAGATTATCAGCATGGCCTCTCAGCCTTAATGTGCTTTCAAGTCGTGTCCTCGCACACCTGGGCTATGCTGCTGGACAACACAGCACAGCACACACCTTCCTGGTATTTCTCCATCTCCCTGGCACTTCCCAAGATCCCTCGGCTCCCCCAGCTTAGGAGTTGCAATCGCATCTGTCCTGGTTGAGGACACAGCAGGAGATACCCAACGGAAGTCTCCACTGCTGCCCGGGGCTTTGCTAAGGAAGGTTTTTGTGTTTTTTTTAGCGGATATATAATGGTACATGGAAGTTTGATTCTTGCTGCCATTTCCCCTCACCCTTTCACACTGTATGAGTGAAGAGAAGACAGTTTATTTTGTGCACTGTGCTTCCCACAGGCTCTGTATAAATAGCCATGCAGCTTACCAACCGTACAGCGTCACTCGCATGAGGAAGGTATGCAAGCCCGGGCTTTGATCGCAGACGCTGACAACAGCAAACCAGATGGGTTCAAAGCAGAACGCACCAGAACAGAACTTACAAGTCAGCTGCCACCTAATTTTTTTTTTGTTCTTTCCATTTCTCATCATCTCATCGACAAAGAAATTACGCAGAAAGACAACTCATTTCAAACAAGCACGCTGGGACTGAACCGCCTGCCTGCACGGAGAGATGCTACCTCTTCTGCAGCCACCCTCAGCAACAGCGACCCTGCGACTTCTGTCTTAACATCTTCCTCCACTCCTCCTCCTGCATACTAATGCTAACGTACTTGCAGCCATCTGGGACATTTGCTTTCTTTTCTTTGGAGAGACGCTTTTGGCTTCTTCTTAAGTTGGCATTCGAGTCCTTCCCGAGCCTTTAGAGCTCAGGAGGGCTGGAGGTTCTTATTTTGCTTGCACGGCGTATCAGGGGAAAAAAATCAGCTCAGACTTGTAAATGAAGGTCTTGTTTTATACATCACTGTACAGTATCTTGTGTTTTTTTTTTCCTTTTGATACCTAAGATCAAAGGATTGCACTACATCCACATCCGCAGCGAAAGTCAAAGCCCAAACTTTTTCAGATGTGCAATTCGTGGGACTGCTGCACCCTAACAACTGCAGGCCCGAACTGGGAGGCACCCTCGCCTTACAAGCCGGCAGGGAGGAGCGAGCACTGCTTGGCTTTCCCTGCCACTAACAGGACAACTGCGCGCCTCCACGGGCTGCAGGGCCGCGTGCCCGCACGAACGAGTGGCTGCAAGGCAGAGGGAGGTTCACCGCCCCGCGGCCAGGCACCGCGGCCCCGCTCGCCCTTCGCCTCCTGCAGGGGAGGCTGCCACCCGCCCCACGTTACTGCTGTGTCACTGCTCCCTACGCCAAGGAAGTTGGGAAGGTTTCAAACACACCTGCTGCTGAAGGAGTTTAACCCGGTAATGTTTAAATGACTTGGGTTAGCAAGTGATGACACGGGCAGTTCTGCCCGCAGACCCAGGGACCAGCCCAGAAGGGAAAAGGGCAGGCTAAGGAACAACCCCGCCGAAGGCCGAGAGGTCCAAGCAGTTGATTCAGTCTCCCTCAGCTCTGCGGTCTAGGAATTTTCAGGAAATGCTCCACCATGCCCACTCTTAGTCTGCCCATGAAAATTCAACACTTCTGAGCACGTTTTCCTGCCGCCTACCCAAGGTTAACGAAGGAGGGAGGCTCTGGCGCGCTACGGACACTGCCCGCTGGACGCCCTGCGCTCCCTGCCCTCCTCACCGGGGTGGCAGAAATCACACCCTGAGGCTCACGAGCAGGAGAGGAAGAAAACACGTCCGACCTAAGGTACAACCCCAGGGAAGGGGAAAGGAAAGCGCTAGCTGTGAGAGCACTGCAGGAGAGGGAACAAAAGAGGACACACACACCTGGTACAGTATCCATTCTTACATTTAGGATCCTTACTATATTCTTCTTGCAATTGCATCATGTAGGAGAAAGCAAGACGAACCTCCTGCTAGCTCCAAACCACAACAATTCACGTACGGACGCAAAAAATGTAGTTACTTTTTAAAACTGAGCCGGAGGCTCCGTGAGGTACGCAGTTATGGAAAGCAGATTTTCCTTTTAATGGTCGAGGTACACGACTGCCTTCCAGCCCTTTTAATGATTCCAGGCATCTAAAATTCAGCTAAGTGCTTATTAGCAAAACAGCACGGGTTCATGTGACAGGAAGAATGAATCATCAGGTCTCACATGCCCAGCACTGCTACGGCAGCGCTAGCCTTCCATTTCGCATCCCAGCGGGGCAGGCACCTGGCGCACGCGCTTAGGAAGCTGCACGGCTGGGTGTGCAGGCCACGGCCCCTCCGGGCTGCTGCTGCAAGGCCTCAGAGCCCGGGGAATCTGATTACGGCAGGCTTCGACTGAGGCTGGCAGGCATTCTTTCTCTGATTCACCGACAGATCTTAGCTTTTAAAGCACGCCTCTTGTATTTGCTGCATCAAAAATGGGCAGGATTTACAGCATCGTGTACAGTTACCCAAACAAGACTCTGGCTGAGATTGTTTTTTCACCTGATTACTAAAACGACAGAAAGGTGCCTGACAGAACAGGGTAGCACCCAGGGACGTGCATTTTCCCGCAGACAGAAGCCATCAGGAAGCTGGCTGTGAGCAGACACTGCCTCTCTGCGTCACCTCCCCCAGCCGCGGCTCTATCACGTGTCAACGCACGCAGCATCCACGTCCAAAACTCATACGACCTTTTGAAATATTTCCACCCAAACTTTTAACAAACGTCTTTCCAATAAATACACTCGTTCCTTCTTGGAAATTTTCTGAACTTAGCCCACGGGCTGCTGGCACAGCTTTGCAGGGTTTTTTTAAGCTTCCCCTCGCCCCGAGTCCTCAGGCTACACGCAGGAGTTCTTCACAGTAACTCGGAATCATCGCAAGCCTTGTCCGAGCAGTGCCTCGTCAGTAAGGGACCTGCTCGGCAGCGCACCGTCAACGTTTTCTGCATTTCAGTTCCTGTTTCATGTGCTGGCACACGAGGCAGAGCTGCTCAGAAATCCCACTGAGGACTCCTCGACCGAAGACGGCCCCGACCAGATCTCATCCCGTTGTTACCATGGTTTCTGCGAGGCTTCAAAGGCAGCTACGTAGGTTAGTAACAGGGAAAGGATCGATAGTTTTTAAAACGGTGGCAGGATTGATTTTTTTCTCAGAACAACGGAACCATAACCTTTGCAAACCAATACACACAATGGTAATAAAAAAAAGATGTCATCACCAAATTAGCAAGTGAACAGCCTGCTCCCAGCAGGGCTCCTTTTCGCTCCCAACACCCCGCACTCTTCTCCTTTTGTATTTCTGGCCTTTTGGAGACAAAGGAAGTTTCTGCCCCGTCCAGAAGAGAGAACAGTTCTTCCCATTGCCTTACGCTTCACCTAAAGCTTGCACTGATTTGAAATCCCGGCGTTGCCCAGCGCCGTTTCAGGCTCCTCTAACTTACTAATCAGCAGGGATAACGATCAGTAGCAGACACGGCAGCCCACGTGCACCAACCCTCGGCAGCCTTCTCCTTGATGAGCAAATAACTGTTTTCTCCCCGAAGCTCTTTCAGTTCATTTAACTGCATCGCCGTGACAGCACCCAGCCGCCCGGCTGCTCCTCGCCAACCCCTGGGGAGCAGGCTGGAAGGAAGGCCCTTCCTCCTCCTCGGCCCTTCCTCCTCCTCGCTGTAATATTTAGGACCACGTGTACGTTTTTCAGGACGCTCATACAACACAGGACGAATGAATGCTGGATATTTCATGCGCTTCAAAATAGTTTTAAAAAATTATTATCATATGAAGAACGTTAAGCACCTTCAATTTAAAAAATCCTCTTGTTCCATCTATCAAATTTGGGTATTTCACAGGAAGAGGCAGAAACAAAACAAATGGACGTATTTTAATAATGTTTTTTTTCTTCTTACATCCAACGACAAACAATCTGAATTCACACACACAGGAGCACTTTAGGAACTTGCTTTCAGCACGGCCACTTTCAGAAGGCGCTGCCAACCCCCCAGAAGGAGGTGGCACGTCTCCTGTGAGTCCCTGGGCAACCTGAAGGCCCACGGGACTGCTGCCACATCTGCCTCCCCGATGGGGCTGCTGAGCCCCGTGGAATTTCAGCGACGAGGGAACAGTCACCAAAGCGGCCCGGCTGAGAGTCCAACACAATCCTGACACCTGAAATAACATTTAAAACTCAGAAGTTTGCCTGCAAGGCTACCTTCTGCTTTTAGATGAGCTACGTGGTGGTACTGGGCTACTAATGTCTCCCAAGCCCTTTGAGCTTTACAGAGCGAACGTATTTTAATTCTGCAATTACCTTTTTACACCGAGCCACTGAAACCTTCCAAGCGGACCCGGCAGGTCCCGCTGCGTGCAGACGCAGGCGTTCTAGGCCAAGCAGCGTGCACTTACCGAGACGTCAGCACCTGGGCCGAGCTCTGTGCCGCACAGAGCAGCGCAGCTCACGCAAGGCACTGGCACTCGCCGGCCGTGGCGGAGCAGGGGAGCGGCGGCGCGAGAGGCTCTGCCACCTTTTGGTAAGCCTCCGCTGCCTCTCTGTCAAGGGGCACCTCCAGCTCTGCCCATCTGCACGCACAGAAGAAAACAAAACAACCAACCCTTGAAATTTCCTTACCGTTCTTACCAGCTACTTGCGAGTGTCCTTGGGAAGCGCATCTTTGGCAAACGCCAAACGCCTCACCAAGGAAGTGACGGTCACTGATACACTAACGCTAACTGCTGGCATTAAGAGATAGGGCCCGCCCTCATCTCTTAGTGTTGATCTGCACGCCCTCCTCAACTGAACAATCAAATACAAGCTTGAGGTAAGCACAGGGTGGCAACTGCCATCTCCCTTCCTACTTCACGTCAGTCTCCCCAGGCAGCAAGCAAGCACCGCGGCCCTCCACGGATTTAGAACGTACGCACGTATCTTCAGCAATACCTTTCTTTTTACAGTTTCGCTGAAAGAAAACCAAACAAATGGAAAAATCTGTCTTCCTTACGTTTTCCATAGCCACCTCACATTACAAAATGATTCACAACCCGTTTTAGCCTTCAACAAGTGGAACCGGAAAAAAATACCGTGTAAAAAAGGAATGTGTCTTTATTATTTAACACACCCACCACATCCTAGGTGGGTTTGCATTACTCATATACATCACATACATTCCCAAACGCCTCAAGTAAAAAGCAGTTAACACAGAGTGTTCATAAACCTAATGAAAGCCTAAGTACTTCTTCCAGAACGGAGGCTCCTTTCGATCCTAAAACCAAAATACAGTTTTGCTGCTGAACTCACCGCCAAGGGGATAAGCTCAGGAGGCTTTAAGCCAGCTAATCCTGAACACACCTCTGAACAACCTTCCCCAAGGCGAGCCCAAACTACAACAGCCCCAGCCCTTCTGGGGACACAGCACTGCCCGGAGTGACCGCAGCACCGCCTGCCACCGCCTTCCTTCCTCCCGAGCACCTCCCGTCCCCAGCCCCGGGCAGCAGAGCCCTGCGCTGCCGGAGGAGCCGACACCCGCGGGCACCCTGCCCAGCCGCACGGCGCCAGCCCGCGCTGCCCGGCACAAGGGGGCCGAGGGCCCTTCTCCGGGGTTTTGTCTTACCTTTGTCCTGCGCTTCCTCAGCGCGTTACATCAGCGCCACACCGCTCAAAGGCGCAAACACAGGCTGTTTCTTATTAGGTTACCTAAGGCCTGAATAGAGCACGAGGGCTAGAGACTTTGGAAAAATGGCTTTGGAAAATAAACCACGTGCCGTAAGCACCCCCTTAACGCTGCACGTGGCAGTGGACAGCCACAGGTGACAAGTTCGCACCGCCGGAGGTGCTGGGGGACGCACAGCCCCCCCGCCTGCACGGGTCTGCAGGGCCGAGGAGCAGGGTAGAGGAAGAAACACGGGTTTGGAGCTCAATTACTCATTTCTATTGTCCTCAGATTATCCTATCGCTTTTATTTTATTTTTTTTTGAAAGCACACACAGGGAATTCTGAACATATTTAGTACGTTCGGTGCCCACGACTCCTCAGAGCTGCTCCCAGGCACACACGTCGATACACAACTAGCACCCACGGGGCAGATGTCAAACGGCTCTGCCACACGCCGACAGCGCATCACATTCAGCCGTGGAGGAATTGCCTAATTGTGTGCCAAACACCACTAGCGCACTACATCTCTCCCAAAAATAAAAGTTCTCCAGATTTCAAACATTCAGTCCTCCTCCACTGCCTCATAACCCAGTAACTTAAAGATTAAATGAGCTCGTTCTGAATTTCTACATACTACCTACATCTGCTGGATCCTGTATTTAGCCTCATGGCTATCAATTCGTTACAAGCCTTTCTTCACTGGCACAAATGACATTTATTAGCTGTACATCTGTACACACAATAAGCTTCAATGTATGAAAAAACTGACACATCCAGTGTTGGGAGAGATTCTTCCCCACTCTCATCTCCTCTTCACGTAAATACCAACTCTACACCCTTAGTTTCACAGCACACAGGGATTTCTGGAGCAACACACACACGAGGAGCCAGTAACACACTTTACAGCAACATGGATTCCCTGTTCTGGAACAGGGCAAGGGGAGAAAAGCAACTTCTAAATAGCTACACAGAAATAAATACATTTGTACGTCGGTTTCTCATTCCGCACTCAGTTACACCCGTCTTCTCCTAGGAGCTTGTCTTTAGCAGCACAAATCCTCAGGGGCACAGACTGCCTTTCTAATCTCTGCTGTACCACGCAGAGTTATGCTCTACAGCAATAACAGTGCCTGTTATGTGTCTGCCTGATGTGTGAGCAGGAGCTGGCGAAAGGACAGCTTTTCACATTTCTCTTTAAGGAAATCAGCAGTGTTCTTATCGGTCAGGTCCGGAGAGCCACTAAAGAAGAAGGCAACAGAGTCCTTCAAAATTTTTGTCACCTATCTCCACAGGCTCAGGATGACAGGACACGAAGCTAGATCCCTTTGTAAGAGACGTTTATGAAGAGGTTTGTCGGGGTCAGCACCAATTGCAGGACTCTGGGAGGTGATTTGTAAGACCTGGTTATTTGTACCTAACGTGGCTGAGAACAACAAGATTTGTCTTTGTAAGTAAAGACAGCCATGCTTTGGGGCGGGGGCACACAAGTCAACATATCTTTTACATATCTAACACGTAAAAGCAGTGACATCCAGTCACGGGGATGAGATTAATGCTCTGTCGCAAGGGGAAGTCGCACCGGGTGATCTCAGGAGCGAGCCCAGCAGCTATCACGACACCAACAGAAAGTCGCGATCCAGTGACATCTCCTAACAACACCCGTGGAACAGAGGGCAGCTGTTTACAGTTTGGAGGAGTTTCTCTCCCTTGCTTTAAGTAACGAGGCCTCTGCTTCTGCTACCGAGGCGCGGCACACGACGGGGCTCCCAGCCCGCTCCCCCCCTGCAGGCCGGTGCTCCTGACAGAGCGTTCCCCTCCCTCGGGAGCCGGGGCAAGGAAAAACAAACCCGAATCTACCTACCGGGGAGCTCTTTAAGCCCGGTTTCTGGCCTAGCGGGCTTTCAGCCCGAGCCAGGGAGCACCGCATGTAGAAGACGAAATAAAATCGACGCCGATTCCCAGGCGGTGCGGATCGAGCCGGCTCTGGGCAGGGACCGCGGGCAGCTGGCCGGCCTCAAACCGACACCCGGGGGCCGTCCTGCGGCACGGGGGGCGCACGAGGGGCCGGCACCCAAGGTCACCGCCGGGGGCTCCGCGCCGCTCCCCGGGGCCGGGCAGGGCCCGAGCCCGGCGCTGCCCGGGGCAGGCTCCGCCCGCACCCGCTGCCCGCGGCGCCGCCACCGGAGGCCGCAAGCCCGCCCCAGCCGGGCCCGGCGCTCCCCGGAGCGGCGCCGCCGAGGCCCCGAGCCCGCAGCCCGGCCCAGGCCGCCGCGGTGCCCCCGTTCCCCGCCGCCGCCGCCCCCTCACCTGCTGGTAGCGGCCGCTGCCGGGCTCGGCGGCCGCCATGGCGCTGGGCGGGCTCGGAGCGGGGGGAGCTCGGCGCGGCCCGGCCGCCTCCCGACGGGCGCTGCTGAGGCGGAGGCGGCGGCAGCCGGGGCGCTGCGGGCTGCGGCTCCGCTCCCGCCCCCCCGACACGCCCGGCCCGGCCCGGCCCTGCCCGCCCCGCGGCGCTCCGCCTGCGGCCGGCCGGGGGAGGCTGCTGCAAGGAGGCGAACGAGGCCTGGGCAAGAGGGAGAGAGGCCTGGGAAGGGCCTGGGGGAGACGGGTGCTGCCTCGGGACCCCGCCGGCAGCAGGGAGCTGCAGACCCGGTGCTGTCCCTGCTCACAGTCACCGAGCTGCTGAGGGGACCCACGCGGGTCACCGTGTCCGAGCCCTGGCTCCACGCAGAACCACCCCAAAATGAGCCCCGCTGGCTGAGGGCCTTGACCGAACGCTTCTGGAGCTCGGACAGGCTCGGTGCCCTGACAGCTGCCCTGGGGAGCCTGTCCCAGGCCCGACACCCTCCTGGTTAACCTGCCCTTAGTCGTGCCAGGTCCCAACGCGGCGCCTCCCGCGTGCCGTGGCTCCGAGCACGGTGCCCGCACGGGCAGCCAAGAGGCACGCGACGTGCTGCACTGCAGCCGAAGCAAACACGAAACGCCGGCCAACTCCTCAGGAGGTGCCGTGAGATCCTTAATATCCACATCAAGCAGATGGTGCCGCAGATTCAAAGTCTTCCAGAAGAAGCGCTCACAGGAAAACACACAAAGTTTGTTTATTCAGAAATTTTTGCATTGAATTTTACGTTGGCTGAGAGATTTTCCAGCCTGTATAACCCTTGTTCATTGTTTGTGCGGTTCATCTATAGGTGGATTTGTACAAAACTGCCCGCGTCAACCCCTAGGGCTGATAAGACTTACATATATCTGCTTTAGAATGAGGAGGGCTGAATCAGCCCTGCTGGGATTCCAAGCTGCCGATTCAGAGTTGAAAGAATTTAAATCTGAGGACATGCTCCTGAACTGCATGCTCAGTCATACATACACGCTTTACAGCTCAGTATTCGGTACCATGATCAGGCTGGATTTTTGTTCTGTATTGTGTCTTTGCAGGAGCAGGTAGTTCACCAAAATTTTCATGAGATGAATGAACATCACGCTTCTCGCACTAAGGGAGAGGCAGCTATCATAATGGATTTTAGCCAGGAATAACCTCCAAAAGTGGCTCCTGAGAAATGCTGGGGACACAAAGAGAACGCAGGTTTCTTGCAACACAAATACCTTTGAGGAAGTTGAGAGCTGAAGGCACTGTCATACTGTTGGCTTCACGCTTCCACAGGATTCACCATTTGCACTGAGTCTCTTTTGCAGTAAGCAGCTGTCCTGATGACATGCGCGGATTTACTTGCCGTCGAGGTGGGATTATATCCGTAAGTATAGCTACAGCCGCACTGGTAATTAGCTGTACACTGATTGACTTGGACATCTGGGAGACTAAAATCAGACACAACCTGTGCATATCCTCAGAAAAGATGCTGGACAGTATCCTGAAGAGATGGTGAAATAGTTGGTGCCACGGTCATTAGCTGGAGGCATATCACCACCTAATTAGGCCATCTAGACTGATCAGGACTAACGTAGGAGGGATAAGGGCAATTTCTTCCAGCTGCTTTCTGTGTTTTTATTCTACTTTCTTTGGTAGAGAAGCTGTGTAGAAAGATAATGCTGTGGTTACAGTGCATGACTGGTTCTGCTTTCATTTCCCACATGGTTTTAGGCAAATCACTTCAAGCCTCTGCGTTTTTTGAATCTTCCTCCGATGCAAAATGTCATTTCTCGCAAGAGACATTCTGAAGCTTGAAGTCTTTGCTTTTTAGTGACTTCTGTATGGGATATGCTGTGAAAGTATTTGAAAGCCATTGTTAGAAATGTTAGAGTCTTCTGAAATCCTAGTGCTGTACAAGTGTTCTTTAATCGTGGCGTATGACTGAACGACGAAGGGGGCATTTTTAATCTACACTTTGTAATACATACTGAGCTCTAAAAACTAAATAATAATGCTCAAAGGAAAGACTTTGAAAGCTCGACGTGTTTAAACAAGCAATAAGCAGGACATTTAAACTAGCTCTTTCTGCTGATCTTGTAGCGATAAATGACCCAATTAAGAAAAAAGCAACAACAAATGTTCGCATGAGCTAATGGGTCATGTCATACCTCTGAAGCTTTCCTCTGTAATAGCTTAACCATTTGCAAGCAGGCTGCAACCGGCAGGTTAAGAAAAAGTGACAGTGAAGTGTTGTTCACTTAAAGTCTGGATTATCCACCCATTCACAATGCTGGCCTCGAGGAAGATGGAAACTGCATTACAAGCCTCATCCAGAGACCGCAGGGATCAACAGAAACTTCACCGTGCTGCCCTCCGAATGGCGATGGAGCGCTGTGAGCCTGGCTGCCGTCTGGTTGTGTCCCTTCATTCCAGGAGCTGTTGGCGGTGTTCACTGGTTGTCTGTACTCTTACAATTTTCATGAAAAAAACTTTTATCATCGGCTATAAATAACGAATTGAGCTGTACCGCCCCAGAGGTATGCGTCTTCAAATGCAGAAAGGGAACGATGGAGTCTGAGCACCCATACGTGTTGTGTCTTGCTCACACTGCGGACTGAAACGCGCCACAGAATGTCCTGAGCTAGAGTTGTACAACTAGGCTGAGGAGGTCTGTGGAGGGTTAACAATTGCTGTCTAAGAGATGTTCCTCCCCAAAACAGCATGAAAGATTTCTTCAGCTGTGAAAATGTGACAGAAGGGCAAAAAGCAGGAGATGGGCCTCATACCTTGCTACCTTCGGTATAGCTGTCAACTACTTCTAGCAATCTATTGGTAGGAAATTCATCTTAAGGCACACTTTGAGACACTTCGAGATACCTCGATGCTCTTCAGTTTCTTCATATTTTTTACTCAGTACCGTTTTGTACTTGTATCTTCTCTTAGCTTTTTGCTAGTTCAAAGCTCTGTTGACACAGTACAGCACTAACTCTCACCTCGAGTTGCTTTAAAACCATGTTAATTGTTGTACCGACAGCAGGTCAGGGCTTCAGTGGGTATTTCTGGTTTTACTGCCTCTTCAGAGAGATAGAATCAGGGATGACCGCAGTGCAAGCAGGCACGAACCCCAGCTTTTTCACCCGAAACCTCAGTATGCATCCACCTTCGTGCCGTCCTGTCAAACAAGCTCAGTCAGGCTCTAGAAGCACATTTGGCCCTCAGCCTGAAGCCCCACGATGGGCCCTTGGAGATCCGGCTGCACGGCACCTCACCGAGCCCTGCAGGCATCAAGCTCCCCGGCACAGCACGTGCTGCCCTGGCTCTGCACGCGGCTGCAATCCTCAGAGCCTGCTTGTGGCAACAGCAGGAGCTGTTCGGGCACCCGTGGGACCCCCAGGCTGCTTTAAGGAGGAGCAGCCACACGGTGAGCACAACAGCACAAAGTGCCCCCGCAGCCCCGGCACAGAGCTATCTGTAAGCACTGCCCTGTTTGCCAGCGTGCAAAATCGTGCCTCAGTAAGCCCTGAGTGTTGTACGGAAGGGGAAGGAAGATGGCAGCAGCGTTAAGATGGACGACATGTCAAGTGGGACTTCCGATCTCCCGAAATTCAGCAACAACACAGATTCAGATTACTAAGGGAGGAAGCTGGGTTTATGCCAGCACGACGGACTGCGAACGGGACAAGGCGGGCGGCTGAGCTCCAGAACGCCTCCATGGAGCACAGCTAGCTCTGCCACAGCTCGTGTTCTGGAGCCTAACTCAGTGATTTCACCAGCGGTCTTTGTCGCTGTATTATTTTGTCAGCCTTCTGGAGAAAACACAAGTAACCAATGGCTTTCGTTATTCCCCTGCTACCCAGATTAAATCCCTTCCTGCACAGACTAACATTTCTTAACTTGGTGTGGGGTGAAGCCCTGCCAGCTTTCCCATGGGAGCCTCATCTGCAAAGACGGGAAATGACCGCTCCGTGCGCCCTCCTGCACAGCCTGCTCGCAGGCTGGCTCCACCCCAGGCTGACAAAATCCTTAAGAGGGATTCGGATGTGCTGGGAGAAGCCAGGCAGTGACTGAGTCTTGCGGAAAAGGGCAGCTCCCTCTGGGTCCATCCAGCGTGGAATCTTGTTTTCTCCTTCTCTTATAAACAGGGGTGAGGAGGTAGGTGGGATGTGCGGGAGCAGGAAGCGGTGACAGATGGTGGGTATTTAAAAGATGTTTTAATTATGGGACTTGGAGAGAGGCCCTTTATGCCGATAAATTTTTAATTGTTGCTTTTTTTTTTTAAGGAAAAAAAAATCCCAGTACTCAAAGGCAGTTCCTGGAAGCAAAACCTCTGGTCTGTGCGCGCTGTTGACTCTAATCACTCCAACACAGAGAAAAAGAAAATGCTGTGCTTGTTAGAACCTCCTGGTCAAACTTCAAGTTCTTCTGCAGAGGAGAAGTACTTGTTTCCTTCCATCTGCTGCTTTTGCTAGGAAGGAAAATCAGCTTGTTCAGACACCAGGAAGTTCTTCAACATTTGAACAGCTAGCTGTGAATGCAGAAACAGTAACATGCATAAATAATCATACCTAAAAATATCCTGCATGCCAGTCACACGTATAACCCAGCCCTGGAGCGATTCCTCAGTAACATAAGGCTGCCTGAAGTATGCAGATACACGGGATGTGGGCAGAACAAGGCAGCTGTGGCAGCAGATGCACGTGCCTGGCTCTCTCATACTGTTGTAGTTTTTTTCCTCTCATCAAAACATGTTTTGCTTTTACTGGGAGCTGCCAACTGCCTCTCATGTCTTTGTGCACTGCTCCTGTCAAAGCCGTTTGCAAAGGAGATCAAAATGAGAGCCAAGACCTTTTGCAATTCGCAGAGCCCCATCACACTTGAATTTAAACCAGACACCTTTGCAGAGTCCAGCGCTGACCCTGGGTCTGTGTTAGCAGCATGGTAGGGCAAGGCTGATCCTCAAACGCAGGAGCTCTCTGTAGCTGAGGGGTGCAAAGTGCAGTAAAAGAAGGCTATGCAGGTAGGTGGCAGGGGACCTGAGCTGTCCACGGCTGTTCTGATGGCAGCAAACCTGGCAGCCCACAAATCACCGCAGAGGGGCATGCGGTTGCTGCCCTGCAGCTTGTTGCTTTAGGAAGTCCACGGTCTTTCTTGCAGTCAATTCCTGTGCACTCTGTACCTCTGGTATTTGCCTTCCTTTTGTGGGGGTGATGCCCGGAGAATAGCAGACACAAGATGAGAAGCGTTCAGACATCAGCCAGGCCCCCGCTGTCCCTCAGCTCAACAGAGGCACAGCTCTGTCTGGCTCCAACCTGTGCTGGTGAAACCACAAGAGCTGTAACTGCTGCTGGTGTTCACGGGACCGACGGGTGTATCACACCGATATGATGCCAGAGGGAAAAGTGTGAAAGTCCTTTCACATGGAGCCACAGGGGGGGCAACAGCCTGTAAAAAAGCCCAGGGTGTTCTGCGTGGTGGGAGCACGGAGGAGCCTCTGCTGTCAGCTCTTTGCCCAGCACTGCAACCACAGAAATACCTCCCTGCCTGCCGGCTAACCACTGCTGATGGAAACACACAGCACTTTCCATTTATTTAGTCTCTGTGGCCTAAAGCTCTTCCCAAGTCCGACCACAGCCATCTGGCAATGGCCTGTCACACCCACCATTCCCCAGCCAAGCACAAACCAAGCCAGCAGTTCTCAGCACTCACGATGAGATAACATCAGGAGCACTCAGTCTTGCCAGGTCATTTACATTTTCAAAAAGGAAGGAACTGCGTGGACTGGGTCCCAGGAAAGCAATTTGTATATTATTCTTTTTTCCTAATGAAAGTGAAATGCTGCCTAACTTTGAAGAGCTTTGTGTTTCAGTAAGGAACCTCTTAATTCTCACCCAGGCTGCACGGTGAGGTCGGGCACATTTCCAGCACAGGTTGAAGGGAGCTGGAGCAGTGAAGAAAGGTCTTTTTGGGACACCACCACTGTCAGGAGCAGCACAAACATCCACAGGTCCCTGTCAGCACGGAGCGAGCAGTTAGGAACCAGCAGCCCCCAGGGAGGCAGGCCGGGCAGGGACAAGTTGCAGACACCGGGACTGGTGCCTGGGCAGCTCGGGGCCGCTCGGGGGGGACGTTGGCCTGCAGCCCAAGCCCCAGAACAGCACCGAGACGCCCTGAAGCGGGTCCCTGCAAAATGCTCCCAGAGCAGAGGTGTGAGAGGCGCTGCTCCCCCACACACAGCCCTGGCCCCGCGCCACAGGCCTCGGGCTGCTGAGGCCACCAGAGCGGGCGGCAGTGGGGTCGGGCAGGCCCCCACAGTGACCTGGGGCATCCCAGCAGAAGTGAGAAGGAACATGGACATTTTAAGGTCTGTCACCTTTCTAACGTACCTGGGGAAAAGGCTGGTTCCACAACGCCTTGTGCCGCCAACAAAGCGCCTTTCCAGCGCTCACAGTTTTGATTCATTTGAATAGAGCTTTGGCAGCCTGCGCACTTAATTACCGGGTGCAATTAACTGCTTCTTGACATGCTAATCCCACACAACGTCCGTGAGAGCGGGCACGAAAAGGAACCGAAGGCAGCAACGCCTGCGGGGCCGGGGTCTCACCACGGCTCTGCACCGACCGCCCCGGGGCCGAAGGGAGGACACAGACCCCAGCGGGGAGCGCTCGGCAGCGGAGGAGCCGCCTTGCTCCCCCTTCACGTGTGAGGTACCGAACGGGCTGCTACCGAAAGCGCCGCTACCGAAAGGGCCGAGCCCAGCCGGGCGGCAGAGCCCGGCCCCACCCCGGCCCCGGGCGCCCAGCGCCGCCCGTTGGGGCGGGGCGGGCCCTAAGATGGCGGCGCGGCGGCAGGGGCGGCCATGAAGCTGATCATCCAGGAGACGTACGCCCAGGCCAGCGAGTGGGCGGCCAAGTACATCCGCAACCGCATCGTCCACTTCGCGCCCGGCCCCGGCCGCTTCTTCACGCTGGGGCTGCCCACAGGTGGGGGGCGGCAGGGCTGGGGCGGGAGGGCTGACAGACTGACAGACTGACTGACTGATGTCCGTCCGTCCGTCCGTCCGCAGGCAGCACGCCGCTGGGATGCTACCAGAAGCTGGTGGAGTACCACAAGAACGGGGACCTGTCCTTCAAGTACGTGAAGACCTTCAACATGGACGAGTACGTGGGTGAGTGGCGCGGCGAGCAGCCGGGTGCCTCGCTTGGCCTGCAGAGCGTGGTCCTGCTGCTCAGTGCTGCGCTGTCCGCTGCCCGTGTCAAAAACTGCAGCCCTGCTGGGTGGCCGAACAGCGTGGTTTCGCTGTTTTGCTCTATATTACCCATCTATGTACGCTCTTTCAAAGCCTCATTAATTAGGCACTGCTGGTGCGCCCGCTGCTGCCTGCACTCGCAAAGCTCCCCTTAGTTACTGTGCATTCGGAGCATCCCAACTGCAAAACATTTAAGGTAGAAAGGATAAAACTTGTATTACCAGAGGGAGTTAGTGGGGACAATCTGAAAACCTGTATAAGAAACATTAGAGTATCAGGTGTTGCCTGATACTACACACATTAGAGCCTGTTTTACCTGAACTTAGGTATTGACCAAGTAAGGATCCATTTTATCACGGTAACCTGAGATAATGTGCATTATTAACTACCACCTTTGTACTTGGATTATAGGGGTCACTTTAGCTGCAAGTCCCTTAAAGGGCTGATGCGTTGCTACCCATCAGAGTGACCTTCAGTAACAGATACAGGTGCTTGTTGAGACTGCAGAAGACTGTTTAATTTTGAAGCTGTGATGAAATAGCCTCTTCAGAAGAAAGAGTGCAGAGAGATTAGTGGAGAAGGCCTAGAGATCCAAAGGTGACAAACATACAGCCTAATTATTTGCTAACTTCATACTGGTCAAGAAGTTTTCCTCTGAACAATCATTACCAAGCAGCATCAGGGAGTAGACAGTTCTGTGGGTTTATAACATTGAAGGGGAAAAATATATGCAATAAATTATTTCCCAAGCTTGTACACAGTTTTGAAATTGTTTTTGCTAATATGAACTGGGAGGAAGACTGAACAGGCAGCAACAGACTAGGCACAGTGCGTGCCTGCTTTTCTGGAACATCCATCACATGTTAATATGAGGACATGCCTTACAGGAGCTATTGTGACAGACTTCATTTTGTTATTTGGGGAAGTAAAACAACTTCTGAAAGTCGAGGAAGTCACATAGGACAGATGGAGAAAACAGTGCTGTATTACCAGAGCCACCAGAAGGGCAGGCAAGTGCATACAAGTGTTCTGTGTTACAGGTGACATTACTCCTGTGCGTGCTCTCTTACCAGGTCTCCCAAGGGATCATCCGGAAAGTTACCACTCCTTCATGTGGAATAACTTCTTTAAGCATATTGACATCTTGGCCGAAAACGTTCACATTTTGGATGGAAATGCGGCTGATCTACAGGCAGAGTGTGACGCATTTGAAGATAAAATCAAAGCAGCTGGAGGAATTGAACTCTTCGTTGGAGGTGAAAACCTGAAGGATTGGCAGGAAGCACTGCCTTTCCTCTACCAGCTGTCTCATGTATTACCTAGAGAGTTCATTTCTAAGGCAGTTCAGTGTATTTGCAGTGAAAGGCACCTCATACACTGTTTCACTGAGTGCGCATGTGTGCTGGTAGCCTTGTTTTTTGATGTCTCGCTCCCCCAGTTTAAATATTTGAATTCAGTAAATGAATTGTTCTGGAAATGGTTAACAGGAGAACCAGGCAGGGCTAGAATTTTACCGAATACAAAATGTATTACAATAACTGGTGTGAACAGCTAACTGCTAGGATTAACCAACAGAAGCTGAACACAAGTTTTTTTCCCATCCTTTTGCCTTTAGATTCTGCCATTTACTTTTGCTTATTGTTGTCCCAACACAATTAGGGAAGAATCTCTACTGACTTCAGAAGAGACTCTTGCTGTCATTCCTACCAGAAGCAAATTTGAGCTTGAGCAGAGAAATTGCAAGTGTGTTTCTCAGATCTGTGTCTATTCCTGGAAGTGTTGGATGTCCCTGTAATAAGAGGGATGTTGGTTGTGCTTCTTACAAAAACTGTTTCAGCCAGTGACCCACTTTTCAAACTGTCTCTGTCACAGGTATTGGCCCGGACGGTCACATCGCCTTCAATGAGCCCGGATCAAGTTTGGTGTCCAGGACACGAGTGAAGACGTTGGCTATGGACACTATATTGGCTAATGCCAGGTTTTTTGATGGTGACCTCTCTAAAGTCCCCACGATGGCGTTGACAGTCGGAGTAGGCACAGTCATGGACGCCAGAGAGGTTAGGAAAGAAGCAGTGACTTCAGACAACAGCTCGAGGGTAGGGCTTTGTGGAGTAGCTCGTCCGCATCCAGTCTTGGAGCAGTAGTGCACCCTGCTGGCGGAGGCCAGCCTTTGCTTTTCTTGCCACAGGCAGCTGCACACCCAATCCTGCTTTCTTGCATCCTGTACCACCACAGAAAGGCCCTTGATCTGTTTTCTGGTTTTGCCCTACTAACAATAACATTTGTGTAACCCTGCAGTACAGTTGGGATCCACAGGGAGCTAGAAAGGCTTTTGGAGAGTGTCTTTGATTAAAAAGTTCATCTGGCGAAATAACATGAAGTCAGCCAGTGATTCTCACAGTTATGCCACATCGTAAAAGCCATAGGGGATGGCTTTTAACTGAGTCTATACCTTGATTTATACTTGTTACGTCTCAATGTAGAAGTGCCTGACAGGGGAGCTCAGAGTGTCCAAATCACAAAAATGACCCACCAGTCTATGATTTAATTGACAAAATGTAGCCAGAGCAAAGAGGATTTGTGATTCAGTGAAATACACCTGGGGAGAACGATAGACCTTACCCCTGCTAAGGATTGGGGCAGCTCTCTTAGTTCAGCAGGGTGTGGGTTTGCTCTCTCAACAAGTCTTCTAGACCCTAACTGCCATACTCTGTGTCTTGGAGTCCAGGTGATGATTCTCATCACAGGAGCCCACAAAGCCTTTGCTTTGTACAAGGCCATCGAGGAAGGTGTCAACCACATGTGGACAGTATCTGCTTTCCAGCAGCACCCCAAAACCGTGTTTGTGTGCGATGAAGATGCCACACTGGAACTCAAAGTTAAGACGGTGAAATACTTCAAAGGTGAGTGTTTGACCAGGCTAAGCAGCAGCTGCAGTTAGTTTTTAAGTTGCACAAGCCATGCTTTGTGTTAAATGTTTGGTCAACTCCCCAAACAGTACATTCTTTAAATATGACAGCTGAAATGTACAGCAATAATAAAAGTGCAAAAGTCAGGCTTAGTTCTGTGGTCATGGGAGCAAAGGAGCACCGATTCTACCAATGTTTAATTTCATTAGCATCCAATGAATGAGGATTTTGCTTTATGTCTACTGAAGTCATCTTTTTACCCGCTACATTAGGTTTAATGCTGGTTCATAACAAGCTTGTGGAACCCTTATACAGCATGAAGGAGACAGAAGCAGAAAGAAGCCAGTCTAAGAAGCCTTACAGCGATTAATCTCTCACTGTTCAGAGTCATGCTGAGCCATCTTTTCTATTGAAAACCAGCTGCAAAGAAAGGGAATTGCTGCAGAACCTCATCTTGTATTTGTTCTTAAAATAGCAAAATGATGTACTTGCTTCTCTCCATTAAAAACATAGATGCCAAACACCTGCCTTAATTAACCAAATGAGGATGTGATCCTGTATACTGTGTTCCACAAACTTTCACCCCTAACATTCTCTGAAGGTAAAATCAAGGGAGAATGAGTTGTTTAATCAATGATGCAACTGTAAGCATGTGGACTGAAGGCCTCAAAACTCAAATGTGAAGATGTGAAAATACAGTGGGTAATCACTTTGGAGCGTATTCCTTGAAATTCTGATAAATACATTGCGTCATTCCCCCTCTACAAAATACTCCTAGACTATAATCATGTAAAATGGGAATGGTTCTTGTTCAGCCTGGAGAAGGTAAAGTATCAGCAGGACTTAACAGCAGCCTGCTTCATAGCTGTGAGGTCGTCAAGAAGTAGAAACCAGGCGCTCCTCTGCAGCGCGCTGGGGGAAGATGGGAAGAGACAACAGGGCGTGAGTTGAAACAAGATGTTCACGTTGGATATAAGGAAAAAATTTCCCTGTGAGGACACTCCAAGCAGCGGGGCAGGTTATGCAGAGAGGTGGTGCAGTCTCTGTCCTTAAGAGGTTTTCAAGACCGGACTGGATACAGCCCTGGCTGAACCCCGCTTTGAGCTGGATGTTGGACGTGAGACCATCTCAGCAAGAGGGATGCTTCCAACAGCATTCACCCGTGCGGTGCCATTAACGCAGGTAATGGTGAGCTCATGCATCTGTTTATTTGTTGCCACAACTCTAAAAGAAGCCTTACATGTTCGGTTTCAGGGCATAATTTTATATGCACTGGTGCTTTATGGTCTACAGCAGGGTAGATCTGTTCACATTAAGCGTAAATGACTTCAGTTTGTGCTGCTCAGCACTCCATCATTTGTCAGCGCAGAGCCTGAAGCAGTAAATTCTCTCTGTCCTCTTCCTGTACTTTACATTGCTACAAGGAAATGCCAAATGAGCCTCAAAGGAAACATTCTGTTCCCTCTGACCTCAGCCTGTGCTTAATTACAGAAGCCCCACAGAGAGGGGAAACAGCCTGTACTGGCAAGACCCCGCCGTTCTGAAACTTGATTCTCAGTTGTGATATGTTAAGTGCTCTCATGAAATGTAAGATAAACGGGGAAGGATTTGTTTTCTTTAGGCAAAAATTCTGTGACCTGTTAATCTATAGCCTTCTACAGTAAATACATTAATTTTTTCTAGTTGACTGGATGTGCTGCTCAGTTTTACTGCGCTAGCGAAAAATGGAACAACGTATGTGGCTGAATGGGATGTGTAATGCCATCTCTGAGCAACAGCAACAAAAGCTTCAAGGCCTAAGAAAGAGCTGTTACTTTGAACAAGATTTTCTGTTACGTAGAACCAAGGCTGTACTGAAAGCAGTTTGGGAGAAAGAGTTAGTGCTGCTCCATACCTTAAGGACTTCCCCTCCTGGGCCGGTGTTTACTGGCAGGCTTTCCATAAGGCTGGCCCACCAGGCAGCAGCCATCTCTTTTTTTTTTAAAGGGAATTTCTTTAGGTAACCAGAGGAGGTCCCAGGTATCCAAAGGTGTTTCCCTACAGGCTTTATGACAACCACCACGCATCACGTAAGGGCTTGTAGCTCGCACAAAAACAGATCCCCTCGCTCCGAGGGTACTTTGCGTACACAGACCTGCAAGCTTCTACCAGCAGGATGCTTCATGCCTCAGCCTCGCTTAGTTTTGCACAAGCCCAGGCCGGGTGCGTTGCTCTACAGAGACCACGTGAGAGCGACTCAGCACAAGCCCCAGAGCTGATCACCACCCAGAAGCACACCAGGGTGCCCCACACGGACCTCTGCTTAGATCTATGTGCCATAATGAAGACAAACAGGGAGACAACTCCGTTTACTGTCTTAAAGTGAATTTAGTGCATGTGAAAGGTGCAGGAAATACAAGTTAAACCATACACAATGTAAACTTTCCCTATGCACTGCCCTGACGCCTAAACCAAGATGAGATCCACTGTTCCTCTCTAACCCTTTTAATCACTGCCAAGTCTAGTAGACTTCCAGCCTCTGCAAAAGGAACTAAACCAACACTCATTTTGGCCAGATATCTAAGTAAAATTTATTTACTATCAAAATTGAGTGAGAGGTGTTCACTTTGAGTTTCTGAAAAATTTTCAAGCTCCTGAGCTATCCATCCAGACCCTGCTATTTGTTTTAAACACAGCACATGCAGTTTTAATTTCAAAATAAATTTTTAGACCATTCTGCAAGTGGAAAAAAACTCCTGAAAAATTAGTGGTTCCCTCCAATAATTACTTTCATGCTCCCAAAACTACTTACTGAGCTTTTTGGGGAAAAATGGGGTTTTGAAATATTTTGAAAGGCAAGAACAGTGGAAATAAGGGATCTAGTTCAGAGGAAAAAAACCTATCAACTAATCAAATTCCTTACATGAAGACTTTTTAAAAAATAAGTTACTTCATCTGGTGAGAGAAACAAGGTAATTTTCAGTATCTTGAAGAATTCAAATTAATCCTGCGTATCCATAAAAATGTGTTTCAGTATTTGACATACTTTCATCCTCTCACTGGCCAGACTCAGTTCCTTGCTTTAGCACTCACCACAGGCAACGTAAGTTAAGAGGACAGCAATGCAGAGCAGTCATCGGGTCGATACACATTTCAGGAAATGGTTGTTGGTCATTTTCTGCCAAAACATTCAGTAAAGGGCCCAGGCATTACAGCCAGTAAGAGGGGGTGTTATGGATAATCAGCTTTACCGCTGTTAGAACTCTCAGTGACAGAGCAATGAGCTGCTTTCAAAGAAACAGGTCAAGAAATGCTATGGAAGCAATGGGCTCAGTCACTGACTACAGGAAAAATTCCTGTGTTGTTTCAGAAAGCTTTCCCTCTCCAAGCGGCTTAACTAAATAGCTCCAGAAAGAGCACTGCAGCTAGAGCAAAACTGCCTTGAAAACCCAGGGGTACTAGCCAAGATCCTTGAAAGCTCAGTCTCCCTGAAGAAAACTCCAAAATATTTCTATGATTTGGGGGTTTGGTTTGGTTTTGAAAGAGTAGCATCTCTTGATACAGATTTTCCCATTTATTTTCAAACTTCTGTCTGGCTGCATCTGCTTTAGCACTGGATGTGATTACTAGGGACTTTCAGTGGTGACCCTGTCCACCAGATGGGTAAAACGGTCTCCTTTGGTTCTGACAACAGCCTCTGAAGAGTTGTACGAGATTCCTGTAGCGCAAGGTAGCATCATTCTTCTATCACACAATGGTACTGAAAAATCAAACAGACTGGACACAAGAACGGAAAGCATCTGTCTCTGGTTTCTTCCGCTTTTGCTGCTAGAGAAGGCTCCTAGTCTTCATCTTCACCTTCCCAGAACTCACCATCAATATGCATAGCTTGAAACAATCTGCAGCACAGTCAAGAATTTACATCAGGACGGAAAATGTAAAATTTGAAGAAAGAAAAAAAGTGTCAAAAATACAAAAACAGCTCACAATTTTTATACCATAAAACACTCATTTTAACCAACTTTGAGGACCGCAGCAGAAGCTACTTTGCGCTTCTACAGCACTTTATATCAGAAGGTCTTACAACACCTTACAAACCTGATGTTTCAGGAACTCCTTGAAAATACCAACAATCCAAGCTGTATTGAAAGTTATCTACTGCTCTGCAATTCCTACTTGGGTTAAGCAGTATGTAATTATCAGCCAAGCCTGCCTGCTCCAAACAGCTGACAATCCTACCGGATAATACAGAGCTGGACAAACAATTATGAATATAAGTGGGGGGAACAAAAGGGAAAAAAATGTTTTTTTGTAAAACCGATCATCTTTGTCAAGAGAGCTAGAAGTGACGCTAAACTGAAAGAAAAAAAGAGCAAGAGACACTGGGAGAAATATAAAATGAAAATGGGGTACGAAGGGAAAAAAATGCTGTTGGGAGAAAAAAAGCGCTGAAAAAGAGTCTTGTTCAAGAGCCAGAAAACAATCCTGTCAGCCACATTTATTTAAAAAAAAATAAAAAGCAGAGTAAGTGGTGGAGCATTGAGCAAAACGCTGGTATTTTGATGTCTGTATGCAGACCCCTGTATGTCGCGGTGATGGGCCCTAACACAGTGGAATACACACAAGCTTCCTACTGCCACCACACCTCTGTTCTGCCGGCCCTTTCGTTTGTCCAGACAGCAGCAACGCCCCCTGTCTCTTGATATATCCCTAACAGTGATGAAGTAAACCAAGTCTACAGCTTTTTAGAAGCAACTTTCTTGCCCAAATCCTTGTGTTGCACTATCACATGCTCAAGCATCTGCACGGAAACATTTCAGTACAAGCTGTCTCTCAGAGGCAGCAAGTACAGCATCAGGAGTAGGCCCAGAAGACTCCTCCAAAATATTAAAACGGAAACTCAAGAAAACCAAAATAGCTCCTGATTTTTTTTCTTCTTGTTGTCAGATCCTTTTAGGTGCAAATATAAGAAATCGTATCTTAAACCGTATAGCTACAAATTCCAAGATAAGAATAATTTAGGAGAGACAAAAAAATACTTGAGTGGTAGAGCACGAGAAGTAACACATGTCAATACGTACCGGTTAAAGCACGGGGAAGATGGATCATTGAAGTGCCTGTATGGGTTCACCCTTGACAGAGAACCCATACAAAGCCAGCAGAAGTACTGCATGCAGCCAGTACACGTCATTTTGTTACAACCATCTAGTTTCTGGCAGGGAAAAGAAACAAGAAATAGCAATAACAAAATCCTACCACATCAGTCTTCAGGCCTGGCAGTGGAGGACACCAGTCCTCCAACGGCATCAGCTTACAATTGCATTTCACCCTTACTCTGTAATAAGGCAGATATTTTTTCACTATTCAGGTGAACTAAGAGCTAGAATCAAGAACTGTAAATCAGTTCTGCTACTAACAATAGTGGAAATTACTATTTTTCTGAAGCTGTTTATTTACCAGTTGTAGTCTGAAACAGCAGTCTGAAACAAGTGGAAAACAAAGGAACGCATATGGATGTTGAGTCAACCTGGATCTTTTCAGTACTGGAGACCGAACACCGTCAACTGCTGCATTTACTCAAGTCTCCGAGCTCTAGAAACATGATCGCCTCTTCTGTGTATCGCAGACAGAAGTGGAAAATTCTTTTACCACTTGCTAGAAATTTACCTTCCCTGGTGAACTTGGACACTAGGAGTAAATCTCTGATCTCTTCTAAATATAGAACCTACTTAACAATTTATGCTGGTTGCCATTAGGAGTTACTCTGATTCTTCAGCCCTTCCCCGCCACGCTCACCTCTATAGGAGTACCACAGCAAGGACAAGACTTGGAGTTCTTCTCTAGCCATTCTTTACTCTCCATCTCCTCAAGGGCTTTCTGAATCACTCGCTTGCCGTAGCGCTGTTCCAAAAATCTTTTAGTTGCCTCATCCGCTTCTAAATATTCATTACGCAAATCCATCAATTTCTCTGAGGAGTAAAACAACAAAAAAGCTTTTGTACTACGTTATACAAAAAAGTCAAAGGAAACTTAACGTAATTAAAAAGCAAGTAAAACATTAGAATACATAAGAAAAATAGGAGAATATTAAAACCCCTCTGTCTTAGAATTCAACTGGTTTACAGTGTTTCATCACAAAAGAGAACAATTGATGAAATTAGAACAGGTCTACAATGTAAAATGAACGGAAAAACAGAAATATTTCTCCTGAACACACATTTAATGCAACTTTGTCACATTTTTAAGGCAGAACAGACAAGAAGCATTCACCTGATCCAACATCAACTCTGACAATAGAGAGAAGTGGATTCACAAGAAAGGATGAAAAAGGACACACAAAATTATTCTTCCCTTGCTATGGCCTCTCTGAATCTGGCAGTCAGCAGTTTAGGGACTTTGTGAGTCAGGGAGCATCATGAAAGCAACACTTTTTAATTGCCAGCAGCAGACCTATTCCAAATGAATCCATCTCAGCTGACACGGTGATGAGTTTCCTCGTTTAATTCCTGACTCTGAGCCTTTTCCACACAACACCTAACTGCTTCTCGATCCATTTCGGAAATGCGATGACTCACCTGCAGTTACTTTACACGGTGAGACCCCGTGGTAAGTCATTTTACAGAGAGTACAAAAAGCATAGTTGCAACGGGAACATATGCCCATGGTGCAACCTGGTTCTTGCATGACCGGTGTCTGACAGCCTGGGCGAGGGCAATACACTACATCTGCCATCAAGTCCAAGCTAGACTGCAGAAGCAGGCGGTCATAACGTGCAAACAATTGCTCTCCAACCAACTCTTTAACCTAAGCAAAGAGCAAAGAAAGATTATGTGCATTTGAAATTCTAAGTTTGCTAGCTTTGGCAGAAAAAGGTAATTTGATGAAAAAGTACCTACAGCTGGGATGAGTTCCCTTTATATTCTCCAATACAGGCCAAGAAATTACTCCTAGAAAGGCTATTTTAGGAACAGTTAAATAATCAAATGAAAAACATGCAGCATCAAGTGCAATGGGACATTAATTCAGGCCTCTGACCAACGCCAGTACTAACACAGTGGGCAAAATGTGCCGTGCTACCCAGCTTTAACAAGGGTGCCTCTGTGTGGCTCAGAAGGTGAAAACAAAATTCCCCAGGTGTATTCCCAGTGCTCACCATCCAAAGGCGCACCTTGTCGCCTGCAGTTACTGGTCAGTTAGCAGAACTCCACCAGCACTGCCTGCACACTTGCATTACCTGGCCAGGAGTAGCGACAGAAGAACACTTCGGCTCGGGGCAGTTGAGGCAGTGGACCTGACCATCCCTGATCTGTATTTCAAAGTAGTCCTTCAGGCAGGCTTTGCAGTAGACGTGGCTGCACTCGGTGAAGTACATACATTCACTGCCCAGCTTCTCACAGAAGCAGATATTGCACAAGTACATCTTACTGTTAAAGCACTTTCTTCTCTGAGCCTGATCAAAGTCCAAGATCTCCCTAATCAGGCTTGATAAAGATTCCACATCCTGCACAGCTCGTTCATCGATGATGTCTTCATCAGCTGCTGCAGAGCCTGCTGCACCACCACAATCCTTCTCAGCGTCTAGAGGGACCAAAGGTGTCCTACTCTGCGCACTCCCTTGATGGCACATTTTTAGCTCATATGGGGAGGAAATGTTCAGGTAACTCAGTGTTTCTTCCTTCAGAAACTGCATCCAGGCAAACAAAACCACACAGCCTCGATTCTCTTCCCATACGTTGTCTAAATGCTTGCAAAGAGCACTGAGCTAGAAAAGAAAACCACAATTTCAGATTTCAGTAGGTTCTGACAACTCATTACTGTTTTCCTCTCCCATGGTCTTCCTTTAACGCAAATTCACGATTTCAATTTCTGGATTTTTCACGTAGACACAGAAGACATAAAACTATGCTCAAAGGTGCAGGCTTGCAACTCTCAGAAGGGCGACCAAATAAAAACAGGTACCAAACAAAAGAGCCAACTGAAAGAGAGAGGTAACTGTGTATGTCTTAATTTTACTTTTATCTACTACATTAACATTCACCAGAGCGCTGTTAATTATGAACTTACTTACGACCACGAAATGGTCAAAATGTTAGAATTACTCTGCAAACCTGTGCTTGGGAGAGCCATTTGCCACTGAGAGTAAAGGCAGGCGGGGAGGTTGATGGGTAGTCTGGTGGGAGCTCAAAATTCAGCACGAGGGGAGGCAGAAAGCAAACGGTGTATTCAAACCCGTTCTTCTGGAGGCTGTCTGCGGAATTGCCTGAATCAAAGACAATCGAGACAATGCGAGAAATAACAAGAAAATGAAAACCAGCGAACCATAGCTATTTACAGCAGCACCCAAGATCTCTCTTTTCACTTGATAATTTCTAGATTTAAAATGACTTATTCGACCCTCAGTAACAAAATTTCCCAGTGCCATAAAACGTCATGGGGTTGTATGAGGTTAAATCAGCAAATACCAGTACTGTGAAATACCTGATCCTGCACAAACCAACAACCTGGGAAGACACGCCCTCAAGAAAAATAAACAAATAAACGAACTTGATTGTTCCCACAAAATACTATTATTCATCTCTACCTTTAAAGCTCACTGAAGAGGTGCCATGCACAAGGAAGAAACTGCCCACTCAGACCCAGAACCCAGCAATATCAAAAGCACAGGATAGGGTCAGCCACGGCTCAACATCCCTACATGTTACTAGCGCATCTGAGCGTGCGCCAGAAAAAGCTCATTTAGGGTGACAAAAATCATCTCAACTCACCACTCACAAAAATTTTGAAGTTCTGAGGCAATTCCAAACAAATTCTTGTTTCTCCTCCTTGTGCAGACTCGGCTCTCTTGAACTCATCTTCATCATAGATGCTAGCCAAGGCCAGCAGCTCATCCTCCTGAGCTTCTTTGTCTTCTGAAGACATTTAAATTTTCTGCGAAGACAGCACCACTCTACAGGATCACCTGAGTTAACACAGCCTATTCAATACTTAATTTAGAGTATCTGCTTTATTCTACTATAATAAGATTTAGAAACCAAAATACCTGATATAAAACAACAGAAGATATAATTCAGCTTTTTTACACGTTGAAAAAATACAGATAACTTTATAAAATGCAAAACATCAACAGAACATTGAAGAGTTCAAAAGCAAACTGTGTCAGTGGCTAAGGACAGCTGGAAGAACAAAAGTGAAATACGCCAAAGGCAAAAGTAACACAGGGACATTTCCTTAGCGCTTGAAAGGGAAAACAACCGAAAACAAGAAAAATGGCTTTGTAACAGTAATTCTCAGCCACCCTTCTAGAAGGTACGTTTATGATTACAAATGTTGAAGTTTTCAATAAGGAGCTTCAAATCCTCCACGGGCCCCTTGTAGACGTACCCCTCTAGCGCTTCACTTTTTGATTTGGCGCCGCAAAGCCGTGATTAAGGAGTTACCTTTTTATTTACAACTGCCAGTGACAAGCTGCAGGTGCGGGTTCTGCCCAGGGACAGCCACGTCGGTAGGGCCGGAGCAGAGGCGCTGGGCATCCCTCCGGGGCGGCGGCAGGTCAGGGGCTTCTCGGGTAAGGCGAGGAGAGCGTTGGCTTCGTCGTCGCCGTGCACAGGGCTGCGGCACTGCTATCTACGATCCGCCTGGAGCCACAGAAACGAAACAAAACACAAAAAAGCTCAGAGGGACCGAAGCCCGTTCGGTATTTCGTAATGACCCACGACACGCGTTTCACGCCGGCAAGCCCACTCGGCGCTTCAGAGCCGCTCCGCAGCTCCCAGGCAACAACCCACGGCCGGGCCCCGGGCGCTGCGACCCCCGCTGCTGCCGGGACCAAGCCGGGAGCCTGCCCCGGGCACCCCGAGGCCGAGGCGGCCCCGCGCTGCGCGTCCCGCACGCCCCCCGCTCGCAGGGACCGTTCGCTGCCGGCAGCAAGGCAGGGGCAGCCCTTCAAGCGGGCAGGGAAAAAAAAAAAAAAAGGGCAAAAAAAAAAAAAAAAAAGGCAGAAAAAGGTAAAAAGCACGACAAGGCCCGCCCCGCCCGGGCACACTCGCGCCGCACGCCCGGGCCGCGGGGCCGCATCGGGCCGCTCCGCTCCGCGCCCCCCGCCGGGGCTCCCCGGGCCGAGGCCGCGCCGGGCGCTCCGAGGCCGAGCCGGGCCCGCGGCACCCCCGCAGCCCCGGGTACCTCGGCGGCGGGGCAGCGCCTGGGCCCGCGGCCCCCCTCTCGGTGCCCGCCGTGCGCGGCCGCGGGCAGCGGCGGCCGGGCGGAGGCCGAGGGGGAGGCACCGGCCCCGCCCCGCCTCCCCGAGCGGCCCCAGCGCCCCCGGCGGCCGGAGGAACGCGGGGCCCGGCCCGGCCACGGCCGCGGGGCTCCGGAGGAACCAGGCCCGGCCCCGCCCGCCTTTACAGCTTCGGTCGGTGCTGCAGGCGGCCCAAGGAGGCACCCGAACACGAAGCAAAAAAAAAACCCGGTACCTCGGGCTGCTGCCTGCCCCTCAGCCGCCCCTCACACCACTGACACCCACCCCAACCCGCTTTTGGCACGATAAACGACAGGTTAAGGAAGTAATCCAGTAGAATCCAGTGCATTTATTTCTTCCGATATCTGAACGGGTGTTTCAACTTTTGATTTTAACACGTACAAACTAACGGTTGCGAGTTTAATGACAATCAGCACTAGAAGCAAATTACTGCGTAAAACTCATAGAAAAATGGTTTCTGTTCCTGAAAAAGAAAACAAGCATTCCAAACAAAGGCCTCATGAAGGAAGCAAGCATACCCCTTAAAAAAGTATTAGGAAGTAGTCAGTCAACTTTCAGCATAGGCAGCTGGACTACAAGTCCTCATTCTTTCTACAAGCACCTAATTTAGCTAGAGACACAGAATTCATGTAGTCTAACTAGCTGGGGAATATACACTTTCATATTTAAGAGCACATTCATAGTCCAATCTGTTAAGAGTACACAGTTGCTATTCTACAGACTAGGTAAATGAATCTGAGTTTGGGCTGACTGTCCATGAAGTGAGGACACCACCTAAGGACTAAAGGTACTGATACTAGACCACTGCTTTGCATACCTTGTGTAAGTAGTAATTGAGTGCAGATCAAAATAAAACTAGAGTTGTGTGTTAACACTTAACCAAGGGCTAGACTAAGATAAACAGATGAAAGACTATGTTGCAGGCTCCCAAGAGAGCAGCCTCCCTCCCCCATTATTTTCTCATAGTCCTAATATTAATGGGCATCTTCTTATAAAGATGTGCTATGATCCACAGGAGAAAGTGAACAGTGTAGCAAATTAGACTTGAGCTTCTGCAGCCTCACTTCTTTAAAAGAAGACTCAGCCTGAACATGCTTAAAGGAGACAGCTTAGGGCTGTTTCTGTAGGTCTGGTACGAATACCAGGAAGTTCTAGCTTCTAGCTACAATGACTATGGCAAGAAATACTGCTTATTTGATCAAGTAGTTGGCTACCTAAGTATTCTGACGTTAGGCACTGACCAAACCTCTCCAAAGATAGTACTAAGAGTGCTGTGGTATCCACTTCCTTCAATTTGTATTCAGAACATACACAGTCGACAACTTAAAGCTTTATTGTAGTTTGCAATAATATAAACAAGTACTGAAAGTTAGTCAATGTCCATTTCAGGAAGCTTCTTTTCCGTAGCTGCTTGGGCAGCTGCAGCACTCTGTTCATCAGCAGTCTGGGACGCGCTGTTGCCATCTCCCTGGCCTTCTACTGGTCCGTTCGGTTCAGGTGGTTTCTGTTCCTCCTTCGGGAGTTCAACTTTGGGTTTTGGCTTTGTGACTATAGGATTACAAATACTTGTCAACTCCTGGAAAGGAAATTAAATATTTTTAGAAGTTGAAGTACAACTGTTAATATACAAAACATGTTTGCCACATCTACTTTCGTCATCAGTTAGGTATCCAAAGTTGAAAGGTAATCTTCCCTTGTACATGTCCAACAGAAATACCTAATCACTGTCCTTCTATTATAGATTTCCCAGTCTTCCTCTTAGCACAGGACTAGATCAAGAAACAGATTTGTTAAACTAGGGAATGGTGTATAAAGACTTACTTTAGTTTTAGCTTGTATGTCTTTAGCTTTTATAACTGGGTCCAAAGTAAGACTTCTCTTGTTTTGAAGATTAAGTTTGTTATTCATCCACTCCATAGCTTCATTTGCACTCTTCTCCACTTTTGCTACATCTGCTTCATCTAGATGGTCATACTGCTCATCCTGAAACAGATTAGTAGTAGCCGTGCAAATAAGTACTTTAAATATGCAAACTGAAGCTAAAAGTTCAAAGAAATTAGCATGCAAAGTTCTACAAAGACTGAACTAGAAGGCAGTTCTGGTTAGCAGAGCAATTAACCTGGTCACCCACAGATCTAATCAGACAGAAAATTGAAGTTCTGCTGCTGGTATTTTCCCTTCCAAGAGGGATCAAGATCTGATTTAGACTGCCATTTTCAAGCCAACACCCACTTCTGAAAACATGGCAGACAGAACTCAGCAGCTAATCAGGAGGTTGCACCATCCTTTTGATTAGCCTTTGTAAAATTCAAAATAGGTTTGCATTATTTCCTTGTATTTGCCAGAAATAAAGCATGGAAATACCTTTGCTTTGAATGCATGAACAGTCTTCATGTACTGTTGAATCTGCTTCCCTAAGTCCTCAAATGCTTTTGGTCTTTCCTCTGATTCTTGAAATCTTGCTTGAATAGGCTGACCCAGAGTCTGAAACAAAGGAAACAGGTGTCAAGAAAGCATTAAGAATCACAACAATGCTACAAGATTGCAAGGACGCATCAACATTTCCAAACTCTTTACCACATACCTTCAACTCTGTTAATTTATCAATGTAAACTTGTTTGGGTTGGTCTTCACCATCTTCATAAAGCCAGTTTTCTGTATCTTCCAGCTTCAGCGTGAAACTATTTCGATCCTGAAGCAATCCATACAAAATAGTTAGGCAAGATAATTCTAGTAGAGTGCAGACTGTATTGAATGATGCCTGCAATCTTTCTGGAACTGCTACATTTTTTAGAAGAGGGAGAACTTGTAAAGAACTTTGAAACTGTTTATCTACTTCCACTGAAAAATAGAAATTCTTCAGTATAGCTTAGTGGTGGAAACCAGGCTTAAGGAAGAGTTTAGCTCAGTACCGTCACAAAAGCCTGTTTTTCTAATCTTCTGCATTTTTTTTTTTTTTTTTTATCATTACTATGTTCTCAGACTTGGTCATAGAGTGAAACCTATCTTTAGCGAAGGTGCCGTGAATCTCATTTGGTTTTGTCCCAGTTTTAGCCGATACACATTATCGAGCACCACAGACACCTTGCCAGCAAAGCTGCTATTATAATCAATGGAGATACAGTTGAGGTTGGAGTGATTCACCTGATTACATGTAATCATCTACCTTAGAATGATGATCACAACAAGCTCATTTGGCATGCCAGGGAAAGCTAATTAATACCACAGGATTTTCATGCAACCTGTTCAGGTAGCACATTTGGTCAGACAAATCCCACCTACTGTACTCCTAGATTGGGCTGTTCTTCAATTTTTAATCCATTCCTAAATACTGACGAGAGCTGAGGTAGAATAGGCTGCCACAGAGATCGTCCAAGTGTTCCTTGTTTGTTTCAGTCAAAACATACGCTCTGACAGCAGCCTCTTTTCCAAAAGAGATGCAGCAATTGAGCACTATATAACTGGGTACCACCCACTTGTCCACATTTAGGTTGTTTTCATAGCCAGAAAGGTTAAAGATTATTTCTTCAAATTTAGATTTTATATATTAAAGATGCAGTCTAAAGCGTACTATTTAATACAGTCAGAGGTTATTAAAATACAATTGGTCATTGCAGGAAAACATTAGAAGATGATCAAGCTAGTAATACTTACATCTTCAGTAACAAATTTCTCATAAATACCGCAGAGTTTGTCTCTCATATCATACACATATTCTTCCACTGCATTCTTGGCATCATTCCTCTCCTTCTCTAGCTTATCCTGCATTATCATTTTACCCTGCGAACAAGTTGTCAAATTAGTTGGCTAAGAAGCTAATTATCTCACAAGGTGTCTTCACAATACCTGTTAACAAAAGCTTAAGTATTTCAAAATCTTTAGTCAAACTGTGGATAACAGAACTTTTCTAGACAGTACGTGAAGAAAAACTAATTTCAGTTTAATGTTGGTGGGACATCCAACACAGCAGAGTCTACCCCAGATGAGGAACCAGCCACCCTCATGGTAGCAGCTGCCAAACAGCTTTTAACTGTAGCTGATTTTGGACACAATCACTGATCATCACCACCATCTTTCCTGCAGAACACATCTTCAGTAAGAGCTACAGCATTTAACAAGAATAATACATTTTTGGCTCTATGGGGCACTGTTGTTCACCCCAAAGGTACTGTATTCACCTTTCCTTGACCACTACTGACATTTAACCATGCTTAATGAACAGCAAAATTCCCCACAGATTTACTAGGGACATTTTTAGCTTGGGCAAGTACAAGTTTACCTCATTCTCAATGAATAAGTTCAGCATATCTTTCCCTATCTGCCACACCAGCTGATTCTCAATGGGAAGGTCCACTGTAGTAGTCTTCACTTTAGCCTTCTTGGCTTGAGGTGGTTGATCCACTTTCTTGTCTTTTGAGTCAGCTTGAGAAGTCTGCATTGAAGGAATACATTCAAAGTAAAAAAACAGTTAGCTCAAGTTGAGTATTCATGACTGGCAATAGAAGTATTAACGAGGTAGTACATGTCAGCATTAGAAGGGCACACCATCTATCAGTCTTACGTTCCAGCTGCCAAAGGAGTCAGAATTAATGCAACTGCTGACCTCTTCTGAGCACGTTAGCTACATTCATGGGGGTGATGCCCCAGCCCTGCTTCAAGAGGCTCCCTTTTAGTATTTCAGGTACTGAAAATTATGATTTCTTCCATGAGCAAGAGTTCACCCATTTTACCAGTATACCAGTACAAAGCCACCTGACAGGCCTGCAATAATCTATTTATGTATTTAAAACTCTATTCACAATAAAGACTACAAATATTTCAAATACAAGTTTAGCATCCAAAGCTATGACAAAGGTAGTGGATGATAGGTTCACACACTACACATTCTTCTGAATCTTACAGAAGAATCTTATAAGAAAGTAGTCTTCCAGATTTTTATTTTACCTCCATTTCTTCAGACTCTCCCTTATTTTCAGGTTGGGCCTGCTGTTGTTCTTCAGTCTTCTGTTGCTCCTCCTGGTCTACCTGCATCTTCTGAAATTCATAAGAAGATTCAGTTTAATCCAATGCATATGCAAATCACTGCTTCAGCTCTTAGGCTGATCACTTTACTTGCACATAAAGTTCTTTAGGTAAAATAGTATATTCATGTATACCTCAAAGTCATGGTTTCACAAGATCTGTCACAGGTGTGACAAATAAATTAGTACCTAATCACACCTGTATCTTCGCTGCTAGACACACCTACTAAATCCTTTTACACGTTCTAGAAACTTTCCAGAACCTGACCAATTGTGCTTCATCATATGTCCTCCAAATAGCCAACGGCAGCAAAGTCCATTACCTCTTCCTCTTTTGCATGCTGATCTGTTTCCATAGGCTCTTCATTCTCATCAGATTTATGGACTTCCACTAAAGATGCACTTGAAACACTGAAGATACCATGGATATTTACTCTAACTTTAACTTTCACTTTTGAACTGGATCCATCTGTTTGAGGAGTGACCTTCTGAACCAAGAAGTGAGCTAAACAACCCCAGAAAGAAAAAAACACTTGATTAACTTTGCATGAAGTGATTAAGTAAATTCTATTGCTGGCAACAGATTGCCAGCATGCACTCAAAAGATATCAAAGCCTACTCAAGCCAAGCAGTTTGACCTTTTCATCAGCAATACAGGATACTGTTATTAGAAACTGTCTATGGTATGCTGTAAAAGCTGGAGTTACTTGTGTCAGAGTAAGAGACCTCACAGTTCTGAGTATGCCCCTTTCAGGTTTGCTTCAGCATCAGTATTCTCTGCATTTAGAACACTTATCCATAAACTTCATGTTACTCCACAGATTTTATTGCGGATTCATGACTTCATAAACCTGTCCCTACAGCATTTGTAGTAGATCAGACTTTCCAGTCTAATTATGTAATTAAAAAGAAGTCTGGAAGATGTACAAGATTATTAATAAAGTTTAAAGCCACAGAATGGCCTTAACTACCTATAGCCGGATCTGGGTAAGGCAATTCCTTAGGAGAACTGTAGTATGCCTCAAGAGTGAAAGGTTCCTTCCTGTAGAATGTGAGTACTTTAGAAAATGGAGCAGGATGGTTCTTGGGAAAGACCTCACAGTCACTGTAAGAGAAAACAGTACTTGTTTAGCACATGAGGTGACTCTTCTGACAAAGTTAAACTGTTTCGGGATACTCTTTACACCTTAGGGAAAAGTTTAAAAAAGTAACAAAAGATCTAATATTTTATATGAAAGCAAGCACAACAGCAATGTAGGAAGTGCTAAACTTGGCCATCCTTTTCTCCCCTACTGTCACTAACTTCAGTGAAAGTATCAAAGTTTGAGTTGTTAAATGGACATTGTTCTAAGTACTACATCCTCTAATTGTTATCAGTTAGTTTTAAGCTGTATGCAATCATGCATGGAGACTGAACATTTATTTTTACCTTAACCCTTCTTCTGCTGGTGAATTCCATCGCAAAGAAATGGGATATGGTATCAAGTCTGTGATAGAAAATTCTCTCACTTTGAAAGCCGGGGATAAAATAGCACACTGAAAGAACAAAGGAGTTATATTACAGAAATTCAGGCTTCAGGTGAATAGTAATTTAATTCAGCAAGTAGCTATTTAAGCTGCTTAACATGTAGGATTACTCTAAGTTAAGGGAGACTAATGCTGATTGATGGACTCAGGAACTGCATAGTAAACACTAGAAGTGTTTATGTACCCTTCCCTTTCAGGAAGCTGTCATGATCTGCTCACTCTAAAAACAAATACATGTTTTAATTCAGAACAATCATGCCATTGAGTTTTTTTTTAGTGCCAGCGCAAGAAATCAGAAAATGTAAACCAAAGGATTTAGTGACAGTATCAGTTGTTGGATTGAATTTTTTTTTAAAAAAAACGTAACAAATCCCTTTTTAAACAGATCACATTCCAACAGCTGGTTTGTACCACTGATGGAACAGATAAGCACATATTAAGCATTTGAAGAGGAAAATAAGGTGATCAGAGCAAAATTAATGTGCATTCAGAAGATCATAGCGCTAGTAACTACAGAGTATTTACTACTGCTTAAGCCATTTGGTGATTCTGGTTTCAGCTCAGGACAGATTTCCATTAGCAAGAACCCAAGTTCTCATTTCCATCCATATCATTAAGCAGTTGCCATATGACAAGTTTATCAGTAGCCCTGTAAAGAAGCTTTGTTTAACTTAGGCTCCCAAAGGAGCCTGGAAAGGAAAAAAGTCCTCATATGACCATTACCACACTACCAGTTTCCAGCTACCGCTGGAGCAGAGTGCATGTTTCACTGCAAACTATACTGACCCACTGATTTTGCTTATACAAACAGCACAAAGGAGTCACTTAAAACTGCCACTCGTTTTTTCCAGCCACCTTGCTGGAGCTTATGTGAATCCATTCTATGATGCACATGAAGTAATCTTCATGTTACTTGTGGACTTCAGCTCAAGTATTTATGGATTTCAATAAAAATATTCACAGCTAAAGCACACAGCACTTTTTACCTGCAGCGCACAACCTCGTGCAACAGCCTCATCTGCATTCAAAGTTGTACTGACTTCTTTGCCAAAAAATTTACTGATCTTCTCTTTTACAGCGGGGATTCTTGTTGTACCACCAACTATTTCTACTGCATAAATATCCTCCTTCTTTAACTCTAGAAAGGAGTCAGACATTAGTTTATTGATTAAACTGTTCTGTTTTAAGTGAATACACTGACATTGTAAACTAAGTTATACTAGACCAACCGTTATTATAAGCTTGTTCTAAATTGCTAAGCAGTAAGAATTTCAGGTCTTAGATTCTATGAAAAGGTTCTAGAATGCTTAAAACTAAGCCAGAAAAGGTTAGCTGTGCTAATCAGTCTGCCCAAGTTCTGTCAGCAGCCAGAGGAAGCTTGTATTAAGGATGTCTCCTTTCTGCATGCAGAATACAGAACGCAGATACACTTACTGGCTTGCTCCAGCACACTGCGAAGGGGTGCTTCTACTCTTGCAAGGAGTCCGTCACACATCTCTAAAAATTTGCTCCTGACAGAAGACACCGAAAGTAAAACTATAGCATACCATAAGCAAGTTAAAGCTGCAAATACAACAGGATGCTAAAATTGAAAGAATACAACTTTAAGATGCTGCAGTGTGTACTTTCCTCAATCCTAGTTTTACGCTTAGTTATCTCAGATAAACTGCTCTAGTAATCTAGGCATACTTGTAACCTTTATAGCCCTTCCTCTGAATTCAAGGCCACTGAGCTGTCTTTAGAGATCATCATTTTGAGCAGAACCCCTGCACAAGCTCCTCTTACGTTGCCCTCCTCCCACCAATCCTAAACACCAGTACTTTACTAAGTTTCCTTCCTGAAGGAAGCAACTTGAATGAAGTACACTCTACAGCTTACCTTTGTAAGAGCATCTACATTACCTGTTCATTGTTCCAGACACGTCTATGTCATTCATGAAGCATTCAATGTTCATTGGGAGATCAGAGGCATTAGCGCTCATCAGTTTTTTCAGTTTTTCACATTCTTGGTATAGCCTCAATAGTGCACGGATCTTTGACTTGATGTCTAGTTTATATTTCTTTCCAAATTCTTCACAGAAGTATTCGACTAACATTTCATCGAATTTCCTGCCTCCGAGTGTTGTGTCAAATGCTGTAGCAAGAACCTTAAGAAAATCAAACTCTTCAGTAGTAGTACAATTAATCATTACTTCAGTGAAACTGATTAGCAGTTAACGTCAAAGCACTGTTTCTAACATAGCTTTGAATCAAAGCAAGCATATCACAGCATTACTACAGATGAAACATACTGGCACATGCACAACAAAAGGATCCATTACTGTTCATCTATACTCTGCCCTTGCCAGTAAGGAGTCTTTTGATGAGCCTTGTCTAGAAGGCTAACCCCTTTCCAAATAATATCGTGAAATGTAAGAGATGACTATGGGACACAGCTTAATTCTTGCTACCAGTAAAACTATTTTTATCTCAGGGCAACCTAAGTAGCAGGTGCCTCACTAACATCTGATGTCTAATATGAATTACAGCTGCAGTAGTAGTTGTACACATACTAAAAGAGGTTTTTAAAAAGCGTACTAAATCTAACCAGAGGTTTACCTATGACTTTTGTAGCTGGTACTAGATATGTTCAAAACGCTATCAGAGAAAACTGTCATTAACAGACAAGTGCTAGCAGCCAAGTATTCAACCTCTTTGTGAATGATAATTTTCTCAAATGACAGCAAACACACATGCTCCAAGAGAAAGATATCCGTTACCCCAAATGCCAAAAAACAGCCTTGGGCACACGATCTTTCTGCACTAAAGCAGCAACTTCTCAAAAGAAGTTTAAGAACATCTGGAAAGGTTTAGCAACACAATCTGTTGAGTAACTTGTACTGTGAACAGGCCACAGTTTCCAGGCTCTGCTTAGCTACTGTCAGTTTGAATCACACCCCAGTTTATTATTCGATGCCTCACAAGGGTGAAACATCCTTAAATCAAGCTAAAAAATAAAACAAGAAAATAAGTGATTAACTTATATACACGTGCTCATTTTTGATGAGGGAGTTACCTAGAGAACACCTGTAGTCCTCAGCTGATTCTACTCTAACATTGTGAGCTTGGTACTTCCCAGACTAGGTTCAGTTTCTACATTGTTTTTAACTGCTTTGCTATCCAGCACTGTTTATATTCAAAAGCATCTCTTCAGCACTTCTACAGCTTCAGAAAAGCAGAAACAAGTTTGAGAAATACAAACTAGGTTAACTTTCTCCGTGAGAGGAAACAACTACAAAGTGTATGTTTTTGTAACTTTTGCCTTCTCATTTCACTTCCTTGTACTTTCACTTTGGGTTTCTCTAGCGGAGGGAAAACTACTGGACCTGCAGAAATCTTGATTGTAAAAAAGCTAAGAAATGCTAGCATTTGTTGCAAAACAGTGTCTTGGCAACTTACACTGAAGTACACTAACTTGCTTAGCTTCCACTTTTTTCATCATCAAGAAAAAACACTCTTACATGAGCACCATAGTAAGTGTTCAAAACAAAGTTTGCACCTGCACCATTCTAAGAATTTGTTTTCACACTAGATCTTATGACTGGAGTTTTGTTTTTTTTTTGAAAGCGGCACCCAAACATCTGTAAAAATTGAATCCAAGCTGTTCATTCTTTGCTAAAGGTACACTGAATAATGTATGTTTGCTTCTTCTACGTGTCATTCAAAAAGCTCTCTCATTCCCTGCCCTACTTTCAACTCCAAAGTGCAATTTTAAGAATATAAATTGAGCTGCCTGGACATGCTTACGTAAAGACAGGCAAGCTTGCCTGTAACAGTTCATGCATGTACTGATGAATACTTCTATCGGTACTTAGAACAGATGCATAACAGATTGTTTACTTTCAGTTTTCCTTTGTTGAATGCGCAGACAGAAACTTGATATGCAGAATGCCCCATATCCACAAACACAACGTTCCGTGGCTTCTCTTCTAGGGCAGGCAGGTCTTGCTTATAGATTCCATATGCAAGGGCAACTATACAGAAACAAGAGTCGGTACAATTAGGGCATTCAGGTTTGTAATTCCTTTAAGTAGTAACTGGTACAGCAGTAAACAGCATTAACATTTCATTGTATTTTTCAAGCTACAGAATCTTCTTGTTAAACAGAATCCCAATGTAAAAACAACATGGAACAACACTAAGTAGCATTAGCCCCTCCTAGAAGAGATATTGCTCCATTAAACAGGTATTCCAGAAACATCTTTATGCCTCTGAAGTAATGAAAAATGGGCTTTGGAAACTTAATGATCAGCAGCTATTCCAGAGGACATGGATCAGTGACAAATCAGCAACCATTTTATCTAATAAAACTAGTGTTAAGTGATTGAAAGGGAGAGAAAGTAAGACATTACCTGCAGTTGTTTCATTGATTATTCTCAGACAGTTGAGACCAGCAATCTGTGTAGCATCCATCACAGACCTCCTTTCTGCATCTGTGTAGAAACATGGAACCTGCAAGAAGATCAGATATTCATTATTAACATTTAAAAGAGCCATCCACAGCAATTAGTCACACAAGTGTGTAGAGACAGCATAGAGCACAGCAGTTCTCCTTCACACCCCACCCCAAAGTTATCCTTCCAATTTGTTCCAATGTTCATTTCAGCTGCAATAGACAAAAAAGTGAGTAAAGACAAGAGTTGTGAACCTTCCTTCATTCCCTCTCACAAACCACTCATTTTAAGAGCACAGAACAAGAAACAAATATTTTGATAAACAGCAGAAATTGAAGGCACTTTGTCATTAGCAAAGTAAGTCCAGCTTTGAGGAAGACACCAATAAGACTCAGTCTGAAGTAGAAGAGAAAGACCTGAGTATTCAGGTTTAATTGGCAATGTAACACTATTACCAAAAACCTTTTCAGTTTATGACGCTAACAACGTACAAAAGCCTCAGTTATCACATACTTACAGAAACAACACAGTCAACTACAGGCTTCTTAAGCGCATTCTCAGCTGTCTCTTTTAATTTGGTAAGAAGCATTCCAGTCACCTGTTCAATAGTAAAGTTTCTTTCTTCTTCCATATACATGACCTTCAAATAGAAATTGTACATACATTACACAGTCTTTACTGAAAGCAAGCTTCAAAACTAGTGCAGGCCTATCTTATGTACAGCAAGTAAAAGAATACACAATACCGGAATATGAATTTCAGAATTCATATATACAATGCTACTTTGGACACAGTCTTGATTGCTCAGTGTCTAGGATCCCTCCCTCCCTGCTGCTCTGAAGTACGTTGACCAGCTATTGCTAAAATCCAAATCAGAAATTCAGGCACTGTTCAAAAGGAAATTTCTGCCACTTCACCTGACACGTACAGCTCACCTCTTACATCCTTCCGATATTTGAGCAGCAGCTAAATATGTTGGTCAAATAGCTGCCTTCCAAATCCACCACAGAAAGGAAAGCACTGCTCAGGTGGTTTGTGTTGAACTGGCTTTGCAAGGAAAAGCAATTGTCTAACTGTGCAAAATCAGTCTCACCTAACACTTGGGAAGACCACCTGCATTATTTGCCTTTTATTTAAGATTTGATTTTTATAGTCACAAAAGAACAGAAATCACAGCAGGTAGGTTCAAAACCAAGAGATAAATGGAAGCATCACCTTCCTCCCCTTGTTCTTTAAAATACTCCAGACTTACCTTGATGCCAGTTGAACCTGTTGGCAGCTGGACAAGTTCATAGGCAAGTCTCGTTTTTTCAGCTTGAACAAAGGGATCTGAGAATGCACGACCATGAAATCTTTTAAAACTTTGTACTGTATTCTTTGCATTTGAAATAACCTAGAGGAAAAGAAATCTTTAATACAACTTGTCAGGGGAACATCTGAATTTCAAACAGAAGACTACACAGCTACACAGAGTTTGGTTCTCAGGCTTCTCTTGCTGAAGATTTGTCATTTGTATCTGAATAGTATCAGGGCAGATGCTAGAAGGCAGCTTCCCTCTGATCTCTCAGGTAACCTACAAGAATCAAAGATTTAAAGTAAAACGTATGCCTGAAAACTGAGCCAAGAGTCTATCAAAACCACAAAGCCGTTAGCGTTCCATTCTCATAGTGTACACGTAGGATACAAGACAGTGGCTTGCCCCATTTACCTGTTTCCTACCACCCTACCTTTCTACTGTGTTGCAGCCAGTAAGTTATCAAGCGTAACAAGCATAGTGATGCAGATTCCACATCAGCATGTGACAGTCAACAGGTGGATATTCTTACAGAACAGCTCAAGGACCTTGTCATGAAGCTTTAAAAAGTCAGGAGGGCCCCAAGATGATACTGTCAACTTGATTTAACTGACAAAAGGTAAATTCTTTTAACAGCAGAGATCGGTACAAATGTAGAAACGAAAGAAATCATTGATGTTTCACACAGTACAAGTATCCTAGTTTAATTCTTTTTATATTACAACAAGATAGAGAAAAAAGTCACAATAACGTTCACGCAGACAAGCACTGCGCCATGTTTACCTGTGATTCAGTTCCAGTGAAATGGATTTCCTAAGTAGCCTGGGTTTGATCGGTTTGACTTCCTGTAAGTTTAGTTTCTGTACAACAAACCTCATTATCTACTGGATTCTCTGTATCAATGTATTTCCTTAAGCTAAGCAAACACTCGGTTCCACAAGAACATCTGCATTGAATTCTAGTGCAGTTCTTCTGCTCTTGAATGACATGATTGTGTCCTGTCATTTTTGTATTCTAGATACTGAATCTTCACACATCTCTAGGTATTTTAGGCTAAGAAAGAAATATCGAGCATTTGAATAGTCACTTCCTGTAGAGCACTTCAAAAAGTTTTACTGGTGTTCCACAGCAACACAAGATACGACACAGGACCCAAATGTCATGAGCAAGACAAGTCAGCTAAACTTCTTCTTGGTCCTTAAAGCATATTTACCTGCCTACACCAATAGAAACTTGTAAGTATGAATAAGAAAGTCTAAGAGACATTTAGGCTGTAACTCAGCCACGAAGAGTCAAGGAGCTATATATGATACTCAGGTTTGTCCCCTTTCTACTAAAGGTAGGAGTTGTACAGAATATAGCCACATAATTAAAAGCTATCCTAATGCAGAGAGACAAGCTAAAGTAGGATGAAACACTATTGCTTGGCTTCAGAACTTATATTTGTAACAAAGTGTTTCAGATCTGACGCAAAAAATGTTTTCCCCCCCCACATCATTACATACAGCCCTTATATTCCTATCCAAGATGACAGCGCAGCGTTACAAACTCAACAACTGAATTAAGTTCAGCTGTTTGTTACAGTCAGACACTAGGAAGCCAGTTCAGAGCCATTTTTAAGCTTCACATATGAAAAAACCTGTGATAGCCTGATTTTTGACTCCTGAAGTTGCTTCCACCCAAGCTGTACACTCACCTGGCTTTTAGCTGCAGCGCCAATCGAGCGATTCTTGGGTCCAAAGGCTATACATGATCTAGAACAAGAAGATTGGTAGTGATTGGTACCTCCGCACTGAGCATCAGCAGTCAACGCTTCTAGCTGGAAGTGTTGATAATTAACATTTGGTCCATTAAGAAAGCTGGTCACTTTGCATACAGAGAATCTATTTCTGTGACCTCTGGAAAGAAGCAGGCACTCAGTTTCCAGCTTAGAAACTGCGCTGCTCCTCACTGAAGAGCAGCACTAGAACTTGTTCGTGCTACTTCAAGTTTTATAGCTAAGTAATAAAGGGGTAGACACTGAACTTAGTAATTATCCTTGTACATAAGCCAGTCAAAGATAAATTGTTGGCTAATAATACAGGAAACATTCAGCTGATCAGAAGAAAGAGGCGGCAAGTCAAATATTAAGAAATTATTCCTACATATCTGTACAAAATGCTAATTAAGCTTTTCACATTTAAAGTATACCCTTCAACCACAGAAGAAAAAAATGCAGATAAAGACTGGTGCGCATGGCTTTCGTCTGCGCTCACTGAAATAAAAAGGCAGGTTACTAAGGAAAAACTATACTTTACCCCAAGCTCTGCTTAGCTCTTGCAGAGCTAAGAAAACAGAAGAAAACCTCCTTTTGGAGAAATTCCTAGTTCTACTAAGCTTCTTGACTTACATATGTAGCAAACTGTATACACCCTGAACTAAATCCAACCCTTTCTACCTTGACCTCTAATCCAAGTTCCTCATCCCACTGAAGCGAAGTTACAGAAAAGCTGCCATTAGGCAGATCGTTGCTATTAATGAAGCATTCACAGCCCACAGTGATCTCTGTGCAGCAAATCGAGACAGCTTTACAGCAGGATTATGCCATCGGGCTGCCCCAAGAAACAAATTTCAACTTCTCCCAAGGTTTAGAATTGGTCCTCTGAACGGAAACCGTCAGAAACAGAACGGAGGGACGGAGATAATTGCCTTGGTTTTTCATTTTGAAAATATATGCGCCCAATTTATTAATACCTTAATAGATGAAACAAGGCCCATCCCCTTAAGCAAATATTACAACCGAATTAATGTTCGGGGAATAAACCTTCTAAAGCAATTATTCACGGGATTAGTTAATGAAGAGCGAGGTTCACTGGCACTAGGCAAACCCCAAGGCCCACGCTGGAAGGAAGGGGAGCTGCAGTGCTACAGCTAGAAACCTGAGCAGGAAGCTAGTTATTAATTTACCTGGCTCTCCAAAAAGAAATTCAGACATGAACACGAATCTGTGCCTTTCTCCTGAAGAAAAAGGACACCCAGCTATTAAATGCAGAAGCCATCAGCAGCATTCGGCACGCCGCCGCTCCTTTTGGTAGGGCAGAGCTCTCCAGCCCCGTCAGACTGGTACCTCGAGGTGGAGGTTCGTCTCGAGAAAAGGGTTACGGCACCACGACCAAATAGGCAGGCTTCTGTATGACAGAGCTGGAATAACTTAAATTCATCCTTGTTATCCACGCTTGCACCTGCTCGGCACGGAGGCAGCCGTGCCCCTGGACAGCCCCACCGCACCGGGGCTGCACAGCAGAACCGTGACTGAAGGGGGGGGAGCAGCCCGCCAGCCTCATTCCCCAAATCGCTTCAGAGGAGCCAGGGTAACCCATTAAATACAAATTATGCTATTAATTACACAACTTACTGGAAGTTGAGTAACTCACCATAGCATTTTAAATAGAAACATAATCACAGTGAAGGTCAGCTGAGGTCTAATGCAGCAACTGAAGGAGGGCGTTGAACTCCCTAAGGCACCTAGCAGCTACCTGCAGGCACTGCCTTACGTTCACTCTTGCCTGCCCCCACCGCCGTCCCTTCTTGGCGGACTTCCACAGCCCCCAGCAGCACGTTGCCTCCGCACCGGAGCACGGCACTGGCTTCTTAAGGTCACTCACAGCTACTTGGTGTAACTCAAGCACCCTCTTCCTCGTGGGTAAGGAAACTGCCTTAATCCTCCTCCCGTCTCTAGCTTTATCTCCACCACTTCTCCATTTCAATAATACCACGTTCAAGGACACTTGTTCTGCACCACTTTTGGGCACGCAACTCCAAACCCCACAGGGTTCTGGGAGAAGCAAAGCAGAGCTGAGAGCAGGTTCAGTCAGAGCATCAGCTGGGCCACTGAGCTGCAAGGAGAGCGTTCAGCAGGATTCACTGTCGTACCGCGTGTGATCACAGCGCATCACACTCGCTGATCCCTTCCAAAACTTGGCTCCCACCGCAGGAATCACGAAGTAGCGCCTAACCCTCACCAGGAACCGGTGCTCAGGGAACACGTCCAGCACCTCACACGGCCCCTGCAGAGCTGACTCCGAAGGAACGCTCAGCACTGACTTTCTGAACCAGGCTCCCTGCTTCCAGGACGTTTTGGTCACTACGACCACCTCGCAGTACAGATGTGCACGCTCACAGCATCATTTTCTGCATGCCCTCAGTGTGGTGTACAAAGGATTTCAGAACAGCGCTTGAGAGCGAAGCGCCGCTGAGAACATTTTCAGTGTAACTTTTGGGTAGACCTGGGTGGTGCCAGGAGCTGGGCTCGACGATCCTCGTGGGCCCCTTCCAGCCCGGGATATTCCGTGGTTCTACGAACACGATAAAAAAGCTAGCGTGCGACAGGAAAAGCTAACTAAATTAGTTCCTGAAATGCGTGCTGTGTCGGGTGACTTTGTGTATCACCCCCCTCCTTCCATGGGCGATCTGTGCAGGTCTCTCAGGCACACCTCGGCAGCACCTCAGCCCCCCGAGGACCGGCCACCCGCAGCTATTGGGAACCGCTCCGAAACGCCTCGCATTGAACACCGCGCTGGTATTACCCACGTTTGTTGTTCGTGCTGCTGGGATACGTAAGAGACCAGCCCTTACCCCAGCACAGCCGACGGATTAAAGGGGTTTTGCTCCATTCGCTTATCTCTTGGGGGCGCTAAGGGCCGAGGGGGGAGGTCGCTGCCCGCTCCCGGCCCCCACAGCGCCACGAGGCCGGGGAAGCAGGGCAGCCCGGCGGCCCCCCGGCTGCTCCACGCCCGGAACAAAGCCGCTCCCGCAGCCCCGCACCCCGGCACCGACCGGCCCCCGCTCCCCTCCCGCGGGCAGGCCGGGCACGGCGGCCCCGAGCTCCGCCGCCCGCAGGCCCGGCCGCGGCCCCACGCAGGCCGCCCCCGGAGCCCCCCCGGCCCCCCCGCCGGGCCTCGCCTCACGGAGCTGCCCCCCCCGCCCCGCCGCGTCGGGCCCAGGCCAGGCCGCGCGGCCGACTCACGGCGTGCTGCGGTCGCTGTACTCGTTGGCCACGGTCTCGATGCCGCCGGCGCGCGCCACGGCCACGTAGCAGCTCTGGAAGCCCAGGTCGATGCCCACCACCGACATGGCGCCGCTCGGCCCGGCCCGGTCCGGCGGAGCGCAGCGCTGAGGCGAGGCGCGGTGCGGTGCGGCCCCTTTAAATGCGCGGCGGCGGCGCGGCCCGGAGGGGGCGGGGCTTGGGCGGGGGTGGGCGGGGCCGGCACTTCTGGAAGGATCCCGCCGGGCCGCGCCGCGCCGCGCGGGAGAGCAACGGAAGGGTGTGGGGTTGGGGGGGGGGGGGGGGGTGAGGGGGGCAGCTCTCGCGAGACGGCCGAGTCCAGCCAATCCCGGCCGCGGAAGCGCAGCGGGGCGGGGAGGGAGCGCGGCGGCTCCGCCCCTCGGCGGGACGCACGGGGGCTGCCCTCCCCTACGCGAGCGCGCCCGGCCCCGCCCACCCCGCGCCAGGCCCCGCCCGCTCCGCGCGTGGCCACGCCCACCTCCCGCCTGGCCACGCCCTCCCCCCCGCGCGCGTGAGGCGGCCGCGGGCGGCCCCGAGGGGCGGTGGCGCTGTGAGGGGCGCCCCGCGGCTCCCGTCAGGCCCGGCCGGTGCCGGCGGCCTGGGGAGCGCCGTGTGCCCCCGGGGGGCTTCACGCGGCCGGGCTGGGACGTCCCAGGGGGCTGGCTGCGTCTCCGAGCCCCAGGGAGATAGAACAAAAGCGGGGCTGGGCTCATCGCCTCACGGCCTGGGGCTGTGCCCAGGAGTCAGTCAGTTTCCACCTGTGCTAGCAGTGAAACCCCACACACGGTTCCCCTGTTACCCAGCGGGCCTTACAGGACAGCGAGTCGCCGATAACGTGTAAAGCGTTACTGTGGGCACAGCTTCGGGGCCTGGGCCGCTGCCCCGCTGTCACAGACGTGTACGGCTACGTCGGCTGTCCCGGGCAGCCTGCGGCCGGCAGGCGCCTTGCGAGCACGCAGGAGAAAAACCCTTCGTAGGGACGGAGTCGCGGAGCTCGGGCGCGTTCCCCCATGGTGCTGGGGGAGCCCTGGGGCGGGCCGCAGCCCGCAGGCACCGCAGGGCCGTGCTGGTGCAGGCAGCGCTGCCTGGCGTCGCGGGGAACTGGGAAAAAAGATGCGGGTAAGCGATTGCCCGGAAAGGGGGCCCGCTTTCCGTGAGGGCTTTTCACTCAGGGAAAAAAAGCAAAGAGGCTGTTGCCTCGCATGGCGCAGGTCTGTCACCTGGCAAGGCCGGGTCGACGCAGGAAAGCTCCAGCTGCTGCCCCTGGGGGACGAGGGGAGCTGAAGGAGAGCTCTGCCAGGGGGAAAGGTCAGGGAACAAAGCACCAAGGAGCGGCCGGTTCGTCCCGACACAAAACGTGACTCGGATACTTGACTTACGTTCATGGATACCGTGAAACGCAATGTTTGGGAATGTTTTTAATTCTGAGATAAAACGTGCTGAAAGTACGGAAGCGCGGTGCGCTATAAACAGGACGCTTCCAAATTCCCGGCCCTAAATTTACACCGCTGCGCCTTGTTTTAATGATACAGAAGACACATGGCAGAGAAATTCAATATTTAAACCAGGAAGGACTCTTGCCCCAAAGACTGTTGAGTAGCCTCAGCTCCGAGTGCTTGCAATTCCTCGCGGCGTGCTCGGTGACACTGCTTTGGCAGCTGTAGGTGGGCTGGGAATTGCATCATGGTGCTAATGACAGAATAATAATGAAGTGTTTAACCTCGGACGTCCTTGAGAGCATGGGAAAGTGCCAACAAAACGACACCAGCCTGCGCGGAGAGCATCGCACAGCACATACTCGAGGCACAATTAAAAGCCGGAATATCATCGAGTTTCCTCTTTTTTTTTTTTTCACTTTCATTTTCAAAACGAGAGAAGCTGCCAGCGAAGGGAGCAGTGACAGACGGGCGTCACAGGGCGGCCTGCAGCGAAGGACGGCTCCCCGCTGTCCTCGCCTGTGGCTGCCTGGCCCCTGCTACGGCGCTGTGCTGGGACGCAGCTGGGCAGTCAGAGCAGCAGATGCTGCCCCTGGGGATGGAAGAGGAAGAGGGGCCCGCGGGCCCAAACAGGCTGTTCGGACCGGCACGTACAGGCAGCTGGGGGAAAACGCCTAAATCAGCTCAGAATCCGAGCTGTTGTTACACCGGGGTGTGAAATGGAATAGATTCTGCGGTCCTCCCCACTCTCTTTTAATTTCTCAATGTTTTTGCTATTAAAAAATTAGACTTCTACTGTCCAAAACATGAAAAGACTGTAATAAATCCTGCTGCCCCTGCAGATGGAAGAGGGGGAGAGGGGCCCGCAGGCCCAAACGGGCTGTTCTGATCAGCACAAACAGCCAGCTGGGGGAAAGTGCCTAAATCAGCTCAGAATCTGGGCTGTTGTCATGTTGGGTCTGATTCTATGGTCTTCCCCACTCTCTTTTTTTTTTTTCTCAACATTTTTCGTATAAAAAAAAAAAAGATGAGACTTCTACTGTACAACACATGAAAAGACTAATAAATCCTGCTAAGAAATAAGCAGGATTTGATAATGGCTGAAACACGTAACGTACACTGAACTCTCCCAATACATACTCTTTAATAAGGCTCTGTCATTTCTTACCTGATGATGGCTGTTTTGGAGTAGAGAGAGCAACTGTAAAATGGAAGAGCAAAGTACCGGTTGGAATAACTCAGCTTACTGAATTTTACCTACTGCCTCAAGAGGTAAGTCTTAATTTCTTTACTGCTTCTCTTCCTATGTAAACCAAACTGGGAAACGAAGCCTGCCTATGTCACTGTGGTGGGCAAAATGCTCAGAGAAGGATGGAGGAGAACTGAAACATGAGAGCAAAAGAAGGGAGAAATGAAGAGTGGGAGGAAAAAAATGTCTGGAATAGCGGGCAGCCTGATTTGAAAGCACATTCTTCGACTGCATTTCCATCCATTCCCCAGTACAACAGTAAGGGACTAAAGAAAGAATAAACACAAGTTCAGTTACCTTTTATATCCCCTGTGGTATGAGCCCGATGCCCTGTACCTTCAGCATCGCGGTGTTCAGTCGGAGGGAAGGGACCTGACTTCTGATGTTTCAGCAGCATGCCTGAAGCATGCAGGTTTGCCTCAGTTAACTTTGGGGATGGGATGCGTTATGTCCGAAACGTGGATGGTGTCCCACGGCCGTGCCGTCTGCTCGGGTGGGCACTGAGGCCGTTACGGTGTTTAAACCTTTCGGGGTTAAACTGTCCGTCAGCTTCTGAAAATGGGTTACTACTGGAAGAGAATTCCCAAGAGCTTGTGGATTTTAAGTTCAGTGGTTTTCTGCTTTCAATTAATAGAGGTATCTATTATATTTGAAAAACTCTGTCATGAGATCTAATTATTCAAGGCGACCCGGAGCGTGAAAATCAAGAGTAAATAAATCTGACACGGTGGAAATTATGGGGGAAAATCTGCACATTTATCATTCCTTTCACTTGTTTTCTAGCACATTTTGCTAGAAATGTCCCAGTACATTAAGAAATATCAAGGCAAAACTCAGCTATGAGGTAGCGCAGCACTGTACCACATGAATTTACATTAATTTCTAACATCAGAGCAGATTGTCTTCTTCTGAGTAACTTGCCTTTTTCTTGTGCATTTAAATACGTAATCTGCGAACCCCTATCAGACCTAAATATTCCTGCCTGAACGTATTGTTGTTATTTCGAATGTATCGTGTATGTTGCTACCAAGCTGCTTATGTTACTGCTGTGTATATGAACACACAAGGCAGAGAATGTAGTAAAAGCAAAAGGATTATATGTGGCCTAAAACTCATGGGTATTTTGTGAAGAAGGAATAATTTTCTGTTCTGTTGCCACCATTTCACTGCTTTGAGTTGCAAACAGGTCCTCTGTATAATGACAGACACTGTGAATATCTATTCCTCAAAAGCCAAGGGTATAAAGAAAAGGAGAAAAGGATAACGCATCTAGGTTAATTGACAGCCCCAAGACTTTTCTGAAACTTATTTCTCTTGGGAACTGCACAAATAAACCTCGGCCTGGCCGATTAAATGCCCTCTCTTTTCCTATTATCCGTATGCTAAGCACAAGTGCCTACAAACCACAGATCTGCCATTACAGTATAGGAGTGTAAGGCCAGTGTTTTCAGGCTTTGTTTACAGAGGCATGTCTTGTAATTCATTAGCACAGGCTAAACGTGAAAACGAATATGAGCTTAAAATAAGCCCTAGCTGGTGTCTGTCACAGGCTATTCTTTGGTCTGCTGTAAATAGCCCTTGCATGTCATCTAATGTATGGTTCATAGCGCTATTCTGGGATATTCAGATACAAATGGGCTTTGCGATCTCCTGGAGTGAGGGGAGCTGGGGTATCGTGTTCCCCGAACTGTAATAAGAATCATACCACATATAACGCAGTTCTCAGAAAATCCTAGCTTGCCGTCCTGTGAAAAGTTATTCTGGGGCCATTTCCCCCGGTGCAGTTATCTCAAGAATTTGCAGTGAAATGGATGTTGAAAAGACAATTTTCCGCCTTATTCTGGTTTCCATACTTTCCCCTCAAGCTTGAAATAGGATTAGATTTCATGTGTTTACTAATTAAGCTATTGCAGGTACTGAAGTGTGAGAGCTAGATAGCGGCCCACCAAACTAAATCTTGAAGACTCCACTGAAAATTTGGCCTGGCCCTTCTGCTGCGGGCTGGGAGCGAGGCACCGCGGGCAGCGCGTCCCTTTCGTCTGCCACCGAGGCTCCTTTGTATGCTGTGGCTGAATTCCCGGGGAAGAAGAACATCTGAATTTGTGGTATATCAATTTAATACATTCCAGCGATATATTTAATGATGTCAGCTTCCACAATCTGCACAAACTACGTCCCTGCTACGTCGACATGCTTCACGCGCCGTCGGGAGCCATTTCTGATCTGTTGACACACAAAGATACTTCGTGTTCGCTGAAATGTGAGCCGAGGATCTAAAAATACTGCGGAGTTTTATAGGCTGGAGCTCGGAACAGTCACGGCGCAGGCACTTGCGGAGGGTGCAGCGAGGACAACAAAACATCCCCATAGTAACACTGCCGGCCCCGCTCCCTCGGGAGGAGGGTGGCTGGGAGCCCCAGGTTCACGGGTGGCACGGAACGGATTGGAAGCATTCAAAATCCAGAGCAGTCTATTGAAGGTGGCGAGTGCCAAACGGACACCGTGTTAGGGCATTTTCTAAGTGGGAATACCAGCTTTCTCTGTCTAAAGGATTTCGTCTTGCGCTAGCCAGTACTTCCGACTGTTGGTATCTGAGGTTAAGATCACAAATTAAGTTTGTTTAAATGCCCTGTAATAATAAAGCCCACTTTTTCTTTTAATTTCTATGGAACTGTGGCTGGGCTTCCATTTAGATGACAGATTTTGGGGGTGCGTTATCCCTTCCAATGTAGTTTGACAACGGCTGACCCAACGAAGCCTAACCCGATTTGAGGCTCGAGAAGCTTCCTTCACACAAAGCTTGAGTAACGGTTCCAGCTGACCCATCTATCTTTTTTCTTCCAGCTTTCTGTACTCCCTCTAATTGTCTGTTTATATGGCGGATACCAAAGGAGCCTGCTGTTCTGCCAGCTGGGAATGTTCATACCTAGAGCCAGGCTGGGGCTTTAGTTACGGATAGAAATTCTCAGTGCCTGCATCAATTTTAATAGAACAGACCTATCCCCACACTAGCATTAATTCTCTGTATACCCTAAGTATTTCTATCTTGTCCCATCTTCCACTACCTATTAAGTAGTGAAACGAATACTTTTTGTGACTGATGGAGGAGGAGACCTCTTCACCACGCCAATATCACGTCAATATGTTCAGCAACGTCTACCGCAAGGAAAATACACAGAAGAGGGAATGAAGTAACCCACCTTGCTTGGGAAGTTATGAGACAGAGAAACATAGCTGAGATATTTTGAGTTTGTTTTGCTTTTTTTTTTATGCATAGGGAGGGTTTCCCATATTTCTGTTTCTCGCACGCTGAAATATCACAACAGATGGATGTCACCTGGAGTTCCCCTACCCTGATGTGCTACAGCTTGCTGTGACTGAGGCCAGTCTGAAACCCATCAGACAGGACAGGAGGAAACTATCACATAAACCTAGCACGCACAGAACGCTCTGGTGGGAAGTAGGAGTTCTGCTCTTTGCACCACTTCTAAGGGACCAGCGGAGTACCACTTCTGTGCTCAGCGTTCACTGTAGCAAGTGTTAGCTTCACGTGGCTGGTTTTTTGTTTGTTTGTTTTTCCTTGTGATGCAGATAAACCGTGGGATTTTCTTCATTTTAGGTTGGCTACATTTTTAAGGAAAGCTCTGTAGGGAGAGACAGTGTCTTCCATTAGGGCAACTGGTGTTTGGAAAAGGTAGAAGAACTTTCAGAAAACCCTCCTTTGTGTTTTTTAAATACTTGATTTGGTAACTGCAACTTTGGTATTTGATTCAGAACCAGCCCAAATGTGTGGCAGTCCAGCACCAAGCCAGACTTTCTGGTAAACCACCTTCAGTCAGGGTTCTGGTGAAAGCTCCACCACTGCCAGACATCATCCCCTGCTCCTGGATTGCAGTCTAGAGCTACGCTACAGGTCGGGCACTGTTGCTTGGGAATTAAGTTATTTTGAAATTCGGACTCCAGATGCTCTAGTAAAAGAATCAGATCAGGGAAGTTTTTAATTAGAGAAATAAAACATGCATTGGTAATAGCACTTCATTTCTTTCAGGCATTTTATTTCATAGGCAATGCCAAATTTTTTGCTTTTTGTTCTGAATTAGGAAATGTGATTTTCCACAGAATTTTGAATGTCCCAGTGTTAGCTATCGGCATGCTGAAAAACATATGTTTGTACGTATGTATGCCTGTTAATAATGCTGCTCATTTATTTGTTAGTTAAGCCTAACATGTCACTGCCCTGGGTGGACAGGACTTGATCCTGCTCTGACTGACACCCGTGTACAATAACTGAGGCTGGGGAAAGCCATTACTGTAAGTCAGTGACAGAAAACAGAGTGAAAGACTTTCCTCTATCCTAGGCTGTCGTGCTTCTTAGAAATACCTGAGCCAATTTTAAAAGAAGCGGTTTGTGTATCCAAACCTAGCAACACAGAGTTTCACAGGAGCCTGGTTCCTCTGTGAAGAAGCAAAGCAACCTGGCCAACGGCGATGTATTTATTACCTTAACGGAGTACCTTGCATAAACCCAGTTACTGAAGGTACAGCTGAATAGCGGCAAGAAATTCTGGACAGGGCGTGATTGAAGTCTGTTTACTGTAGTCCTTATCATTGAGGTTTTTTTCTAGCCTGCAGTTCTGCCTGAATAAGGGCCTTCTGTGTTACTCTGCAAGAGAGCTGGGGGAAAAAATATGGTAAAATGCCCATTTAAAAAAATGCCAAGTGACACCATCGCTAGTGCTCCCAGTTTGTCATTATTGTTGTTCAGCAGTAGCACTACCAGCTACTGAGCTGCGTGTCGTTTTGGAAGACTGGTCAGTTTTGTGTGAGTGGCACTAGTACCAGCAGTCTTGGCGAGGGAGGTTTAACTGTTTATTCATTGACTCAGCCCTTCCTGAGAAAGCTCTGGCTCCGTTCTTCCTGTTGCACACACAAACCCTTAACAAATACTGTGACGCCTTGCTTTCAAGAGCAATGCACGGGCACAGAAAAGTTCAGGGAGGTGGAAGCACAGTGGGAGCAACTGATGGCGTGACAAGGCAGCTCGAGGTCTGTGCCACCGAAGCTTCAGCACCTTCCAGTTTTTTCTCCTGTGTTGTCTGCATACCCCCCCTTTCCTGTCTAGAGAGGGGCACATTTTGGAAAGCAATTTCCCTGCCCAGCACATTTAGAAATAGGTTAATGATACTGCGACTTTAAATAGCAGCCTGGTGTGCAAGAGCAGGATTTATGGTCCCAGTCAGCTCATTGAGCAGCAGCAGCCCGGGTCCGTCCGCCCTTGGCAGGGAGCTGAGCGCCACGCCGTGACTCTGCACATTCGGTCCGTGGAGTTGCATCCCGCTCTGAGGGGTGCCGCGGTGAGTTACCAAATGTCAGGAGTGGCTGTGAGACGCTGCCCCGAGGAGGCTGCAGGCTGTAGGAAGCCACAGACTCTGAAGTGACAAGCACTCTTTCAAACTTCTCGGATAGCAGGATTTTTAGTGGGTTGGTCTAGTACCAGGTGTGTCTTTAAGGTCTCTGTGTAAGGAACAGCCCACACGCTCCGTGAGTGTTCTGGCACATGGCACCACAAACCTTGCTGCGCTGGCACATTGAGGGAACTGTGGTTCTGCTGCAGTGACACGCAGAGAGTGTCGCAGCTGCCAGGAGCACCAAATGTGGTTGGGTAGAGTACAGATACTGCTATCAGTGTGTAATTTACTCTAAGATTTTAAGTGATTCTGAGGTAAAAAGGGATCAGGGATTTATTGTAAGCATGGATTATTATAAATAGATCAATCCCAAAACAGGAAATGCTGCTGTCTGACTTTCTCCATTAAAGTCAGATGCCAGACATCAAGATTCAGATATTGAGGCCAGACTCTGGTGTGTTTATAACCTACCAGGCATCACACAGCAGAACGTAGCTATGGTGCCAGACGTAATTATTCACAGATTACCACAGAGCATCAGCCAAAACAGGACAATTATTAGATACCACAAGAAACGCCAGATAGAGAGGAAAACAAGATGCATACAGAAACAGCCACTAGCCTTAGACATTAGTATTTCAGAGTTTGGAGACAGGAACTACCACAATATTCAATTCGTCACACAGTAATTAATCCTGATGAGTTGGAGCTGCTTATATCTAAGAATTCCTCAGTATCATACCTTCCCCATGTGATAGTTAATCGGTGCCATTGTTCCCAGCACATGTGCTCTGACATGTTTCATGTGTGACACAGCAGGAAGTTCTGGCTCTCGTATTTCCAGGCTGTGATATTAGAATCATAAAATCATTTAGGCTGGAAAAGACCTTCGGGATCATCAAGTCCAACCAGCACAAGTTACCATTAGAGGCAGAACACCTCAGATGTGGGGTGATCATCACCTGAAAAAATCAGATTTTTATTGCTGTATTATGTGTGACATATATTTTATTCTTATGCATCTGTGTTTCCACCTTGTACGTTGTCTTGAGGGAAGTGTAAGCTTCTCTGACCAAGGTCTGTCTTTAATCTTTAATCCTGCTCCGACATTTCCTAACACAGGAAGGCCCTGGTCCAACTGGTACTGCTGGATGTTATGGAATTTAAGGAAATACAATATATATTTTTGTTTTATGTAATAAATGAATACCGTCTACTCCCAAGAGGCACATTTTAGAGAGCCACAGAGCTGTTACTAAACTACTAAGGATCTAGAATGGTTCATCTGCTTTGGTGAATGTAGAAGTCTGGTGGAATGCCCACGCACTGCCCATCGGTTGTCCCTGCAGTAGGGCAGTTCTGGATGAATACTGAGAATGGCTGGATATAAAATATCCTGGAATACTAACAGCAGGAGTAATCCCAATTCAACATTAAAGAGTATGTTTTCTTGAGGATTTTTGTAGCGAGATTGACGTTATTATTTTAATACCGATCCCATGACATAACAATGAGTTTTGATAAAGCAAACGTATGAAGCCACATTCCTGGCTTCCCTGAATTCAGGATAGGGGCTGCTCTACTTGTGCCAGCTGGCAGAGAGTCCCAAGGGGCTGCCTGCCAGGTATGTGCCCTCAGAAAGCTCCAGCCACTGCTACTCTTTTTTTTTTTCTGTCCCTTGACCTCTCCTCCTGTGCCAGGGACCGTAAGGAGGTGATGCAGGAGCCAAAAATACTGGCTGCTGTTGGCACAGCTGGGGGCTACAGTCCCTTGGGCTTAGTGGGGCGGGGGAAAGAATTTGCCTTATAATTCCTGGAGATGCCTGAAGTGTATTTCTGAAGTGTATTTCCTCACTGTCAAGCATGGAGCACGTTGGGTCCACACGGACACGGGGTCAGCCTGACTTGTCAGCGTCAGTCCCTGAAAAGGGATTTATACGTGAGGGATTATTGGCCTGTGGTCGTGTACCTACACCGCAGCAGGGTTAATGTTTTTGGTTATGATGTGATAGGGGGTGAAGTTGTTATTTTCTGACATTTAGCTCTTTGTAACGTCCCTTTGGAGCCTTCGCGCCCCGGCCAGAGGGCGGCTCTGCCTTCCCTCAGGCCCGCCTCACGCGTCCCGGCATGCAGCGCGGCCCCGCCCGCGGCCCGCCCGCCAACATGGCGACTCCCATGCACCGCCTCATCGCCCGCCGCCAGGCGTGAGTGCGGCGGGGCCCGGCGACGGGGGGAGAGGGAGGAGGGGGCCCGCGGCCGGTCCTCGGCCCTCACAGGGGCAGGGGGGGCCCCGCTGACCGGGCACGGCGCCCTCAGCCAGCAGGCGAGCGCCCCGCAGCGCGGCCGGGGCCGGGCCGGGCCGGGGGGAAGGCGGCGGGGGGCTGCCGGGGGCTGTGCAGTTCTAAAAATGGCATTTTCCTGGTCCTGTCGTGTGCTTACAGACCTGTAAAAATGGGTAGGGGGAAGGAAGCAGGGGCCCTTTACTCAGAAATGGGTAGTGCTTGCCAGGAATTCCCTCGGTACAGAAGGGATCTGATTTCCCAACAACGAAACGAGGAAAAGCCAACGCTTGTGTTTGTTGATGTTAAGTACATTAAATCCCTGCGTCCCACTGTCATTATTTGTGTGAGGATTTTCTTGTTTGCTTGTTTTCCCCCCTTCCGTAGAACAATTTGTGGTTGCTTTTTCAAGAGTGTTTTTTTTGTCCTGTCTGGTCACAACAGGTGGATAAAGTGTAGATGGCTTCTGCGTCTTTATTCCTTTTTTGTTGTTTAGTATAGTTTAATTGTTCTTTCTTATTTTCCAGTGGAAAATAACTTGGAATTTCAAAGCACTTTTACAATACTGGTTCTTTTAGGTTGCTATTTTATAGAGGTTAAGGAGTGATTTCTTACAATTCTCGTTGCATCTTTAGGTGCTTGATGGGTGTTTGCTGAATTGTACGTTTGCTAATCTCTGCTTTTAGGTTGTAGCCGTTGATCTGTGTTAAAAGTTTACCTTAATCTCATGCTTTTCATTAATGTTAAAGCTTGTTAGTGTTGATATATTTATAGGTCTGTAGTTGCTGAGCTATTTTGATCTGTTTTCCTGGTCGTTGCTTTTAGGGCCTGATCTTATCGTCCTAGCTTGCATAAAGTTGTGTGCCCTAGTCATGTGAGCAGTATTAGAGCCCTGGAAATACTGAATTTTGTTGTTGTTGCTTTGAGCTGCCCTTCTCTTCCTGTGGAGAGAGGTCTGGGCTGGTTTGTGGTACAAAAAAACAAAAAGTGAATGTTTTTCTGTGTTGACTAAGCAGAGATAGTGTCCTTGTTTTGCTTACATGCAACTCCTGTGGTAGAGCCAGAAGACCAGGGCAAGACAAAGCAAACTGTTCAGAAGACCTTGATTTGATTTTTTTGTTTTGTTGGTGTTCCTTGCAAGAGCTCCTGCTTCCTGCTGAAGTTTGAGTTAACTGTGCGGTGTAGGTAGCAAGTTCAGTTAGTCTTACAGTGCTGATTTACGTCAACATTTCTAAAGCTAAATCATGAAGCCAAGTAAACTTTGCGTTGAGAGAGTAAGGAACGTTCAAAATAAGATTCCCTTTGAGATGCGGTAGAACTGTCACAAAAAGCGATAGCTAGATGCGAAGGAGAAACAACCGCTACGTTGCTTTGAAAAGCAACGCCCCTTTCTGAGAGCAAGGTGTTCGCTGCTCGTCCGTCACTTCATGCTCTAAATACTAAGTGAACAGTTGAGGATCCTCCTCCTAGCTGGGCCAGGCTGTTAATTTTGGATGATTAAGATGTGCTGGCTGTCAAAAATGAGTGTCTTCATGTTGAAAAAACGATGCAAGGTGGAAATAAGTTACAGCAGTTTCAGTGAGCTGTATGAGAGCTACGAAGTCCTGGCTCTGAAACTAATTTGTGATATGGCCTTGAGTGAGTCACTTGGCTGCTGTGAGTTTCCTTATTTGTAAAGGAGGAGCACATCTGTGAGAAGAAATGCAAACAGATTTGTTTTTAAACTTCAGAAATGTGGATTAAATGCTAGAATATGAAAAACTGAATTTTTTTCACTTAACTCGCACCTAAAAATGATCAAAGAATTTGATCGCTGAAAACTGAAATGCAGATGTAAAATGCTCGTTTATACTTCTTGTGTTTGGATGGTAGAGAGTAGTAAGTAAACAAGAACCTGTTCTTGCAATGAATCTTCTGACAGGCTTTAATAAATCTTAGGGAAGTTGAAGTAAGTTACAAGTAGAAGCAGCTCTGTCTTACTTGCTCAGAATCCCAGGCTCTTTGTGGTAATTTGGAAGCATTCAGTAGTTGAGGGTTAAATACTAGGTTATAGGAATGCAGGTTGCAAGCGTACAGTGAAATTCAGGTGCAGTTGCTCGGTGCGCTGACAGTTAACGTCAGTAGTTCAGCATTAGCTACTGGAGCAGAAGGAGGCTTAAGCTGAAGCTCTGGAACAGAGGAAAAGTGTTTCTTTGTTCTTTCATAAGTAGTTGATACGAGAATATTTTGATAACTGAAGTAGCATGAGTTTGCCAAAATTCTGTGTGTACATTACTGTTCTTGTCCCGATTCAAGATGTGTAATAGTTAAAGCACCCACGAACATTGCTCTGGTTTAAACATAGCTGTATGTATTGCTAAGAATTTGTGTGCTAAAGAAAACTCGTATTTTTTCAATAGGTAGAACAGACTTGGAATCAGTCACTTAATGCAATTCTGCATTTTTGTAGGGAGGCAAACAAGCAGCATGTAAGATGTCAGAAATGTTTGGAGTTCGGCCATTGGACGTATGAATGTACAGGGAAGAGAAAATACCTGCACAGACCTTCGAGGACAGCTCAGTTAGCAAAAGTTCTGAAAGAAAAAGAAAAGCGACTGTTATTGCAGCAAAGGTAAGGTTGGCACAATGAGAACGTCCGGTTCGTTAATGAAAAGGTAATGTTGTGGGTGGGTGGGAAAAATGGTGCCCTAGGCCTTCTTCTGTGGCCTTTTCTTCCAGGCTCTGAGGCGTTTGTTCAGAGTCAGAACCGTTGTGTGTGGTAGGTGGCGTCTGTACACTCGGACCCCACAAGATTAAAGCGTTGTTTGTTAACACCTGCTTCTTGCTTTGGGTCAAAAAAGCTTTAAGTGCATCAGAAACAAAAAATAAAGTGTACTGAGGTAAGGTTAAAATAGTCGGAGGCTCTTTGTAATAGAATACGGCTTCCTGAGTTCCTCAGTTGCTTGGTTCCTTAAGTTCTCGTGCGAGCAGGTTGAGGATTTGAAGACCCGCTTTCTGTCACTGTTTAGCTTGCTGGCGTCAGTAGAGCCTGCTGCTTCTCAGTCCTAGAGGAGTTGAGAGGGAAGGAAAGGTGAGATGATGTTTATTCCTTAGTGAAGACTGCTACAATTAACTAAAACCAGAACTCCTGAGTTTTATGTAGGGTTCTGGAGGCAGTGGGTGGTGCCACAGGGAAACCAAGCAATTGTAACGAAGCAGCTTTGTTTGATGCGCAACCAACTAACCGCTCTCCCTTGGGTGGTTTCATAAAGTAGCAAACTCACAGAATTATACATATGTTAAAACGCTAGAGGGAGGCACAGGCCTATCCGTGGCAGCCTGGCTTAGTCACAGGCCTCCCCGTAGGTACTTTGGGGTGTAGCTCTGTGTACTCACTGGTACTCGTCCCTGGCTACCTAGGTAAGGGCGTACGGCCTTAACGATAGAAATGCGAGCAGTGGGCAGTCGTACCGGAGGGATTGTAGTTTGCTTCAAAGCTTGAGGGTCAATTCCTCTTGTCAACGGGATTTTGTGAGGGGTGTGGAAAACTCTTCTGTGTAATAATCATAATATTTTCACACAACTGGTATGAAAAAGAAAAACTTGCAGAATCTCATTTTGCCAGCATACAAATGGCATTGGGTACTTTTATTGAAACATAGTTTACGCTTAAGAACTCCAGAAGAAGAAGAAGAAGAAACATGTTATCAGCACATGCTGCTATCTACTTTTCTAATTCAATGGTTACTGTTATTTCCGTGTACTTAAGATGGCTTTCAGTAATAATTTCAGTTGAGGCAAAAGTATTCTGGGTCATAAAAGAACAACTTCCTCACATATCAGTGGCACATTTAGCACATTGTAAGTACGTGATGAGGGATTACTTTAATCACAAATATTCATTCGAGGTTGAATTATGTGCTGTTTTCCTACAGTGGGGAAAAAGAGGATGCAAAGAGGATGTGACCGGTAAACATGGCTGAAATATTTAAAAATAATTGAAAAATCCCAAACTGGAGACTAGTAAAAATCTCTTAAAGTGGTGTGTTAAGTATCACCAAAGAAAGGTTCTTTTACTGCTGCGTTCTGCGAGTGTATGAATACATGGCAATCTGAAAGACAAGTAGCTGGAAAGCATCCATATAAATAGATTTTGTGTCTTTTGTACCTGAAAGAAACGCATGATGAAAGCTCCAGACTAATCCGATCTTCTAATCCTTTGTTTCAATCGGTTCAGTTATTGCTAAATACGGGTACACAGAACTTTTTTTGTATCTGTATTCCCCCGCTGCTTCTCCCGTCCCAAGATGTTGTCTGTATAATGCAAAAGAGAAAAGTACAGGTGAGTAAAGCATTCTTAACACAGAAAATTAGAGGTGAATTGCTGCTTCCCCCCTGGATTTGTAGGTATTGTTTTTCTAGTTTGAATAGCAACTGAAAATAGATACCAAAGGAGCTTTGGGCAGTGCAGATTTCTGTAAGGGGGAAACCAGTTTACTAATACTGAACTCAGCTCCTCTGTGCTGTTGTATATTTAATTTTCCTACTGCATTAATCAAAGGCATTGCTTTTCCCTCCCCTTAATTAGCGCTGGAGAAAGTACTGCAGAAAGGAAGACCAAGAAAAAAAGGTATGTGGGGAACGATGACGAGTTGTACGGCTACTCAGTGTGTGATCTTGCACTGGGTATTGCAGCAGGCAGTTTGGAAGGGGCATGTGTGGAAACTGAAAGTCAACGTTGCAGATGCGGATTTGTTGTTAAGCTTTTAGCCTGTTGAGGGCACTTGCATGGCAGATATTTGGGAGAGTTTGTACTCTTCCCTGTCCAAAAAACTTTAAAGTTTTTGTCGTCTGCTTTTCTCCCTGGTCATTCTCCTATCTCTGTGTGATCTTGTTTTAATAAGTCTTCCTATTTCTGCCTCAACGTTCATCGAGTAGTTTAAACAGTTGTGCAAGAATGGCATACGGCATACTGTTTCTAGTCTGTACTCTCTCCACCTACCCATCTTGCCCCTCCTTTTGTTTTCATCCCTTTTTCTTAACAGCTCTCTTTCTCTGGAGCTTTGTCTAGAGAATGAAATACGTATCTTAAAAATAATCAATAAAAAATCTAGGAACTAAACGTTTCCTCCTTTACCATTCTCCATCCCTGGAAAAAAAAATAGTAATTTGAGCCAAGAGTTCTTTTACCATTCTTCCTCCTTTGCATATGCAGTAATGCTAGCATGGGAGTCCACTTCAGTCTCTATTAGCAAAATCCTTTCAGGAGCAGCTAGAGCCCTGGCTGTAAGACTCCTGCTAATCACCTTACAAGTTTTACAACGGGGGATGTCCGTACAGTAATCGCCTCAGTGTCTCTTTGCCTTTAGTTGACTGACCTCTGTCTCTAAATCTGACCAGTTAAAAACAGTCTTGTGGTTTTTTTTTTTTAAATGCAAGGCCTTTTGCTTTGTGTGTCAGTCATTAAATGAGCCAGAGCAGTTTTTTAAAACTTGCCTTTATATGAAGCTCTCGTGTTAAATATGGCTTTGTTGGAGTGCTTGATTAGTATCTTCTACTATCAGAATGTGTTTTATCAAGGGCTTCCTGCTCGGTAGCGTTCACTTATTGTTGGAATTGTTTATGGCTAGTGAGATCATAAATTAGCCGATTTCTTAACAATATACTTCAGATCTCTTCCTTCCTCAGCTTTCTCATGTGTTGCAGTCTTTTACTTGGCATAATGATTTTCAGAGTAGTTAAGCTCTAAACCACTGCCAGCAGGAAAAGAACAAAAGAATTTGGGTTGGGGGGTGGTTTGAGCATTGTTTCCTTAACACTTAACAACTTTGCAATGCTTGAATTGTTATCCTGTTTTTATGCAAGTATAGAATCCATCAATGTAAATTCCTTTCCGGGTCACATGGCATTTATATCTTTAGTATGATAGAGGAAAAAAGAAATGCAGAAAATTCAGCGAAACAATGGATTTGTAAGTTCCAGACTTAAAAAATGCACAAGTGAGACTTCTGGCAGCAGTGAGCGCTAACCTTTTACATAGTGTGTGTTTGTTTTGATATAAACAGTAATAAGGAAGCTACAGGCTTAACCAGAAAAACAGGAACAGGCAAAACTACTGTTGTACAATGTTGTAACCTTAGGTGGCACAGAACTGTCTCTGAGTTTATGTTGGCTTCATCACTCCTGTATGGCATACTTGGTTTATTAATTGGAAGCCCCCTTGATGCTGCCTGTCCGAAGGGTCCTAAGTCGTGTCCTAATGCACTTGTTCCTTCAGGCAATCCGGCATGTGAACAGCCAGGTGATTGCGCCCAACTTTGTAGGTTTGATTTAAGCAGCATGTTTAAAATCACCTGGGGCTGTTAGGTGATTGCAATGGAGTTAGGGTAAAATCTCGGAGAGGGGTGATAGCCGATGTTACCAAATGCAGCAGTAATGCCGTGGTTCATCATGCATGGAATAATAGTAGTAGTTAACGTCTGCGAGCTTGTTTTGGGGAGAATGAATGCTTGTCTGTTGGAGAAATGCTGTGCTTTTCCAGTGGTACAGCAGACCCACAAATCTGAGACCTCCCAACATGTAGCACCTAGGATGTCACGTTACCGAATTAGGACAAGATAAAATAGGTGAATTTTGCTTCTTCCCATGTCCATCTTCCTTTTGTACCTACCAATAGGCTGCCTATTGCATCAGCTGGAAACAAGTGTCTGCTTGCTCTTTTCTCATGGATCTAGCCATTGCTTTCGTGTAGGTGAAGGTATCGAGTATTGTATCTGATGTTTCAGATACATGGATGTTTTGGGGGGAAAAAATGTTTTGTCAGGCTTACCATTCAGGGGATCCTCTGATCCTTGCCCGTATAAACGGGTCTGCGCTTTCAGTGTAAATTGTTTAGATTGAAACTACTGGTTTCTATGGGAGTTTGCCCAGAAAATGCCAAATTCCGCTTTAAAATAGACACTTTTTTTTCTTATCTTGTTTCACCGGTTTTTCACCAACAATGTCTGTATTTAACCGGCCTTTATGATTTTTTTTATAAACAGCCATTATGTCTGTGCACAGAGAGGGAACCGATGCCCCGTGTATTGTAAAAACTTCAGTGGTTCATAGCTTATTGCAAGCATTCAGATTCATCAGTTGACATGACAGTGGCTGATCTGATGGAAAAAACATTACTCTCTAACAGATTTAACGTAGGCATTTCCTGAATTTTTATACTTAACCAAACACTGAGATAAAACCTACAAATCTGCATTATTATTTCTAGCATTTTTGCATAGTGTTTGGTTGATTTGGTGGGAAGAAGGGTGGATTAGTACCTTTACATTTTGCTTGGAGAAAGATTTATGGAAGAACTTAATTGTACTTTCTTAGAATTCGTATTACATCACTTCAGCAAAGACCTTGATCTTGAGAACAGCAGCCTTACAGTAAGAGCTAGACATGGAGGACAAAAAAAAAATAAATTGCAGAGCCTACAGAAATCCACTTTACAGCGTTCCTAACTCCATCTTTATCCTGGACCGTTTCCATACCTTCTCTTCCACCCCGAAAACAAAGCATCCTGTAGCGGCAGGTAGTGTGGGTTCTTCTGCCAGGAGTAATCTAAGAACGGTTTCCGTTGAGCACAATTCTGACGTTTGTGAAATCTCACTGATGAAACTTCCACCAACTCACATTGCCAAAATTTCACTTCTCATTGCAGTGCTAGGGAGCTGATCTTTGTTACTTTTTCCCGTGGGGCTTCAGTGGTACAGCACATTCCTGCTTTTCCTGCAACTTTGTTCTTCTATTCAGGCGAGTCGGTGAAGACGCTAGTCGTTACTATGAACAGGAGCCTTGCCAACTTTCAAACTTAACTTTTTTTTCCTGTAGTCCAGTTTGGGCTTTCATGTTGTCCAGGGCAACTTACTTCACGTGCATGGTGTCATTCTGCTGTTGCTCAAAGGGCCAAAATTAATTTGTTCAGAATGCAAGGGGAGGTTGGGAGCGGGGAGCAGGAGGGAAGGAAGATTGTTAAACTGTTAGGCCTGGAAATTTTCAGGCCGAATAATTGGTCTTTGGATTACGACAGTATAAAGAGCGCTCTGTAATGCCGTCTGTAGCAGGCCTGTTCTCATCTGTGTATTTGTTTTCTTTCAGATCTAAAAGTGTGACGAGTTCCAGCAGCAGCAGCAGTGTCAGCTCAGCTAGCGATTCGTCATCTGACAGCGAAGATTCCTCTACCTCCTCTTCTGATGATGATAGTGACAGTGATGAGAGCTCCTCAACTTCCTCGTCGTCTCCATCCTCGAGTAGTACTTCTTCTTCTTCAGAGTTCGAATCAGATTCTAGTTCCTCTAGCAGTAGTAGCAGCAGCACAGACAGTAGTTCTGATGATGAGCCACCAAAGAAAAAGAAGAAGAAATAATATGTTGTAGCGAAGAACTGTTGCTGAGCAAATTATAACATTCTTCAAAGATGTTCTGAGCACGTGGTTGCCAAGCAGTTTACCTGGTCAACATTTCTACTGCTAAAACTTTCTAAATGTTTTGCATAGTTCATAGGACATGAAAGGTATTAAATGGCACGTGAAACTTACTGAAAGAGTATTTTTGTGGTTTATCCTTTTATGGGAAATTTTACTTTTTTAGTTTAAAAATCTATCATCAGATTTGTTTATACGAGCTAAGGTCCAGTAACCTGGATGTTTACATGCTGGAAAGCAAAAGCCTTTTATTGCAGATCATGCTGTGCATCTCATACTACTACTCTGTTTATGGCAACTTCACTTACATTTAGAAAATCCTCCAGTCTGATAGAAGCAAAAGTTGTACACTGCTGGCTGTAGAGCACTGTCATTGTTGAAACTGAATGCACAACGTTGCACACAGAGGGCCTTCCATCTCGCTGTTAGCAAACGTATTATATGCTGCTGAGCTTTTTTTCTGATGGCTTTTCCTGATGCTTCCAGGTCGAGTCTTAATTGCAACATAAAACTTTAAATAGTGTTCATTTGTTAACGATCAATATGCTACTTGTACTGTACAGAGGCTTTAGTCTTTTCAGCTTTGCCTGTTTCCATGTTTCATGTCTTTGTAGTATTTTTCTGAGACAAACAGAGTCTGTTGTAGCATTGTCTATGTAAGAAAGAGGAGCAGTGCACGGTGGAAGAATTACGACTGATGCTGCTTAGGAGTTTCATCTTTGTGCCTTTTTTTTGTAAATTAAATGTATCCTAGTGAGAGAAGGGCTTGAGTGGGTGTTTTTTCGGAACTCCAATAGCTTTCCACACAGAGTACAGTTGGTAAAGCCAGAGAAATGGTAGTGACGAGCAAAAACAGGCACTATTTTTTAGGAGAGAGAAGAAAGGCTATTTTCACGGGATGCTCAGTAAGGAGTGGAGTTGTCTTTTAAAAGAAGTCTGAAGGACAGTGTTTCCATTTTGATATTTTTGGAAAAAAAAAAAAAGTTCCGTAATGCAAGATTGCCAATCTATGTTGTCGAGCACATGGTAACTGGCATTATAGTCTGCAGTATAATCAGTTCATTATTTTTACCGAAGTGTGTACATGTCTGTGGAAATCTGGCACGGGAGAAGCAAGTTAGTGCAAAAAATAAAAATCCAAGCATACTGCAGAACGATTCTTGCTGGTTATAAATTGAAACTTATTTGTTCTTTTGGTGGACTTGAGCTGTTGGCATTAGTATTTTAATTTGTGATGCCATCTCCTGAATTTCTTACTGTTGGAGTTACCTTTTCTGAGGGGGAGGCATCACATGTGGAAGAATTCTTAAATATCTTGGTCTGGGTAAAATATAGTAACTAAACTATTTTTTATATTTTTATGGAAAAGTAGTGTGTAGAATTACTTTTGAATAAACTGTGCTTATATTTAAATGTTTGAAAATATATATGTTGTGTGTTTTAGTCTGTTTTAGTGTGTTTTACAGAACACTGCAGACTGTAAATAAAAATTATCAGAAAGTTGTTTAAGTCTTCTTGAGTAAATGTACTATTTAATGGGAAAAGTTAATAAATTATTAAACAGTATTTGTTAAGTTCATGCTTACTGCAAATCAAAATGCAAGGCCTTTGGAACTTTGGAAAATAGTACTTTTATAGGTCTGGGTTTAGGGTCATCTCTAACAGCTTCAGCAAGCTGTGCATGACTGAAGCGGGTGCGTTTGGAAGTTCGCATCCCTAACTTCCACTTTAAGGGCACAGCCGGGCTGTAGGGGACTGCGGGAAGAGGGATGTGGAGCCCATCTGTGTGAAGATGACATGCTACAAAGAATAAAGGCTTTTGTTTTGGTTGATGTTGAGCCGAGCAGCAGCGTGGATGCGAAGGGGGTTGTGATGAGGAAGGGCAGTTGTTTCGAAGGGAGAGGACAGGGGATTGAGTCTAAACTGTCCTTGCCATGCTGTTATGACCACGCTGTACATCGGTTTCTTTAATGCTGCTGGTGTTTGTGTGTAGATTGCTTTGTCAGAAGTGTATTGCTCCACGCAGAAGTGTTATTACTGCTGCCTGTTGAGCTGTTTCTGCCAAGAAAGAAAAACTTAAGATTGGCAGACACCTACTAAGTAGCAAAGCAAGTCACTCTGTTCAGGGGTCGGCCTCTTTGTGCTTCTGTTTACATTTAGTGCCCATAGTCAGACAAATTGGGACCATTCATAAAGACAAAAGGAAATGCTTGTGCATGTCAGGTTCTGTCACTGGGAGGTAGGATAAGGTAACATAATTACAGATAGTATCAAGGAGTCATTAAATTAATTTCTGGTCCACTGTTGGCTCATGAGCAGAGACTCAGAGATGGCTCACCGTTCTCACTGCGTATCTGACGTTGCCTGCCATTGATGAAGTCTGAGACCAGCCGTAAGGCTGCCTATGCTCACGTTGTTTTAATGTTTAAAGTACAATACGTTTAATTTTTGTGAATTGCCCTTTCTGTTTATCTCTGTGTATTCTTATTTTACAGAGTAAAGCCCACCAGCCTGTCAAGAGCCTTACCACTCATCTTTCACTAGATTGCGTCCTGATACCTCATTATAAGGTGCTTTGATTCCATTTTTTTCAATGGGAAAGGTAATTTATTTGATTACTGTCTTCCAAAGCTCTAGGTTACCTACAAAAAGGCATCAATTAAAAACAAACAAAAACAAACAAACAACTCCCTCTTGGAATTGTTATTTACTGAGCATGTATATTTACATGAAACCTGTGTAGCTTGGAACAGGCTCAATTTAATCTTTCCTCTTTCAAGCTGCCATTGCTAATTGAAGTGAAGCAATTGATGCAGTCTTGTAGAAAAATAGCCTCAGGAAAAGGCGTTGCATTTCAAGGAGAAACACTGCTAACCGAGGGGAGAGCAAAAGAAGGGAGGGACAGCCACTGAGGGGAGAGCAGAAGGGAGGGACAGGACAACCTGATCTTCTCGTCTAGGCCTCTACTAAATTCTAGTAAATTGAACATCAGTCAGCTAGAAGCAGGTTTTTGGGTGCCCTCAATGAAGTTGCATTAAAAAGTCTTTTATGGATTGATGGATTTTTTTTTTTTTTTGGGGGGGGGGGGAGGAAGTGTCCTTAATAAATAGGAATTTTGCTATCAAATGGATTTGCTCTATAAAGAAATGAGTCAGCATACCTGAACCCCATGGGTTTAATTTGCTTTACGAAGTTATATTTATCCAAGCTGTGCCTTTAACCAGACACTGAGACATCAGTTGTGTTGGAGGCAGATCTTCACAGCCTAATTTTGTTCAAGATGTGTAAAAATTGTGTGTGTGTGTGGGGGTGTTAGGAATAATACATACCATAATGCAGGATATAAGCTTGGAGAAGCGATGTACCAAAAATGTCACTGGCAGAACATAATTTTAAAAACAGTGTGGAAACCTTATAGGAATTCATAGGATATTTTTATTATTTTCTGTCTATTTGCAGTACAGTGCTGTTTCCTCAGAGCCGCTGCCTGTGCCTCCTCTACCCCTGTGAAGTAGGGAACTTGTAATTGCCTTCGCTTGTCAGGCAGGGTTCTGCTCCCATTTGGCCATATTTTGTAGTGCAGGCGGTGACGTTTTAGTACCGGAAAGACCTTCAGAGTTAGCTGCCAGTTAAAATAGTTTAAATTTTCTTTTTTTATGGGCCCGAAGTAGAGCCGTGTTCCAGCCCGTCAGATCAGGCTGTGGGGGCAGGGTTGCTGGTGGTGTTTTTTAGTAAACTTTCAAGGCTTGTGCGGGTTCGGTTAAAATTTATTTCAGAATTTTTTCAGCCACTTCTGGAAGATGCTTTTATAAAAGCCGCTTTAGCAGCTGGGGAGCCCGCTGCGGGGCTGGGCTGGGCTGAGGCGGGGGAGCGGCGGGGCTGAGCGGAGGCCCCGGTGCCCGCTGAGGAGCCCTGAGGCGAAGAGCGGCCCCCGCCCCCCGTGACGCGCCCCGCGCCGTCACACCGCCCCTTCCCGCGCGGGTCACGTGCCCTCCCTCTCCGCCGCCTCCCCCTCCCCCGCGCGGTCACGTGAGCGGCGGCGGGGCTGCGGCGGCGCGGGGGCTGCCGGGAGCGCTCGGGCCCGGCTGCGGGAGGAGGCGCGGCCCGGCCGCACGGGCGGAGCGCAGCGGGGCAGGGGCCAGGGCCCAGCCCGCCCGGGGCCGCCCAGCCCAGCCCGACGTCGCCGGCCCAGCCCGAGCTCGCCTCCCCGACTCGCCGCCAGCCTGGCCCCGGCCCCGCCATGGAGCGGCGGGAGCCCCGGGGAGGAGCCGCCGCCGCCGCCGCCGCCCGCCTGTGAGCCGCCCCCCGCCGCGGGCCTCGGGCCCTGCTCCCCCCTCCCTCACCCACCCCGGCCGGGCCCTGCCCTGCCCCCCGGCGGCACCACGACCCGGCCCGGGCCCGGCGGAGCGCCCCGCGGAGGTGAGACGCGGCGGGGGGCGGGGGGGGGGCGAACCGAACCGGGCCGGGCCTCCCGCGGGCACCGGCTGTGTCCCGGGGGGGGCGAGGGAGGAGCCCGGCCCCGCGCTGCCCCCCGTCCCGGAGGCCCCTTCCCGGCCGCTGCCCACGGGCAGGCCCCGGCCCCCGAGCAGCGCTGCCGGGAGGCCGCGGGCCGGGAGAGCGCCGGGGATGCTCCCGGGGCCGGCGCTGCCCCCTCGCGTAGCCGTCGGGTTTCGGCCCGGGCAGCCGGCGGCGGGCACGGCTTTGTTCCTGCCCCCTCCGCCGGGCGCTGGGACCGGGCCGGGGCCGCTCGGCGGAGGGACGGCCGGGGGAGGGAGGCGTCAGGCTGTGCGGTCACGTCCTCCGGTCGCATCCTGCTGGGCAGGCACCGGGGGGCTGTGCCGTAAGGCACCGTCCGTGGCCGGGGCCGCGCTGAGCTCCGTGACCACAGGAGCAGGCACGAGCGGTCCCGAGCCCGGCTGCGAGCGCTGTGCCGCGTTGGTCGACCGGACAAAAAAGCGCTGGGACGTGCGAGGCAGGCGTCGCTGCTCGCAGTTGCTGCGTCTTCCGCTTGCTTCCTGAAACAGAAAAGCGGCTCGCGTCGTAACCTCACGTCAGGTGAAACCCGAGCGCTCGTGGCCGTGCCTCAGACCCGACCCGAGTCGGTGCGGTGCCCGCGGGGAGACCCGCGGGCGGCTGGGGCCCTGCTCCACAAGCACCTCTCCTCGGCTGAACGCGGCCTTGTCTGGTCGGGGACGTAGGCAGGCGGCCTGTGACGGTTTTAAGTGCTCCCGGTGATGTCAGCCAGGCCTCCCACTTGCCTCCCCGTGAGCGGAGCAGGCGCTTACTCAGCGCCGGTAGTCCTTGAAACTAACTTGTGCTGCTCAAGTGTCTGCTTGGGGTTCTCACCTTCCTGCCAGCTCTTCCAGCGCCGACCTTCTCACGAGGACGTTCCTCGCCGCTTACACTTCTTGAAAACTCCTGAATGCTTCTCTTAAGTCGCTGAAGCGGAGCGCTTCGCAGCCCGGGGCGTTGTTGTGAAATAGGGTCTAGTCAAGTGATTCGAAGGAGTGGCGTTTCGTATCTCCTCTAACGAGAGAAACATCGTTAAACCCTCAGTACGGCTGCTGTGCCTTCTGCCTCAGCAAGGCTTGATACGTACAGCCCTAGTCCTGTAGGTGCCGTGTAGGGGTGTTAGACACGAGTTGTACAGCGGCTCGTAGTGCTGATCGCGGAGTTCTCACTTCTCGCTAACAGGAAAGAAAATTTTTGCCATTGGGCATTATTGGGACCGTGGCTTTCTTAATGTATCGGGGTTATTTTTGTGCTACGCTGTGTTTATGTAGCTGTCTGCGAGAGAGAGTTCTCCTCTGCTGAACAGTGCCATCACTCCTCACAGAACATGGTGGATTTCAGCTCTCGTTTCACAAGTGGGTTAGGATTCCTAATATTTTCTTTAACCGTCTTCCCAGTTCTCCTTTCTTGCATTTCTCCTCCCTCTCAAACGTTGTGAGAGGGAGACTGAACGCCTCGGGTAGGTTTTTTTAACACTTTTGTGCAGGAAGCCGCACAGCAACCCAACGAAAAAAGAAGTGTGTTTTGCATTCTTCCCAGCTATAATGATCGCAACTTGATAAAACTTCGGTGAAACGTTTCTTGGATTTCCAGGTTGCCGTTTCAGTGAGTTGGAATGTGTTTGTGCGGGGTTATTCCCCAACGATTAGTGAAAGGATGCCACGTATTTTTTTTACCTGCAAACGCCACGCAGTTTGCATTGTTCGGCCTTTGTAAATAAATCCTTGCAGCAGAAATCTGTCCTGACCTCGCAGCCGGCAGATAGTAAGTTGGCAGGCGTGCGTTAGTTCCTCCTTTCTCCTCTAGCTCACGGCTGCTGGCAGGGATGTTGGGCTGCACTTTGGTTTCCACGCTGGCTGCCCCGGGCTGTGGGATGGGGCTGCAGGCACACGGGGACTCGGAGCGAGTGCCGGGGGGTGAAGCGGCCCCCTCCTCCCCCCTCGCTTTCTGTGTCCTGAGAGTTGCCAGAACCGCTCGTAACTGCGTCAGGTGCCTCTGTTCTTCTGCTTCCTGCTCCTCCTCTTGCTTTGAGAGTTTTTTTTTTTCAATTGTTGCTACTCTTAATCTTTGCTCCAGATGATGGAAGGCAGCATTGCTGAGGGCAGGAACAGCAGCAAGGGATACCCGAGGCTGGCTGCGGAGAGCTGAGGCACGAAGTGAGCCACTTCCACAGGCAGGTTTTGCCCTTGTTGGGAACATGGGGGGAGAACTAGAACCTGTCAAGAGGCCGCCTTTATCAGCAGTGCTGTGTTGTAGAGCTGGGAGAAAGCTGGGCAGAGCCGTACGTGGGGTCTCCCTGTCTGAGGAGGTAGGAGTAGGCTTGGGATTTTAGTGACTGTGAGGTTCCTTCTGTGCTGCAGTAATTGTTGTCGGCCGCATAATTTCGGATCGTTACTCACCTGTGGTTTGTTCTACAGGCGCTCTTTTTTACTCGTGTTGCTACAGTGTCACGGTTACCTTCAGCAAAAGTGGAGAAATGAGCGAACCCGAGGCCCTCTGTCTCCGGTGGCGTTGGTTTTCAGTGTCTGTCCTGGAGTTCGTATCACGAAAGAGCTGACGTTGATGTCGCCTTCGCTACAGCAGGGACGCTCCAAGTTGTGGGGAGGTGGAGAGGCCGCAGCGCGAGGAGGGAGTGTTTGGAAGTGGGTCAGGAAGCTTTAAGAAACCACGCTTTAATAGAGCAGTGCTAGATGTAGGCAAAATATTGCTAGCTCTATTAAAATGAGAGAATAAGAACTGGGGCTGATAGGATTGCTGAACTAAAGAGGAAAGAACTTATCTAGCAATTACTCTCCTCTTGCAGGATGGTTCCTTTCTGCAGTTGCTGAAGATCGACAAGATGATTTTTGCCTTGTGAAATGTTAGGGCTTCTGCCACTGCTCAGGAAATATAGCTGCACAGGCTCGTGCTCCTTCCTGTCATAAAGCTTTTCTCTTGAGTTTAGTCAGCCTGCGTTTTTAAAGGAGTACTGCGCTTACACTTTATATTTTTCTCCTTTGGTAATCCGGATTTGTTTTCTCCCTAGCTACGTAATTTATAACTAGATGTAGCCGTTGCTGCTGAATTGCCGTTTCCCACGTCTGACAGTTGTGCTGCCGCTCTCCGGAATGGAAATCTGAGGCTGTGACTTTGTGGAGGTGCCTCGCAGAGCACTTAGCTGCGGCGCAGGGCTTCCTCGTCTGGTTTTGTGCCAGCCTCGTACGTGCAGCCCAGAATTCCGCCTTCCCATTTAGCTGTAATGTTGTTTGCCTCATGCGCTCGTGTCTCGCTTGCTGTCTGCCATCTCCCCAGGCTCTCAGACCTTTGCTGCCTTCCAAGTTTCTTTCTCCAGCTTTCTGTTTCAGATCTCCCTTTTCCCTAACGTAGTGAGCTGTATTTTCTTCCCCAGTGTGTTGCAGTTCTTCAAGTGTCGTGTCTCTTGTTCTTACTTGATCCATTAATTGTTCTTGCTGATGAATGTAAAACCCGGTTTATTAACTGGCAGTAGCACCAGGTACCAACAGGAGGAAAAACAACCTCATTGCGCTCGGTGCTGTACAAACACCGAATAAGGGAAGTTCTTGCCCTGAAGTCCTGAACTCGTTTTCTTCTGTTAACAGCTCATTAAGAACAGCCTGCCTGCACGGCTCTCTGTTGAGGCACCGTCCCCAGTCCCAGCAGCGCCTCCCTGGGCAGCTCCTGAGCCCCTTTAGTTGACAGCTGTTCACTGAAGTTCAGTTTTTTATTTACAGTTACTGCTATTGGACAGTTACTGATAACTTGAACGCATTGCTTGTCCATGTTTTATAATTAAACCAATACAGAGTGCAGTTTTACTGACATAACAGGCCTGTGATGATCACGTTGCTCGGGTCAGACCGTTTCCTTCCGCATCCCTCACTGTTGGCAGTTCTCCTCTGCAACCTGAGAGCAGTCTCTTGCTGTTTATTTCCGCTACGATGATGGGGGACAGAAAGGCCAGACTTAGACAACCAGCTCGAATAATGCTGCTCTTAAATGTTAGTGCTGTGTTTCCTTTCCCATAAAGGAGTGATGTTTCCCCCACTGTCTGCTGTTTCCAAAAGTGGCTTTAAAATGGACGTCCTTTGGACTGGACGTGAAACTTCCCTCGGCTGTTGAGTTTGGTGGCCTTTCAGCGGAGGGACAGGAGGCAGTTCTGAGGTGCGGGTGCCCCCCTGAAGCTCTCAGGAGCGAGCTTCTCGGGGCTGGGAAATGTCAGAGGATGGGCATTAAACTGAAGCGGATTGCAAACTTAATGCTTTTAAAGCTTTTACTGTATATGGCGCTAAAAGGAGAAGGCATCCGGGTCTCGGTGCACTGCGACTTCGTAGTCTGCTGGAAACAGCCGTAAATACTCGGTATCTCGTTGTGATGTGAGCGTACGTCCTCTGGCGATGTTGACGTGTGAGTGGTAGCGGTCACCGCTGACCTTCGCGGTGGGTGAGCCCTCATTTCACTCTGTCGGAGCAAGCACTGCGCGCTCCTTCTCCTTGCAGCCTGCTCTGGCTGCTCCTTTTCCTTGGCAGCCTGCTCCCGCGGCAGCCCCTGCCCTCCCTCCTCGCCCGTGCCCGCGTCGAGCAGCCCGCTGTCGGTCCCCTGCTGCCCTGCCCTCGCCGGGACCCCCGCAGCCCGGGGGGCTTTCCCCTCTTCAGGACCCTAGGGAAGCACCGGGGACGTGGTGCGGGGCGTCCCGTGGCGCTGTGCTGCTCCTCTTCCTCTCGGCCGCATCTCCCAGCACTCGCTTTGCTCCTCAAATGAGGCTTTCCAGGTTTAAGGACGACATGGCAGTATATTTAATTTTTACAAGCAGGCACTGGGAACACGGTATTTCTAACCAGCGACCAGGTAAAAAGCGCTCTTCAGACAGGAGGAACTGTTGAAACTTGCTCAGACTCTAAAATTCTATAGTCTATAAAATTCTATTCAGATTCTAAAGCTCAGATTCTAAAATTTCCCCCCCGGTAAAAGTTAAATTGCTCCCTGTGAGATGCTTCCCGTACTGGCTTTGGCTCTCAAACCTGCCAAGTCTGACAGTGTTGAACGCTGCCTCTCCTTCTGCCATCTCACCGACGGGCGGCAGGTGCACGCGAATCTTCAAGACATTTTAATCCAAATCGTGCTTTGGAATACTGAACCAACTTCCCCGTTTGTCGCCACCCATTCTGATCTTACTATAAAAGCTCAATGGCTGATTAAAAACAACGAGCACCTTTGTACGTGCGCACGTACTTTTGCGTGTGCTTCTGTATTTAATTTCATTTCCAAGAGACGTTAAAGAGCTTTCAGCGGTGGAAGTGCTTCAATGGCTCGAACCGGGCTTTGATGTGCACAAATCATTAAAGCCAGTGGGATGAGGAGATAAGAGCCCACACTTCTCTCTGGGTAGTTTGGCTACGGAGCAGCTAATAGTGTTCTTCCTACAGGGGAGGGCAGAATCCGATCCAAAAAAGCCACCTCAGAATGGTTTCTGTGTGACGCTGCGTATGTTCGTGGGCAGGGGAGTGTAAACCGTAGTTTTCTGAAAAAATCCAATTGTCTCGTCTACCAGTCTTCCATTTCTGTTAGCATAAACACTTTCTTACTTAAAGATCATTTAAAAATTGCTTGGTCAAAGTCCAGATGTGAAGAATTGTGTCCACGTTCAGTAACATGAAGATTTCAGAGCAATTGCATGTGGAGCAGGGGGTGAAAGGGCTCTGCTGGAGGAGCGCCCTGTAAATCCCTTGTAGCAAGCAGGACGTCTTTTGGCATAAATAAAAACAGGAACTCGATGGAAGCTGCTGTGCTCGAGAAAGCTTTGGTTTTACAAAGATAGCTTTATTCTCCTGACCTCAGGGCCTTCGAGCACGAAGGTCGGACAAGACGAGATACAGCGGGCTAATGGTTTTACCGTCTTGTAACATTTTTTTTGGTGCGCTGGGTGGTCCTGCATGGGGAAAGGCTTCCGCTGGTTCTGCTTGTTCGGAGCGGGTTCTCTGTGTGTACGTGGGTGGGGGCAGGCCTGGTGGCGGTGCCTTTTTTCCGTTGGTTGCTTTTTTGAGATTTACAGCGGGGCTTTCGTGTCGAGGTGCGGCTGGTGCGCCGGAGGCTGGCTGGGCCCTGGCTGCGCTGGTCTGGCACCGCTGCCTGGCGAGCCCCCGGGAGCGCCGTGCCGGGCGCTGCTGGCAGGGGGGCGCTGGCCTCGCACCGAAACCTTGGTCCGGCCTGGGGAGAGCCGTGGTGCGGGGAGCCTGTAGAAGATTTTAGCGAGAAGTCTTTCCTGGAGCAATGACTGCTTCTGCTGAAAGATCTGCACCAATTATATTTAATGAGGGGAAAGAGGCAGGCGAGGAGTTTGTGCTGGGCCACATCCTGAGCCAGCGATTGGCAGGAACGTTGTACCAGGAGAGAGAGGCTTCAGCTTCAGCTTGTTCGTTGCTAGTAAGCCCCTAGGAAAGGACTTTCTGGCTTCGTTTTTCTTTAATTTCCTCTGATCGGTTTTGTGCTTGAAGAAGTCAGTTGCATCTCTCATGGCCGCACGGGGCACGATCTGCACCGAGCGGGCGTTTCGGGGACACGACCCGCACCGAGTGGACGTGGCAGGGTGCTCTCACGGCACCCTCGGCTCCAGGCGCTCGCGCGGCCTTGGTTATGCGGAAAGATGTCAGAGTGCGTTCAGGTGCAATCCACTGACTGACTGAAAAACTAAAGGTGGGCAAAATGAGAAGGTTTTAATTTTGGTTTCTTGTCAAGACAACCACGAAACTTGAGTCTTGTGGCTGGCGTAACGGGGTGAGCTCTCGCTAAGCACAGACACAAGGCGCGCGACGCACTTCGCGTGTTATGCAATGAATATTTTAAAAATTACGGTGTGTAAGTAAATAACGACTCGCACGTTAAAAATTGCTCTTAGCTTGTACCGTACTGCTTTGGAGTGGGAAATAGAATTCGGTTAATTCACAGAAACAATTAAGAGTCTGCCTTCTGGGCCAGACACCCGAGCAGGACGGAGCTGCTCAGGGGAGCTGGTTTGTCCGCCGCGTCCTTGGACGCTTCTGAAAGGGGCAGCGGCGGTCCTGCCGTGTTCCTGCAGCACCTGGAAGCGCGTCTGTCTGTCCGTCTGCCTGCCTGTCCGTCAGCTGGGGCATCGCGGTGGAAGCTCCGCAACAAGCAGACGCAGCTGGAGGCCCCGTGGGCCGAGCTGGGCTGTTGCATTAAGGATTTTGAAACTCAACTGAATTTTGGCATGAGTTTTGCAAGGTTGCTTGCGTTTTTCCTTAATTCTGTACTAGAAAAAGTTTAACTTTTTTTTTTTTTTTTCTAGTGGCAAGATTCATCGAGTCTCACTCATTTTAAATCACACGTGCTGTTCTGATCGCGTGTGGCGCGCTCGTTTGCCAGGTCCTTTAGCTGTAGCTGAACACGCTGAGGGCGGCTGCTCGCGAGCAGCTGGCACCACGCCTGTCGGGTACCAAACGCGGAACCGAAGGGCTGAGTCCAGGTACGCCAGAAAGTGTCCGCGTCCCTTCTGCCATCAGCTTCTCCTGAAGTCCGTGACACGACACCAAGTGTCTTTGTCCCGTGGAATTTGATGGTTTTCTCACTAATGTGCTTACAGGGATTGTAAAATACATTGGGCATTTAGCGGGTTGGACAAAAGGTTAAAACTTTCCGACCTTGTTGAGTAGGGCTTGTTTGGCAGCACCGCGCATCAGAACTGTGGCTTTCTTGCTGAATTTCACGTTATTTCTCCAGAGAGCTCTGGCCCCTTCCTGTTTACTTCCATTTTTTTGTTCTTTGCAAATCTTAACTGTTCTTCTCTGGTGGGTTTTACCTAAGTTTAGCCAGTAACCTCTCTCGCCATCTTTGGCATAATTACATTTTGAAAAAAGTCATTTGAAAGTGCCCGAAGTCTCAAAGCTGTCGTGCCACTCAAGTGTTCCTAGCAGCTTTCAGACAGATAGCGAATGGTGGTGAAATCGAACTTCTCTGCGTACAAGTTAAGGGCTGCGACCAGTGAATCAGAATTACAGGTCCGTCCCCCAGTACTCAGAGGCCTGGAATTTAAAAGGTGTGTGAGTCCCTCCCCCTTCCAACGCATACACAGCCCTGAAGTGCCCTAAGGGCCGACAGCGACCGTCGGCGCTTGGTTCGCGCTGTCCCGGGTAAGAGGTGTGGAGAGGTGTGAGAGGTGCTCGTGTGCCGACGCCTGAGCTCAGGTGACTTTTGATGGTTCTCCGCGCCCTCTTCGGTTGTTGGAAATTCACTTGGTTGTGCTTTGTGGCCCTGTAGCACGCCTCGAGGGGCTTTGCCCATGTTTCTGCAGGGTGTTAGGTGGTGAAGTGGTGAAGTTGCTCACTGCTGGCCGGGCTGCCCCCTGCATCCTTCTGCTCCTGTTTGGGCAACCAAAGCTGGACTGTTCTTTCCTTTTTTTTCTAAAAAAAAAAGTTGCTTATTCCTAATCTCTAATGCCGTTATGGCTGCTCTGGAGGCAGGGGAGTGTTCAGGCTTGTCCACGTTTCAAAATAACCCTGCCCCCGGACCCGTGCTTTGACCCCGCACGGCTCGCCGGGCAGGAGCGGGCGGCCCTGGCCCCCCAGCAGGCACCGAGTGCCTGGGGGCCGGCAGGGCCGTGCTGCAGCCCCGGTACCTCCTGCCTGCCCCGTGGGTGCTGCCGGCCTGCCCCGGAGGCTGTCGTGCTCGAAGGAGCGAGGGGAGGAGGCAGAGGTGCTGTCGGTAGGTGTACGGCCGTGTCCCTTGCTGCTGGGGGCAGTTACAGAGGGCCCTGGCGGTTTATGCGGCGGCTGAATTTACGGTCTCAAAACCTGACGTTCGTTTCAGTCCGTTGTGCAGCACAGTGCCTGGGCCTTGGTTACGGTAGGAAGTTGGAGATAAATGTCTCGTGAGGAAGCGCAGGCAGATGATCTTTCAGCAGGGCTGGAGGAAGCGGCAGTTAAACCTGGGTAACGTGCGGGATCAGCTTTTTCTCTCCTGCTTTTTCTGTAGTTGAGAAGGACAGGAGCCTTCAGACAAACGTGAGTTTTCCCTTTTGTCCTCTTAGTTCAGGTGGCGCTTTATAAAAATACTCAGTATTATTTCAAAGCCTGGGCAGAGTGTATTTATCACAGAATTCCTGCAAAGCGAATCCTTTCTGAGGCCTAATGCTGTAGAGTTCGTAATGCTCCCGTGTAATGAGGCCTTTTAAGACAGTAAATTAATGTGAGGAAGTCAGAACTATAATGGGCAGATTAACGTTGGATGTCTGAATAACTATTGCTTAATAAAATTTAAACACCAATTGTTTTGGCTTCAGAGTTTAAGCAGAAGAACATGTAGGCACAGGAATTTGGTTATTAAGTCTGCCCAATTAAACTGCGGAGTGTTGTTGGGAAACAGCATTAGGGTGCGCTGTGCGTAGCCTGTGTGGGCATGAACAAACGGCTCGGGGAAGCTCTCACCGTGCAAACTGGGGATCTGCTTGTGACGGGGAACGGGAAGGAGGAGAAGAGCGGGGCTGTTTGAAGGCAGGGCTGAGCCGGGGTTCGTGTAAGCACCGAGACGGCGCGCTCAGAGGATGGCAGTTCTGTCGAGGTGGGGCTGGGCCGCAGTGCTGGCTTCCTTGTTACCTCCTGGACTCAGTACCACCAGACCTCGAGCGTCAGGTGGTGGAGCTCAGAACAGCCCAAGAGCATCACTGGCCCGGCTAAGAAGGCCTTTTGTCCCCGCGAGTAGTCCTGGTACGGCAGGACCAAGCCCGCGGGTGCAGAAGCCAGGGAAGGCACCGTTACAATTCTGCTCGGCTCTGCAGGAGAACCGAACGCCACTTCTCTCTGCAGGCCCGGTCGCGGCTTGCAAGAGTTCGTTGAGGCTGCTCTATCTTATCTGCCTGGGGCTTGGCCTTGTGGCAGATGCAGCAAGTGACATTTTGGTGGATCGCGGCCTCGTCGTATCGCAGTCCTGGGCATCCTCCTTTCCTTGGGGGTCAGTAGGGTCCCCGCGGCTGGGCCATTCCTCCGCGGGGTCGGTCGGTGCCTCCGTGTGCCCGGTTGTGTTGTGGCTCTGCTTTTTCTGCTTGTGGCCCTTCCTCTGCTGTTCCCAGCCCCGGGGAGAGGAGGGGAGAGCAGGGCACTGCTGTATTTCCTGGGTTTCCCTCTTTCTGTGCCCTGTTCTGTAGGGACAGGACAAAGGAGGGCCTGGCGCTGCAGGCCTCTGAGCACTCCCCTGGCTGGGAAGAAAAAGGAAGCTGGGAACTTTGTTTCAGAGAGCCGTCAGCTGTTGTCTTCCTGCCCCTAAGTGGGTTAGCGAAAAGAAAAGCAAAACGGATAGCTTCAGGTCTGGTTTTTTTGTTTTCTTTTTGTCCAGAGGAGACGGGGAGTATTTCTTTCTAACAGCTCTTTAGCTGCCAGCCTTGCACAAGAGTCTGGCTGGTGCGGCGCAGTTCCTCGCTGAACCAAGAGCGAGCTGCGATCATTGCTTTATTTTTAGAGCTTGCCCTTGATAGTGACACAAAATAAAACCGATGACTGGGTAAGGTTAATCCAGGGGAAGGAGAGGTAAGGGGGTCCGGACACTCTCACTACCCTGTAATACTGTTGCACAAAATAACTGTGATGGTTTGAAGAAGGGGTGGTTTGGGCTCTGTTAACCCTTGAGTAAATAACATCAAGCTAGTCTTGCAAATTCTTTTTGGTCAGAATCAGTTTAAAGCTATTTTAGTAGTATGTTTAAGAAAAGGACTTAAAACTTGCTTTTAGACAAGCTGAAATGCAGCTGCAGAAGTTACAAGTTTCCTTCTTAATTTGGGTTCTAAAATTCAGTTGCTGGGAGCCGCATTTACCGTAATCAGAACAGAATCTTTGCAACTGCGTGCTGGGTCTTGGGTATGGTGAACAGCGTACCTATCTCATCTGAACTTGTCTAATAAAACGTCTTACGTGAGCTTACAGAGCCTCCTCAGTCCTACAGCCCTTCTCCTGCCGTCAGCGCTGAGTTAAAAGCTCCGCTGCAGCGCGGTGCCTTCACGAGCAGAACTCGCTGCCTCTTTGGTCCTCGAGTAACCCTCTGCGAGGCGAGGGACTGAAGGCAGAAAGCCGGCAGATAAAATTAAAGAGCAGGATGTAATTACTTGCATCTTGGCTGGGGCACTGGAATTGACAACCCGCTCTTGCAAGAAGTACGGAGACGTTTTTCTCAGCTGGCGGTGGTGAAGGATTTGTGCTCCCCGTTTGGGCAGCAGCGCAGCTCCGGGCGCACGGCGCTTTGGGGGGTTCTGCGGCCGCAGGGCTGGCCGGGAAGGAGAAGGCGGCTAGCTCTTCCCTCTGGTGGCTCTCATCAAACATTAACCTAACCTAGGGCAACTTTTTTCCTTCGTCGTTTGTTTTTGTTTGTTTTTTAAAAAGCTCTGCCACCCTTACGGTGTGTACAGAGGTGTTCTTCTCCAGCTGTTCGTTAGCAGCTCGCTGGTGAGTGTGCAGAGGGAATCCCTGATGAGAAGTGCGGGACGGAATCTCTGGGGAAATCTCGGCTTTGTATTAGTTGTATACTGCCAGTACAATTGTATTTGTACCAGATTACCAGCAGAGGAGACCTTCTAATGAAACCTTGGAAGAAGGGATATCTCTGCTAGACGTGGGGTTCTTTTTTCAAGAAACCAACCCAAACCCTCGGTTCTCGTCACAATACCTAAATGAGGTGATGGCTCACGCGTTCTCGTGCTCAGGCAGATCAGTGATCCCGCTGTGTGAGCGTGCCTCGCCGTGGGTTGATTGATACCGAGTTAGAATTGCTGAACGCTTCTGGTAGAGCTGCTCTCTCCTCTAGTGGAGCAGAAAACGGCTGCAGCTGGAGCCATCCCAAACTACATACGTCCCCGAGGCAGGGCTCCGCTGCTGCCGGGGAGCTCCAGCCGTGGGTCGGAGGCGAGAGGGAGAGAAGGAAAGTGGGGCACTTCGGTCTTCTGAAAGCCTTTTTTTTTTCCTTTTTTTTTTTAACACATGACTATTGTTTAGATTCTCTGTAAACTTCTTTTTGGTTTTGTTGCTTATTTTAGTGTTACAAAGCTGTATGAAGACTACCTGGATGACTGTAGTTACTGCTTCTGTATTTGCAACACCGTGATTATCCTTAACCGTACCTGGAGTTTGTACAACTTTGTGCAAAGCTTTATTGTTCTTGTAAGAAATGTTTCATTTTTTTCTGCACTTTTCTTTTTCTTTACCATAAAGTAGAAAGCTGTAAGTTAAGACTGCACAGTCACTTTCATTTGGTAAGTGGTAAATTGTCAGTGGCCACGCCAGAGCGCGTTTCTGCTTTGTGCGCCGGCGTTCTTCGTTTCGCTGTTGCGGGGCAGGGTTTGGTGGCTGGTTTTGGTTTTGTTTTTAACTTCTTTCTTTACCAACTCTTCTGTGAGTGCATTTGTATTAAACTGTCAGAGCAGCATTTGGGGATTGTGTGTGTGTGTGTGTTCAGTGGCAGGCACAGGACCAGTGCCACGCTTGGTTCCTAAGTTGGGAGGACAGGGATCAGATGCTACCTGCCATTCCTGGTACAAGTGAAATACATTTGATATATATTTGATATATATATTTGAAATATATTTGATAAATAAACATATCTGTGGGAGGGAGCTGGATGGAGCAGCAGAGCAGCTTCTGGCACTGTTAGACTGCCCTGTGCGGACGCGTTGCTCCTTCTTAGAGGCAGGATTTCCAGCGCGGGGTGCGAGCCGGGTGTGCCCTGCCTGGGTGCTGGGGCCTGCGTGCTGCGTTCTCTCCGGAGCCCGTTTATCATTCACGGCCAAATGTTGCCAAACAAAATTGGTGTTTCATCACAGCCAGTTAGCCGGTGCTGGGCGAGCGACCTGTTGGATTTCTGCTGCTTCTGAAAGCGATTCAGACGGAAAGAAGCCCTTGAGGTAGATGAGGCTGTCTCAGAGAAGTCAGGGTGCTGTGAACACACTGAGGATCCACTGAGGCCTGGCTGAAAAGTCGGGGTTTTGGGGTACTTCTCGACGTGCTGCACGTGGGGGGGCTCCCCGGTGGGGGTCCTTATTTGCTGGATGCCCACGGGACGATGGAGCGATGCCGCTGTTGGCGCCGGGACGTGGTTCAGGAGGGGTGAGAAGAGGGGGCTGCACGTCCCACGCCTGTTCCTAGGGGCTGGCCGAGGCGCCCTTTTCTTTGGAAGTACTGTGTGGTAATGTGTGGGGGTGTTGGTTTTGTTTTTAAACTGGGAACGTGGCCCAAAAGTCCCGTACGAGGGGTTGGTGGCGGTGCCCCGGAGGGAGGGCTGGAGGCAGGGAGCCCCGCGGGGCAGGGGGAGCGCTGCGCTTGTACCTCGCTGTAGGAAAGTCCAAGGCTGCAGTCGTCTGTAGCCAAAGCTGTGCCCTTTTTGGACTAAGGACGAGCAGAAGTACCAGACGGGATTGAGTAAGGCGTTGGAACAAGGCACGAAAATCATGGTTCTTGTAGGGATGCTGTGAATGCCGCTCGTCTAGCCGGTGTGCTCCATGCGTTTAGGTGGGCAGTTAGCGGTGGTTGAGGAAAATACACACAAAGGTATTGGGACTCTGTGAATTTCCTGCCTGCGTTTCCTTCTTTCCTTCAACTCTTCACGTCGGGCTGCAGAAGGGAGGCCCGACATTTGGATGCAGTGAGCTGCGTGGGGAGCTGCCCTACGAACGCGCCGTGCGGGTACAGCCTGGCCGACCGCACACCAGTAACGACCCAACCCGCCTGCAGTTAGGCTTTCTGGGAATGGAAACGCTGTGCTGTGCTTTGGGCCTGTTTGCTTTTTTTTTTTTTTTTTTTTTTTTTTAATTTTTGAACTTCTCTTTCCCCAGATGTGGAAGTTGAGGTGACTTTGGGCCTCGCGGCGGCGGCGGTAGTTCCGTCTCCCGTAGCCTGGCTCAGCTCCTCCGAGGGGTTCACGCTTTGGCTCAGCCCTCCCGGGAAGAGGGGAAGGGGAATTACAGCGGGATCCTCTCTGTAGCAGCAGGTACAAGTCACCGAGCTCCTCGGCTTCACTTCCAGGCCCGGCGTGCGGGGAGGGAGGAGCAGGGAAGGCGCCGTCCCCTCGCCGAGGGTGGGGTCGGGGTGGCAGGAGTTCAGCCGCGCTTATCGCATGGGAAAAGGCTGAACTCTGCCGAGCGGCAGGGCTGTGGGAGAGGCAGCAGCACCCTGCGGCCCTGCCGCTCCTGGGGGGCAGCGGGGGGGGGCCGGGCAGGGCTGGCCCCCGGGCTGGAGCCTGCTCTCAGCAAGGTGGCATCTGCTCCGACGTGGGGTGGAAAAGCCAAGGAGCAGCGAAGGGTTGCACGGTTTTGGTAACAGCAGGAGGTGGTTGGACAGCAGGCCCTAAAGCTGGACAAGACACAAGCGTTCTGAAAAGTTCCTCCTGCAATTTCCTTTGTTGCTAGCGGTCTGGGTTTAGCAGGCGTGCCTTAGTCGCTTGCTTTTCAAAGTACCTGTGCTGCCCATTTCTCCTGAGCACAGGCCTCGTCTTGTGTTGTTTGGTGCTGTGCACGGGATGCGTTTCACTGGGAAGTTGCCTGGCACGTCGGGTTAAGAGCCCACCACGCCAACAGGCACCGACTTCGTTGATTTGCATGTTTAATGCCGATGTGATTTTAATAGCTTAGTACACGCTGTAGGTGCTTAAAATACCCCTGTAGAGATGTAGAAGAGTAGATAAAGAAGTCCAGTTTGAATGCGATCCAAATTATCAATTCCCCTCCCTTCCTTCCCGAGTAAAACAAAAAGAAAACCCAAACACAGTCCCTGTATGCGCACAGTGGCTGCCTGGGGAGGTATTTGCCATTTGCTATGTACTGCAGAGGGCTAGGGAGGAGTGGTAGAAAGTGCACTGAGCTGGTTTTATATTTCCAAAGCCTAATTTTGCGTTGACCTGGCGGATGGAGCCAGCTTGCCTGGTTTTGCTCCAAGGGATGTCTGCCTTAACGTCCCTTCTGTGCGACAGTGCTGTACCAAGTACCAGCCCTTGGCTTCCGCAGCCCAAAGAGCTGCAGTACGTCGGTACGGCTCTGCGATGATGCTCGCTGAGATGATGCTCGTCTCCGTAAAAGCTAGTAAAGAGCTTTATCTTACAATTTTACCTTCCATTTGTAAAGCGTAGATGTAAACTTCGAAATGGACGTTATAATCTTCTAAATGCATAGCTGTATAGTCACAGCCCCGGTGTATTCACGTGAGCGAACAGCTCCAAGGTGGGTCAGGATCCTCCCGTGCCCTGCCGGACGCGTTGCCTTTGCTGGTAAAGTGGCGTGGATTCAGGCTCTTCCCGTGGGCCTTAACTGATCAGCGTAGTTAAATCTGATAGTTGTTTCTCTTTAAATTCTGCATATATAAGAAATCGGAAAAAGAACAAGCTTCCTAAACCTCCAGCCTTAGAAGAAATTTGCGTTTTGCCATGGATATGCAAATGCGGAGGCAGTTCGCTGGCGGCAGGGCAGCGTGCAGCCCCTCAGCAGGCAGGCCTGCGGCGTGCTTCCAGCTACAGGAGTTCTGCTGATTTTAGCATAATTGGGGAAAAAGTCATTTCCACATCTGTGTTAAAAACTATCGTATTCATAGGCTTGGTATCAGCATCGAGTAGGATTATGCTCATGCTTTTACCTTGATTACAACGCAAATATTTCAGGGAAGTGCAACAAATCCAGCGCCTTGAAAAGCACTGAATGTGTAGACTGACGCTGGGGGTTATTCTGGCTTTGACGTCCCTGTAGGTTTTATTATAGCAGAGCAGTAGGCAAAATGAAGCCGAATGAGTAAGAAATTGCAAGGAAAGCCTAAAATCTTATTAAGATGAAAAGAGTAATGTTAAAAACAAACAAACGACCGAGTGATAGGTGGAAGTCTTCCTAGAATGGAATAGCTGCTTGTACACAGCTTTCAAATCAGTGCTGTAGCAAACTTTTTTGTTGTTATTTTTAACAGGAAGCTGTCTAGAGACATAAAATAATGACTTTCTAAGTAGGTGACTTTTTCATTTTAGACTGCAGCTTATGTGAAAGAATATGTATTTCTTCTCTGGAAGCACCAGTCGTGCTTTTTGCATTCCAGCAGGGTGCTTTTATAGATCTCTTAATACGAAGAATCGCGTGCACAAAACCAGTGAGGCCTTATCGGTCACCTGATTGTGTTGATTCCTGTGAGTCCCAAGGCTTTATCAAGCACAAAGGGAATCCCTTCTGACCTTATTTTCTCGTTGTGTTGCTACAGTTTGACATATTGTTGTTCACTCAAACAGCAACAGCAAACTCCCGGGGAAGATTGGTAAGAGGGGAGGTTTCCAGCTTTTTTAATCTGCATTTTTGCAGTAGGCGCACATTGTGTGGCCTAAGGCAAAAGTGCGAGATAGACAGAACTTCACAGAAATGCCTGCTTTGACTAGAAATGTCCTTTAGGAGTGAGGGAGGAAGGTAGACCTGGAAACAACATCAAAGCTCGAGGTCAGAGTATGGTGGAGAATGGGTGCCCAGGAAGGTACGTCGGGAGCAGAGCTGAAACCAAACCACAGCCCAATTCAGGCACTGAATGGGTGTGGGGGAAGAGAGCGGGATTGCAGAACACTTGGGGCATGTTGAGGAGAAAGAGAATTGTAGAAACGAATAGGAGATGTCCAGGGTGGGTTGAAATAGCTAAATGGTTCAAACAGGTGAAATAGTTTGAAATAGTTATTTGCCTGAGGACTCTGTGGGGTTTTTTTTCCTGCATAAACTCTCCCGGTCACAAACAGAAGGTAGCTGTAAATTGTGGGTTACAGCTGTTCTAAATGCAAGGTTCTTTAAACTGGACAAAACCGTCTTTTCCATTTTGAGGAGCTGCAGTCAGCAGGGGGTTCTTAACTGAGATCTCGTTCGGCAGAACAGGTACAGGGGCTAACTGCGCCTGCCTTCATCCTTTCTCATTTCCTTCTGTGATCAGGAAATTATGTGTTTTTTTGTAGCAACATGAACCGTGAAGACCGGAATGTGCTGCGTATGAAAGAAAGGGAAAGGCGAAATCAAGAAATTCAACAGGGTGAAGAAGCCTTTCCACCCAACTCTCCTCTCTTTGCGGAACCGTACAAAGTTGTGAGTTTATGCCATTTTCACAAATTCATTTTTTGTGGCAGTTCTATGCAAATATGTATTTGAAATTTTATTTTTATCTGAAAACTTTTTAGATTACAGTTCTTATGTCAACCAGTATTTAAGCAAGTCCTGAAAATAAGGATGGGCAGTTAGTAACTAGCTTCACAGGCAGATTTATAGGAGTATTTAAGTAGGAGGTTAGTTAATTTTAAGCGCTGAAATACCTGACATAATAGAATTATCAGCTTTTTGGCGTAGTCCTGTTTCTTTAAGCTTTAACTAGTGTGCCGATATTAGTTTGTACCTAATTTTTTGGTTTATGATCTCTTACAGCTTTAAACGTATGCGAAGTTTCCTTACAGGTTTGATTTGCTAAAGAGCAGTGGGGAAAAAAAAGAACAACAACAACAACAATTCTGGGGTAGCTAAAAAAAAATAAATATAAAAAATTACCATTTAGTGTTTTCATTACATAGTTCAAAACACACCTTAAAAGCTGAGCCATTCCCTTATCCCAATTTCGTCTAGTTTGCAAGAAGTAAAACCTTATGACTGAAGACCTTTCTCCTGAACGAGAAAAGCTGTGGGGTGTTTGATTCCTGTCCTTCCATCACTTTACTGTGCCTGATGACCACATCCCACATGCACGAAGTTAACTAAAGCTGGTTGGGATACAATATACCTGTTGTGGAGGGCAGGGAGGTCATTTAATTCTTTTCGCTTGCATGGCTACTTGCTTTTCCCTGTTTCCCTTCTAATTGGCAAGACTAAAACCTCTATTGGTCATCTAGATTTTAACAGCAGCTTTGTTTTTTTAGGAGATAAATATTGATTGGGCATCAGTAAAAGCAACAAAGTTTGTTTGGGTTTCTTTTGTAAGCTGTAGAAATAAGTGTAAAGTATTTCAGAGTATTTTGTTCCTTTTCCTTACCTTCTCTGCCAGTAGGGATTTTGTCGTTATTTTCTAAAAAATATATATTTTTAAAATTAAAGATCAAAGATTCCGAAATTGAAAACAAAAGCCTTCTAGTTTTCAGTCATATAGAAAAATGACTCAGGAGAAGTGCTGTCTAAGCACATCTTTTCTGTATGCTCTAGGGGGTTAAATTATTGCTTGAAAAGTAAACCTAGGATTAGGAAACAGTGGCAAAAAGGTAGGGGTGCTAGCCACGATCTTAGCCTTGAAATGTAGATTAACTGCCCTAGTTGTCAAGTCAATTCACTGAAAGTGAAGTTGTGACTTTTAACACTGAATTCCGCATTTGCATTTTTTCTAACGATTTTCACAGACCAGCAAAGAAGACAAGTTGTCTAGTCGCATTCAGAGCATGCTCGGTAATTATGACGAAATGGAGGATCTTATAGGAGATAGATCGCAACAGAAGCTCGTTGGAATTCCCAAACCAACTGTACCATCAGCAACAGATGAAAAATCAAACCAAAGTTTCTTTGGTGACCAGAGACATAATACTAGTTCACATCAGAGTAGCAAATGGACTCCTGTAGGACCAGCACCTAGCACTTCCTCGCAATCTCAGAAACGGTCCTCGGGTTTACAGAGCGGACACAGCAGTCAGCGTGGCAGTGGCAATAACACTAGCGGTAGTGGCCAGAGGCATGACCGTGACTCATACAGTAGCAGCAGCGGCCGCAAAAAAAGCCAGCATGGATCAGAACACTCCAAATCCCGTTCTTCCAGCCCTGGAAAACCACCTGCTGTTTCTTCGTTGAGCTCCAGCCATTCGAGATCTCATGGAAATGATCATCACAGCAAAGAACATCAACGGTCAAAATCTCCCCGGGATCCAGATGCCAACTGGGACTCTCCCTCCCGCGTACCCTCATTTTCAAGTGGACAACACTCTAATCAGTCTTTTCCACCTTCACTAATGTCCAAGTCCAATTCAATGTTACAGAAACCCACTGCTTATGTCAGGCCAATGGATGGGCAGGAATCCATGGAACCAAAGTTATCCTCTGAACACTACAGTAGTCAGACTCACAGCAGCAGTGTGAATGAGCTGAAGCCCAGCAGCAAAGCACATCTAACCAAGCTGAAAATACCTTCTCAACCACTAGATGTAAGTTCCTACCTATTTACTGGGTTCTTAAATGATAGTCCCTTTGGGCTGGGATTTTCCAGCTTCTTTAAAATCCCAATCTACGTAACCAAGACGTAGTTTGTAGTAAATGCTGTTTTTTGTTAAATAAAGCATCTTTCCTGGTGAAGACCTGTATTTTAAATGGAAAATGTGAAATTATTCCATGTGGATACTGTGGTTTTCATTAAACAGGGCCAATGAGACATACTGAGAAAGGCTTAGCTAACCCAGACAGGCTAATTTTCCTAGAGTACTTCTGAAGTCAGAAGTCAGTAAAATAGTAGGAGATTCACAAGTCTTTGACAAGTCTGTATCCATATATTGTCTTTACTGGGAGCCATGTTGTCTTAATCAAGTGATACTATCTGAGTATATCAGGTTTTCTTTTGAAGCCTGTAGAAATTTCTAGATGTGATTATTATACCTTTACCTAGGGAGCATAAGCTAACCCCAGAGCACACCAAAGTGAAAAAGGTTCAGAACTTTCATCAGGTATGCTGAATACAGAATACTATTGGATTAACAACTTTTAATAGTTTAATAATCCTGGAATTGGTAAAGCACAGACCTTGACTACAGCTCACTTGCAAGGAGAGTGCCTTTCTTAATAAAATGTCAGTGCATTTCATATGAACTGTTTGAGTGGCAGTAGCTAGAAAAAAACGTTTGTTCCTGGGTTTTCAATAAATAGCAAGTTAAGATTCAGAAAACAGATAAGGAAAGTCAAAAAATTATTTCCACATTCTGAAAGACTTGACATGCTGATGTTAATGCAGTGAAATGTGTAGTCATTCTGCTTTCTTTCTGTTCGTAGTGTCCCGGATGCAGAAGATTCATAGTTTCATAATTATTGCTGTTTCTACTTTCATGCTGTGCTCTGTTTTACTTTGTAAAGCAGTTTGTCATTACTATGTATTCATGGTCATGCATTTGAGTTCAGATATTATGCAGTGGCTTCTTCTAGGGAAAGATTGAAAGCCATGATTCTTTTTTCCCCCTCTTCCCAGAAGTTTTTAATATCCCTGACTGCCTAAGATCACTTTAACTGTCAAGTGAAAAGTAAGAGATTATTGTGGCAGTTTTATAGATCCGGTGTATTTGCTTTTCATAACTGGATGTGACTCATCCCATAAAAATTTGAATCTATCTGATATTAAAATTGATACTGTTGGAAAGAATTAACAAGGTCCGTTTGTATCGATATAGACTCTATATGAATCGTGATAAGGATCGAAGTTTATTTTTAACTGCTTCAAACTCCTGGGATCTTTTAAAGAAAATCTGCTTTAGATGTTAATCTTGAGTTTTGATTTGTAGGCATCAGCATCTGGCGATGTGAGCTGTGTGGATGAAATTCTAAAAGTAAGTTCTCCCTGCTTTTTTTCATAACTTATTTGTTGAAAACACAAACGTTACTAAGGAGGTGGAAAGTACTCTCTAGTTGATTAGTTCCTATTAAATTGGCTTGACTGCAAGTCATTGCAGGAGGGCTCTTCAATTAATCCTCTGAAGCGGGTAGACTGGGGAAAACTGGAGGCAGAGCTGTGTGTGAGCTGGGCACTGTGCATTGCTGGGTGCACACATCACCTCCTGGGTAGCCTCATGGCATTCCTTTTCTTCTAGCCCCGTCCCCGCTAATCTAACCAGAATTTAGCCATTTCTTCCACCAAAATACAGTCGTTACCTTCCAATATCTTTTTAGATTATAATTATTTGTAGCTACCCGACAGCAGACCCTTCTCTTCTCCTCTAGCTACGTTATTATCTCAAGCCTTTTTACCCCTCGTGTGACCTCCCGTTCATATGCATGCTATCACAAAGGTGTCATTGCCCCATGAGCATTTCCATAGTGTATTTGCTCTGACCTTCAGTACTCCATGGTCCTTGGAGATGCTCTGAGTTGAATACAAGATGCTTTCTTTCCAGCTCCAGGTATTGATTTTCACCTCTTTTTCTCAAATTTTATAGATTTCCCTTTCCCAGGATTTTTCTCTCTACCCCTTTATCTTACATGTGCTCTTCACAGGCTGAAGTGATCAGACGCTGGCTTCTACTTCGGTTTATGTTCAGGCCAACCAATTTTATTGATTTGTGCCTTTCTGCTTGTTTTGTTGTTATGTCTTAACTATATGTTTTCATGGGTAGCAATTTAAGATTTAGGTTTATGTGCAAAATCTTTTGTTATACATTTGGAAAATTAAGATTTGAATATAAAGCTCATTGAAATGTGAACAATGAACTGAAAATTGAGAGGTTTACCATTTGAATCAGGATTTTAACTTGAAAATTTTGCTCTGCTTTTGTCCTGTTAATAGCTCGTCTTTTTTGTTTTGGTACAGGAGATGACCCATTCTTGGCCTCCTCCACTGACTGCTATTCATACACCGTGCAAAACTGAACCGTCAAAATTTCCTTTTCCAACGAAGGTCAGTGCTGTAGTTAAATACTGAATGCTGTTTAAAAAAGTAGCTCCTTTTTAAAGATTAGGATTTTGGAACTCTTTTAAATATAATTCCGTATAGTTCTGTGCTCGTTTCAGTGCTATGCAACTCTTTATCTTGCTTAACAATAACATTGTCATTCTTATGAAAAATGTAATTGTTTTTCCTCTTGTTTATATGCATAAAACAGTCTTCAACGTCTGCAAAGACATGTGTAAGCGTTCATTCTTATGTTAAGTTTTATTTCATAAATTCAAACCTTCTTCAGGGTACTTCTGAAGCTTTAAAATGCCATTCAGCCTTTTCCCTGTTAGGGGAATGCTTTGCAGCACTTTGTGCAGAAGCAAGCATTGTTTACCTCATCTAGCAAGCAGTGGAGACTGGCTGGTAAATGCTAAGAAATTCAAATGTACTTTTCTGCATAAACTAAATTTTCCTCGTAATTTTGAAGTCCAGTTGTAGATCTGTTAGATCTTACATTTCCAATTACAAAGGAAAAAAGTTTTTAAGTGAGACATTTTGCTAAAGAAGTTTTGAGATCACTTGCCCAGAAATATGCCTTATTAGCTTCCCATGTACTTAATAATTACTGAAGCATTTAAGCTATTAATTTGAAAGGGAAATTGGTTGCTTTTTGCTGCTGCTGACAGCATAGGGCGTGTTTCCAGGAGACCTGCTAGAGCTGACACTTCTGAGGAAGGAGATCGCATTCTCCTACCTTTTCGCTCTTGGCTGTTTGCTCCTTTCCCCTCGGGCTGGCTCTTGCACTCCCAGCTGCAGTGTTTTAAGGCAAACTGGCAAAGTGATTGTTTGCCTTGAACTGCAGCTCTGTAATCTGAAGTATCTTGGAAGCTGGTAGGTAGGCAGGGTAGATAGTTTGGGGGGCAACTTTAGCAAGTACAGTTCAGCTTATGCTAGCTGACTCGCTTAGGAATTTGTACCTATTGATTAGCAGAAAAAGATTTAACTTGAGAATACAATTTTTCTCAAGGCTCAACATACATCTGAAATGGGTTGAGGTACTCTGTCCCTAATTTGGCATAATTTCAGATTGCGGAAATTATGCTGGTCATCTTTTAAAAGTTACCTTAATAATCATGAAGGCCTTTCACACCTTTTTCTGACCAGGCTGCTGTGCTAGAGGACCATTTGCTGCTATCAGTTTCCTGCTTGATACAAATTACTCCCCAAAACAGTTCAGTGAAATGTATTTTAAGATTTTCTTCCTGAGATCTCTAAATGAAATCTGTCTAAACAGATTGTCTTGTTACATGAATGCTTTGACATCAATGTCCTAGCCCTACTTCCCTTAACACGAAGATGTTTTGGAATTTGCGTGTGTTTGAAAATCCAAGTAAAGGAGCTCTAATACATGAAATAATCACGTTGGATTACTCTTTATAACAATCTTGTTTGAAAAGAAATATGTTCTCTCTTTTTGACTGGTTGGTCATAAGAAAATACTTTCTTGTGAGCACCTGTAATAGTTTTCCTCAGTGTTGGAAAAAGGTTTAATCTAGGTGATTTGCCCAGATGAGCACTGAGTGAGTACAGTTTTCCAAAAGGCTCCAGCTATAGCTCATGATTACTTCTTGGTCAAAAGTTCCAGGCCCTGTAAGTGCACATCCACAAACTCCCACAGACTGATGAAAGGTTAAACAGTTCTGTTTCTCCTACTGGCTAGATATCTTGGAGCTACAGACGGTCCTGTTGTCATCACCCTGTCTTGTCGTGTTTTTGTCTCCGTGCATCTATTTGACTCAGTTTGGGGAGAAAGAAGCTGTGCAGAGATATGTAGGCCTTTGCCTTGTCCAAACAAACTACGTAAGGTTGCACAGCCTTGTTGATGCTTGAACAAAAAAGGGTGGTTGCGTGTTTGGTGTTTTTTTTCTTTTTATGAATCTATCAACCTGGATTGTGTTTCTTCACCCAGTTTGCAAAAAAATTCCATTTATGGCTGCTCTGACTCTTTCGACTTTTTGCCAGCCTTTTTATGTTGTGGCTGCACATCTTAGCCATGGAACTTTTTCAAATTCTCTCTCCATATCCAAAGTCTGTAATTTCCTCTGCCTTCTCCCCTCTGTCATTCTTGGCAGCAGGATCTTTGCAGAATTCCAGCAAGCCAGCGAGCTGTAGGCTTGTGCTGCCTGAACCCAGGGCAGAATTCGGAAAACAAAACAAAGCAGTGATTTACTTTAATCAAGCAGTGCTGCTCTAGAAAAGCTCATTCTCTTTAATAATCTATTTATTTACAAGTGATATGCTGCAGTATTTCACAGCATTCCTTTCGTGTGCAGAAGCCCGGCATGTTTTACCTGCACACATAAAATTAGGCTTGTTTTAGTGGACCAGTCGATTTTATTTGTAAGACTGTCGGGATAAGATCACTTTCCCTATGTGCGGATAGTGAGTAGGTTGCAGGGACTCAAACCACTGACTGGGGCCTGTCTGCATTATTATAAATATACCTAATATCAGAAAGTCTTTGAATCAGAAGATAAAACTTCATGAAAATAGGTCAGGGAAAGTTTTATGGATACTATGAAAAAAAAAGATTCCTGACTCTTGGTAAAAAATGTTATCTGGTGACCTAACACTCTATAATTTTATCCTATGTAAGTGTGTTTTTTGTTGTGTTTTAAAAAAAAGCCATGGGCTCACAGTCAAAATCTCCAACGCAGGAAGTACTGGTGTGTTTGTAAAATATATTCAGAAATCGAGCTGTTTCTTAGAGGGCGAGAGCTTTTCATCTCAAAGCAAGCATCACTGCCAGGTTTTGTGCCTGCATACCCGTGCAGTGACCTGGAGACATCTCTGAAGAGGTGGATTCTGTCTCCAGCTTTGTTCAGCGTCTGCCCCGTGCTGAAGTGACCGTAATGGCCAGTGGGCAGGTGTGTCGATCCTTTGTGATACAGAAACTTTCTTTTGAGAAATAAAAATGAGATCTGACCTGAGTTTTCAGACATTACATGGAAACGGGTCCCATTCACCACAGCGTGGATGCAGCCCGAGTGCTGACCTGCAGGTGAGGATTCGGTACCCCACTGCTGTTCTCATCAGCTACCAGGTGTTTTTCTCACCGCAGTTCTTGTGGCAAACTACAAGCAGCAATTTTATTTCCTGTTTAAGTGTCTTCACTACCTAACCTCAGTGGTCTTCTGTGAAAGAGGTTTCCTTCCTTTAAGATATTTTCAATTTCTTCTTGAAGTAGACCTTTAGAAGATACTGCTATAGGTAACCTCATAGTTGAAAGTATATATTCTTATTTATTAATTTCTGAGTTTCTTAAATAATGTATTCAAACACAAAATTGATGGCAAGGTATTTGGAAAAAGTTGTGTATTTAAACATAACTCCTCGTTAAAGTGCACTTAACCGAAATACTGCACTACGCCTTAGAAATAGGAAGTTGACTGACGTGAGCAATTAGGCAGGCGCTTTCTGCAGAATTTATGCTGTGTATACTGGTGAGAATGGGTGCCAGTTCCTTGTCTTGTGCTCACCCCAGCACAGATGCTCTGTAGATGTGGTATTTTGATTACTGTATGGTCTTTACTTCTTTTTTGACTTGTGTTTTGTCAGTCTTGTCTACTTGTCTAAGTTGACGGTAGGCAAAGGAAATCGGGGAATCACACTTGCACTCTTTGTACTTGTCAGAGATAAAAATCTGTTTTTATTTTGAAGGAAGTATAGCTTTGCTTTCTGTTGAAGTCGCAACACTTTTTTTCCAGCTTTGTCTTTTCTTTGCACTTTTTAAGTATAGTTAAATTTTATTTTTATTGTCCCTTTCTTTCATTCAGTTGGTAAAGATTAGAGGCGTTTGGAACACCTGAAAGTGAAGCTGCCTAGCAAGTTGTGGCTTTGAGAGAAGTGATACAGTCTGCTCTTCTAGACCACTGACAAAATACTTGTCCGAGACATTATTTCAACTGCTTCCACTTTTGAAATAAAAAAGTTAAAGGAAGTTAAAATTTTCTAAGCACCCCTTGTTGCATAAAGATTCTGTTACAATTGGAAATTGCACATATAGCAACTCAGCACACCAGCGAGCTGGCTGTTAGGGAAGACTGGTTTGTAGCTATACCAAAACCCCTGCAATTCATTGTTGTAAAATGTGCGCATGTGACTTCATGAATTAACTCAATTTTTTCAACTTTCATGCTTAAAGTCAGCATTTGTCCTCGTTTTAAAATGGGGTCAGGATGGTCCTGGTTTGAAATGGCAAACTGGCTTAGAAGTTTTTTGGTAACTTGGTACTCTGCATATTTGTTTATTGAAGCAATATGTTAGTGTTTGAAAAGTTTGATAATGTACTATGTTTCGGGAGGCAGAATTGGGTTTTCTGGAATGGGAATACCAAAGATGACACCAGTGCTAAAATTTGCGAGGCTTCATCTTTCAAGGCTAGACTTGTAGGTAACAAGTCTGTTACGTCTGAAGGCAGGTACATATCACTGTTTATTGGCTTTGCTACAAGTGAATTGCCTGATTACATGCAGATTTGGCTGTTTGTCGGGACAGGGGTGGGGGCGAGGAAGGGAAGCGATCTGTTTGTCAGCTGTGCCTGCCTGCGTTTCCCCAGGAACTCGTGCGGAGCATTCTGAGACGAGGAGTCGGACGCAGCATTTGTGCAGGGCTGTTGGGATTTCAAGTTTCATTGTCTCCTGTGCTCTTCTGTAGCTGGGATTTTTTTCATTACTATGAGCATTAGTATAATCATTAATTGTTCATTGAGTGTTAGTATGCTCATGGCTTGTCCACTGAGATGCTGTACGTATCTGAAGAAGATAAGAGAAGAATTTGAGTGAAAATACGTAAAACTAAAAGCAAGGCTTTCCCCCCTGTATAAGGAAAATAAAAACGTACCAAACTGCTCATCTTCATGCTAAACATACAAGAAGATAGGATTTATGGAAGTTACATAGAGATTGAGTTTTGGATACCAAGTGGTACAACTGCACATGGCCCTTGAAACCCGGCACGTAGGGATGGCTGAGGTCCAGACGAAGAACATGAAGCGCTCTTTCCATGTGCTTGCTGTTCCGCTATGGTTGGTGAAAGGAGTTTGGGCCCAGATAAAGAATCACTCTTTCTGCTTTGTTGTTGTTGTGTGTGTTTTTCTGGGGGGGGAGTGGTTTTGTTTTGTTTTTTTTAAAGGTGAGGTGCCGTCCTTTAAAGTCAAAGAATAGCTTGATGATGGCATGTTTTTTGATATGCTAAAATTCCCTTTGAAAAAACTCCTGTGATCTTTTTATTCCCTTAGGAGTCTCAACAGTCCAGTTTTGGCACTGGAGAACAGAGTAAGTATATTAAACTTCCTTTAATACGTGTAATGTTTTTGTTGTGATTCAGTATTTTTAGTATTCCCCTAAGATTTCAGACTTTTTAAAGAAAGAGACTTTTCCGGACTGGTCATAGAATGGAGTCTAGGTTAAGATTTTCTGTACTTTCTCAAATATTAACCTATGAAATAGCATTTGATTCTCTTTCTAGTTTCTTGTTGAGAACTAGAAAGCCAGTAACAGCCTTGCAACTCTGTTGTATCTGCTAGGGAAAAAAAAAAAAAGTATCTTTAATTTGTCATATTTTTTAATTCTTGAGAAGTTGCCTGTTTGGTTGATCTGACTGAAAATAGCTGAGTACTAAAAACAAAACACCCTCAGATAAAACCTCTGGACATAATAGAAACTAATAGAGTGCATATGTTCATGTTTTAGTAGAAAAAGCTCATTGTATTTTCTCCTTTGCCATGTTCGTTTTTACTTTGTGGATATAAAATCAGAAGAAAGAACAAATCAAGAATTCTTATAGTGATATGCTTAATAATCTTGAATTCTTGTCCCAAAATATATGTCCATATTTTAGACAAAAGCAGCTTTTATTCCTCTTGAATTCTATCTTTAATTTGAATATTACTAAAACGGATAATTTAACCAGGTAACATACCTAGAAAAATGGAATTAGATTTGTGCTGTTGTCTTCCAGAAGTCTTTCCACTCCCTGTTGAAGTGATTAAACAGATCAAGTAGTAAAAGCATAATGGTTTATTCTTAGGTATTCACAAGCAGCTTAATCTAAACACCTAATACAGTGGGGAATTAGGGAAACAAAACGTAATTCCCTGATGCTAACAAATAGACGTGCGTTCTGGGAGCAACTGATCTCGCTGTATGTAAATGGAGAGGCAGGATAAATAAAAACATAGATCTGGTTTTCAACTCCTGTTTGAGTTTTCTGGGAAACTTTTAACAGCTTCAATTCTTGTTCCTGTTATACTATGCTTAGCAATATACCAGAATGAAGGAAAAGGGAAGAATAAAACCCCAAACTGAAAAGCAGATTATATCAGTATATATTTTGACTGTAAGAGTTGGTTTGAGCGTGTGAGCTTTCTTTTTGGATTTAAAGGTTGCTTATCCACTAAAAAGCTGTGTGGGGCTGCTGAAAAAAGTCAAGAACTCGACAGGTTGATCTGTATCCCGTACCCAGCACATGGAAGGCAATACATTAATCTTGATAGAAGCAAAACAGTTTTTCACACCATCAAAACCAAATGAAGCATGTATCGGTTTCAACAGCAATGATTTAAATAACTTTCTAGATTTTCTCGGTTAAATTAATTGTTTTACTTGGTGTTTTGTCTCTGCGTCCACTCACTTGGTTGGTCTCTGGGAGGCTGTACCTGGTGTCTGCTGGTTCTTACTTTCTGCTGTTCGCTCAGCCATTCTGGATTTGTTTATCTAAGACTGTTTACTTCTGGCAATCTTGGAGTGACTATTTTCCTGTCTGAGTTTAAAACTATGCACTTTTTTCTTCTAGAACGATATAATCCTTCATCAAAAACATCCAATGGTCATCAATCCAAATCGTAAGTAGCTGTTGAGAAAATGTTTCTCAAATAACTGTTGAATTTTAAGAGATTGGGAAAAATAGCTGTTTTGTTACTTAACCGTGTCGGTTCTTGCACAGACTCTTTAGCATACTTGTACTAGACTGGCAGAAAACAGGGATCATTTCCTGTAAGCCCTTCTCAGGGCCAGTAGAGCAAATATGGTGTATTGGTAGGAGTAACAAATACACTGTGCCTTCTTGCCTTTCCCCTGCTTTCCTCAGCTATCAGGATAGGTGTGCAGGAGTTCGGACCTAGGAACTGGCTTGTGAACTGCAAGCATATAAGAACGGGCAGGATGGGACAGGACATACCAAACGTGTGCATTGCAAAGCTGTCAGCTAGGAGCAGCTTGTAGCAGTTGCACAAACGGACAGGATGAGGAACTGTTTTGTTATTGGAGGAGATAGTAAATTGTGTTTGGGATCTAGTTAAATTCATGCTACTTGGTCTCTTAAGTGACCAATAAATGCTTTTGTTAGGTACACAGACCCAACATTATACTTCCTCAATCATACAACTGAAAGAAAAAATAAAAAGTAACTGGAAGATTCTAGATGACTGTACTCCACCACCTTTCTCAAACCTGAAAATTGATTATATGCTGCTTAAAGATAATTTCCAAACAAACATGTCCATGAAAATAAATTTTTACCACCTGATTATATGTTTCATAAAAGTGATAGATTGTGAAAACCTGGTATTCTGAGTTAATACTTGCTGTGATGCAGTTGCAAAATGAAGTCTAGTTCTTCTGCTTGTCCATGTACATATTACAGTCTTAACGAGACTAAAAAGCAAATGACCTGTGGGAAGGAAACAGAAAATAATTGAAGGCCGATTTATTTATTTATTTTAGACTTGCAGTCAGTTTCCTGAAAACATGAGGATTAAGAAGATGCTTATAATGCAGCCATTTCAAGAAGTAGTAGAAATAGGAGTTCACTGTTTGACTTTGCTTTTGTTATGGTAGTGTAATTCCATGAAGGAACTGTGCTATTTCCAAAACAAAATGCAAGAACATCTAAGGACAAGACATGGCATTGTACATTAGTTGAACTGGGGTGCATAGGAAGAAGGATTAGAAAATGTTTACTGTTGCAGTAGCCTTTGAAACAAAGTGATTGTGCTCTGTACAAAAAGCTGAAAAAATGAGATAAATGTATCTTTTGGAAAAGGATAGCAGTGAAAAACTTATTGGAAACTAGATCTAGAGGTTGGTGTCTCTTTTCAGATTATCAGTAGAACAACTATATTGTGAAATTCAGATATACTAATCTTTTAATCCTTTCTCATCTTCTTTCTCCAGATGTGAATCGAACCAGACAGAGTAAGATGTCTTATTTTTGTAATCCATTTTTTTTAAATAAGCATTAAGGCAATATACTCCACTGTATGTTTTCAAAGTGTTCGTATATTTTCAGTATTGTGAAATAGTGTGCATAATTATAACTAGCTTAAATAATAGAGTAATTATAACTTTGAATAATAATAGAAAAATTATAGCTTAATACAGTTGTGCTTTTGCCATGAGACAGGAAACAGCCACTTAATTCTATTTAAAACAGTATTCTTGGTCATTGTATATGAGACGTTGAACATACAGATTTTAGCTCTTCCTGCATTAGTAAAATGTATCAGATTTCATTTCTAAGTTTGACAGATTGAACAAAGGAGTGAAAGTACTAGAATCTGTTTTTTTCTTTAAAGAATGACTTAACTCGCCATTCTTAAACAATTAAATGTTTTAGAATGGTAACTTGCAGATTTCACCCACGCAGCCTACTCTGTAGTATAAACAATATAGAAGAATGCTTTGAATGTAATTAAAGTACATGGAAAAACTTGTCTCACTTTCTCCCTTTTACTTACAGTATGTTGAAAGATGACTTAAAACTTAGCAGTAGTGAAGACAGCGATGGAGAGCAGGTATGTTCATTCAGTACCAAAGTTTCAGAAAAGTATAGCAAGCGTGTTGATAATTTGGTAGTTCGGCAGCGGTCAGTACTCCCAACAGCAAACTGAGCAACTCAAAGATTTGTAATTAAGAAGCAAAAATCAATTGGCAAGTTTTTAAACAAGCTCCAGGTATTCTACAGTGCAAACTGGGGGAAAATCATCTGTTTTGTGTGAATAGTACGCTTGTGCCTAAAGACTCTTGCCTTCCTGATTTCAAGTGAACTTTCTCTGAAAATAAAATGGAGTGTACTTCATAACATATGTACTGGCCTGCCATTTAAAGATAGAACCCTTCATGTTCTTCCAGGCTGTCTAACAAGTGTGTGGCATAAACATTTCTGTGCAGGGACTGTGTTTGGGATGATAAGAGCTACTGTGTTTGTGTGTTTTACTCCCAGGTTTTATCTGTAACTGAGTATAGCAGCACCTTTATTGCTATAGATAAGTCTAATTTTTCTTCTTTGTCAATATTAATGTTTTGCAGTTTCTGCTAAAAATGGCATTTGGCATTGTAAATTAAAAATACCTGTGGGGTCTATGCTACCCAGCAGTAGTCCACTCTCCTTTTTTTATTAAAAAAAAAAAAAAAAGGTTTTCCCTATTCCCACTTCTATTACTTAATTTGTTTTCTCACGTGGAAAAATTGAAGATAGTGCATTTACTTGGTTACCTACTAGTACTCTGGCCATCTCTAGAATATAGGATCATAGAATTTCAAATAATCTGATTCAAAAAGATGTTATTAGGGATTGAGAAAATAGGATCTCTCAGAATACAGGGGACTCTAAGATGACACATCTGTAGTAAAAACTTGGAGAAAACTCTGATTTATTTTTCTTTCTATTCAAGGAAAATGGAGACAAACTTTCACACGTACTGAATTAAAACACTATTCAGGCGAACTCTCTTAAAATTTTAAGGCTATAAATTGATGCTTTGCGACATAACTGTATATGCAATCCTAAAGTAACTTCTAGAAGCTTCATGCTCTTCTTCTTAATTGCAGGATTGTGATAAGACAGTGCCAAGGAGCACACCTGGAAGGTAGGCATTCCTGCTAGATTGCAGCATAGAAAGTAAAGCAGTGATATTCAATCCAGTCAGCACTGGTGACTTGATCTCATTTCTAAAATCTGTTTATCTTTCATCTTCTGTTAGAGCAAAAGGTGATGAGAATGTAATCGGTGATTGAATAGCATTTATCCTGCAAATTATACTAACCACTTTGTGAATGGGGCGGCCTGGGGGGGGGGGGGGGAACAAAGGCTGTTGTTTGTTTCCAGGGTGAGTTGCATTCTGTTGAATTTTAAAGCAAACGTTAATTAAAATGTTAGATTTCATTCTTCCTAATGGAAGGACTTCTAGGATGTGTTTGCGCCTTGGGTAGTATTTCTTTATTTTTCTTCATTTTTGTTTTCAGTAATTCTGAACCTTCGCAGCATAACAGTGAAGGAGCAGATAATTCAAGGGATGACTCGAGCAGCCATAGTGGATCTGAAAGCAGTTCAGGATCTGACTCTGAAAGTGAAAGCAGTTCCAGTGATAGTGAAGCTAATGAACCATCACAGAGCGCATCCCCTGAGGTAGGATTTGACATGTATTTGGGCTGTCTTCATTAGTTTGGCATTCATCCTGGGTTTTAAAAGCAGAAAAATTGAATGTGTTCTCAAAGTGGTTAAAAAAAAAAAGTTGAACTGACACACGTGGAATCATTCCCCCATCTGCGCAGTGTTCTTTTGGTGAAGCACCTGTAGTTGGATATAATAACAGTGCTTTATACACATTTGATGTTCAACTTTTGAGGTGATTTTTACCACCAGTTACCTGGTGGAGTGCAGACCTTAGGTACAGTAACAGTATCTTAAAAAACTGTGGTCTTTTAGTCTGGATAGCTATGGCAGCAGGTATTGCCTGTGGATAGCAGCTGCTCTGGATGAGGGAAAAATGAGAACTGCTATTTATAACTATATTCATCAACTCTTTTTTTTGTTGTTAATTATTGATCTCAGATGTTTGGTGTACCTCTTGCTTAGGCGTGCAGCACAGTATAGGTGTCGTGCAGAAAAGATGGAAGAAGTGTGAAATGCTTAATGTAACACTGCTGTTTTTTTAAATTTTGTTTTTAGCCAGAGCCACCACCAACAAACAAGTGGCAACTGGATAACTGGTTGAACAAAGTTAATTCGCATAAAGTGTCACCAGCTTCTTCTGTGGACAGCAATATCCCATCCTCACAAGGCTACAAAAAAGAGGGACGGGATCAGGGGACTGGCAGTGGGTACGCTGATCAAAGTGGATCCAAGGATTCGATTTCTTCTACACCAGGGCGAGATTCCAAACCTACCCAAAAGGGCTCAGAGAGCAGTCGTGGCAGGCAGAAATCACCTGCGCAGAGTGACAGCTCAACACAGAGGAGGACTGTAGGTAAAAAGCAGCCCAAGAAGGCAGAAAAGACATCTGTTGAAGAGCCTAGAGGAGGTCTTAAAATAGAAAGTGAAACCCCAGTAGACATGGCAACAAATATACCTTCAAACAGGCATAAGGCAGCCACAAAAGGTTCCAGAAAACCTAACATAAAGAAAGAGCCCAAATCTTCCCCTCGGCCTACAACGGAGAAGAAGAAATACAAGGCTTCGAGCAAATCTGCCCAGAAATCCAGGGAATTCATAGAAACAGATACCTCATCCTCTGATTCAGATGAAAATGAAAGCCTGCCTCCTTCATCACAAACACCCAAATATTCTGAGAGCAATAGGACTCCTGTTAAATCTTCCATGGAGGAGGATGACAGCTTTTTTCGGCATAGAATGTTCTCTCCTATGGAAGAGAAAGAGCTTCTTTCACCACTCAGTGATCCTGATGAAAGGTACCCACTTATTGTGAAGATTGACCTGAGCCTCTTATCAAGAATACCAGGGAAGCCTTACAAGGATGCTGATGCGCCCAAAGTGGAAAAGAAAACCGTACCGGAGAAGCACACAAGAGAATCCCAGAAGCAGCCTTCTGACAAAAGTTCTACAAAAGGCAAGAGGAAACATAAGCAGGTGATGACATTGTAGATACAATTTTGCCTGTTATCTTAGCCCCTTATTGCCTTGCTATGGGGGTGAAGTGTATAATCCAGCAACCCATATCATACCTCGCTGTAGAGACGCTGAGTAATTTAGGAGATGACTTTGGCCACTATTTTGTGTAGAATATGTTGATCATTCCTGTGTCATTGTATTAGGGGTTATTAGAGTTTTATTTTGGAGTGAGGAGGGAATGTGGAGAAAGTTGTACCTGGAGGTCTGTGAGCACCATAGCTAGAGCTCGTGGAGGTTGTACAGCTTCTGTACCTCTGAGCACTGCATCCTGTGCTCTCCCGCCTGCGCTCCACCTGCCATTAGTCCCTGTTGCACTGCAGGCCAGCTCACGCAGCTGATCCAAAGGAAAATTCATCTGGCCAAAAAAAAAAGGCTTGATGTGGATCATTTCCTTCAAACAGCAAATGATGCAGTTGCATGGGAGCTATTGTCAGGACAAGGGACGGGGCAGAAACAGACGTTGGGCACAGCAAGAAGAGAAACCATAAGCTCAGGGGTGCTGCTTTACTGGGATTGGAAGTATCTCTCCATAATATTGAGTCTTTTCAGAAAAGCATTTAATCTTCTCGATTAAATAAAAAGAAGGAATCCCCAGAGACAGTAAAATGGACAGGAATTAATGAGGGATCTGAACAGAATTAGCACTGCTGGGAGAAAAATGGTAGGGGGTAGCTACTAGAATAATTTTAAACTGCTTTTGGAAAAACTCAGTAGAACATACACAGTCTGTATAAAGAGCAAATCTGTGACTGTCAGTTGCTGTTGTGTTTTCGTGATGGTGATGCTCACGGTTGCAATATTGGTGTGACAAAAGTGTAACCTTTTGGGTTTGAGTCTGGTTCTGTACCAGATGATGTACTCTGTGAGGCCCTAAGTTCTGGTTTATTTATTGTATTTCTACTTCCAGTGCTTGATGAAGAAAGCTTTGAAATGCACCCTCAAAACCCTTTGACTTTAGGATTAGGTTTATATAAAAACCTGGTGTTCAGCATCTCTTACTTTATAGACAACAAGACTTTTACTGTTTCTGGCATTCATAGGCTCCCAGCATAAAATCTGTTTCCTGATCTCTTATTGAAGCTTTTGGCAATTTTTTTCTGGTATTTCATGGTAATACTTTTGTTCTAAAATGTACAATTTGACTGCCACTTTTTTTATACAGGTTGGTAATTTAGAAGTCAGACTTCGTTTTTCATTGTGTTTCAGTCTCATGGTTCAATATCTGGTCAAATATTTGATGCCGGCTAGATGCTTTGGGGAATGTTTTTGTGGTCTGTACAGATCTTATTCTGTACACTGCAAAATACCTACTAAATTAAATCTATTAAGTATGAAACATTTACAGCTTCACTGAGATAGTAATGTAGACATATGCCTGGATGTATTTCTTGTTTGCTTTATTCAGAATGAGGATGAAAACAGAGCCAGTGAAAGCAAGAAAACAAAACTGGAAGAGAAAGCTCCATCAGGACACAAGACGTCTAGCAGTAGAGAGTGAGTATCTTGCCTATCTCTTCAACACAAAAGCTCGGGGTGATGGAGAAGACTGATGTCCATCTCCCCCCCTTCCCTTCCCTTCCCTCCACAACAAAGTGTCTCCTCATTATTAATCAATGGGTGAAGTTTCATTGCTGCTTATTCTTGAGACTGATTTAGTTCAGTTTCTACTAGTAGCTGGTGGAAATTGATTTCTATAACCAAAAACATTGACCAAGCACATTTTTTTACTTAACAAAACTAAGGTAAACCTTAAAGTGAAGGGTTGGTTTATTATGGAAAGTACACTTCCTGTTTTTTTTTTCTCTGGTGTACGGTGTTTTGTTTTTTTTTTTTTTTTGTTAGAAATAAGCTGTGCATCTAGCTTTTTGGTCTTGCAAAATCTGTACTTTTAAATTAACCTCATCTGGTAATTCTCCATTTAGCAAGTATGTAAACTGAGAATAAGTTAATTAACTGACATGTGGGATGCTGATGGCAGTGAGACTTGGATCCGTGGATTTAGCCTTAAATTTGCTTGACAGATTATCTGAAATGTGAGCGACGCAAAAAATAAAACTATGCAGACTTAGCAAAAACAACATCCTTCAATACCCTTTTATTGCAGGTTATTTCTGTAATTTTGTAAATGACAGGATAAGGGGGAATGGTTTTAAACTAAAAGAGAGGAGATTTAGATTAGAGGTTAGGAGGAAATTCTTCACTCAGAGGGTGCTGAGGCACTGGATCAGGTTGCCCAGTGAGGTTGTGGATGGCCCCATCCCTAGAGGTGTTCAAGGCCGGGCTGGATGAGACCCTGGGCAACCTGGCCTAGTGGGTGGTGCCCTGCCCATGGCAGGGGGGTGGAACTGGGTGATCTGTAAGGTCCCAACCCGAGCCACTCTGATTCTGTCTTTCTTTTTTCCTTTTATTCTTGATATTTGCTTGATTGCCAGTGTGGTTGTCTGCAGGACACTTCGTTAAATGCAACTACGTTTTTATTAAAATACTGTGTATAAATAATTATTTAATGTACTGTACTCTGCAAAAAGGGAAGCCAGGAATAAGTAACGATAGCCCTCAGCAGCCAAGGTAAGAGTGTACCAAAAGGTGAACTTGAGAAAGTTTACCAGTTCCCTGGCTTCCAGAGCTGATTTATCTGGACCATCTTTTTTCTGAATTGTTAGGCTGACTAGTCTGTAATAGACAGGCTGGCGCTGACATTGGCATTAATTTCTGACGTTGTGTTTAGGGTGTTTTTTAAGAACTGTTGCAGGGATGTGGTTTTATGGTTAGAACTTGCCTGCTGCATTTTCAGGTCAGAACAGATAAAATGGTAAAAACGAGTTCAATCAGGCTTTGTAACATCTAGTCGCTGTGATGATTGTTCTTTCTCTCTTCCTCTGGATCTGGTTTGGTAGGGCTAACAATAAAAATCTTGGTTTTTGGGGGAGGAGGGAGGGACAAAAAAAAAGAATTTAAAAGAAGATGGGCTCTTTTTGTGTTTTGAAAAATAAAAGACAAAACTAAATGTATTCATTTTGTTAGGTCTCTAAAGCCAAGTGCTGTTAAGGAGAAGGATTTACTGCCGTCTCCTGCTGCCCCAGTCCTCCAGAAGGATTCCAAGCAGGAACATGGCTCCCGGAAGAGGACCGTCAGTCAGTCATCATCCTTGAAGTCCAGCAGCAACGTCAGTAAGGACAGTAGTGGTGGCAGTAAAAGCAACTCATCTTCTAAACAGAAGAAGATGGAGGGAAAGGGTTCTAGCAGTACTAAAGAAACCAAGGTAAGGAGCTATTCTGTGACTGCCTTGAACTTGTCAAACTGCAAAGCGAAACACATGCTCAGTGTGATCTAAACAATGATTCACAGTTCAAGTTGAAATGCAGTTAGTTTTAGATTTGCACTGTTTCATGTCGTGGTGCTTAGGTACCTTGGAAGTCGATAAATTAGAAAATAACTTCAGAGAGATTGTGGAATACTAATGCTTATTCCTACGAAATGCTGACGTTAATTAGTGAAATGAGTTTAGACATCTGATTACAGATGCTGCTTATTTGTTGTTTAATTTGTTGATGAGAAATATCACTAGATATCTGTTTACACAACAGTAAATAGAATAATGAGGTTATTCTTATGTCATTGGAGCAGATACAAATTCTGTCCTAATTTTAAGAACAGAAGCTGGGTCTGTGTTCACTGCTAGGATGCAAAGTTATGGCTCTCATCTTATTGCATCCCAGGACTCCAGAAAGGTCCCTTTAACTCCAGCTCAGGAAGGTACAGAGCCCTCTGTTGTTAGAGTAGATAAAGCATGGGTGCAAAGATGATACAGGAAACTTTTTAATTTAAGAGATTTAGGTTAGGAAGATACCTAGATGATGGGATTCAAAAATATTACAGGAAGATGATGCGCTTAAGTCATTGAAATGTAATGTGTTTTTCATCAATATATAAATGTGCATTACTGGACAGAAATTACTTTGTGAGAACATCTGACTGTTTAAAATGTATCACTGAATACCTGTGATAAGCAATTTCTAATGTATAGCCGATTTTTGAGTGTAATATGTTTAACTTGGAGGGATTTCAGCTCCATCTTTGGGATTCCAAAGTACGCTGAAGATGTTGGCGCAGTCTGTCTGTGAGCTCTCTGCAGCAAAGCCCCAAAGCTTCCTATGGGCTCTGGAAACTGCAGTAGTTTAAGCAGCTGCTAACCTCAGTGGTTGGGTTTGCAGTTTCTGAGAAGGTTAGAAGCAAGGTCTAAAACGTTCAGGAAGGATAATTGACTGGGCAGGAGTAAAGCAGCAAATTGCCATTAGCAATGGCAGAAAGTAGCTTAGTCATCAGGGTGGAGTTCATGAAATATCTGGACTGGGAGACGTGCTGTGTTACTTCAGATGCCATTGCCATGAGATTTTTAGAAACCTGGCAAGGTTGTGTGCGTCGAGACACTTCCAGGATGCCTGTAGATAGTGAAGTTGCATCACAGACTGCTGCTCTCTGTCCTTTCCTTATTTGTTAGCATAGAACTGTCCCTAAACCAGCTGTTAACTTGTGTGATGTTTATCCTTTTATACCTTGGATATGCGTAGTCATGCCTTTCTTAAAGCAGTATACTGCATTCCACTGCGTGTTTTGTTATTGACTCCAGGATCCTTCTGATTAGCAATGATCTGATAAAGGTAGGTTATGAAATACATCTGTATAGCTGGCCTTTGGTCTTGATAAATCCAAAGAGCTGAAAACAAATGTGAAGCTGGAAAGCTGCTTTACACTGTTGAGCAGAACAGATTCACTTTAAATTCACGGAATGTTTTAGTACCCAATCTTTAGCCTGAAGTGTCACTGAGCCGTGTGTAATTTAAGGGAGCAAGGACTGTATTGTGAGGACAGTTGTCATTTCTCCTTGAAGATGTTGCTTATCGTTGTGAAATACTAGTGTTTTCAAAGCAAAGATATTCAGCAGTTTACTGTTGAGAAAAATGAGAAGTCGTTCAAATATTCATAGCATCTTTGTTAGGCTGGGAAAACAGGACTTAGAAACGGCAATGTGAGAGACGCAGGGAGGGATTTCCTGGACCTATGTGTGTCTGGGAAACCATAGCTGCGTTCCTTCCTTTGAGGGAGGTCTCCTGGTGTATTAGAGCTAAGAGCCTGATCGCAGCCTCCGTGCCTTCCTCTGTGCCAGCATGAGGTGAAAGCCTTGTGGAAGCTGTGTTACTGTATAGCAGCTAGAGCAGCTGCAAAAATGACCTTACTGTGAAGTAGCTGTGAAGTCATAGGAGAAACTTACATAACTAACGCTTTATTTGAAGACAAAAGACTTAATTGTTCTTTAAGTTTATGATTTGGGAACAATTTTCCTTTCAGGAAAAGATTCTGAACAATTCCTCAAACTGCCCTCCTGTGTCTGCTCCATCTACAGAGAGCTCAAAGTCTAGAAGAGCAAAACTTGTTTTTGATGACAGGTAAGAAAAGCAGAGGGTTCCTTTCCCTTTGCGGGGATGCTAGTCTTGGAGCACAGCCAGCTTCCTGTGGGGAAGCGTTGTCTTTTTGCTTCACAAAAGATGTTAAGTTCAAGCTCGTGCTCTGGAGAGCTGCAGTGATGTGCTTGTCTGCCCGCTGTGTGTGCCACATACTTGGTAGACAGTGCAGTCCTTGAGAAGGAACCGTAGCCTGCCCTGTACGTTCCTCTAGAGCAAGACAGGACCAAGCAGTAGAGTTGCATAGCTCAGGGTTGTTCTGGTTTTAAATGCTGATGGGTCCGTTGCACCCTCAAATTTTTGTTTTGTTTCCTTCTCTACCCCACACTGTTGATCGGGTGTTCGGTTTGCTTAGTTATCAAATGCAATCCCGTGTACTAAACATCTTGCTCAAAATACTGTTTCAAATTACCTGAAACGAGAGAACTGAATTTAACTATTTTTAACAGTTTTATCATACTGTAAATAATCATACAATATAACTATTACAAGTATTTTTTAAACAGTTTCAGCTCCTGTAACTTGAGTTAGAAAAAAAAAAAAGTCAACATTAAGAAGCTTTGATCATAAAAGGAAATGCATTGTGGATGGTGCTGAGTCCATAAGTTTCTCTCTTCTATTGTAGGACTTACTCAGCTGATCATTATTTACAGGAAGCAAAGAAGTTAAAACATAATGCAGATGCACTGGTAAGTAAATCTGCAGTATTTCTCCAGTGTTTGCACATTATACTGGCTTTTGTTTACTGCTTTTGCCGGGTTGCTCCATGTCTGTACTGGGACTTTCTGGTGTATCCTCTTGATTTTTGTCTTTAAATTTTTTTCCATCTCCTCAGTCTGACAGGTTCGAGAAGGCTGTGTACTACCTAGATGCCGTAGTGTCGTTCATTGAGTGTGGGAATGCGTTGGAGAAAAATGCTCAGGAATCCAAGTCCCCGTTCCCTATGTATTCAGAAACTGTGGAATTAATCAAGTAAGCAATGTAGAGGATACACAAAAGTCAAGTGGGTGGGAAAGAGGTCTGGAAATCAGAGCTTCTAGGTTTCAGGAAGGTTTTTCCACCGACTTTTGAAATCTCTTATTCTCCAGTAAAACCAGATCACTTACCACTTTGTTCCAGTTGCTGGGTCTTAGTGTTTTCATGAATGTTGAGATCCTTTGTTCCAAGGTTCTTGATGTCTCTCAACAATACGTAATACATGAAAAGCAAAATTTTTTCAATTATTATGTAGTCATGTTTTGTTTAGGGCCTGGGGGAAGTAACTGAAATGGTAAACACGGTTGAAATTAGAAATTGATAGGAACTTTGGTGATGGATAAATGATAGTAAAATACTTTATTTTGTTGTTTACTTGATGGATTGTTTACTTGTTGATACTTTGTTTGTAGGTACACTATGAAACTGAAGAATTACTTGGCACCGGATGCTACAGCTGCAGATAAAAGGCTAGCAGTGCTTTGGTATGTGCGTTCTGAACTTAATACAACACACTGATTATTTCAAGTGCAGTCTTCATGAAATACTGCATTACACGGAGTTCTCAGGTGGTTTTGAACAAAATACGAGTTTTCCATTTGACTGTGCAGAAAGATTAATGCTATCTATCTGATTACTGTAAATTTGGGCAGAGAGGCTCTCTGGTTTTCGGACTATTAATTAAATTATTGAATCTTTCTCCAGCTCTGTCTGACTTCCTTAAAATTGTCAGTTAGTGCTTTTATTTTAGAACATGATTTCATTGGGATGTGTATAGCAGCAATGATGCAACAAAGTTGTTATGCGGCTAGAAATGGTGGAGAGATCTTTTGAACTTTTATCCTCCTTAATGTTTTGGTAAAATTACTGTTGATGAATTGACCTCTCCATTTTCGCTTTGTAAATTGCAATACTCAAAAATAATGGAATGCTGTTGAGTTTAATGTGTATCCAGCTGATAGGGGGCTGTTCGGTGACTTAAGTGCTTCAGAAAACACCGTTGTTGCATTAACAAACAAACAGTTTTCTGGTTTGTTTTATTTTTTTGTAAGATGGGATTATCAACATGCACTGCTTATTCATTTGAAAGAATTTGTAGCTCTGATTTGTGCCTTTTTTGCAAAGATAAACTTGAAACTAAGGTGTTTGACTGGATTTGAAAGGAGTAATAGCAGAAAGGATGAGGGTGCTTCCTATGTATTTACCCAGTGATAAGTCAAAATTTAGAATGACTGAAGAATTGTCGTTTGCCTTCTGGACCAGTGAAATGGCTGCAGCAAGCAGTGGAGCAGAACCAACCAGTATCAGGTGGAAAAGAAAGGGGAGGCTAGAGCAGAATACATTAGACTCAGTATGTCATGACATGAGCAAAAAATCAAATGAAACTCTTATCTAGCAAGTAATTTAGTGTTGTCTCCTGAGCTCAGAACTGGAGATAGTTATATCAGCAAAATCATGGAAAACTATAATTTCCGCTCAAGGCAGAAAGCTGTGGCTTTCACTTCCTTAAGAAGTTAAAAGTGGGTTTGGATTTTTGCTACTTAAGACTTGACAATTAGCTTTTCAGAGTTAGGAGAGAAAGGTTTTAAAAACACAGCTGCTAGATTTTTGAACTTCACTGAGATGTGATAAACTTGGCTTTAATTGTAAACGTTTTACTGTTCTGTCTTTGGTTAGTCTTCGGTGCCAATCTCTGCTATACCTAAGGCTTTTCAAACTGAAAAAGGAAAGTGCATTGAAATATTCTAAGACTCTGACTGAACATCTGAAGGTAATTGCATAAGTATTTTTTTTCATTTTTAATCAAATTAAAGTTCTACATCACTAAAAATTCCTCTATCCAGTTTACAGACTGCTGTGTGCAAACTTCCAGTACGCTCTGTTTAGAACTGAAAGTATATTTGAGCTGAGTAGCTTAAAGCTGGGGAGATTCAGCATGACTATAATGTCATCAGCCCACTGGTCCTAACGTGATAGGTATCTATTAATAATTTGATGTAGCTTTTGTCTTTAATAAGTTTAGTAGGCTTCAAAGAGAATTTTAAAAGATTTTTCTTTCTGCAGGTGTAACAAAGCTGAAACCTCACTTTGTCTTCACTGATTTTTGTCTTAGTCATCAGTAAAAGGGATATTTTTACCACGTTTGAAAGTACTTTGCTTGATATTATTCAGGATTTTGATTATTGCTTAAAAGAAAAGCTGTAAGAACTAACTTGTTTAAAAATGACTGATTGAGCAGATAAAATGTGATTAAAGTATAAACATAAATCAGGACAAATTTATTTTCCCCCAACAGAATTCCTATAACAATTCTCAAGCACCATCACCCGGTATGGGAAGGTAAGTAATAAAAGTTGGTACCAGTATTTCCCAGTGCATAGCTAGTTTTCTACATAAACTGTGCGCCTGAGGTACTCAAAGAGTAGCTTTTCACTCTAAAGAGCCTTAGTTGTTTTCTAGCCAATTCCTGATTGTTCTAAGGTCTAGTTTTCGATTCTGTTGTTCACATAATTATCATAGATCATTCTAACAATATTTCATTGATAATTCTAATTGTAATAGATAATTTTATTCTGATAAAGGGTTTGGAAAACTGCTGCTTGTGATATTGCTGTACCGAAACTTAGGCAGTTCCTTGTTGGGGGTGAAAAATAATAATAATAAAAAAAAGTAGTGGGTCATTAACATACAAAGTGCTTGTCTTAGTGAATTTGTTGTTTTATATAACGCTTTTTCCCTCAAAACAATAGCTTTATTACTGCTGCAAGCCCAGATGGCTACGAGTACTTTCAGGGTTGTCTGTTCCATAGTATACCAATTTATTTTTATTCTTTAAAACTTAACAACCAACCTTTTATAGATTACTCTCTCAAAATTAAAAATCCCAGAATTTTAGGGGAACTTTTCAGATCTGCATCATGTTATTTAAAAATGTAGTAGTATGGCAGTATAATTAACCATGTAGTTTTATTTTTATTATTATTTAAGGTTCAATTTATTTAAACAATGAGTTTAAGACTTTAATTAAAAGATGGTGAGGATTGGTTTTGGATATTAAGCTGAAACACAGGTGCTGGAGGAGCCTTGGTATTTTACCAGCCCGTGCATTTCATCTGTTGCAGGGCAAACCCTGACTTCTTGATGTGTGAAGTGGGGGTGTTTTAGCATCCCACATTCTGAGGTGTAGGAAGAGAGGTCTTAGAGCATTATTCTTACAGCATGACAAGCCTGAAGTACATATGCATGCATTTTACAATTTAATATTTCTCTTTGGATAAGCAGCAAGCCTGTTGGTATGCCGTCTCCAGTCTCTCCAAAGCTGTCTCCAGGGAATTCAGGAAATTACTCTTCTGGGGCAGCCAACCCTTCAGGGAGCGGGTCTTCGGTGACGATCCCCCAGAGGATCCATCAGATGGCAGCCAGCTATGTCCAAGTTACATCCAACTTCCTCTATGCCACTGAAATATGGGACCAAGCCGAACAGCTGTCTAAAGAACAGAAAGGTAAGGCTCGTCACAGGCAGGTTATAACCTCACAGGATGCTTGGCTGGGTCTTCTGCAAAAGAAAGACAGAAAGCGATGCCTTTGATTATGGTGATTTCCTAGGCTGGTTGTCTTGGTTGTCAGGTGGTGCTGGTGATGTAATGTTTCCTATTGGCTGTTTTAAATAAACAAATCCTGATTTTCCCATAAGTTGTTCGCTGTAGGAAGAGGAACTTGGTGCACTTCCTTCTCTGAAATTCTTATCTTGAGTAAATATACATGTTTGAGGGAAAAGACCAAAAAAAGTTTTGCAACCATTTAACCATAGTATGATTATTCTCATCAACTAGTCTTGTGGGAAAGAGTAAAGAAATTGACTAGAAAAGATCTTTTATTTTTATTCTTCCAACATTCAGCCATCTTTCATTTCTCCTGTCTTAATCTGAAAGATTTGTGTTGAAAAGATTTTTTTTTTGTTTGTGATGCAGTATTTCCAGTACACCAGCCAACATGAAAGATTGTGCCTAATTTAAGTTGCATTTCTGTTGTTTTAGAGTTCTTTGCTGAACTGGATAAAGTCATGGGCCCTCTGGTTTTTAATTCAAGCATCATGACAGACCTAGTGCGTTATACCCGTCAGGGACTACATTGGTTGCGCCTGGATGCCAAGTGATATTTTGAACTGAAGGAATGGAAAATAGAACACATTTTTCTCGCTGCCTCTGATTTATCTCCACAACACTGTGTCATGTCAATAAGGAAGACTGCCATAACACATTGCTTAGTTGACACTAAGAGCAAGGAATGCTTTGAAATGTCTCCCATCCTCATTTGTGTTTTGTGTTTTAACCCCAAATTATCTGGTTAATGGACTTCAGTATTCCCGTTTTAAGTTATTTAAATATTTTAAAATTTGCAAAATATAAAGGTGTACTTCTGCTAATCTATCATGGATAGATTGGATCATTGGAATTCCAGTCATAATACATAAGTCAGTTTAAATCCTATTTATTTTAATTTTTTAATTTTAATTTTGAAAAGCCCGATTTTGGGCAATTTTTAGCTGTTTCTTCCCTAAATTTACCCTTTCAAGTACTTAGCAGAAATTAAACATAGACACTTTATTTAAGGACTTTGTGAGCTTTGTTACTCTGTAATGTCTTGTGGTGGTAGAGCCTGTAAAAGGAAGTAGGATTGATAGGTTCTAACGTGTAGGAACACCATACTTTTCATGCCTAATGCCTATGAGTCAACTAATAAATGACAGCTAGAGATTTATTATTGCAGAATTTGTACTAAATAGAAAAGTTCCAGATATTCTTCTACATATTAAGATACTTCGTTTAAATGAATTTTAAAGAAATTTATATGGAAAATATTTAGCTGGATCTGACTTGGGTTGCTTTCAAGGCAGTTTCAAACATTGATTAACACTATAACAAATCACAAAACATTACAGTAATTTGTATTCGATGTGATATCAAAGTAATGGTGTAGGAATGAACTTCAGTCAGATAGGTGCGATGCATACAGGAAAGGTTTCTGAAATGGACAATCTTGTGCTTTTTTGTATCTCTTCATTTAAAGTAAGTTTTGTTTCCTTGCTTGTCATTTTTTGACACATTCAAAATCAGCGAACTTTGTGGTTTAAAAAAAACCAAACCAACGGTAGATAAATTCCTACCAGAACCGTCGTTTGCATCTTTTCCATTGACTGAGAAACCAGGAATCTTAAGTAGAAATGGAGGTCCATTTTTTCCTTTTAGGGTCTGATGGTTAATGGACACTACAGCATGACAGTGCAACAGCCATTGTGGGGTGGGGAGCACGCCTGCTATTACAGGGAAGCTGTCTAACTGCTTTGATGCAGAATGGATTTGAAACTTGTATTTACCCCATGTTAATGAAGGTCCCATTAATGCTTGATGTGTTTGATGGAGCAGAATGTTCACTTGAGAGAAGCGATTTGGTGCAACAGAAATGGTTCGTGGAGTTGCAGCTGACTGCTCTCAAAACGTGCAAACCAAAGTACCTTTCCACGCAAGGTGCTTGTCTGAGTAAAAGGTTTAAGATGCTACTGCTTTCAGTATTGCTTAGTGCCCCTAACATGTCTGGTGTGCCTTATGCCTTACTTTTAGATGAAGATTTTATGAACTGTTTACAAGATGTTTTACAGCAGGACCAGGTATACTGTATGCAGTGGTCTTCTGCAGTACTTTGGTAAAATTCCATTTCCTTTTTAAAACTAGTGTCTGTCACACAAACTGACTTCTCATCGCAGTGGTCTCCTTTTAAAGAGTCAAACTCTGAATACTTTAGAGTGAGATTGCGGAATGCTGCTTTGTTTTATCTCCCATTTAACCCTTTATTCTGTACCAGATATGAACGTGCATGTTCAGGAAAATTATTGCACTAAATTTTTGTGTAGCTGTAGTTAAGTGCCAAACTCATGGCAACCTCGACGGAAGGAATAGAATTCTACGCTACTTAGTACTGCAGTATGTCCTATGGGCTTTAAGAGTTTAGGAGTTTTGCAAATTAGTAACCTACTAAAAGGTAGCTGCATATTCGTAGAGCTTCCTTTGCGTTCCAGCGTGTTTTGTACTTCCAGAAGAGCTTTGCTACATACAAACCGATACGTGGGTAACGGACCTGTGACTTGTTCAATTATAGCCGAATTTCCTGTTCAGGTCTGTTGGAGCATCCTTTGTATTGAATCACTGTGCAAGATCACATTTCTTTTAGTGTTTGCTGTTAGAGACAGAACTCTGTACCCTCAGACTCTGCATCCTGGTTAATGGGACACTGTCAACTATTTTTTCCTTTAATACTCTAAAGTGCCTAGCACACTTTTGACGCTATATAAAAAATACCTTCTTAGAAGTTGCATTCATAGTTTATTTTTTTGTGTAGTGCTGCACTAGCCAGCATGGCTGTTTTTTGGCTTGCTCTTTTGTGCACAGTTACCATGACTGTCAGCAGGAATGGTCTCATCTCTGGGATTTTTTTTTCTTTTACTAGAGTCCCACAAATACCTTTTGGTGTCACGTGCAATTGGTCTGTAAAAATGTATCGCTTATCCCTAGATCGGTGAATCTTAAAGAATTGTCTTCAAATGACCAGAAGACTTTTTACATTGTGTCAAAATGTGGACCTGAACTGGTTGAAAGTGTCCCACCTAAACAGTGTACTTCACAGGGAAATACCCTCCAAGAGTGCTGTCCCAGATTTCTGTCTGTCTGGGAGATATGCAGTGGTCTTGTCATTGAAAAGAAATGCCTTACTCATCTGTGGCTATTTCAAGCAGAGAAACTTAAATTTCACACTTCCAAAAGCATATCTATTTTGGGATTTACCGTTGTTTCAAAGAGAGAAGTTAGGTACTTATCAGATTTCATAGCCAAAAAAAATGCAAATACTTAATAAGCTTCCATCCCTCTGTCAAAATGCAGGCTAACAATCTAAATCTTTTTTTTTTAACCTTTACACAACAGCGGTGGAAATGCATGTCACTTCAGCACTAAGGCAAGTCGCACTATTGACTAATGAGGGAATCCCTAACTCCTGGCTTCCTAAATGATTCCCTAGACGATTGTATATTAAATACATATCAGCGCTGTAATTTTAATTCCCTTACTGAACGCGGTCCCAGTTGGTGAATCTTAAAAATGGCTTAATCAGACTAGGCTTGCTCAGATATCAATATTATTTGAATTTGCTGTGAAACTTGCAGGTTCCTAGGTGATAAGGTGCAACCATTTATATTTATAAACAAATCTTTAGGACACCAGAGTAAAACAGCCCGATACTTTTATTTTGATTTGAAACTATTAGCCATAAAGCAGAGCATATGGATGGCTCTTCTTGGCTTTTGATGGCAGTATGCAATTTGTATTGTATGTGTCTTTTAATATATATGTATATATATATGAACTCAGTCTGTCCAAAGTATATGTTATACTTGTTTTTAGATTATGGTGCAACTGACTATATTGATATATTATTTATTGAGTGATGAATCACCATCTTACTGGTGATAAATCTTGCATATTATACAGGAGTGCAATGTATATTCCTTTAGATTGCTGAGGCTTGATTGCTGTGATAACAAAAAAAAAAAAAAAAGCCCTGAAATGTATTTACGAATGGCCCCAACATACAGAGAGTCAGTACTTCATGGAAATACTGTTGTGCTTGCCTGGGGCAAGTAAAATAAAGCCGTAGCAGATTTAATTATGTAATTTTCCAAAATGGGAAACTATTGGAAAGAGAGACTACCTTTGCTGTATTTAATATTTCACTTACCTAGCAGATATTTACTGTCACTGCAGTGTTTATATTAAGGGCCTGAGCAAGTCAAGTTTGAATTACCCATTGGGGAGTAAGCAACTTCCAAATTATTAGATGTCTGACGAGTATTTCGGTCAGGGTTTAAATTACTCCATCTAAGGAATCAGTATTATGGAAAACTGTATGTTTCCAAGCAGCAAAGTAAAGATACCTTTTAAGTATAAAGAGTAGCCAAAGCTTTTCGTAGCCAACTCAGACAAATACAGACCTATTCCAGGAGGCAAATGTCCTAAGTATGAAAGTTGGGTAAACCCAATCAATCAGGGAATCATGATCTCTGTCTAACTCCATTACTTTCCAAGGAATTGGTCTCTGATGCCATTTGAAAACGGCAGTGTTGGGGGCGGGGGTGCGGGGAGGGAAGGGTTTGCTGTGCAGTGAGTGAATTCCTGCCTCGATAGGAGCTCTGGTCTTTGCTGGAGCAGCCTTGGAGACAGCACTAGCTCTTTGCTCTCTGCCAGTCTCAGCTGAGTTTCACTCGAATACACTATACTGAGCAATTTGAAATGCTGCGTTACAGCATAGAATTTATATAGGCTATCTTTATGGAAACGCTTACCTGTTTTAATTTCATCTGGAAACTTAATGGAAATGTATCCGTTCCTGTCGTAACTCTCCACGTTTGCTAACGGAGCCGATACAGGCAAATCGGAATGCAGTGTTCCCTGTCTTCAGTTTTTATATGCAACCCTAGGAATTGATGTAGTCGGGTGCACAGTACTTCTGCAGCGGTTGGTGTCGGCTGCACTGGCATTATACATCTGAACACTCAACTCTAAGGACCAGGCATGACTTTTGCAAGCACAGTTCCTGACATTTGTATCTGGTCCCCCTTTTAAATTGTTTTAAGAAATTTTGTATATGGAGGATAAAGTGCTTATATATTTATTAAAAATCCTTTATCTTATTTGAAATTATTATTTGGTGAAGAAGGGTTTTCTTTTGGGGGAGGGTTCGTGGGAGGGGGAAGGTAACTTTTAAGCTGTCACTTATAAATGAAGCCCTTATTAATCATACAGAAAGGTACTGCTAGTAACTAATGGGATGTCTCTGTTTTATGCTTTGTACATGACAAGTCCATGTGTTACATTTTGTTTCTATCAAAATATTTAGGCATCTGTCTTTCAACCAAAACCTAAAAAAAAACAAACTGTGATTTTATTTGTTGCAATACATTTGAAATTTCAAAGGGTACTTTGGGGCTCAAAATTAGGATTTCTAAGTCAGTATGTGCATTTCACGTAATAAAGCTGTTAATGGTGAGCAAAGTATTATATACTAACTAGATTTTTTCCACATCTGTATAGTATATTCTATGTATTTTGTGGTATTGAGATTATAGAAAGTTTAGTGTCTGAAACATGCGTTTAATGTGTATTTTTAAACAAATTTATGGCAATTAAAATATTTGGAGAAAAGGGTATCACATTTCAATTTGTAAAGATCTTTTTAACTACTGTGTCATTAAAATGCTTTGTACAATGCAAAACTGTAACTGGAGAAACTAAGTTTAATAAATATCAAATAGATTTTCTGTATTAAACTTCATAAACACTGTGTTCGTGTCTGTTGAACAGGCTGTCTCCTCCCCAGTATTGCATTTTAAAGCAGTTTTCGTCTTTGTTTTAGTGCTCTGTGTAACAAAGGAAAATGACGTTCAGTATTTGTGTGTCCCAGACCTGTTGATATTTGTCTAATCAAAAGTGGCTTTGTTTCTCTCAGCCCTCTGAGTTAAGATGGATCTGATTTGGATAAATTTATTTTGAAATAAGAAGATCCTTCAGTGGAAGAGGTCAGTTTAGGACTTTACTTAGGCAATTTTGATTAGAAGTAATTAAAAGTAAATACATTTTCCAGTTATCACCAGATATATTTGGCGTATTGAATCTGCTAGCAGTATTATTATCAGTTTGTTTGCTCCCTCTTTCCGACAGGCCTTTATTTGAAGTACTGATAAGAGTTCAGCTGTTGAGACTGAAATGAGATGGAAGCGTGATCTACTTTAAGCACTTGCCAGGTTGAAGGATAAATGTCTAAAGTCCAGTCTGAAATAAGCACTCCTGCTTGAAATGCCTGATGTGCACTCAGCACACACTTTGCTCACAGGATACAAGGAAAAACCCAGGTTGTTTACTGAATATAAACTTTTAATCCACACCTTAAAAAAATATATATTAACAGTTATAAAAAACAAAACAAAAACATGAGATGCAGGGTCCTTTTATTGAGCTTGGCCAGAGAGTCATCCTCAGGCGTATGCTGCAGAGGTACAGCCTTGGTTACTGAATGCTCTCCAGCTCTTTGAAGTCCTTTTACCAGTTCTTATGGCAGAAATGTCGAATATACTTGTTGCTGATTCACTGTCGTAGCTTTTGAACGGTCAATAAATATTTCACAAGTAGAGCGGAGCATTGTTAGCAGTAACAGTGATGGGTGTTCTTCGTTACGACAGGTCACTCGGAGGCCGATCTAAGGAAACAGCGGTTTTTCCTGGAAAACAAACCGTCATCAGGCACTGACAGCTGCTAGGGCTCCAACAGGTCTGTCTGTCCTTAGCAGTGCTCAGCTATTACGACAGTGCTTGTATTCATCTTAACGTGACTCAGTTTGTCTCGATTCATCTTATGTTCTTTGCTTTGCATGGTAGCTCCGGAGTACGTATTACCCAGGGCTATATGGCCAGGCTCTAGTGTAGAAATTATACACAACAAAAATGCCTTCCTGTCTATTTATTTTCCTGTCGCTGCTGTTATAGTTCATCCACGGTAATCACTAGAACCAAATGATGCATTTCAGATGCATGCAGAATAGGAACCCGGCTGTCATTTCCTATAGTATCTGTGTGTAGAAGGTGGATCTATTCTACCCATTTTCCATTTGCTTTCTGGTGTAAGTACAGTAAGTGCCACACAAAATCAGCTTTCAGTCACTAGGTAGTAGTTTTAACTAATCACTTTTTACATGTAGTTAGTTAACTTATGTTTGCTTTAGTATTTTAGCTTTTAAATGATGAGCTTATGTAATCACTGAAATGGTAATCACTTTAAAAAGATGGATTAATATTTAAGGCCTCTAAGTGGTTACCTAGAAGCTGTCCAGGATTCTATGGTTGGTTGTCCTTTTTTTTTTTTTTTTGAAAAGATGGTTATTCTGGGTTGCAATGAAACTACAAAGGCTTGTCATCAAGGGCATTTGGACTCTGTTCTGTTTGTACTGCTTACAAAAAAGGTCTAAATCTATTGCTTCATCCATATCCCTCCTATCTTTTTTTTTTATGCACAGAATTAATTCCATATCTTGAGTGAGAATAAGTGGGAACTTCCTCTACATAGTATAATACCATGTATTCCTGAGCCTTAATATTGATTAGGGTTAGTTACCTGCACAGCATTGTAATGCATTCGCTGTTATCCCTGCAGGAGGCTCCAATGGGTCTCAGTGAGACTCCTCTCCAGAAAGGTGTCATCCGCCTTTGTCTCTTTAGGTGAGGCTGTGGCTGGTGCAAGGAAGCACAGTGCATCTGAAACAGAGTCATGGCACAGCTGTCAGGAGCACGCAGCAGCTGTAGGCAGTTGGTCATTTTGATGCTGTGGTCAATCATCATATAAATTTTAAGTGAAGGTCTGCAAATCTTGTTTTCAAATCATAGATCGATCTGTTAAAGTACAATTGCTTATATCCTAACCCTAAAGAAATAATCATAAAGATCAACATTTTTAATTGTCTTGAGAGGGAAGGCAGAATTATTTGCTAAATTACATCTCAGAGTAACCCAGTTTTCACTTTAAGCAGTTAGTTACTTCAGGATGTTGAGTCTGCTAAAAGAGCTCCACTCTTACTTCTGACTCTGGCAGTTAGTGTTATTCGTGTAGCTCCTAACACTTTCGTTCACTGCCTGGCTGTTTGAGCTAGCATTTTAAATAGTTCTCTCTACTTACCTGGCTGAGCAGCAGTGAGCAGAATAAGAAGATTGCCATGACTCTCAAACAGTGCATCTTCACAGTATGGGCTGCTGCTTCGCTGGAGGAGCAGCTGTGGGCGGAGGAGGTTGGAAGAGCCCTGAATAGAACTTGCCAAGCTTCAGCCAGATTTTTATAGACTTCATTCTCTTATCATTGCATCAGCTGTCAGTCATTACAGGAACAAAGTTCATTTCAGAGCAAGAGGGAATTACAAAGTTAGCATCTCCTGAAGCGATCTGGTTCAAGGCCTGTCTATCTAGCTAATGATTTACTCTCCTTCCACTTGTACTTTGTCTGGTCAGCTTACCAGGTTTGCCAACTGTTCCTTTTTTAAAACCTATCTAACACGTTACCAGAACTCCATCCTGTACTTGCAAGCAAAAGGGTGGGTGGCCCAAAGTAGCGTGGTAAAGATCAAAAGCCTTATTATAACAACCTTATTTAACTTCTCTGACATTCACAGTATGTGCAGCTCTGAGTTTGCCAGCTGGCAGGTAAGTATTGTCCTACCGAGTGTATTTGGAGCAGCAAATCGTACTTTTGGTTCTGCTTCTCGTTCTTGGTACATGAAAGAATCATAAGCAAGTTACTTCTAACCTTTCTTTTCATGAACGTCGTGCTTAAAATGTGGATGTGGTACTTTCCATATGGGTTTTGGAGTGTAAAAATGATGTCATTCCTGATAAATCTTAGACCTCTTCTTTCAAGGATCCCAGTCTGCAGTTAAAGCTGATCTAGATAGCTAACCCTAAAAGCAGAAGAGATGGCTGTAAGGACTTTCTGGAGTTGAGTTGCTCCACGTAGCAAGACCATGGTTTCTTTAGAAGAGCCATCTCTGCTGTAGTCTGCCTCTGTGTCTTACAGTGTAACTCGTGAGTAGTCTTCTAGAAGGTGCCAACAGCAGCTCCCACTGATGTGGACAGGCAGATTAGAGCTAAGAGCACTCTTGCACTTCTCTGTGGTGCAGTGAGAAGAGATTGCAGCAGCCCGGAGGAAATGTTTCAAAAGGACAATGCGTTACCTTTCATCTTGCCCAAAGTCTCCGTTCAGACACACACTTCTCCCACTTGGTCTCCCACTGGGAAGAGGGAGAAGTGTTTCTAAGATCACTACTCTGTCGATGCACCTTGCCAGTACTCCTCCTCCTCCTCGTCTGATATTTTATGCGTCTGGCTCCCAAATCTGTCCACATGTTCTGTATCTGTCAAGGAAATGATTTATGAGACTGCAGAGCAACAGTACCAGTTTAGCCATGGCAAGCACTGCGTGGAGGCTTGGAGGCACTCTGTTTTGGAAGTTACTTCAGGTAGGAAGATAGCGTATAAAATAATTAGTTGTTTTAGCTAAATTATAAATCTAAATATGGATGCAATAGACTACATTTTCTGTGATTGCTTAATATTGGAAGTATAAGTGCCAGCGTGGAAGGCAAGTTCCTGAGATTAAGATAATGCCTGCCATGTTGTCAGGTTCCTGCCTACGGATGATTACCCCTTAGCCCAAATTTCACTGGGATTAAATAAAACCCCTTTGCAGCATATCACCTGCAAGCTATTATTGGAAGATTTGTTCCGTTCCTGGAGTTCCTTACTCTTCCCCTGTTTGTCTCGCTTCCTCGTGGGAAGGAGTCAAAACCCTTCTTCATTTCACCTTCCTTGGTTTCACATAGGGAAAGAAATGAGACAGTAAATAATTACAGATCAAATAGCAGAACTTGAATGTTTCTCTTACATCTGGCTGTGAATTTCTCAAATGTTTTTCCCATTAAGTCCTTTCCTTACATGTATGTGAGTTCTAATTTCTGCTGTCTCCACTAGGCACTGTAGTAGAACAGAGACAAGAAAAGCCACAGTGGTAGTCTTGACTGCGTATTTGGAGCACAGGATGTGAAATGACAGCTTGGCTCTGACAGCCGTGTCCTCAGTAAGTCATTGTTCCTCAGCTTTTTTGGCTAGCTAAGATTAGTACTTTGTGATGATACGTCAAAACTGTTGTGCGTCCTAGGTTACTGACAGTGTCAGCTCGTAGTTGCACATCCCTTTGAAGCAGCAATCTGTTTATTCTGTGCAAGAAAAGAAAAAAAATCGGACTGCTTGTTTCCATGTATGCAAATCCAGTGCAGTCCACTTGTCTACTGCTGGCTAGTCAGAAGCCACAGCAAAAATGCTGGTTTAAACACCAGAATGTTACAGAACATTGCTGGGTTGCCACTTCTAACATTTAGTCAAGGGACAATAGAAATGAATTAGATGATTAAGATGGTAGCCCCCGTCTCCTATTTGCCAGTAGGAAGCCACAGCCCCCTTGAACTTTTAGCAATGGGAGAACAGAAACCAGTGAGATTGAGAAACTTTCAAACACAGCGTTCGCACGCTGAAACACCCCCAGCCCAACGCCCCGATGCCACGCAGCGGGCAGGAGCCATCGCTGCTGGCAGCGTGCGGAAACGCCGGGTTCTGCGTCCCTGCCCCGCGGGCCAGACCCGGGGGCAGCTCGGGGCTGGCGCTGGAGCCCCAGGGCCGAGGCCAGCTCGGGGGGGTTGCGACAGGCGCTGCCAGCCGTGGGAGCGGGCCGCGGGCGGCCCCCGTCCTGCTGGCGTTGCGGCAGGGGCCGGCGGGCAGCTGGGGACTGGCAGTGGTGCTCGCGGGGCTGCAGCGCCGTGGGTAAACTCGGCGGCAGCGGCTGAACGTGCCCCGGTGTTTACAGTAGGCTGGCAGCTGGCTGGGCCATAGTTCAGCTGTCTGTGAACGGGGGCAGAGACCTCATCGCAGAGGCTGTGAGGAGCTGCTCACCCTCTAGAGTTCCTGAGAGGAACGGGATTGAGGAGGTACTTACTGAAGCTACCGCTGTACCAAGCCTACGTGTCCTGTTACTGAGGCTTCAGAGCAGCTGCCCTTGCTCTGTGGGGTAAGTAGGATGCAAATGCGAGTTCTGAGCAAAGCCTGCCCCTGGCCATCTTTGCCACCTCCCAGTTGTTGTAGCCAGTTCAATGCTCCCGTCTTGCTTAAGCTGCCTACAAAGTACCGGTGAACCAAAACGTAGACTGGAGCACAGAAAGCTTGTGGTGCAATGGGAGCACTTACGCTGCTCCTCGTCAGGCCAGCCTCTGACCGTGCTCGAGTACAAAACCATAAAGCCTTTGACTACACCATTTGCATACCCCCAGCTTCCTGAAGTGAAACTGAGCATCTTTGTCTTCCAGACGGCTCAGCCCTGAGGCCGCAAAGCAACTACCCCAGGAAAACGTCACTCTCCCTCTGCAGATAAGATAAATGCTCAGTACCAGCTACGGGACTAGCACAACAGGGAGATAAATGAGTTACTTTGCTTGGAGCGTGAGCTTGAGACAATCAGCTCAAGACTAAGGGGAAAAAAAAGATAAAGAACTGAGCCAAACGGCCTGGACTTTGGAGAGCAAAGCGTGTCGTACTTGGAGCTACAGGGTGAATTTCTTAGGCACAGATTTAAAAGCGAACAGTAGCAATGAAGCTCCTGAGAGCACCCTCAGGTGTCAAAATAATCTTTTTTTTCTCCTTGTAGTTCCCAAGAAGAAGCTTCTAATTCGGCCTGTTAACACTAACCAGACATCAGAATTGCAGTTTATCATCTGATTAACGTTAATAACTACGATAACCAGGTAGGTGTATGTGGGGCAGAGTCCACGTTCAGCTCCGAGCCATCGGCCAGCTCATGCAGTTTTGGGCAATGCCAGGTGGGCTGTTTGTTTTTTCACGCGTATCAAGGCTGGAATATATTCTATTTCAAGGGGAAAAAGTGGCTGGTGAGGGAAAGATAAAGGGATCAATGAGCTTACCCCCGAGCTGTTACTTCTAACCAACGCTAGCTGAGGACAGCCCTTGCTACATTAACTAGACTGAGGAGTGTTTCAAAGAAACAGGAGGCAAAGAGGCTGCAAATAAGACAATATAAAAAGTAAAATAAAAAGTAAAATAGTTTGAGCACAGAGTAGTTTAATCTGATCATCCCTCTGTACAGAGTGAACCGGAGAGCCATTTCATGCGACTCACCTCAACATTTAAAGCCATGGACTTCACACAAAGTCATGAGACAGAGTTAAAGTTTATTAGACAACACTTTATCTCCCCGGCATCCTAATCACATGAACACGCTTAGCAACAGGATGCTGATAACACGGTGCGCTAACATCGCCGCTAACATCTCCTCGTCGCTCTGGCTACTTGTCGTTCTCGTAGTCAGCAGGGTTCTTCCTCTTCAGCCTCTCGAACTCCTGCATGCCCCAGGAGTACAGGAGGTAGGCGCCCACGAAGGCTGCAAAGAGAGGAGAGCGCTGAGAAGCCGCACGGCGAGGAGGGGGGGGCAAAGCCGCACCAGGCTGGCTCACAACGACAACCGGTACAAACCCTCCCTGTTCCCCCATCCTTCCCCAGTGCCCCCGGCACAAACCCTTCCCGTTCTCCCCATCCTTCCCCAGTCCCCCTTGACCTCCCCATTTCCCCTTTCACATCCCCCAACCCTTCCCATTCCCCCCAGCCTCCTCCAGTCCCCCCCATTTCCCCCCAGCCTCCCCAGTTCCCCTGGTCCCCCTCAGCCTCCCCCCGCCTCTCCCGTTCCCCTCCAGCCTCTCCCAGTCCCCTTGATCCCCCGAGCCTCCCCCAGCCTCTCCCCTTCGCCCCCAGCCCCTCCCCTTCCCTCCCAGCCTCCCCCATTTCCCCTGGTCCCCCTCAGCCTCCCCCATTCCCCCTCCCCCCGTCCCTAAAGCCTCCCCCGACCTCCCCCATTCCCTCCCATTCCCCCCCAGCCTCCCCCAGTCCCCTTGATCCACCCCCCCAGCCTCCCCCCTTCCCCCTGCAGCCTCCCCCGTTCTCCCCCATTCCCCAAAGCCTCCCCCCGTCCCTCCCACTCCCCCCCCAGCCTCCCCCCGTCCCCTTGACCCCCCCCTAAACCTCCTCCAGCCTCTCCCCTTCCCCCTGCAGCCTCCCCCCTTCTCCCCCATTCCCCAAAGCCTCCCCCCGTCCCTCCCATTCCCCCCCAGCCTCCCCCCGTCCCCTTGACCCCCCCCCAAACCTCCTCCAGCCTCTCCCCTTCCCCCTGCAGCCTCCCCCCTTCTCCCCCATTCCCCAAAGCCTCCCCCCGTCCCTCCCATTCCCCCCCCAGCCTCCCCCCGTCCCCTTGACCCCCCCCCCAAACCTCCTCCAGCCTCTCCCCTTCCCCCCCAGCCTCTCCCCTTCCCCCTGCAGCCTCCCCCCTTCTCCCCCATTCCCCCCCCATTCCCTAAAGCCTCCCCCCGTCCCCTTGACCCCCCCCCAAACCTCCTCCAGCCTCTCCCCTTCCCCCCCAGCCTCCCCCCTTCCCCCTGCAGCCTCCCCCGTTCTCCCCCATTCCCCCCCCATTCCCTAAAGCCTCCCCCCGTCCCCTTGACCCCCCCCAAACCTCCCCCAGCCCCTCCCCTTCCCCCTCAGCCCCCCCCCCCCAGCCCCCCCTTCCCCCTCAGGCCTCCCCCAGCCCCGTACTCACGGGGCACCACCTTGAAGACCTGCGAGCTGAAGCGCCGCCACACGTTGGGCAGCCCGTGCGAGAGGACGTTGGGGAAGGCGCGCTGCTCGAAGGGCGACAGGCTGTAGGTGACGACGTGCCGCACCCGCGCCAGGTTCCCGAAGTGCCGGCCCATGGCGGTGTCACCTTGGCGACCGCCTTCGCCGCCCGGAAGCGGAAGCGGCATCTCCGACGCCGCTTCCGCTTCCGGGCGGCGCGGCGGCGCCCCCCCGGGGGCGTTCGTCCTCCCCCCAAAATGTCGCGTGGAGAAAAAAAAAAAAAAAAAAAAAAAGCACGCAAAGCGACGTTATCACGATAAAAAACGCTTAAGTGGTGTTGCCACAGTAAAACCCCCTAAATGACACCGCAACGGTAGTAAACGCGAAGTGACGTTGCCACAGTAAAAAAAAACACCAAACGATGTTGCAACAATAATAAACACTAAATGGTGTTGGCACAGTAAAAAGCACTAAGTGACGTTGCCACAGTAAAAACGACTGATGTTGCTGCGATTTTATAAGTGAGGCAAAATAATAACGTGAAGGCCACGTGCGCATCCCCTCATGGATGTAAATCCTCCCCAAAATGCCACGTGGAAAACACTAAATGATGTTGCCGCAACAAAAAACACTGAGTGATGTTGCCATAGTAAAAAAAAATAAAAATAAAAAATACTTATGCAATTTTATAAATGAGACAAAATAATAACGTGAAGGCTGTGAGCGCATCCCCTCACAGATGTAAATGCTCCCCAAAATGCTGTGTGGAGAAAGAAACACTAAGTGACATTGACACAATGAAAAACACTAAATGATATTGCCACAATTTTATAAATGAGACAAAATAATAACATGAAGGGACACAGTTTTAAACACAAGTGTTTGGTGAAGCTGAATTCCCCCAGTTTGAAAGGGGTTAGTGGGAGCAGTGTGCATCCCCTCACAGATGTGAATCCTCCCAAAAATAACATGTGGAAAAAAAAAAACCCTAACTGACATTGTCACAATTTTATAAATGAGACAAAATAATAATGTGAAGGGACACAGTTTTAAATACAGAAGCTGTTTGGTGAAGCTGAATTCCCCCGATTTGAAAGGGGTTAGTGGGAGCAACGCTCACTAGGCAGGGAAGCTTTTTTACGCCAATCAAATATAATATTGACCTGGGCTGGGATTTTGTTTGACACCAAGGTTTTTGCCTTGAGCTCTTGGTGTTTTCCAGCCGTACCTCTGATCAGAGCCAAAGCAAGCACTATTTTTAGGTAGCAGCCCCAGTCAGAGGCCTCCTTTGGTGGACGTTATGTGACTGCTCGCCAGGCAGCGTTGCACCTCTGCAGGGTACTCCAGACTCACAGAAGCACCACAGCAGCACCGACTGGTTCACATCTGGGAGGTGAAGCACTGTCCGTGTCCTGTCACAGCGCTGGGAAGTCACGCACGGCACCTCAGGTTCAGGCTTTTCTCTGCCAGACTGAGTTCCCAAGCCCTTGGGTACTACACAGGTCAGGCTCTAATGTTAGGGTCCAGTAGGAAGTTAGGGACTTTACGCATCAATACATTTGCAAGCCCTTTTAAAGGCTAGTCTTAGCAATTCAAAGAAAAACAAAACCACACAAGACAGTGCTACACCACATCCTTCTGTTAAAAATCCACATCAAAGCTGTCTTTTGTGTGAGCCTCGTCTAAAGCTCTCTTAGCTTGGGTCCCCAACCCAAAACAAGCGTTTAGAACAAAATTCTTGTAACTAGAAAAATCTAGGAGAAAACACATTAGTCTTGGTGAAGATTTTGTTTAAAAACATACAGAATTAAGGCGCTGTTACCTACACCCTTATTGAGAGGAAATGAAGCTATGGCCCTACATCTTCACATCTCATATCAGACTACTAGACATTTAACAGCATTTAAACAAACTAATTTAATAACCTCCTAAAAGCCTGTAAGTGATAGTGTTGAACATTTCCACATACCTCAGAAGCATGTGGCAGTGTAGTTTTACAAGTAGAATTCCATACCCTAACACCATGACAATCTTGTATATTGTTCTAAAAAACAGATCAAGGTGTTTTTTAACAGCACATGTGTAAGCTGTTGCATGTTTGTGTTCAGATAGTTCAGTGATTTGATTTTTTTCTACAAATTACTAGATATGTCTCCTTAAATTCTTACCACCCATTGCTGAGAAAACTTGAAGAGCATGACAGCAGAAGAGCAAGGAACAGCCTGATAACTTTTTTTAAACAGAACTGCAAGGAAAAGTTGTCTTCTTGCTAGGGGAATTAGAAAAATGTGTTAGGGAATAAGAGCGAAAAACTGAGAAAGTAATTTTAATATTAGAGTCTCTCCTCTTTCCGTAGACACTTGTCAGAAATGTCATTACAAAAGATTTCATTACATAGAGGAAGACTAGCAGGCACTGAACTTAAGTTGTATGCATGATAGGCATTTATTTCCTTTTTTTTTTTTTAATCTATAACAAAACAGCTTAAAATAGGCACCTGGTAATTGAAACCTCTTTCATATTTTAAATGCAAAATTATTCCAATAAAAAGCTATTTACATTTAATTTCACATTCTAGAAAAGCTGAGTGGCTACAAAAATAAGTGCTATAATGTAAACACCTACTAATCGAAATCCTGACCAATTTTAAAGAGCTGTTAGACAAATGCTACAGGTATTCTGATAATTCAAAATACCCAAGCTAAGTGTAAAATGAATTAGGATTCACCCACTACCGACAAGTGCACTTCGTAGCTATCATATCTTCATATTCTTTGTAGACTATGGAGCCGTCGGGCTCTATTGTTAGCACGCTCAGTGGGCTGTACTCAGCAGGAACACAAGAGGGCTTCGGAACAGATGAGTCCAGTTTCTCATATATTAAGTTCTGCACCATCGTATGCACAGGAGAGCCGTAACGGTGCCCCACTACCCTCGGACAGTCCCCTTTGCAATACTGAGGGCTGTATCTATGTGGTGCTATTATCCATTTGTCCCATTTTAGCTGGCTAAAACTTAGACGGAAGCTGTGAAGCTCACACTCATTTTGAGGAAACAGAAATTGTTTGAAATATTCACTCAGATTGTAAGGTGGAGTTGCTGGAGCTTCGTTCAGATTCTCATCTCTTCGACGTCGAGAGGCCCTTTTACCTTGCGAATTCTCTCTTCCTTCGTCATCTGTAATATCAGCCAGCAGACTGTTCCTTTGCCTGGGCCGCACTGGGTTTTTCCTTCTACGTCTAAGCGAGTTCCACCTGTGATAAGCTTGCTCACTGGTATCATTTAAGTAAAGGAGAAGAGAAGGGGGAACCAGAGCCATATTAATGTAACTGTCCTGTTCAGTGCTGTGTTGTGGATCACCCATCAGACAAGTGAAGTTCACAGCCATATGAATATTCCTCCTGTTAGTAGCAATTAGAGGCTGGAGAAAAGAAGTCACGTCAATCTCCACCCACTTGCGTTTTCTAACTTCAAAGTGCAGGCTAAAAGCTACAGTGTGAGAAACACTGGGACATACTTGGCTAGAAAAATCATGCTCCTTAACAGACAAATGGCACATGCATGTAAAGGAAGAAGAAGTGGGAACAGATGTGTCAAACGAATAGAGCAAGACAGACTTGAGTAAGTGCTCTAGAGCAGTAACACGATCCAGGTTGAAGAGCAAATCCCCTGAGTGAAGGTCTCCTGAGAAGGGAAACAAAATTTTGCACAGTTACTGTATCTTAATTTGCCACCAAGACATAAATACTTTTGTCTACTGGGTAATTAGAAGTGATTAAGCAGCAGAAGAAACCAATTTAGATGCCTGAACATATTTTTAATGTATGGAATTTCTGCTTCAGCCAAGAATTTAAGATTTAAAAGTTAAGAAAACAACAAAGCCAAGAAGCCCCAAGCTTTTAAGAGGTGTTAAAATTTGGTTAGTTATAAGGCAGTACACAGCAATGTTAGCAGTTGGCTTTTCACATTGTTGATATGGGGAAGGAGGAACTAGACAGTTTGGATTATAAAAGAAGCCATAAATGAAATAGTTTAAGTTGAATGCTTTGAAAGCTTTTTATTATTAACTCCAGGTATTCTTGCTACTCATGTATTATTGACCAGCAGCTGACAGCAAGTCTGATAAATAGCAAGGCAGAAACTTACTAACGCTAATTTTAAAAATTATCACTTTGCTTTTCTGTTATGGAATAGAAACTTTCCAAGCCATTCTGAATGCAGATTTCTGTCTTATTCACTCATACTGTACGATACACTATTCTTATCTTTTTGCATGATTTTTTTTTTTTTTTTTAATTTTTTGCTCTAATTTCCATTTCATTTTGAGATTAATAAAACCATTTTCTGGCCTGCATTCCAGATGTGGACATAATGTATTGCTTTTCTTACTTCTCACCGCTATTTTTCTGTAAGTCAGAAAGCATTCTTTTTTGACCACATAAATACATTAAGTGATCTTCAAACTTTAATAGACTATATAATCAGAAGTCAGATGAGGGCTCTGTAGATCTTGATAAACTTATATGGTCTATATTAATGACTTTTCTAAAATAATAAATTTGAATAACAGCCTTAAAATTAGTTGTAGGAAGTTGGTTCAGATTCAGGCTATTACTTTAATTATTACTGTATTTAGGATATGTAATCATGAGATTAACTGTTAATTGACAGTATATTTTTAAAGCAGTAGACTATACTATGCCAGGAAATTTTAGCCATAAACATTGATTTATTTTTCTATAGTGAATACTTTTTAAGCAATCCTCAACCTCAAAGTGCCATTACTGTGTATGAGCATGATGTTTGTGTTTCAGGTTATCTGGCTCTCCAAGTGGAGGAATCCAAGTCAGGAAAACTCAGACAACTCATCACCAATCACGTAAGTAGAATTAAAGGCCAAGGATTGTTGCTCTGACTAAACCACATTAAAAAAAAAAATCCTAAGTCACAGATGTGCTCAGCCGCCCCAGTTTTCAGACCCGCCCCTGCTTTACAAGGGGTTCTACTCTTCACACGTTTGGTTATGATTCTTTTCTAGGAAAAGCACAAGGCAAGGAGTTCTTTACAAAGAACTTACACAGACTAAGAGAAGAGCCATCAGGCTTAAAATAGCAACAACTCTAATGGAGTAAGGTATTTTTCTGCTATATTGCAAGCATAGAACATGCCAAAATAAACCCCAACCAGTTGAACCTTTGAAATTCAGGTCACTGCACACCTACCTTTCATTAGGTCCCTGTGGCTGTGCTTGCATTCAGAACACGGGGTGAAAAGTCGAACAGTGTTATAGAGGTGGCTTTTGTTGGCCTTGGGGATCCCCTCCTTGGTAGCAGACATCTTATAGAGCCTCTTCATGTACCTGAGGGCTCTGGAGTCTGGCTGTAGCATCGGGGCCTCGCTTTCCCAGCTCTGGCGTCCCTGGTCAGACAACACCTTGAGAAGGGGTGGCAGGAGGGCATATCCACGTCTCACACCTTTTGGCAGCCTCAACAATGGATTTAGCTCACTGGTGGCCTCCTCAGGAGCTACCAACAACCCAGAGATCCCATCAGATACTGCACTGTCCCTGGAGCGGGGGGAACACTGGATGCTAGAAGAAAGCCAGTGAATATAGCAATAGAAACAAACACAAATTCTCCAGGTACCCTCCATACTTTTTAGGGCTGCAGCCAAAAAACACCTCCCCTAAAATATTCAAGAAAAAAAGAGTCCATGAGCGTGAGCCCTTATATACGGTGCAGCTGTGGCATGGGAGGGAGGTTTCTTTCTCATTAGAAACCAAAGAGGAAGACCTGCAGCTGGCTGCGGAACCCACATGCTTGTTTGCATTCAGGCTAGAGTCGCTGCACATGAAAGCATTTTGTAAGCAAAATCCTTATCCTCCGAGTAAACCTTTTTCACGTGGTAAATTGCAATACAAGAGTGTTCGTTTATCAGCCTCCAGAGGGAGCTGGGGAGACAAGCTAATATTGGCTAGTCTAACTGAATGCACGTTATTTGCAGAAGTTTTGATATTTGCGAGTTAACTGCTAAGAAAATGTCAGTAATAACGCTAATTATCATCGCTAAATATATCTAAAATGCTAAATATTATTGCCATTAGCAATAATAAGGTAATAAAAAAGAGTGAAAGTGGTTTTCATTTGCTGTTAATGTATTTCTCAAATTTTGCTTCTTCATGGATGTTAACATCCACCTGAGAGAGACGTAACTGCGGCTGTCGTACCCTCAGGTTCCCTCTCATTCCAGCACACGTTCGCCTCCAGTCTTAGCTGAGGCAAGCAAAAAAGCAGGGTGGTTTTTTCAGTTGGTACCAGCTGTCTGTGGAGCGTGCTGCAGGAGACTCTAACTGGAGTAATACCGGTTGCTTCAGGAACATTGGGAACTTTTGTTACGGAACATAACTAAAGGGATGGGGCTTGTTTTATTTAATCAGGAAAATGCATAAGAAAATGTGTTTTCATGGCATTTGTTTTTAGAGCTACGCTATCAATAACCTAGTGAAATGTCACCCGTAATCTGAGTTTCACATCTTAAGGCTTAAGTAAGGAGTACTTGTTCAGAGAATGCTTAATTAACTGACAGAAATGTCAGTCTGGCATTCTTTGGTTTGGAGTGGAAGGTAAATTCAGATGACAATCTATCCTGTGAAACAATATTACCTTTTCTGTTAGATTTGTTAAAGCTGTTTTGATTATGATAAGAGGGGGATACCGTCATGTCTAAGGTCAGCTATGTTTAAACTGCTTTGGATAAGGTGATCAGTGTTTCTGTTCATTTAAAAATATATCCTTCTGTTGGGTAAGCTTGCACCAGACAGGCTGATCTGCTCCTCCCTTAGGGGTGTGAATTAGTCCCACTTCACGTTAAGTTCAGACAAATGTAACGACAGTTTCTGCTGTTCCGTGACGATTTAAGCTGCTTTCTAACACTGCTCTTTTCTACAAAGCACGTGTGCATTCCTGCTCTCTCCTTTGCTGATTTTGATCTTATCACATCTTGTGGGGAGTCCGTGCAGGGAGCTGAAATGATTGGAAAATAATCCAACAAGAAGTGAATATGTGCTTTGCCTTTCTGAATTCACCGGACAACCTGAGAACAACTAAGCCTATCTTGAACAATTCAAGGCTCAACAGGACATGAGTGGTACTTCTGAATGCTAAAGGCATAGCAAATCCTTAACTATTAGTATGTATGGTGGGTGCCAGAATAATCTTACATATTTTTATATATACACTGCATTGGAAAGAGTATTCTTGAACACGTAGCTTTAGAAATTTTTACTTAAGTAAGCCGAAAAGTTCATGAAACAGGTCACAGAAATTTGTAACTGAGGATTTAAACGTAGCCCTGACCAGAGATATTCCACTCTTCCGAAAAGTTCAGCGGCCTGATCATAAAACTCGTCCAGATCTATTAGTTCTTTTGTTGGAAATCGAAGCAGAGAGCAAAGTCCAAATGCATCCAACTCGAACTGGTGTCTCATTGAAGAGGCACCTTCACGGAGCGCAGTGACAGGGAGAAATCTAAAGCAGACTGCCTCGTGCTCTGGTGGCCAGGGCTGGGAGCTGCTGAGGGCCATCAGCCCAACTGCCTCTCATCCTCCCGTTAAGGGTAACGTTATTCGGTGTCCTGCGATGCTTTGGGGGGAAAGGAGGTTAGATCTCATTTACCTCCGGTCATCCTGGTATCTCACTGGGTTCGGTGCTGTGGACGGACACTTTCAAAGAATCCTAGGGCTAAACTTCTGTATTTTTAGTAACCGTGACTGGTCTAGATCTGTGGAATTATGTCAGTTTACTTGATGTGACTGCGGTCTGCTGACTGCTAGACTCTTTAGAAAATGTGATCATTTCCAGTGTGTAATTTGGAGTAAAAATATTCTTCATAGGAATTCAGCCATTCTTAGCATTACTGAAGCTTTAGAGCCTTCCCACGAACGAATTTATAATTTTAGGTAGTTCTTGAGTGGCTGTTGATAAATAGGACTTCCTTTGCTTTGCATTAGGCTGTGAAAAAAGGCAGAAAACTGGAACATAAGTTGCCATTGATGTTTCCCTCTGAAACCCGGTTCCCCTGGGCAGGTGGCTGTGGGCTGACCTGAAGCTTGGTGACCTGCAGCGGGGTCGGGAGCTGGGGGGATGGAAGAGGGAAGAGCAAGCGAGCCCCTTCAGCTGCACGTGCTGCCAAAGCCAGCTCATCATCGAGACTGGGGGGGTTTAATGGACTTAGGTTTCTCAGCACTTGGACAGGTTTCCTGAGGTGTTACAAACTGCAGGGACGTGTGTGAAGGCTTCACATCCTTACACCTGTAGGCAGTTGAAATGCATGGGCATGGGCATTAGAGATATCGAAGGTTCTTGTTTAGTAAAACAGTGTCCAAGGAGATTAGTTTCAGAATATTTGTTTAAAATTGCTATTGTTTGTTGTTCTCGTGTTTTATGTATCTGAAACATTTATTCAGTCTATTATTAATCATTAGATTGTTGCAGCAGAAACTGTTTTTTCCTTTTTCTTCCTTGGGAAACACCGAGCACCCAGTCTGTACTGTCGTAAACTAGCAACAATCTTTAAATTCCTATAAAACAGAGCTGAAGAATTTGTGGCTTTACCCTGTAGCTAGATAATTACGTTTGCTTGTTACCACAAGGCAGCAAAAGCATTAATCACAGGTGTAGCTGCTGTGCCCTGATAAACAAAATGTTTTCATTTTGGCTCACCAGCTGATTCAGCGCACTTTGAAATACAAGAAGTATCAGGTGCTCTCTGCGGGGTCAGTTAATAATGTTGCAGAAACTTAGCTAACTACCCATGCACCGTAATGCTGAGCTGTGTGTCTGCTATACAGATGTGAGCTGCAGCAATTTCTAACAATTTAGAAAGAAGAAATGTTTCCTGTTACTTCTAATCGCTTCTTCCTGCTATAAACCCAAAAGATCAAACAAATTATTTTAATGAGCTGACGCATGTATACGTGTCATTGTTCAACAAAACAGAATTAGGGCTAAAAAAATATGTACCACTGATTTTATGACTATAGTATAAAACAGATTTCTTTTAAATTACTGATGATAGCAGCCTCTGCCCATTTTTATTTCCTAGACGAGAACATTAGTGATTCCTTAAGTTGATGCTAGCCAGAAGACTGGGCTCTGTTTGGCACTGTGCCTGCCATTTGAGCTGTTTTTAACAGCCACGGTGGATGAGATTTTTCCCAGTCATTATCATATTTATAATTGTCCTGTGGAAGACTCATTTTCCTAGCTGAAAGGTCAGCCTTCCCAGAGACCTTTGGAAAATAAGTGAAACCTACTCGAGGATGTCAGTGCATGGCTCTGACGGATAGTTTATGAATTCCTTTTTTTTTTTTTTTTAAATGCAGACTATTTCTCCTGCTACCTATGCAGCTTTGCATGTATCATCCATTTTCTTTATGTTTTAATTTACCATCACTATATTATCATTATTTATAGAACCTAGATATTTCCCTAATGGACCACGAACCCATTTTCCTGTGTGCTGCATAACCACGGACTACGCTGCCCGGAGAGTTTGTAATCTAAATAAGGAACAAGAGAAGGGGCTCAGCCCGTCAGCAGTCAAGAATTATCTTGTATTTGTTAGCATCATAGAAGAGCAGAGTTTCAGAGATTTAAAGAAGGTCACAAGAGCTCGTTGCTTTTGTTTGCAGTGAGGGCAGCACAAAGATCTGGTTTGAAAATGTCAGAGGTGAGCGGTGGGAGCCGACCCCAGGGGTGGGGGTTGGCAGAGTACACTGCTGCGTCCCTCGCTTTGTGGGGGTGCTCTGAGGATGAATATGGTAAATGTTATGAACAATTCAGCGCTAGGATAATGACAGTTTTGTGAGGACCTGAAATGTTTGTACACGACTAGACACACAGCCAAGATCTTGAGTGGATCTCAAGTATTCTTTGGTGTCTGCCAGATATTACTGTAATGGGAAGGTGAGAAGCCAGGAGCAGTGCTGATGAACTTTAGAAAGCTGGTGGAACACTGCTTTTTTTTTTCCACACTAGTCAGGTTTTAGAACCTAAAATGATGCAAAACTTATGGGTTGTACTTGTCCCAGTTCTTTAGACAAGGAAAAAATCTGCTGGAAGAGGAATTGCCTTAGAGGGCCTGTGTCTTAGTTTATATGCCAAGGCCCCAAAGCTGCAGGATCTGGAAAGATTATTGCTTGGTGGCTGACTCCAGGGAGGAAGGTGATAAGGGAAGGAGGTGAGCTTTGTGCTGTACCAGAATGATGTCTGCTCCAGAAGTAAGGGCTGACACAGGGCATCCCCCCGCCCCAGGGCAAGCGGGACCCCCACCCCTCTGCTTTACAGTTGCCGTCTGTGGCCTCGCTCTGCCTTAGCCAAAAGATAGCCCAACTTCTCCTGTGTCCTCGTAGAGCTACAGGGAGCAGACGTGCTGTGGATTTCTCCGGTGGCATAATGATAGGATGGTTTATTCTCCTGCCCATGGCCCAGTAGGGAGTCAACCAAAAAGAATTAACGAATTGTTTCTGCCTCTGACTGCTTCGTGTCAGAAGTGCCGGGTTCCCACTCTACAAAACTGTTACAGTGGTGCCTCGTGTTAATGCTTGTTGTAGCTACGCTTCTGTCGTTCCCATCAGGTATCTGTCCTTAGTTGCTAGAAGATCGAGCTATGAATAATCGGATAGTCTTTTTAGTTCTTCTGTACAGAGCAGAATGGCTTCTCAGGGGATGCAGGGAAGGCAGCACCCAGCTGGAATCCGAGCACGTTGCTGGGCTCCTGCTGCCGTCCCTTTGTGCTTTACTTTCCAGCTGCCTGAGGTGGCACGGCTGTGCCGACCGCGTGGTGCACACCGAGGCGAGTGACCTTGTGGGCGCTTTGTGCAACGAGAATTAGTAAATGTTCTTGACAGGGCAATCAGTTAGCTGGTTCATTTGGTGCATGAGTTTAGTGACTTAATAGGCAGCAGTGTGAGAAAAGTTTTACTTCGTCCTGTTGTGAACACAAATGATTAGCACAGAGCAGCCTGGCGGCCTCACCCAGCCGCTGAAAACCAGCCCAGTTTTCCTCTGCAGTTAGGCTGCTGGTGGCCGTTTGGGTACCGGTGTCTTACCTCGGTCAAACCTCTTCAGTTTTGCGGCGGCGAAGGTACATGCTTCTGGAGTGCTTTCCTAGAGCTCTTCTGTGTCGAGAGTTTAGTTTACAAGTCCTTCACACTCTGCTTTCCGTCATCCCCGTGACGATTGGTGAAGGATGTGGATACGCGGTGCTATGATGTGTCGCCCACAACTCACCTGCTAAGCAGACATCCCATGGAAACCTGCGGGTTTCTCCTCGTAATCAGATATTCTTTAAAAAAATATTGAGAGCTCGTTGTCCAAAAAGAAACAACGGCTGCAGAGAGCAGCTACCGCAGATAGCCGTGCAAGCATCCTGAGGGACCCCCTGTCAGACGGACACCTCCCCTCACATCCCCTCTGGGCTGCAAAGCACCCGGTAGGCACGCAGCCCGACCAGAGGGGTTACGGCTCTGGGGCGCACGGCCTGCAGAGGGTGAAAGCTCCCGTAGGAACTCATCGCGCATGGGCCTTTGAAAGGAGCTAGGGGGGTTTGTACGCACCCTTACAAATATGACTGACCATGTGGCACCTGAATGAAGTAGTCTTGTAATATAATTAGTTTTTTGTTGAAATAAAACATCTGAAGTTAACAGAACTGCTGTTAGTTTGCACATTCGAGTTCTGTTCCAGGCAGGAGCTGCACGCTTACCCATAACGTGGCTCCAAGGCTTATTTTCACAATACATTTAATGCAGCCTGCGGGTTGCTGCTATCAAGCGTGGCTTTTGCTGCCTTCTCCTTGCCTTTTGGCTGCACGTTCTTGCTTTTTGCCTTGTGCCGATGGAATGGCGTTTACCTGGCCTGCGAGCTGAATGCCTCCTTCCCCGGCTGCATGCTCCGCACGAAGTTGTGCGGCCGCCCAAAACGCGTCCTTTGTTAAGGAAGAAGCTGTGAGGTGGTGACTCTGCTGGGTTTGTCAGGGTCTCACAGCCTGGCTTTGCTGTCAGGTGGGACTCTACAACGCGACGTAGTCGGGTACACTTAAGGTGCTATAGATGTCTAGAAAGTTTTTGTGAAAAACATACGTGGCTAGAGTGAGCTCTTCTTTTTTTCCTGCTCTTCATAAACTTGCAGACGGGACTGCAGGAGTTATTCCCCTCCTCCTTGTTTTTAGAAAGGAGAAGGAAAAAAAAAACACTCAGAATAAATTCTAAAAATGCTCAGAAACGGGGATCTTGCACTTGGCGTTCTTCCTCTTGCCTCAGCGTGGACAGCTGGGATCTCCAAAGTCCTTCGCACAGAAAGCTCAGCTGGAAGGGACACGCAAAGACCATCGCGTCCAGCTCGACGTACCCTGGGCTCTGTGTTATTATCGGTTATCGCCAGTTACCTCTCCCGAGATATTTGCCTGCCTGGCAAGTTCTCGAGTACAAGCGGCAGGGGAAGGGAACCTCAGAGGCCAACACCTGAAGGCGGGGAGCCCCTGGTGCCCCCCTGGCCCTGCCCGGGCAGCCTGGGAGGCGCCGGGTGCCAGCAGGGGCTCCCCGGAGGCTCTCGGATCGCCTCTCGGCTCCGGAGCAAGTGCCGGGGGGGCCTCGGGGCTCGGCCCCGCTCCCAGGCGTGGCCTCGGGGCTCTGCCTCCCTGCCCCGCCACGGGAGCCCCTGGCGGCCGCCGCCGCCTCCAGCCCGCCCCGGGACGCGGCTGCGGCTCCTCCGCGGCTCCTCCGGGCTCGGGCCGCGGCCGGGAGCCCCCGGGACCACCCCCGGGACCACCCCCGGGACCACCCCCGGGACCATCCCCGGGACCCCGAAGCACCCGGCGCTGGCCCCGCGGCCCGGCGGGGGGCGATGAGCGGGGCAGCAGGGGAGCAGCCTGCCCCAGGTAGGTGGCGGCGGGGGGGGGACCCTCGGGTGTCAGAGGGGTGCCAGAGGGTGCCCCGCGGGCTGCCGAGGACAGACGGGATTGAAGAACGATTTTATCTAACGCGGTGTTATTTCGGTGGTAAAAGGAACCCTTTCATAGGTTCCAGTACGCGGGGTTACAGGGCTAGAGGAGTGCTGGTGCGTAACAGTGTGCCTTAGGCATGCTGCCTGCAGCAGGAGGTTTCTAAACCTTTCTGTTAAAGGCCTGAGCCGCATAATTATTTCCTGCAGAAATCACGGGGGCAGTCATTGCCTGGACCCTTCTTTTCCTGTTGTGCGGAGACCTGTTAATAGGATTCTTCTCTCAGAAGGAAAGGTCTCCTTAGCAGCCTTTAATGCCGAGAGTGAAGCAGCCTCAGGTAGGAGTGAATGTGTTTCAGGGGAGAGCATTCTGAGGAATTCCACGCTCAACTCCATAGCGCTCTGTGCTGAAAAATGTTCCCGAGGTGATGTTTTTGAGAAGGAGAAGCCTCTCCGAATGGTATGTACTGGAGTTCGAGAATTAATGGGAAAATATTGAAGTTAAAACTTGAAAAACAATTTCAGCGTGCATTCGGAAACAGAAATCGAAGATGAATTAAAAAGGGGCGGGGAGGTGTGACTGAGGGAGAAAAGTATTTTCAAGCGTGTGGGGGGGGGAGTCACAAAAGATTTTCCAGCCATTTACGAGTGGCGAGAGAAAATGCAAATTTAGGTTTTTATGAATTTGCCTGAGAGGGCTTTGTACGCTCCGGTGCTGTCTCCTGTTTGGCTCTATTTAGCGCTAAGGTGCAAGTCCAAACATGCAGAGGGGCAGATTCCTGCCGGCAGCGCTGTGCTGGCCTGCCAGGGTCCCGCTGCTGGAAACCACGGATGGGTGCCCACGGGTGGCACGGGGCAGCCCTGGGGCACGGGGCAGCCCTGGGGCACGCTGCCCCCAGCCCGACCACCACCCGAGGGTCTGCCCTGCCGGGTGCGGGGCAAGCAGCTGGTGTGCTCATTTCCTCATTCTGACACAGTCTGATAATTTGCACCCCGGTCGCTTGCTTCATCGAGACTTAGGGCAAAATGCGGGTAAAATGAATCCAGTGTTGCTAAGAACAAGCTTAGGGGAGAAAATGCTGTCTTGCCTATTTTCGGTAGTTCTGACCCGTCCCTGAACAAGTTCATTTCCCACGCCTTGGAGAAGGGAACTAATTTTTGTTTTGCATGAATTTGCATCAGAGATGTGCCTTTTGTTGTTCCCTCTGAAAACCTTCCCAAGTCTAGCCAATTAATAAGTCTCCAAAAAATGCACATGCTTTGATTTTAGTAACTTAAATGTCTGAAGATTGCCCTCAACCTACCGGAATCTCCAAGAGCTTCCAGCCATGGCTGGGCTGGCTGTGCCAGTCCCGAAGCATAAGTGAACCAGCTGCCTTTGACCTGTGGCTTCGGAGCCACGTTGTCACCCTCATGGCTGGTTCCAGTTGGCCTCGGCCAACTGGGAGCTGCAAACTGGTGCTGGCTGAGCGCAGCGTGAGGGCCTGCCAGGAGGCTGCTGGTGTAACCCAGTTGAAATGGGGGCTGAAAAGGAATTGCAGGGTGGGGCAGACACAAGTGCAATGGGAGTTCTGCGACTGTTCTCTTAAGATAATTTTACACATGCATAATTCTTATACAGATGACTAAAAGCAAAGAGGAGGGGAAAAAAGAACTAATCACAGTTAGTTCCTCTTTGCTTATGATGTTTTCTTAATCTTAGTTATTAAAATCGAGTTTTAATTTCTTTAGAAGTTGTTTGCAAAGGAAAAGCTGCGTTAGAAATATGTTCAAACCTGACATCAATGATGTCTCGTCAACTTTATTCAGTCTTTAAAAAAAACATTCCAATTCCTGTTACCTGCATCTTCATCTTTTGGCTCTGGGATGTCAGTCACCGTTTGTGCAGGTATGCGGAGGAGAGCCAGGTTTCCACGCTGACACTGGAAGTGCTGGCCCAGCGCGAGGCCGGCTCTGGAGCTGACTGCTTTGCCCACTCAGACAAGAGAGGCAAATGTAAGCTTGCTTTAAAAGAGGGAGGTATTTATCTCAAGGGTATGCAGAAGATGAGTTGCTTTTGGGTATCTTCTGCCCGTTTCTTTGGGTCTGATTTAGGTCTGACTCAAAACACTGAAATCAAAGTCAGGGTGCCATTTACTTCAGAGGGCCTTGAGTAAACTTTTTGAAGAACTACAATGGAAGTTAATGTTTTTGTGTCAGACTGCATACACTTTGAAATGTGAATAAATGTATTTAAATATTCCATAGTCTGACAAACAAGTTTTCAGGTGACTTGGAAGATTCTTTACTCTCAGGAGGGCGATGATTTCATGGGTCAAAGTGTTTGTTGGTTTTGGCATTGAATACTGCTGAGAGAGAATGAATGTTTGACAGTACGGCCAGGAAGTGAAGTCAGGCACACCGACAGTGAGGGTGATGCTGCTCCTGACTTGGTGGGTTTTGTGTTCCTGTGGTTGTACAATGCACACCAAGCCAGGGTGGAAACCAGGCAATTAGGAAATTATGCCCAGATATCATCCTGTGCATCACCACGAGTGCTACAGAATTTACATTTTCTGTTCTGTGTGCACGCACGGGTGTAGACGATATGTCTGAGAACGAGATATTTATGATTGTTTCACATGCAAATTAACGGAGTGCCTGTACTTGCTCTCAGAGCTATCCATCGTTACATAAATACGACCATGGCCTTCCTGCCAGAAGAGAGCTAAGTTCAGGGAGGTGTTGGGTGCGAGGTGACACGTGTGCTTCTGGCTCCTCGTGCCGGGACGCTAAGTGACCCGTGCCGCTGGCTACATTAGCTTGGGGATCTGAATGAACTTCTGCTCGCCCCCAGAACCTCTGGTGCTGCCCCTGGCAGCTCTCAGCCTACAGAGCAGTAAGGAATGAAAGAAGTGGTCCAAACCCGAATGCTTCCAAACTGCAGCACAGCAATATGTAAAGTGCTTGAACTTGGAAAGTCTTCATACAATGAACGTATGGAAATGTGGAAGTGAGTTAATGTAAATAATCCATGTAAATAAGCAACTGTAAATTAACAAAAACTATTAAAAATGCAGACTTGTCAACAACGGACGAGGTCAAATCCAAGTTAAGCCAACCAGACACTTTCTCTCTCTGTCCCCCTCCACACCAGCTTTCCAGCTCATCTCCTTTAACAGGCGTTTCATTTGTATTTTTTTCTGCCTTCTGAGATGCCCAGTGACAGTTCTGGGGCTGCTTTAACCAGGCCTTTACACATCCTGGATAAAAGTCTTTCACACTCTGACAGTTTGAGGACCTGCAACGCACTCAGCTTTCTAAGCTGAGCTTTCCCTTTTCCAGGCTGAGTTCTTGTACTGCGTATTACCTTTTAGTACTGACCAGTTTTGGACCTTTAAACGTAGACTGTAGCCTGTTTAGCAACATGTTTCCTCATTGCTGAGTCAAGAAAACTAAATACTTGTTTTTATTAGTTACATTCAATTTTGTATCTTGGTCTTTCAGATTTTGTCCTTCTCTGTCTGAAGAGCCCCAGTTCTCCTTCTGGCTCTTGCTGCGTCTCCCTGTCTGTCTTACAGCTCTTCCTTGCCACTCTTAATTCTGAGTGCCGACCTCTGCGCCAAAACAAGTCCAGGCTGCCCGAGTTTGCATGTGGGTTGCCTGCATGCAAATTTTAATATGTCAAATTTCTACTGAATTTATGCAAAGTGATTGTTCAGGGATTTAAATTTGTTCACAAATTAAGAGTATTTAGATTTCACAGATACATCAAAACAAGTATCTGATGCAGTTGTTTGTTGCCAGATTTTGCCTGAACTCGAAACCACAAGATCCAGTGCTTCATAAAGAAGGATTATCAGCTTTTTTTTTTTCACCTTGTGAAGTCAATATATTACTCTGAGCCTTGTCTTAAACAGCTGGAAAACTTCATCTGACAATTCCACCCCCTAAGAAAAAAACCTAACCCCCAAACCTGTGGACATATCTCCAGCTGGAATATTCCAGTCAAATGGATAAACATTTGTCTTAATTACCCGTAGCAGGAAACACGAAGCAATGCTGATATACATGGGACCTTTCTAGAATATACAAACCTGTCTATTTTTCATCCCAAATATACAATGACATCTCTCCTCTTTAGGAGTTAATTCTCACTGCAGGATTCCATTGCGTGGAACTATGTAAGATTATTTCTTGTATCATGGGCTTTCCTGCACCTGTCCCTACATTTGTTGTACAGACTCCCAGTTATAGTAGCAGGGCAGGATTATGATCAGAATTTTAAAATAACAGCTTTTTGCTACTCATCTGTCCAGGAGTAATAATGTATTGTACTGTACAGTGAGTCTATATCTAATACAATTTCAATTTCAATCCTGTTTTGAAGCAAATGTTTCATGTTAATTAATTTGTATGCTAAAAAATATGAATCAGCTTTTTTGGGTCTTTTTTTTTTTTCTGGGAAGAAAAAGCTACTAATATGCAAGTACAAATAAATGTTTACTTTAAAATTGCCAACAAACTTTCCAGGTGTTGTAAAACAAGTGGTTTAGATAGCAATCATACAGTTTGAGCTGAGTTTTGTAATAATCTTGGAGCCCACAAAATGTAAGGGCGTGACCTGACAATTTGTTGTACTTCTGTGAACAGTCACCATTAATCTCTGGATTTCTACTGTTCTGTATTTGAAATAATCCCATCACATTAGATATTTGTTGCTAAAGCTGAATGTTCTGGCATCTAAAATATCACAAGGCATTTATACAAGGCTGTTTGTTGAAGACTGAAGAATGACTCCGCTTCATAACAGATATTGCAGAAAACCAAGCATTAGCGATTTAATGCTTCCTGTATATTACCGACATTATCAAAACTGTCCTGAGAAATGACCAGCGTCTGAGTTTTCCAAACTGCCCTGCTCAGTTCTTCACACAACCAAGCCTTGTAAGGAAATGTTTCCAGTACCAGTGGTTTCCGATTTAGGAGATTTGTGCAAGTCTCGAATGTGGCGCCCACCCTGCTTTGGCACATTCAGAACAGCAGCGATGTGATGCCCCAGGATCTCAGATTGCTGATATTCCCTGCCACCTCAAAGGCTGATGGAGAATTTCAATCCGTAGCAGCTTGGCTTGTGCCAGGAATGCCCGTTCCATTGGGTCTGAAAGGAGGTCGTCTGCTCTGATTCCCCACAACAGCAACAGGTGCATATTCCACATTGCTGAGGGATTTATACATTCAAGGCCCTTCCAGCCTGAGATCAGATGAGCACATACTACTTGTGTTTTTGTCTAATCCAGGCATACCATGGTCTGTCTGCTTGTGGCAAGTGTTCAGTTTGCACCTGTCCATGCCTCCCCCGCCCCCGTCCCTTCACCCATCCCTGCTGCTGAAGACTTTGTAGAAGTTGATCTAAGGCAACTTAACTGCAGGACCCGTAGGGGTACGAGCGCCGTCCTCAGGCCTCTGCGGCTTTAGGTGCCTCCAGCGCTGCCAGGAGACCTCAGGAGGAGCTAACTGCCCAGGGAAGTCCCCTGCCTTCAGGTGCATTTTGCAGCCCTCGCTGGGCTACGCACTGCTCAGTTACGCCACTGATAAGGTTGACACATTGGCAGTTCTCTGTTGGTTTTGCATACTCCCAATACCTCAAAATGAAATTTTTCATTTGGGGTGGAATGGAACATTTTATTTGGCACAAAACAAAAATATGTACTTTTATTTTTTAAACTTATTTTGCTATAAATTGAAACATTTTTTTTACTGAGCTGATTTACTTGTCCAAGTGAAACTGTATCAGGACAACTCCAGAAAGATGCTCCCATCAGATCAGGATGACAAGGCTCACGTCTCTGACACTTCCGCTGCTGTGGAAGTTGGAGCTTCCAGTTGCAATCTCATGGGAATTCCCTGCAAACCTTGGCTGAGATAAGTTGCTTTAACTGTAGAGTATGGCTTTCCATAAGCAGCGTCTGTTCCTCCGGAAGCTCAGCTACTGCTTCTGCCATGTGGTGGTTTCCAGCGAAGGCCGAGCAGTCCCACAAAGCAGACGGATGCAGAACCGTAATCGAGCTTAGAGTTAGAGGGGTGACAATGACTCCGTGTCGTGTCTGTCCCTCCCTGCCCTTCCTCTCGCACCAGCTGCTCTCGTTTTCCACACGGCAGATCTCAAGCACTAGCATGAAGAGGACGTGTGGATGTCCTGCTACCAATACCTGTAAGGGGACGCTTAAATCCACAGTAAGGCACATGGTAAGTGCCACGGGCTTTAAAATTGCTTCTGTGGTATTTCTAAGGTATCTGAGTCAAAGGTGTCTGAGGTGGCACTTCAGTAGGGTCAGGCGAGCCTATTCTTGCATGGTAAGGGAAAATGAGCTTGCACATGTAACCTTAGGTCTCTGGGGCTTAAGGACCTGAGACCATAACCTGAGCTGACCCTTGGAAATGCACCCACAAAGCCTGCGTGTAGCACGATTATCCAACGCAGGAAATGTGGTCTAGTGAATAGAGCAGGCGACTGGAAAATAGAAGATTTATCCTCTTCCCACTTCTGCCAGTAATTGACTGCAGGAATGTGGGTAAATCACTGTGTAGCCTCAAATCTGTCCATTGAATAGCTTTCTTTGGCTCTGCATCTGAGAAGTGTTGAGTTCAAAACACCTCTGTGTATACTTATACATATTGCAAGTAACTTTGCATAAATTATATTAAAGAGACTGCGAAAATAAGAGGGATTTGTTCATATCAAATGAAAAATAAACCCATTTCTGGTTAGTGGGGTTTTTTAGTGGATTGTCAGTCATTAGATGAAGACTAGTAGAATGTTGTGCTGGGTAGCTAGGAAAATTGCTCCTTTAATATATGAAATGAGATTTAAAAAGCAGAAATCAGTTGTATCTTCTTGTATATCAGCTTGTAGGAATTTCCAGAGCAGACACTTTCTGTGCTTCTTGCATTCCTGTTAGTAACTCCTTATAACTTTACCATATGAAAGACATCTTGAAACTTGTTCCTCTTTTTCTCTTTTTTTTTTTTCCATACTGAAAACTCCCCAAAAAGTTGTGAAATTTGCATTGTGCATAGCTTGCAGAATAAGGTCCTTGTTAGTAAAAAGTGTTGAGTGGAAAAGTAAATGCACGCTTCCTAAAATATAAATCTGAGATTTAAAATGGATTTGTACATCATTCTGTCATCCCCATGTCTTCTGAAGTTGAGGGAGCCTACAAAATTTAAATGATTAACCGGCGTTTCCAGACCGCTGGCCAAATGAGTCCTTACCAAATAGGAAGGTATGTGGGCAGTCAAAAGATTAATGAACCAGGTTTGTTTGGAGACCTCTGAAACTCTTCTTTGAGTTTGATTATTAGAATAATACTGCTTTTACTTCTGAAACTATGTGCTCAGGTTGCTTTGCAAGACAGACAGCTTTCTTTAAAAGCTCTGTTCAAGAGGCGTTAGTTCGGATCCTGCTGGTTTTATGCATTCATAAGCTCCAACGCAGTAAATGAAAGCATGTGGGAAAGAAATACCTGTTACCAGTCATTATCCTGAACTGAACTGTACTTAATGTCCCGGACCTTCGTGTTCTGCGTCTCTGTTGACCCTCTGCAATTTTTCCCTTAAAAAAATGCAAGCTGCTGGATTAAACTGCCGGCAGAGTCCGTGGTGCCTTAGCCGTGCGTTTGTTACATGGGAGAGTGGCAAAGCTGCCCCGAGCTTAGTCATGTAATGCTCCTTTTCTTTATGACATCTGATGGCTACATTATTTATTTAGCCTCCCCGTAACAAAGACACCATTGTACTTGAGTGTTGTGAGAGAAAGCAGAGAGCCTGCCTCTGCCTCCGCCGTGAAACTGTATCAACAGCCCCCCAGAATTCCTCCTTATTTATTTATTTTCCTTAGTGCAGAGAGAGGAGCACATACCTGATGACAAAAGCAGGCAGCAGCTGGTATTTCTGCTCTTCTGCGGGACCCTTGGCCCAGGGGACCCGTAATATCCCTCTCTATTTACTCCTCTCACATTCTGCAATGCCTGAAAGATAAACAAATGGATCACAATCGCTTGAGAATTGTTTATTATCATCCTGCACTACTCCCTCATGCTTAGTTACAAGTGCAATTCCATCAAAATGGAATTGCATCCAAATTCAACTTCAGTAATTACCTGTGAAAAAATAAAGCACAGAGCTTCTGACCAGTGAGACACTTCTTGAACAAAATGTCCCATATCTTTTCTGAACGCCCTTTCCCTTAGCCAGTATAAAGAATTGCAATCCGTGGAGTTCAGAAAGCATTTTGCCGGTGATGATCGGAGTCAATATCAGACCCAAAGTGGATTTGCATTAAGTCTGTGTTTCCTGGCTGTGTGTCGGATGCACGTTCGTATCTTTGATAGCCTTCCACCGAGGGTACACCCTCTGGTACAGGTGGTCGCAGGTCAGAGGGCCAGGCCTGAGCACCCAGAGTCCCGTTTGTGTGGGAGGGAGCTCCTTGGCAGGGTGCTCAGAGCACGAACCGTCGTGGGATGGGTTTCTGTCTCGCAAGAGACTCGTTATCAAGAGCGGTGCTTCACTGCACAAATAAATCTGTTACGGTATTTGTACAGGGCACAGTGGCATTAATAACACTAAGGTAAAACAAAAATAGAGCTCTTTTGAAATGTATACAAATTAATCAATAGACGTTACTATGTTTAGTATCAGCATACACAAAATGAGGTTTAGACATTAGGAGGAAGTCGTAAATGTACTGGCAAACTTAATGTGTTTTTCTTCGGGGGATGTTAAATCCCAGCTTCTTAAATCCAGCCTTTGCTAACGGAGAGCTGCTAGCCTGCACAGCATTTACCTCAGCAACTTTTGCACTTAAACCATTTGAAGAGTTTCCAGCCTGTGGCCCAGGGATCACCGGTAACCTGTGAGCCATGCTAAATGAGGTTCAGCTGGTTCGAGAAACCAGATTGAACAGTAAAACTGAAACCATTGCATGTTCACCCAGGCTGGTGCAGCCCGTTGCTTAAGACGCTGAAGCGTCCCCGTTGTGTCTGATACAGTGTATGGTGTTCGCTAAAGACTCTTCCCTGGGTTCAGGGAGTTCGGTCACCAGCCGTATAGCATCTAAATGTGCTTAGAGCAGAGTTTCAGTTGGGAAACGTGTTCAGCTTAATATCATTTTATTTTTTCTGAGGATGCTTTCAAGTATGATTTGATTGTTCTAACCTAAAGATCCACAATTATAATATATATTTCACCAGGGACAAATCCTGTAACCTGACTTGGTCAAAAATCCTAGTGGAGGATTATGTGACTATAAGCATGGCTGTGCTTTCCCAATGCAAAGCATTTGGCAGCAGTACTGATTTAAGGTAATTCTTGGCATCTGCGCTTGCTTTTTCCCCAGAGCACAGCTGCTTGTTTCTGCTTGACACTACGGCAGAAGCTCCATGCGCTGCAACCGCCTCTGTTGCTGCAAAGGGGGAAACCAGCCTTAGCAGGAGCAGGAGCAGAGGAAGCTTCTGTAAGTTACTTTGGCTGCAGAGCATTTTCTATAAAATCAGGGCCTGAAGGAACACAGGGATGTCTGCCTTTGATCCAGGGCACATCTTTGGGACTTAAAATAGTGGTATTGGCTTCGTATTGCATTTTATCTATAAACTGCTACCAAAAAAATTAACTACATATTAGGAAATGCTGGAAAACTATCGATTATGTTTGCTGTAATATCATGCAGAAGGATTAACTCCCATAGGAATTATTGTGTTGTGGTAAAAAATAATGAGCGTTTGTCTATAACAACCCTGTCCCAGTCTTCTGCCCCGCTAACCAGTCTGGTTACTCGGTAATGCAGCTGCGTCTGTGAAGTCTGGGGGTGATGAGGGCTCTCAGGGATACTGTTTTGTCTGTTAGGCTGCTGTTATTTGCATGGTATGGGTGGATAAAACCCAGGATTTCTGTTTTTCCTTTCTATCTTTGCCACCATTGACCTAGTTGTTGAAGCCAGTAGCCCTGAGCAGCCATCTGTATCCGCGCTGATGCCAAGTAATGAAAATAACATCGCAAGGTAATCGCCCGCTGAGCGATCAGAGGGTCCCATGGGTGGGCGTGCTGTGTTTGCACTGCTCCCCCCTTTGGGTTTCGCTTCCCAACACCATCACCAGTGGTGATGACTGAACAGCCGGTATGCTGGTGGCTGAGCCAGGTACGAGCGAGGTTTCACTTGTTCCTGATGCACTGCAATGTTTTTAATCGGTGGGAGCAGCTGGAAGTTCTCTCTTTTTGGGGTCTCTCCTTTGCAAATCGCTCAGTCCTCTTTAGGCATGTTGCTGCACTGATGCTGAGCAGGGCTGTGGTCAGCCCTCGGCTCTCCGGAGCACCTTCTTGCTTCCCGTGCTAAGCGGCCACACCGCTCTGCCCCAGCAGCGACTGCATTTGAGGACAGAGCAAAGGGCAATTATTCAGCCCAAATCTGCAGCGCTCCATGCGAAGGCAGTGAGAAGGTTTAGTTGTTGATACTTGCAGAATGTAGCCTTACTGTGACAGCCGGGGCCTTGAAGGAGCCCCAGCCTGTGTGTATAACTTACTGACTTCTTTGCCAGGTAACTGGTTTATGATTTAGGAGGAGCATTTGGAGGCATGCGATTTATATTTTGAAATACTTTCACGATTAGTGTATGCTGTTATTGTAGGCATGATGCCGTGCAGTATTTTAAGTTACCGGTAAAACTTATGCTGGTTTAGGGGCTGGGGCCCTGCGGTACTGTGCCACCAGGGCCATTTCGCTGAGGCTTTGCTCTGGTTTGTGAGGTTTCAGCTGAGTTGCTCTGAACTATTGCTGACGCCCCGCCACGCGGAGCCGTTCAGCACTGCCGGGTTAAGAGGAAAACTGCGTTTGTTCCTGGGAGCCTCTCAGTTTGTAATGGATTTATCCTCGCAGCAGTGTGGCAACAAGTGGTGTTTGTGCCCACTTTACATGTGAGGGATGCCTGGCGGTGCGTTTCTTTTAAGGGTGTTCGAACTTGGTATATCTTTGATGTCTGTGAAGCTCTTGTCCAGAGTGATCGGGAGAGGGAGTGTGGGCTCTGGGCTGTGTCCGGAAAAGTTTCAGACACCATCTCGACCCCAATGCGTTCTAACGCCTTAAGGATACCTCGTCCTGGTACAAGGGCCAGAGCTTGCGAGGATCCGTGGCAAATCCAGGAGCTAAACCAAACTCTCCAGAGTTGATTGCTTAGCTGCTGAGTTTTGCTGTCCTGACGATGCTGGGAGATGCAGGAATTAATGCCTTAAGCTTTCAAGGCGTGGGATGATAAAATGATGGCTTGGGCTTTCTGTATTTTCTCTTTTCCTTGCGGTACATTTGAACCTCTGTTACCCACGTAGGACTAAGCTCGGATTTCTGTCTGCAGCGCTTTAACCACCAGCCATCTCTGACAGAGCTGCACAAAACTTACTGTCCCGAAGGAAGCTCGCAGCCCCTGCCGTGTGCACAAAACACGAGCGGTGTCTCCAATTGTTCCCCAACAAGAGCTCGGTGACCTGGGAGGGGTTGTCCAGTTCTGTGTTTTTCCTCCCAAGCAGGCAACGCATAGCGCAGCATTTACTTCTCGTTTCTCGGGCCGTTTGAAGCGGTCCCCTCGCCTCCTGTTTCAGAACACTTGCCTCCATCAGATAGCGAGTCCCGGCTTTGTGGGAGCACTATTACATGGGGTGGCTAAACGTGGAGCTAGTTACTGAGTAACTCGCAGGAGCCCTTCTCTGCGCTCAGCTCACACACGGTGCTGTGCTGGGTTGTGTGTGTGTGTAAGTCAGGCTGAGGGCTGGCCCGCTCGTGTACGCGATTTAGAAGAGGGCTCAGGTTGTTGCTTGCAGAAACTCTCAGACGTGGGCTGAGCAAACCAGCAGCGAGCTGCGTTCCGACAGCTCCCGTGTCCTGCTGTGCCCAGGGGAGCGGGAGGCTGAATCTGGATCCTGCCGGAGAACGTTTTGCTGCTTCTCGCTAACTGGAAACTGAATCTAGCCACTAGCATGTAGATTATTTTTTGTAGGAAGCTTGGAAGAAACTCCCGTTTTCTCCCTGGGAGACTACACATAAGAACAAATGGGAGAGTTGTTGCCTGGATGACACTGGCCAGTTGGCAGCTTAGTTTGAGGAAAAAATAGTGACATAAAATCAGCTTATTTTTTAAGGCCAGCTGGAAACTAGTCAGAATTCATCTCACCAGATAAGGATGTTATAAAACACAGTATCAGACTCCAGCAAATGTATTTGGAGGCAGGAAGGAATTTACTGCAGAGGCTTGAGGTGATTCAGAGTCACACAAAGTAGATGAAAGCCTCAGTCTCTGCCTTCTGTGCCATTTCACAAACAAAGCATTTCAAAAATAAAAGTTTAAAAAAAAAAAAAAATCCCAAACCTGCGGCACATAAAACACAGCCTCAGTGCTTCCTTGATCTGCCTTGATGTTTATCATACAGCCCTTTTTCTCTGCTCCTCTGAAAGCAGCACTTAATTCTTTAAGAAAATTCAATCTCCCTGCTTCCAGCGGGACTAATTGGCCCTTGTCTCGTGGCACTCCTCGGCTGCCGCGGAGCCGAGCCCGGGAGCGCGGTCCCCAGGGAAGGGCTCTGGGCCGGGTGACAAACTGGGCTGGGGACAGCAGGAGCCCGCTCTGGCAGTGACATCCCAGGGGCAGACGGAGCAGCGCTGGCTCCGGGAGGGCGAGGGCTCTGCCTGCTGCGGCCTCGGCAGCCTCTGCGTGGAATTTTTTGGCTCTGCCCACGTGGGAGCCGCGGCCACGGCCCAAAAGGCTCGGGCAGAACAAGCGCTGCCGTTAATAATTGACCGGTGAGATAATGAAATAGCCGTGCCTGCTGTTTGCTGTTCTTTCTTTTCCACCGTGGCTGTAACACTCTGCACGACGGAATGTAATAAACCAAAGGGCGATTTCCACAGGCGAGGCAGGGGAATCGTGCGTGGACGTGGCTTTGGAGCCTGTGATGTGCCCGGGGCTGCCTGCTGCCTCTGAGGCGTCCCGGCCACGTGGCGGCCAGGTAAGTGACTGGGGAAATCGCCTCTTTGGCACTCTGCAAGTTAATTGATTAATTGCTTCTTAATCTACAGATAAGTGCGTGTGTTTGGGGAGGGAGAGAGGTTCTGCGAAACGCAGACTGCAGACCTTGGAGGGCCCCAGGGCGTCTGTTGTGCTGGCTTGCTGTCCCCGGGCTCTCTGCACAAGCAGATGTCCTTTCATCCGGACAGTGCCCACGGCAGCGTGTCCCGGAGCAGCTGGGGGATGCAGATCCAAGGACCCAGCTTAGTGCAGCGTTTGTACGATGTCTGTACGTGGTTTGAGCGCTGCCAGATGCACCTGGCCGTGCCCACGGCCAGGGGTGTCTGTGGGCATCCCGGCAGCAGCGGGCAGGGCTCTCTGCAGAGCGGGGCACAGAGCACGGACCCCGGGGTACGGGGGCTGGCAGAGCTGCTGGCTGTGTGCGAGGAGGGCGATTTGAGACCCACCAGCCTGTGGGAGGTGGCAGGGGAAGAAGGGTGATGTTGGAAGGCAGTGTGTGGAAGTGCCGTGCTTTCTGTGGATCCTTGTTCCCTGCCAAGGACTAACTCAGGTCTCGGGTTGCTTCCTGAGCAGCATCTGCTGCCTAAGTCCGTCAGCTCCCATCCAAAGGCATCTTTCCTGTAGCAGTCAGCAGGGAAACGGATGAAGAAGCAAGAAATGTCCTGGAAAATATTAAAACCATGCTTTGCGATGTTGAACCTGGGCTCCAGAGCAGCCTCGGGGCCGTGTGTTTACACACAGCCTCCTGAGCACCAGGGCTCAGCCTGCGCATCCCGGAGTGAAAGAGGTGAGGCTTTCACGGGGTGCTGCTCGCTCCTCGGGAACGCACGTTCTGCGTGTTTGCCGAATAAAGGACGTCTGGGTCTGTGTTAAATGCTCTGAGCATTGCCTTTTTTCCCAGAGTGAGCTCAATATGTGCTTTCCCCAATCCCTTTCCTAATCACCTCCTGTCAATTTTGCGGCATCTGTCTGAAAACTGTTCGCAAAGGTAAGCGAGCATTTAATTTCTGCCTGGGATCGCGAGTAACTTGCGTTCCGCCATCAAACCTGTGCTAATATAACTGGCAGGTATTCCCAGATCAGCTTCAGCTCCTAATGGTTTCTCATGGTTTGTTATGGAAACCAGCGATAACAGTGTTTAGTGTGACTAAGAGTAAATGCTTGCGAATTTTGTCCAAATGAAAGATATGGGAAAATACTTGAATGCAAAATGCTTGCCAAAGGAATGGGCCGGTCTGCTATGCTATGTTTCCCTTATATGCTTTGTGTTTTTCTTTTATTCCGATGGAATGCTCTGTAGTAACTGGATAATACATTTCGGTCTCCCTCAGCCCAGCGGCAGGCACAATTATGGCTGACGTCTGGATAAAGGAGACTGAGCACAGGCATCTTCTGGAAAGGAATAGTTTCAGTTTCTTATGTCAAAATAAGAGAGTTTAAAAGCTAATCTTTTTTAAAAATCAAATTAATTCATCATATGAAATTTGTATACAAGAAAATGGAAGTGCTAATACTGTTGGCTAATTATATTTCATACTGGCAGTGTGCTACGAAAGAATGGGACAGCTGCGTGCTTTACTGAGGCCAGCAAGTTCCCACAGAAATTCATTTGTGGGTAGCAGAAGTGCTTAGGAGGCAAGATGCTGGGTTCCCTTCCCAGAGCAGGACTTCGTAACAGTTTTGTGGTGAGGCACAAGGTAGCACAGCAGTGACGGTGTATGACTGCATCTGCAGAATAAACTCTGCCACACAAGGAGGAAAGTGCCTCGGGCAGGCTGAGAACAAACTCACCTGGCCTCAGGGCCGTTCAGCTCCGTGTCGCCGAGGCCGCTGACCCTTTGCCGAAAATGTGGTTTTCTGCTCTTGGTTGTCTTAGACGTATTGGGAGTGTGTGTGAGGGGTGTGAGAGCTCCGTATTCAGTTTGAATTCTCTTTTGTGTTTCCTAGGATGTTAATAACCTAATCCGTAATGAGCTTGCACGTGTACAAAAATCAACAGAATCATTAGATTTTTTTCTCTTAAACTTTGAGCTCATTAGAGTCTCTAGTTCTTTGATGCTCTTGAATATTTTGAGTCTGTTCTTGGATGATAAACTTGTGGGATTAAATGAGCTCAATCAAGCAATAAGAAAAAAAAAGGAAAATTGTAGTGAAAGAAGAAAGGATGGAATGGGAAAGATTGGAAAGACACTCACGTGTTTGGGCTGAAGCAGCGATTTCTGACAAAAGCTGTTTTTTGTGAAGTGCTTTCCGATGCAGAAACAAAGAAGGTGTTTGGTGTTTAGTAGATTAGGGAGTGATGACGATGGAAGCCAGGAGACATTTTTGAGGCTGAGTAAAGAAAGTGGATTTGAGGACAATGGGGAAGTATGCGGGGGTGCCTGCTCTAATGAGAAGGTCAGGCTCTGCTGGGCGCTCAGACGAGGTCTCTCTGCCCGGGCTGTGAAGGATTGCTAAACCTGACCTTCCTCATTAAATCCTTGGTCAGAGATGGGGCCGTGGCTCCCAGGTCCAAGATAATTTTATTTGGGCTGCAGTCTTTTTTCAGCCGAGCAGTCGTGTTACTCAGAGGACAGATGTGTCGGCAGCGAGGTGCCCTCACCTTGCAGGAGATGTCTGCAGGGAAGGTGTGTGACCGACCGGCTCGAGGCCAGGCAGAGTTTCCGTGCCCATCGGTAGGAGACCGGTCCTTCCGCGGAGAGCGAGGCAGAGCTGGGTGAGGGCGTTTAGGAAGATTTATTCACACGCAATGAAGGGATCTTGAAACGCGTTATTATTTTCATCTTCCTTGAAATTGCTCGGGACGTTTTCATTGCTCCAGAAAGCCAGAGGTCTGTGTCTGTGATTTCACTTGAAATGTTTACGTTTCTCAAACTGTGGTGAAATTTATTAATGTGCACATGAGTCATAAACCTCCTCTAAATCCCACTTAGGCTCTGTCTCAATAACGTCTGACACTTTGACTTTCTTTGGCTCCCAGTAGCAGGAAGTTTCCCACTGGGCCCGTATGAGCCAACCCTGCAAGTTTGTCTGTGGGTTTTGATATACGGCATCCCTGGCGGCTGTTAGGCAGCTACCTGCACGGTCGTGGAAACTGCACTAAATCAGGAATCCGTTTTTTAGAGACTTCAGACATCTTTGAAGAAAAATACAAGTTAGCAAAGGTGTATTTTCCAGTCATCCAAAGGGGGTGCCATCTGCTGTTTTCTCTTATGTTGCTCTCCTGTAAGACAAGTTTGAGACCTAAAGTCGAAAGTTCTAGTTTACAAATTAGAAAAAGAAGGGCGATAAAGCTGAGAGTGACTTTCAGAGATGCTGGCACGGGGACAACCGTACAGACACGCTTCCCTGGATGTGGTGTCCTTCTCCTTCCCTCACCCTTTATCATGTGAAAGCGGTGGAATTTGAAGACTTCAGACCTTGGTCTGGAATTTCCGCAAGTTTCACAGTGCGGCCAAAGGACCGATTCTCGCTAAGATGCGGCGTGTCTGGAGAGAAGAGAGATGGGCACTGGGACTGCGTGGGTCACCCGTGTCGTGCGTGAGCGTGGATTTCTGCCCGGGGTGGCGATGTGGGAACCGTGAGTGCAGCTGCAGAGCAGCACCCTGGTGCCCCCCGGGATGGCCGGGGAGCTGCCTGCTGAAGCAAGGGTACCACGGATGTGTTTTGGTAGCAGTTACATCTCGCGGCCCGTGAAACGGACGGATCAGGTGCTGCAGTCTGTGCAAGTGATTGGAATCTGAAGAATTTGGGCTAATATTTACACGAAGTGTTTGCCCTTTGATAAGCAGCGGGTCATTCACAAACATGAACATGACATAATATCGGCAGGTTGGTCGCAGAGCTCGCTTTGCGTTTCACACACTTGTCTGTTTTGTTCTTCAGAGAACAGTTGCATGTTGTAGTTTGATACAGGTTAATAGCTGTGGGGCTCTTGCCTTTATTTCCACGGAACCATTTGTCTAAAAAGGGCAGTTTTACGGAAATTGCCTTAGTAAACTTTATTGGAAGTGAACAAATGAACGTGGCTGTGACAATAGTATTTTTTCCTACTATTATCACGGTAAAAACTTGGAACGTATCTTGTTTTGGTACATCAGACATCATTATCTTGGCCCAGAGAGTGCCCAGCCTAGTGCCCACAGCACCCCCCGGGTTTTGTTTGGCCTCAGCCCCCGGCCTGCTGTGCAGCAGTAGCCGATTGCCTTCCCTGTTGAGGTCCCGATTCTCTTCCGTGCTTTTGTTCGCCTCATCTCCTTGTCAAATCTACAGAGCAACGACTTCATGTTCTGTATTTGCAGGCTGCTTTGCATAGAGGGCTGTGCTCCGTGTACAGGCTCCTGGGCAGAACTGCGGTAAATACAATAAATAAAGGGATGGAAGTCAAGCCTTTTGAAAACAAAACAAAAGCCAAGCCAAAACAAAAAAAGCACCTTTGTTTGGATCTTAATAGCTGTTAGGGGCTTTGTTACTTTCCTTGGGCGTCTGGGATGACACAGCACACCTTCCTTCATCTTCCTTTGTTCTGTGTCTTTTGTTATATGCCCTTTGTTCTGACACACCTTTAATTCTACGTTTTTCTTTTTGCTTTTGGAGGTTTACAATGAAAATACTGAGAGCTTGTCAGGAATGTTCGCTCTGTGTTACAGGCTTGCCAGGGCACTTCTAAGACCCAGAAGCAGTGTGGTCCATGAGGGTGCTCTACCACCTACCAGCTGAGGAGAACAATAACATCATTGTTTGACTTTTTGCTTCCAGAGCTCAGGAAACATCTTTCCAAATAGGAATGACGAGTAGGATGGTAGGTTTTCCCTAAGATGTGTTTCATTATCGTGTTGTTTAAGTTTTAGTGGAGACTTCTGGAGCTCAGTGCATCACGTCAGTCCTTATTATTTCTGTCGCTTCAAGGATGTGACATTGCCGACTTGTACGTAGACTGAGCAGACACGCAAGATCAGAGCCATGGCAAGAATGGGAGCAGAGGGCACCAGAGTGGAGAAGAAAGTTCTCTGGCCTATCTGGCACTTCTCTGCTGTCCAGGAGGAAAGGCTGCAGGTAGCTCAGACGAGCGGCTGCCAGGGAGGAGGGAACGTGCTGTGAGCTGCCATCTCCTCCTGCGTCCTGCTGCAGGCACGACTCGGCGCTTCCTGCTGCTTTTTCCAAGCCAGGTGGTCACACCTTCAGCTTCTAAGGTACAGAAATAGTTTCCTGTTATTTCTGGTATTGTCATAAAACCCTGAGACACAAATTCCACTCTTTGTTGCTGCGCTCGCTGTAAATTGCAAGCAGAGGTAGCTGGAAATAACGAGGGGGAAAGGTTCTTAGGAAACACTGCTGTAGCAAATCACGAGAGCTCTGTCACTGATGCACGTAAAACCGCAGCACAACTGTTATATAAATTCTATGCATAGCTGCGGAAAGTCAGAGCCAACTTCTGGCTGTAAATCAGGGCAGCTCCATTAACTTCAGTGGAACGGTGCCAGCACATCCCAGACAAAGCCTTGGCCCGGCCTATTCATAGCAGTCGTGGGGGAATCGAGCTGCTTGGAGAAGGTCCACTGGAATAAAATTTTGATTAAAAAACGGAGATAAAAGTGACAGAGGAATCTGCCTTCTGGTTCTCTCGTGGAATGTGGCTCCCACAGGGTTTCATCCTGTGCAGCTCCCAGCGCCTCCAGGTACACCCAGGCTCACAGAGCTCACCGAGCGTTCACTCTCTCATCTGCTTTTCTTTCTTGATGGGTTCAGAACATTCAAGGCTTTCCTTATGCCAGATTTCTAAGGTTTTTACTTCCATAAATTCTTCAGTACGCCGATGAAAAGCATGGGAAATTTCGCCATCAGCCACTGAGGCTTTGTGTTTCCTATGAGACAAATTTCACGGCTGCATTTTAGATCATCTCTAGGGAGAGAGAAAACTTCAAGTGTCCATGAGTTGATTTCTTACTGAAATTTCTGAAAGAGCCTGGCAGAAGTTCCCACTTCTTGGTGGTATGCTCCCTTCATTTCTCAGAAACTAGTTAATTTATTTGCTGTGCCCCACAAGTCCAAGTTCCCTTTATAGATTAACTTGTGTATTTTGGCTTCCATTCACCTCTTCCCTTGGCTCAAAATGAATGATACCAGGACTGTCTTTGAAACAAGGCAGGAATGTGAAGGTTTTTGATTAAACGGCGGCATCACCGCTGGAATCTCCCCGCCAGCTTTACGAGGCCCCGCTGCAGATGCATGTTATTGGGAACGGCAGGCGAACCTGTGGGGAGTTCCACCTTTTTCAGGAAAACAGACATGCGATATTTAGTTGGTAGGACTTGGAGACAGTTTGCGTTTCTTCAGAAGGTGTGTCACTGTGTAAGGTAAGTGCAGCCGTGTAGCTGCAAAACCTTGTGCTGTTTCAGTGAGGGCCACGTCCGTCCGAAGGAGAGCCAGGTGCTGACGCAGGGCTGTGAGCATTTCTGGAAGCACAACCGAAAGTCACTTTGAAGCTTCAACCTGCCAGGTGTGTGTTGTATTCAAGTACCTCCAGGATTAGGCAGCACCTGAGCTGGGGTTTTCAACCTCTCAGACTTATTTCTAGACAGATTCAGAAACTAGCTTTGAATCCGGCCCTTGATGCTTTGTAATTGCAGTGAGAGGACATCCTCTAATTATGTATGTCATCTTTTAGATTTAACGAAGATCTCAAAAGCTCGTGTTATTGAAGACTGAGTTCCTCCGTTTGTGACAGAGGAATTGATCATTTCAATATCCTGATAATTGCTGAAGCCATCTAGCTACTCTGAACGCTGTTTTCAGGTTCTCATCACCAACATGTGTGTGATGCTCTGCCTGGTCTCCCAAAGTGCAGTTGGGATCCTCCCACTGAGTCTTTTTCACATCTCTGTTTTTTTATTTGTTTTATTTTAGGATCCTCTGAATATTATTGGAATGTGACTGCGGTGCAAAATGTACTTTTTCAACAGCTCAGCTGTGGACATCTAATCAGACCGTTTCCTGGAAAGGCTTCAACATGGCTCTGTCTGGGAATGAGATAGAAAGATGGACTCATGGGCAAGGCAGCCGAATTGGAGAGCTGGTGGAGCCCGCAGCCTCCCCTGACAGCAGTCGGCTGTCGCCAGTGACATCCCTTGGCAGCTCGGACCATCTCCTGCAGCTCCCTGGAAGAGCAGACTCTGCTTACAGCTCTTTCTCAGGGGGATCAAACGTTCCAGAGTATCCCACCCCATCGTGCTATGGTGAACACTGCTCTTTGCCTCCCGAGCAGGTACCGTACATGGACTCAGAGTATGTAAGAGGCATTTATAATCTCAGCGCAGCAAACTCTGATCTCAGATGGCTGCATCCACACAAGGCACCAGACCCGAGCATCCGTGGCATCTCTCACAGCGCTGGGCTCGCGGGGGGCTGTGGAAGCACTCCTTCCCCCGGGGCTTCCAGCCAGGGACCGCTGCCCCTGGCTGCACCGCCACCCTCTCCTCCTGTGCGACTCGACAGCTTCAGGGTCGCCAGACACCTTGAGAACACGAGAGGGAGACGTGACTCTGGAAGTCTCAGCGAGGGCAGTGCGCAGCCAGCTCACGCGGACGTGTCGTGGAGCCAGAACAGGGATGAAATCCCTGAGCCAGACGCAGCGGCAGCCGGGAGAAAGACTGTGGAACACAAAGGCTGGTGGTCTGCTGGTTGTACAGACGGGGCGTCTGTATCAAAAGGTCAGGGGCTAACGACAGAAGAAAATGCAGAGAGGAGCCCAGCCCAAAAACCTGTGAAGAGAAGTAATCCCCATGTTTTCAGCAGGCCGTCTTCATTCATTTTTCAAGAATATTTAAGGACTGACTCTGTGGCTAATGTCTCTAAAATTTTTTCTGCTTATAATTCAGCTCATGCTCACAAAATTCCTGACGAGATGAACTCCAAGCCCTATCCTTCAGGGCATGCCAGCCCTCGCACAGTTAATGATACACAAGAAGACAAACAGTACCCCTGCAGCGTGCGCAAGCCAACTTTCAGAGAAGCAGATCTGCGAAGCGTGGTGCCAGAACCCAGCCGGTGGAAAGGGTCCTTGCTCTGCGCTCAGTGCCCGCTCCGCGCCGAGCTGCGTTCAGACTTGGGTCGGGATGTGTTTGAGGACGTTTGTGACTTAAAATACATGGAGAATGCTCTTCTAACTAAAAGTGCATCCAGGAAGCTGAACAGTTGTAGAGATGAAAATCAGTGCTATAACTACAAAGGAGAGATCGGGAGCGGTGCTGGGGAGCCACTCCTGAATCCCCAAGCCAAACCACAGAAACCATCGGTGTCCTGCAGCTACCACGCTGCAGAGTCAGCTGGTGCCGACCAAACAGCTTTGCTCAGACCAAAGGAGGATTCCACATCACAATTTTTAAATGAAGTCAGGAACGAAAAACAAGCCAATAACAGCAGTCCTGAGCTCAGCATGCACCTAGAGCAAGAGGAAGCTCCTGCTCCCTATCAGAAATATCAGCCTGAACTTCAAAAACAGCTCTCGAGAGAGCTGCGGGACGATCTTGCTGGTGAACAAATAAGCAGACAGACGACTCCCATGCTTTACTACCTTTCTGGGGGAAAAGCCACCAACATCCTGCACCACCACAAGCTCGCCCAATGTCGAGAGGGCTCAAGGAGCTCACCAGAGGAATTTCCAACAAGCAGCCAGGCTCCCTCGGTGCGGAGTGTAGAGATACAGAGGGAAAGCAGCCAGCGCCAGCCAGCCAGCCAGCCCCACCAGCGTGCCGATGACGGTCTGAACGAGACTGAAGATCTCGTTCTCGGGAGTCCTGCTTCATCCATGGATGAGAGTTTCAAGAATGACTACAGAGAGAAACTTAAAGTGGCTCAGAAAAAGGTTCTGAGAGAAACCTCCTTTAAAAGAAAAGACTTACAGATGAGTTTGCCTGTTAGACTAAGACAGAAGCCCTCCAAGAGGCCTTCAATCGAACACCTGAGATCTTTCTCATTATCCGGTGCACATGAGGAAGCCAAACTTGCTCCTTGTTCCCCCTCTCATCTAGAATCCTTAGAAAGTTTCAGAAGAGATGGAGAAATAAAGAGGCCACAAAGGGGTCAAACAGGGGGAAGGAAAAGGGAAACAAAAGAGGAAAAGAAACTGTGTTATTCTGAGCCTGAGAAACTCGATCAGCTCGCAGACAAGGAAGTCCCGTGGAACCAGGTCAGGGGTGAAAGGACTGAGCCGGACACAGAGGCAGCCAGGAGAAAGACCCTGGAAAACAGAGGGAGGGCACTTTCCAGCTCAAGTATCTCCCGGACGGAGCTGAAACAAATCCAGCACACCGCGCTTGTTGAATACATGGAACGAAAGATTAGCCAAAGACCAGGAGGCGCGCAGCACGTCCCGCTGCATAAGCCGCCCCTGCAGAAGAGGCCTTCGCTTCCTAAATGGCCTCCTGGCAAGGCTTCCAACCCCAGTGGGAGCAGGAAGATGCAAAGCGATGAGGTTTTCTGCCAAGCGTTCTCTGAAGAACCACCACCAGATGTTTTCCCCCCTCCGAGTGTGGCCAGCAGATGCGGCCCCGGCTCTGCTGCTGGGCCGGTGTCCTCGGAGCCCAGCCCCTGTCCTGCAGCCGTGGGGAGCCGCGGCCCTGAGCAGGCACCGGCCGAAAGCCTCCCTGGGGCTGGTGCTCCTGCTGCTGCCCCGGCTGCCGGGAGGCCCGAGTCAACGCCTCCTGCCGCCCAGGTGAGAGGGGCTGGGACAGGGGCCGCTCTGAGAGAGAGAACGGCGGGCAGTTCGTGTGAAAAACCGCTGAACAGCAGGAATGGGGACGAAGGCTTCATTTTTAACACGTGGTAGAGAGATGAAAGGAGTCATGGAGAAGGCACGCTTGCTTAATCTGTAGGAAGTGCTGTGTAGTGGTTGGAAAGCAGAGCGAATGCTCTGTTTTTTTGCAGTGTGCCGGAGAATTAATTAGGGGAGATTTTGAAGAAGTGCTACCAATTTTGATGCATTAATGATAACAATTTGTTATTCTCAAGCATTATGTAAGGAAGCATTACAAGCAGCAGACAAACAACGTGTGTGAAGAGCTGCAGCGATTGCGTAAGGGTGGGAACTGCAACGGCCGACTGAGCAGCGTGCTCGGTCCGGGCAGAAGCACTCGTGTGCAACAAGTGTGCAGTTTTAAAAAGGGGTGGGGGGAAGGCTTCTAGCTAAAGCCTACCCTTTGGGAAGTTCCTGAAATGGCTGAAAACCAGCTAGAGACCTGCCCATCGCTTTGCTTCTGCTGTGCTCTGCAATCACAGCCCGGGAATTCAGGAACCTTTTTGGCTCCTGAATTTGAAGGACAGTGGCTGTCAATGTTGTTGCAAAAGGGAAGGAAAAAAAAAGGTGGTCAGAAAAGGAATACTCTAATATGCTACTGAAATTACCCAACTGAAGAGACTCCTACCAACAGTGGCCACCTTCTGAGTTGTTGTGGGGGTTGGTGAGAGTAGAGCCTGTGCTTTGTTGCTAGCCGCTACTTGGTTTTCTAGGAAAAATAGGTGGATGCTACCTAGAAAGAGTCTAATGGCGTTAATAAAAAGAGACGGACAAACTTAAAACACCAAACAAACAAAAAAACCCAACAAAACACCACCTTGCTGAACCTACTCAGCTGTTGGCTGCTGCTCCTGGGGATAACAGACAAGGGCGTGAAGCCGAGGCAGCCGCACGGTGCGAGTAGCGGTGCCGTTCTCGTTTGCAGGGCGCGGACAGATGGGCCAGCGGGGCCGTGTCACCGTCTCAGCCTCGTGAGAGCTGCCTCGGCATCCCCAGGTAAGGCTGCGCGGGGCACGGGGGCTGCCCCCTCGGTTTCTGCCGTGGGCAGCCGGAGCGCACCGCGCCCTGCGCCCGGGGAGCGCCTCCGGCCCCTGGGAGCGCAGCTCCCCCGTGCGACCTCCGGCGAAAACGGCAGCTGGGGGGGCTGGGGTAGGTCCAGCCTTAAGACTTTAATAAACAGAGGAAGCTGGAAATGTGATGGCGGTTACTTGTAGCTGCTTAAACGGCCTGCAAAAGCATCTGTTGTAGAGGAAGCGTCTCAAATAGAAAGGAACTTCTGTCTTTGTTCTTACAGTTTCCACGATCATGTGGAAGATGGATGCCAGAATCACAAACAAGACAGTGAGGTAACTGGACACTCTTGTCAGGATGCCGAGGGACTAGCTCCTGAAACCTCTATTCCTAGCTCAAGAAGCAGCAGCCAGGAAGATGCCCAAGTGGAAAAGGAATGCGGAGCTGGATCTCCGAATGGCAGTGCTTTAACGAAGTGCCCAGAGCAGCAGCTAAAGGCAAGTGATGCTGCAGTGCCTCAGGAGAAAGGAACGTGCTGCCACGCATCACCGGCTCAGTCTCACCGAGGAGACAAAGACGCACCCAAAGGTTTATTTGCAAAGGAAGCAGCCGTGCTCAACAGCCAAGAAGATATTCTGCAGGAGAGAGAGACAAATCCGTCCAAAAGGAGACTGTGGTCTGCTGAGGACCAGCGATACGAAGAACTTGCGATGGAGATCGTTGCCAAAGACAGTTCTCTGGTTGATATTCTCATGCCTTACCCGGTGAGAAAAAATGCTCTGGACCTGATGGAGGGTCTTTTTCCTGTTGATGTTTCCATGCTGGATAAATCACACAGAAGAAAGGCAGATGTACAGCATGCGCAGGGGAACGAGTAAGTAGACCAAAACAACTGACTACTAGTTTAAGGTCGTATGGTGCATGAATATTATGTATATACCGGTGCTAAGAAGACTTGGGGATTTTTTTACACTTGGTTTGTTACTGAACTATTTTAGTTTTCTGATTTATATGTCAAGAAATACCTGAGGCTATAAGTGCGTAATGGAAGAAACCTGGAGTAAACCACACCATGATAGCTGCATGCAAACAAACAAGCTGCGTGCATGGAAAGCAAGAGAAATCAGCAGGCTGTACATTAGTAGATGGGCATTTGAGGTATGACAAATTTAACCCAATTCTGCCAGGGTAAATTTGCTGCTGTTCAGCCAGGCCGTGTGGCTCCCACACCACGCCTTTTACAGATTTTGCAGATCGAGGCGTTCAGCAGATTCGTCCACTCCTGAGCCCGTGGGAGTGGGAGCTGGGGCTGCACATAAGGCCAGGAGCCGGCCCGGAGGTCCCTGCTGCTGAAGGTGGCAGGAGGCGCTTTGGTGGCCATGCTGATGTGTTGTCAGCAATGTGCTGAGCTGGGTGCATCAAAGCCAGTAAGAGACCTTATTGAAAGGGACTATGATAATCCCGGGCTACAATTTTTTTTGCTCTGCATCTTTTAAAATGTTAGAAAAGTCCCTGCTGTGGGATGAGAGAAAGGTGATTCGGAAGTAGAGATGCATAAAACCAAGGGCATAATCATAGAATGGTAGAGGTTGGAAAAGATCTCTAAGATCATCTGGTCCAACCTTCAGCCTAGCGCTGCCAAGTCCCCCATTAAACCATTCACAAAGCACTGCATTTACATGTTTTTTGAAGACCTCTAAGGATGGTGACTCCACTACTTCCCTGGGCAGCCTCTTCCAATATTTCACAACCCTTTCAGTGATTAAATTTCTCCTAATATCCAACCTAAATCTCCCCTGGTGCAACTTAAGGCCATTTCCCCTGGTGCAATAAGGTCTCCCCTGAGCCTCCTTTTCTCCAGGCTAAACAACCCCAGCTCCCTCAGCGCCCCTCAGACTTGTTCTCCAGACCCTTCACCAGCCTCATTGCCCTTCTTTGGACACGATGTTCATGAACAGAACTCTAAGTGTTTGTCACAGGTGTTTATTTTCTGTACAAAAAGCAGGAAAAGCAATGGAGACGTGCCAGAAGAATGTTCTGAACCCGAACTCAATGCCAAGCAAAGGAGTGACAGTCCCATTTGTAAGGGAAACCAGACCCCAAACCGGAGCGGAGATGACACAAAGGACCTAGATGACATCACGTGTAAGAAAGTAGGTAGATGGCCATCAAAGGAACCGTTGTTTCTTCACCACCACAAAGTTATTTATGCCACATTCATGTACTGTGGGTGCTCCTATTCATGATGTTTATCCCAGTAACAATGTTTCACGTATAACTTCAAATCATTTATTTTTCCAGTAGTAAATTTCCTAGTGAATTGGCAAATTGACCACGAGCAGTGGTGTTTAAATTCTGCCTGGCTTTATTCAGATCTCTCCTTCCACACACTTACCTTCAGCAGGTCGTCGGGGCTGGCTTGTGTCTGAAACGAGCCCGCAGGTTGGTTATCCCTGTCCTCGCACAGCCAGCTCCTGTGCAGCAGCTGGCTCAAATCTGGTTTCAGTAGGTGTAAAATTCATTACAGCTGGCAGCGTAAATAAGAAATGGTTTTTACTCTGAGAGAGCTGGCAGCAGTTTCTGTATGTTACAAGGGTCTGTTAATTTCCATACATGCAGCAAGTAAAGGTAGCATGGACGTAGCTGGACTCTGGTTCTAGGGATAGACACAGGGCATCTCGGAAGGGTAACATGTAGCTTTGAAGAATTAAATTATTTTTTTCCCTGTAGAAATTTGGCCATAACCTCTCTCAGGTAATTATAGTCTGCCTTCAGGAAGTTCCTCCTGCTGTGTATGTGGTGATATTTTTCGTTACCTGCTGTTTAACTGCTGCTGCTCTTTATGGTGACATTGGCTGATTTCCAAAAAAAGCTGATATCGCTCTCCCACTCTGATCTTGGGGCCTCTCCCCGTAGTAACACTGCGGTATTAGACAGCCTTCTCCGCTTGCTTTGCTACTAGGCACTTTGCTCACTTGCATCCACTGAAAAGATCATTTTTTTTCCGTGCATATTATAAATGAAATTCCAGTCAGTTCTTGTGTGGTAATAGGGCTGTGGCTTCACGGTCATGTCTTAGACAAAGCCACGTGTATACACGTTGTAATCTTTGTTGTAGTTTACTTCTGACTGTGGTTGGAAGCTCTCAGAGCTAGGAATTATATCAGCAGTTAAGGCGATTACCAGTAATTTGCTTTTCAGAGTTTGAGAATTAAGTATACCTAGGATGATCTTTCTTTTTTTTTTCCTTTTCCAGAGCTTGAAATTATTTTAAGTCTTAAATTCGGCAAAGATGACATGAGAAAATTGCCTTCTTTATAAATGACACGACTTCTCTTCGGCGATAAGCCCCTTGTGATTTTTTTTTTTCCCCTTTGCAGCTGGAACTCATCTCCAGCCTGCGCTCCAAGCTGCAGGCGCTGTGGGAGGACAGGGAGCTCGTCCTCTCGGAAGCCAGCGACTGCGCCGCGCGTGGCAAGGAGCTGGAGGCCACGGTGCACGACGTCTGCAAGCCCAACGAGTTTGAGCGCTACCTGATGTTCATCGGTGACCTGGAGAAGGTGGTGAGCCTGCTGCTCTGCTTGTCCAGCCGCCTCGCCCGGGTCCAAAACGCCATGAGGAAGATCGATGGCAATACAGATGCCGAGGAGAAGGTGGGTGAGGAGAGCACAGGGTGTTTAATTTGTTCGCTTTGCGTCTTTCAAGGTGGGGCTGTGCTCTGACAGCTCTGAACGGGGGGGTTGTACCCGACCTGAGCCAGCCGCTGCTCGGGCAGCGTTTGGTAGCGGGCAGTGAGGGGCTGGGTCTCCATGGCCCAGCACAGACAGTTTGCTGCTGGAGAGCCCTCGTGCACACGCAGCACCAGCTCTGCTCTCGCAGCAGGGCGGTGGCATGGCAGGAGCAGCAGGACCTGGGGGCTGAGCTTTTGAACCCGTGACCATTCGTTCCCTCTGCAGCAGATCACAACCTGTGCTTCAGAGGTGGTTGTTTTCCCACTGGTAACTGCAGCGTGGTAATTACTGCTGTGAAACCTTATTTCACTTAAAGGGCACGTCTGAGCTATAGGGAGCAGGAGGAAGATGTGGTCATAACTTCAGATAGAATTTCCTGTAGTTTAACTCAACCGGCCGCTTTTGCTGGAAAATTAGGAATTGTCTCATGTCGCCAGGAAAGCTTTTCAAGTCTGAAATATGCTTTTTTTCTAGAGAAGACAAGCTGAGTTTATCCTAGGAATGATGGTTTCCTGCTGTCCTTCCTGCTTTTAGACATGCTTTTATCAAAGCAATACCTGCTGCTGTTATTTTTTGTTCAGAAATTAGAAAGCACGGTGTTACTGCTGGGATTCCTGGAGCTGGGCTGCTGCCGACCTTTTGTGCATGTTGTAGAGGTTTGTTGTAGTTGGAGCACAGCGGGGCACTAAGAATCCTCCCATGCAGAGTGGTGTAGAGAAGCAGGACCTACCTGCTCTGAAACGTCTGTCAAGTTAACGTGAATAATTCTGGGCTGCATTTCACACCTAATGGACTTTGTGCTTTGTGGTTGGCAGGGGGCAGCCGTTTCCTTAGTGTTATGTTTGTCCTCTTCATGTAAATACATTAAAATCATTTATTCAAGACTTGGAATAACATGCTCAGTAAAGGCTTGTTTATGTGCCAATATTTTTTGCAAGTATCTCCCAGTCGCTGTAATTGCCCCGGCAGTCTTGCTCTTTGATTCCAGCTGCTGCCCTCACGACGCAGGTGGTGGCAGTTGCTCTGTGCTGTTTAGGGACTTGGTCCTGAAACCAGAGATTTTCCAGCTGTGGAAAACTTTTATCCCTATGAAAATCATTACAGCTGAAAGAGAATCAGCTGAAATGTGAAAGGTGTTAAAATCCCATGGGACAGGCAAGGCTTGATGCTTGTGGGTTTGGGAAAAAGAAACCTTTGAACAGTTACTGTCTGCCTCACAGTTATTTTAGTACACGTGCATTTTAATAGAAGTAACATGATATTTTTTGTATGACATTGGCGCTCTGGCCACAAACAACTCAGAAAATACAAAGATGTGTGCTTAAAAAACTGCTAATTGAAAGACGGATGCAGGATACTCTAAAATTAGCAGAATGTTAAGTACATTGATTTTTGTCCTGAGGGCAGCATGGAAGAAGTGAGCCTTGATGGGATTTACTGGGTGTCTTTACCTTGCAAGCCACAAGAACGAGTAATTTAATCTATAAAAAACTCATGTGGAACACAAAGCCCACAAGAGGAAGTAATTAAACTAAATCGACTGTGGCTTCCAAATTACGATCCAGAGTCTGCCAGGAATGATGAGTTTTCACAGCGTGCTGCTTTGTTTTTTCATCCCATTAGCAATCGCTGAACAAACGGCACAAGCTCTTGTCTAGACAGCGGGAAGATGCAAAAGACCTGAAAGAGAACCTGGATCGCAGGGGCAGAGTGGTCGCTGGCATCCTTGCCAAATACCTGACGGAGCAGCAGCTCCAGGACTACAGGCGCTTTGTGCAGGAGAAGACCTCCTTGCTGATCGAACAGAAGGACCTCGAAGAGCAGATCAAATTTTTCGAAGAACAGTTAGAAAATCTCAAGGAGAGCATCCCCCTCTAACACCCTAACGGACCGTCCGTTTTTGTACCTGGTCATTTGTGACGTTTTCCTGGGAATCCGTGCGCGCTGACCGCCCTGGGCTCACGCTGATGACCTGTGCGATGCTGTTAGTGCCCCAGGACCGACAAGTGCTTAGAGGCTCAAGGCACGCTCTGGACACGCTTCCCCCCTGGACGGGCCAACTGACAAAATCCTGCAGTGTGTAGCAGGCTGCGTTTTGGAAATGACTGCTAGGATGTCTTATTCCTCTAAATTTGTCATGTATTTCCCCTTGTCGTCTGTCCGTCTGTTTCCAGATTGACGTAACTGCAATAAAAGAGCAGCACAAGTTTGCACCTCGTGGGTGGGTGAGTGTTTGAAATGGAAAACGATGCGGGTGTGCAAATCTGAGCTGAGATTGAACAAAATCATAGGGAATGCTACAGATCGCTTCGGTGAAACTCCTGCACTTGTTTCTACTGCTTATGTACGTGACACAGTAAAAATACATTGCAATGGAAGAAAATAATCATTTTCTTAGTAGTTGCCTTCCACAAGTACCTCCTGGCTCTGCGCAGCCCAGGTGGGCTGTTCAGTAGCGGGTCTTCTTATGAGGGCAGAAAAAAAATGCCAGTAGGTGTTGTAACCGTCTTAAAAGAACATTTCTGGGAACGTTAAACTCTGAACTTACTCCTGCATGCTGTGTTTGCAAAGTCCTCGCTATGCTTTTGAAGTGTTTATTTTTCAAGCAACGCCTTTGGGGGCTGTTTTTAAGTAGCTTTCAATTGCCAGTGTGCACAAGGAGTGCTGAACGTGGGGAAAGAGCTCGGCTGCAGCAAGAGGTAGGTGGGAAGAGCGGAGGAAATAATTTGGTTTCAATGAGGCTTTGTATAATTCCCTTGGCAAAAATCTTTTAAACTAACGTTGTGTTTTGAGTCAAACCAGTGATGTTGCTGTACTTAAAATTTGAGTGTTTTTTTTTTTTTTAAAGTGTTCAGTGAGAGGAATATTTGGTGTGAGCTGCACACCTCGATCATGAGTGAGGCAGCTAGGAATCTAACTCAGGTTTCTTCCACGGGCAAAACAGATTTTCCTTGTTCCCCGATGCCAGGCATTACCAAGAAATGTTTTACTAGCGGTGCCTCTGAGGTCGCCAGCTGTTCTCCCTCTGCCTTCAGAACAAACGGACGTGGTGTTAGGTGCTTCACGGGGTCCAACAAATAAGGGTTTGCTCTGTGGCTGTGGGACTTCGGTTTGCACTTACACAGACGTACCTGTATCGACAGCCCTGCTCACGTTTATGGAGAAACAACCCAGCGTGATGTACCCTGAGTAAGGCTGCAGAGGTGGCTTCAGAGGTATGTCTACAACGCTCACCAAGTGCCAGTAAATGTATTTGTAGTAAAGGGTGCAAGGGGATGGTTTAGAACAGTAGTTTTGTCCTCCTGATCTGAGCAAAACGGATTGTGCTTGATGTTGGATCCGCTGTTTTACCGGACACAAGTAACTCCAGCGAGCAGTGCCCCAGCTGTTCAGCAGGATGGCCACTTGGCTTCAGTTGAGCTCATTGGAATAAAAAGTTTGAAGTTTCTGGGGTGGTTGAAGAATGGGGCAATGTGTCAGTGCCAGCTGACACCGCTACAAAATCCGCAGTCTCTCCTAGACTGATCAAAATGTGTGGTTCCTCTCCTAGCTGAGGAAAACCAACTAGTCGGAAATAAATCGAAGCTGATATGCGCCTTGAGGTGAAAGGATGGGTCTGCACCCTTCAGTTTCTCTTGGCTTTTTGGTCCTTGGTGTCATGGGGAAGACTTTGGCCACTCCTACCACGCTGGCATTCACAGGTATGTGTCAAAGAGCAAAAAGTAGAAATAACTTCTACTCCGTTTTGCAAAAAGTCATGTATCTGTGCTCCTTGTTACTTGTTCTAAACTGTGAATTTCAGGCAAAGTGAAAATGATACAGCGATGAAATCGAAACCTCTTTGCTGGCAAGCAGAAACAACACTTGCAAGGCACCAGCAGCTCTGGATGTCAGGTGGGTCTCGATTTTGATGCTGATCGTCTGTTATTGATTTGTTTCCAGTGGCCAAGCCCAAGGCAGTGGTGCCAGCTCATGCTGGAGGTAAGTCACAGAATCACAGAACCGTCTAGGTTGGAAGAGACCTCCACGATCACCTAGTCCAAGTCGCGTGCAGTACTCCCGGAACACCTATGTGCTAAGATGTGGGCTTGTAAAATCAGTCTGATGGGCAAACACAAATGATGATTTAACCTGATCCCATCTTAAGAGCTTTGCAGAGCATCCCTTCTAACGCGTAGGAGCAGCCCCAGGTACTTCTGATAATGGTCAAAGGCTGCGGTGGCTCAAAATCGCGTCTGTTACTTGCAAGAGAAAACTTTTATTGCCTAGAGCCAGAGAGATGAGCACATATAGCAGGTGTGGGATAGAGCAAGTGGCCAGTGGAAGGAGAACATGCGTTCTGCTCATTTGACAGCGCCTTGGCAGCGACTGCGGGAATTTTAGAGGTAGTGGCTCACTTAGGATTTGATTTAACACCCACTGCAACGTGTGGGAGTCACTGCTGGATCAGGAGCTGCTGTTTCAGCCTCTCAGGCACTAAATTGAAAGGATTTTATTATTTCTGTTTTTTTAAACCCTGGCCTCGTTCTCTTCACGGGGGCGTTATGCTGTTGGACTTGTGCGTGCGGAGCTAATTAAGGAAGGGAGGGGTGCAGGGGTTAATGCAAATGTACTGCAGAAGATGTATCTGGTGCTTGTGAGAGCTGCGCTTAATAACTGGGAGGATGTTCTCTCTGCTTTGGGAATTCATGGCAACCATCTGAATAAAATTTTAAAAATAAGCTCAGAGCAGCGTTGCAAAGCTAATCTTCTACACCCTAAGGGAGCCCACGTATACGTGGAAGGATAATCAGGCAGTGGGAATCGTGTAACCTCTGGGTTTAACAAAACGCACTCAAGAAGCAGCTCGTGAATTTCCCCGTTAAACAGCAAGAGGCATTAAAGGTTGTATGAGAGATTCTAAAATGTCACATGAGCCTCGCAGCTGAGTCATCTCACGGATAAATCCACGGAGAGGAAGTATGGGCTGAGCCGATAGAGGCTTGATTTGCAGAATAAGCGACACTGCTGAAATCGTGTGCAAACAGCCAGGGGTCTTTGTGACGGCCTTCAGCCCACGAGAAGAGAACAGGAGCATCCCACAGCACCTCACCACGTAACCAGGTGTGAAGCAGTCCCTCGTGACGTCCCTGCCTGGTGGCAGCTCCTGACGGTGAGGCTCCCGCACCCATTTTGGGGGTCCAGCTGGCTGCCCCCTCCTGCCCGTGAGCTCGGTGCCGCGCGGTGTCACAGCGGGCACTGAGCGGTGGCGGCAGCAAACGGGGCCGAGCCACCCCCAGCAATGGGCAGAGGTGCACGGGCAGAGAGCTGCTTCGAGGGGAGCGTTCCCACCAGTTGCTGATACAAATTTACCAAAAAACGTTTTGAGGTGCAATTTGGTGGCTTTGGGCACGCCCTTTTAGGGGCAGTAAGACCCACCTGCTTGTGCTGGGTGCTGCGCCGCGTGCTTCTACGGCAGGTCTGTGTCAGGAACCCTGGCAGGTGTAACAGTGCTGATAACTGGAATGAGTTTGGTGAGAGCAAATACAGGAGCAATTTCTCTCTCTAAATACTTTTTTGGTGCTAATCTGGTTTATTTTGCACTGTCACTCTTACTGCTGGTGGCTAAATGACCATTAGGGTGTCTCCTGATGTAGCGTTTCTGGTCCCTGACTTCGCAAGGACCGGGAGGCTGGCAGCCACTGGTGGTGGTGGGATCCAGGGCTGCACACTCCATCGCTGTCCTCAGCTGTTCCTCAGAGAGGGAATATGAGCTGAAAGGTAGGAAAGGGGAAACATGACCGGCTGTAGCTCTTCCTGCTGGGGCCACAAAGCACTCCCTGGCTGTTACATGCTGTTTTCCTGGCGGCGGGGGACAAACATTTAGACGCTGCAGTCAGTGACAGAAGCTGAGCCCTGTAGAAGGGCTAGATGTGCTTGACGATTTGCTTTGTCTTATAAATTAGTGAAATTAGCCTTGGCCCTGGAATGGAAAGTGAACGTTCCTTATCGTGATGCAGAGCTTTGGATCTGTGTCGTCCTGCTCTGCCCCTGCGGTCCCACCACAAACAAAGTGCTGTTCGTGCCCGTGCTACGTGCAGGCCAAGTCAGTGTTATTAATCTCTTTATGGATGTATAGGGTCCCACATTAGCACAAATCAGTGGAATGAGCAAAAACAGCCGTGTTGCCATTTTACTTTGATTAATATGCAAATTAGGAAGCAAATGCATCCAAGGAATGTAGGTCACGGTGGAAATGTGCAGAGCACAAGAAGGGGAGAGCAACGAGGAGCTCAGGGGCACTGTCTCATGGCCCTCACCCCCCCTCGGTTCATTTTGCAACTCTTGCTGGGTCTGTTGGCAGTTATGAAGTGACTCTTCTGATGGACATTTTGGTGATAAAGCCAAAACCTTGTAAAGGCTCCTTTGCAGGGCAGGGTCGGCATTTCCCAAGGATTTCATGCAACAGCTGTTCGTATTCAATACTCGTGAGAAGAGAACTGAGACAGAAAAAGTCTACCTGAACCTGCCCACAACTGCATTGCCTCGTTCTGATCAAACAGCCCTAGCCTGGAGGACAAAGTCTGGCCTTTTGCACAGAACCACAGCTTGGAGCTTGTTTGTGAACCTCTCCGGCGCAGATTGCTGAGCTGATACTCCTCAGAACCTGTTGTGCTGGTGAATGGGCAGAGCTACGTTACAAAAATGACCGGAGTCAGCGTCAAACATTACTTTGGTGATCTCTGCTGCTGCTAAAGTAAAACCTACACCAGTTTCATTTGTGTAGCCACTTCAGTGAGTGTGGGGCATTCACAGGTTACCAGTGACTCTGCTTGTGTTGCCTACAAGTCTAAAAAATTACCTTGATTTTGATTTAAATACCAATAACTGTGTGCTTTACAGAAGTGAGCAGGGAGATGATCTCCATATTACAGCTGGAAAACTGAGACGGGACAGGTAGGCAGACCAGTCACCAAGGCAAAACAACCCCCGGCTCCTGAATCCTGGTCCTGTGTTGTGCCTGCACCCACCCTTTCCAGCTTTAAATCGCTGCCAGCCCTCTCCCACCCTGTACGCCATTTCCACGCAGCACAACCAGAGCCCAGGGGCAAGTTTTTTTTTGTTTTTATCCTTTCCTGCGATCAGCTTTGATGGTGCAAGAGGCAGCCCCCGGCTCTGGGCAGGGCCACAAGCTCGGAAGGCTTTGCCTGGCCGGCGTGCTGTCCCCTCGCGGTGCTGCTGCGTGCTCACGAAAGCCTCCTGGTTAAACTTTACAGCTGTCATTCATTCATGTCAAAGTCCTGTCGTGTTCAGCTGGGTTTGGGCTTCAAGGAGTGAAACGTGAGAAGCTGCTGTTAAGCTGAGGGATTCATGAAGCAGTACTGTGCTTAGTCTCTGCCAAGATACTCCCATGATTTGCTAAAAGTCCCATGCCATGTCCCCCCACGGTGTAAGCAGCAGCACACAAAACCGAAACCAGGAAAGCTGAAGGACTGGTTTTACTTCAAACCGAGGGTGATCCGTGTTTTTGTAAAAAGGACTGGTTTTACTTCAAACAGAAGGCAATCTGTGTTTTTGTGAAATGGCAGCGGTGCGTTCTGGGCACCTCTGAGTGTGTGTTTGCACCTGAAGGCATGCAGCACTGGGTGCGCTAATGGCAGCCCGCCTAAACACTATCTTTTCCTTAATGTGCTCAGCAGGGAGGAGTGAGCTGAGTCACGGCACAGCCTCGCGGGCAGAGCCTGGCCTACCCCACCCGCGTGGCACTGCCAGCCTCGGCACCCCCCGGCATCGCAGCCCTTGGCCAAGCACCTCCCGGGAACGCGGCGAGGACCAGGGCTCCTCCAGCACTGCTGGGGGCTCTTGTGGCACGCCAGTCGGTCGTGGTGAGGCCTCCGAGGAGAGAGGAACGCAGAACTTCCTCGATGGGGAGTGTTGCAACAAAGCCTTATCGCAGACGTGACTTCTTCTTTCTGCCCTGACGCAGCAGCGCAGGAGCTTTGAAACCTTCTCCCTGCTTTCTGAAGGTGAAGTCGTAACCACAATTTGCAGTGGTTTTTGGGTTGTTTTTTTGAACAGAAGCACTCCCTCCTCATACCTTGCCTCTGCCTCAGGTTGTTTTTACTCAAAATTAGCACTAAAAATTCAGGCACATGACGTGACTACATGCTCGACTATACCTATTCATAACAAACCTCCAAATAAGACTGAGTCAATCCGGAGACAGCTTCCAACTCGCACCGAGGCAGCCTCAGTTCTGTGGGCGCCTCAGAGGTAAGGCAAACACACACGCACGCTTCTGTGGTTTCAAGAGCTACAGCAGGAAGGTGTTTAATGTCACTAAATTGAGAAAGGATTTTAAAAACAGAGCGACAGACATTTTTCCTGGAACTCTGCGAGCTGACCCCGCAGCACAAACCGCAGTTTCAGACGACCGCACCGGTCACTGGTCACACCAACAGCTACGGAGCAAACAGAACTTTTTTTTTTAACCCTACTCCAGACACAGAAGTCATGAGGTGCTTGGTCATTAACATTTGCGTAACAACTTAATTAGTTCTATACGGAAGCAGACGGGTGCAGAATAATCCCATTCTCTCCCGAGAGCAGCTGGCTCGGACCCTTCTGCGCTCAGTGGCTGCAACCAACGCCAGGGACCGCGGGGCCAACACCACAGGGAACGAAGGCAGCGCCTCCACGCCCAGCGCGGTCCTATGAGTGTTTGGGAGAAGCCAATTACAGACAAAGAGAGGAAGTACAAGGCGTAATTCAAGGCTGGTAACAAAAACCAAAATCCACGTTCCTGAAGTCACTGACTTGGAAAGAAAGACAAAGCATGCAAACAAGTGTTTGGGTACAGAAACCCAAACACCTCACTGGGACCGAGAAGCACAGCAAGCACAGAACTGCCGTCACCTTTGTCACCTCTGAGTTGTGCAGCTCTGTTGTTACATTTTTAGATGAAAAATGAAGCGGTTTCAGCAGACTGTGCAAAGCAACCAGTTTCTCTTCTTAGCTCTGCCTCTTCATTTCAGGTTAAATTTAGCCAAATAATTTAAAAAATAATAACAATCTCATTGCAAATATGTTGCTTGCAGTTAGCATGCTGTTTGGAGCTACATGTAGTTCTCTCTCTATAAAACAATTATAATACAAAAGAAAAGTAAGTTTTAGATCAGTGATTCATGCTGTTGAGATATACATTACTTTAAGAGGTCATGCAGACATTTTATCATGAAACACCCAATGGAACACAGTCCAATCTTTTTATAAATATTCTTTGTAAGTAGTCCAAAATCAAGGTTCAGATTTTAAATAAAAAGAATCAGACATACAAGCCTAACTCTGTTTCCAGTTGGCTGCTCATACTGCACAGGATCCGAGTCCTGGTTTTTCACTTCAAACATCAAAAAGGTTTTCATTCAGATTAAGCGATAGAACTACAGTCAGTTTAAGCATTCACAGTTTTGAGACATGGTTAGTACCACCTGGTCAAAAACTCCCTCAGGAAGAGGGTGGGGGGGGGCGGGAAAAAGCTAACCTAGGCTTCACAGTGAGGTAGACAGGTCAGAGTGACTGAACAACGAGGGTTTTTTTCTTTTTTAACCTCTTAATCTAATAAAATGCTTTAGGCAACAATTAATGTTAGTATTTCTGGTAGTGAGAAATTTCGTTTTGAAAAAACACAATTTGAAAATACACATTTTTAAAATAGAAATATTCCTCCTCTGTTACCAAAACATTCAGAAACGTCATAGAAAACTATGCATCTTTCCTCTAATGCAAGCCTGCTAGATAACAAGCCGTGTTAAAGCAGCCGGCTACCAGGCTGCTGTTCACAGTGTAAAATATGCAGTTCTTTACCTTAGTTTGGCTCTTCAGCTGAGGAACACAGACCAAGAAAGCTGCACCTTAAGCATTTTAACCTGTCTACACACAGAGTCTGTGGTCTTAATGCATCAGCATGGTACAAGGGCTATCTGTAACATTCCCTGTGCAGTTTCCTTTCCTCAGGCTTCTGAGCACTGGGTTTCATCTGGCGGCCTTTGAGCCAGACCGTTACTGGCTCACTTGAACTTACTTCTAAGAAGAAAGACGTGGAGAGAAGAAATCCAATTTACTTCTTCAAGAGAAGACCAAGGCCCCCAGTCACAGTATTGAACAATTCCGATCCCCAGAAGGCAGAGGCTAGTGGCCAAAGAACAGCTCAGAGACCGGCCGGCGTTTCACAATGACCTCTTCTTGCTCCTCCTCCTCTACCACCTCAGAGAGGGAACAATACGAAGGGAAGCTCCCTCTGGTCTTTGGCTTCCTCCTCGGGCCTGTCGTGGCAGCCAGGAGCTTGTTCAGGGATGAAGGCTTCCTTAAGCCTTTGGTGAGGTCGTAGAAAGCCATGTCATCGGATATGACCCCCAGGAAAGTGCTGGTGGAGCTCAAGATGGAAGCAGCAATCTTGGTGCTTTTCTTTATGGGGAGGGAGGTTCCCCCAGTGGTTTCGAGGCTGGGGTCCCCCAGCAAGCGCCTGATGGCAATGGAGGCCCCTTCCCTCAAGCACTGGTGTGGCTTCTTCCCGCTGTAGTCCCTCAGGTCGGTCTTGGCGTGGTAGCTGCGGACCAGCATGCTGATGACCATCTCCTGGCCGTGCATGGCGGCAAGGTGGAGCGCCGTGTAGCCACCATGCGACCTGGCGTCCACGTCGACGTGAGTCCCCTCCTTCTGCGCCACCTCGATGACGTTCCTCACCATGTCGCAGTTGCCATTCTTGGCGGCCCAGTGCAGGGCGGTGAAGCCCGAGATGAAGTCCCGCCGGGCCGCCAGGCTGGCATCGCCCAGCAGCAGCCCGTGGAGCTGCTGGGACCACTGCCCCTCGGCCGCCATCACCAGCCAGCGGTGTTCGGCCTCCTCCAGCGGCACCGCCGCCGGCTCCTCGCTGGCCCGCGGGGTCTTGGGGACCCGCCGCAGGTTGGGCGAGCGGCACCCGGCCTCGTCCTCCTCTGGCAAGGGCGACAAGGCGGCTCCGGGCTCCTCGGGCTGCTCTGGGGCAGCGGCTGGCGACGGCACGCAGCGCACGGGCAGCATGCAGGGCTTGGGGACCGGCTCCCGACGGGTCCCGGACCCACCGGCGGGCAGGGGCACCCCGCCACCGCCGCTCCTCTGGAAGAGGCCACGGAGCTCGGACACGGCACGGGGCGACGGCTGCTCCTCGGGGGGCGACGGCTGCTCCTCGGGGGGCGACTGCAGCTCCTCGGGGGGCGACTGCAGCTCCTCGGGGGGCGACGGCTGCTCCTCGGGGGGCGACGGCTGCTCCTCGGGGGGCGAGCGCAGCTCCTCGGGGGGCGAGCGCAGCTCCTCGGGCGGCGAGCGCAGCTCCTCGGGGGGCGAGCGCAGCTCCTCGGGGGGCGAGCGCAGCTCCTCGGGCGGCGAGCGCAGCTCCTCGGGGGGCGACGGCGAGAGCCGCCCCTGAGGCGGGGGCCCGCCGCCGTCCATCGGGACGCCCCCGGGCGGCGGGGCGGGCCGCAGGTGCCGCCGCAGGACGACGAACTTGCCGTCGTCGCGCTCCTTCACCACGGCCACGGCGTTCACCGAGCGCTTGAAGAGCTCCCGCCGCTCCGCCCGCTCCGCCGCGTCCCCGGCGGCCTCCAGCAGCGGGCGGAAGGCTCCCACCAGCTCGGCGTTGCGCACCCGGCCGCCGCGCTCCCGCAGGAAGCCCAGCACGGCGGCGGGGCTGAGGGCGAGCTCCGCCATCCCGCCGCCGCCGCCGCCGCCACAGGTGGACGAGCCGCTGCTGACAGAGCTCCACCGACGGCCCCCGGTGCGGAGGGAGGCCGCCCTGCGCTGGGAGGAGGCCGCCCGGGGTCCGTCGGCTTCAGGCACCTGCGGCCGCTCCCGCTGAGGTGACCGGGCCGCCCCGCCCGCCTTCCTCCTTCTCCTCCTCCTCCTCCTCCTCCGGCGGGGAGCGGCGCGGCCCCGCTGTCTCCTCCCCGCGGGGCGGCGCTGGGCCGCGGGCACCGCCCGGCTCCGAGGCCCCGGCGCCAGGTGAGGGGCCCGGCCCTGAGGGGGCTCCGAGGCCCCCGCCGCCCTGCTCCTGCGCCTCCCGGCGGGCCTGAGCCGCGGCCGCCGGGCTCCGGGGGGGGGACTTCAGTTTGCTGTGGCCCCGGGGCTCCGGGGCAGGCAGGAGGCAGCCCTGGAGCCTTCCCCGCGGGCCGTGTCCGGGGAGAGCCGTGTGGGTGAGGGCCCCCCTCAGCCTGCTCCGTAGGCAGCGCACACGCTTTGTTGATTTATTCCTCTTCCAGCTGTCTAAAATGATCGGTTTTGTTTCGATGTCAGCAAGCTGGTGCAGCTTTAGATAGCAGCCACCCTGCGGGGTCAGCTCTGTGGTCCCCAAAACCCTCCCTTGTTCTGCGGGCTCAGCTGCGAGTCCTTTGGGTCAGCGTCTGTGACCTGAAAATAAGTCAAAGATAGGTGGATGGGTCAGCGTTTTGAAATAAGTTCACTTACATGTGATGCTATATATCATATCCTCTATGTTTATCTCTTATCCGTATCGTATCTGCACCGTACACACGTGTCCATGTGTATCTATAAATGCCAAAACCTTCACAGCATGCCCGCACCTATTCATGTGCATCCGAGAGAGGAGACACCTTCTCTTTTCATAGAGAGAAGCTGTCTAACTGTGCTGCCATATCAATTACTTCTGCTTAAGCGCTTCTTTTAACATAATTATTGTTCTCAATTCTACAGTAAAAAACCTCAGACAAATGTCTTTTCCCCAGGGGAAGGAGTAGGACTGAAGACCTGCTGGAGAGATGACGTTCAGCCTGCAAACTTGTTTTCTCCTCAGCTGAGTGTTGCAATTGAGATCACTAAATTGATTCCTGAATGACTGAACGGTTTGTCTAGGAAAACAGCAAGAGCGACTGAACACGGAATGAGCAGAGTCAGTGTGGCATGAAGACAGATAAAAGTAACTGCACAAGGATGGATGAGCAAAACAGAAAATAGATTTTTGTTTTCACCATCTTGGAGCTTGAATAAAATGGAGTATCAGCCTGTGCTAAAGTCTCCATTTTGAAGGCAATTCAAGGTGCAGTGATCTCCACGCGGCGTACCTCTCTGCTTTCCCGTTGAGGCTGACCTCCTTTCTGCCTCTTCACACCCATTACTGGTGGTGGGAGAGCCTCTTCCTGCAGATTGCTCAGTCTTTGCTTGGCAGCCTTTCTCCTTCTCGCTCCATCTTTGTGCAGATCTCTGAAAAGCTATTTTATCTCTTGCTAACAAGCTGGCGCCGAGCCAGTTCCTCAAAATCATTTTGCTGCTCTGTTCTTTCACATAATAGCATGTAATCTTCATGCTGATTGTAGCAATTCAGTATTTCCATGTGAATCGCACACCTTTTATTACTGCCTTTAGATGTGGAATATACAGTAACCTCGCCCTCTGCCGAGGGAGCTGCTAGTGTGTAGTGTTTTGGTGTATTAGCAATGCCTTCTAGCTTACGGCATCCCACAGTTCTGCCTTGCCTACTGTAGAGAGCTAATAATGAGCAAGCATCCAAAAATTAATTGCTATGCTTTGGTTTCAATGTTGATTTCTTTTCCTTACTAGAATCTGTTGCAGGCATAAGAAAATCTCAGCAGTCCATGATTTCTGCATTGCAAACTTTCAGCTGTACCCTAGGATTATAGTTCATGTCTGCAAATGAGCAAGAGGAGGAAGGAAAATAATTCAGAAGAATAGGCTTTTGTGTAAAGCATTTTCTTATGTTACAAATGTTTCAGGAGGAGTTGCTCCTGTTGCTTGAGTTGGCTCAAGCACGGCAGGCTCTGTCCTAGGGCTGACGCTACGCAGGGGACTGCACGGCTCCGGCAGTGTTTCTGTGGGTGCTTGCAGGGAGGTGCTGGGTACTGTGCTTGCGTGGACAGTCCTGAGAAAGGCGTCAGCTCCCTGCACCCATGTATCCTTTGGGACCCACGAGGGTGCTGCCAGCTCCCCCTGTTTTATCCCCACCCCAAAAGGTTTCCTGCAGAGGGCCCTCCGTGCCCCAGGAAGCCTCTTGCTGTGGCCGAGGTCCCACCACCTCTCTGGGGCCCAGAGGAGGGCTGTTACGGAGGCTCTTCCCCCCTGCAGGTCCTGGCATTCCACGTGGCCCCGAAGCGAGAAGGCACGTCCCCAGGAGGTTACCGAAGAGGAAAAGGGACGTCTACAAGTGCGCCTCGTGCCATGCCAAGCGCGAACTGGTTCCTCTCGTTTAAGCGCCTTGTTATGAGGAGCTCTTTCTCCAGGTAATTTTCCAGTGACTCAGCCAACCACCTGCCCCATGCACGCTCTCCTCGTTCTTTGTGGGCAGCCTGTGCCGTATGGCTGTGCTCCTTTTCACAGTCTTTCAGTCGGTGGTGTGAGGTCTCTTCCCCAACTTCCCTCTCTCCATCCTTTTTGCCGGTGTTGTCCCTTATCTGCTGATGTCTTTTGGCTGCCCACCTTTCAGGCTGAGTGCCAAGTCCAGGGGACCAGATCCCAGTGAGCTTCTCTTGTTTTACTCAGGGCTGGTCATACTCTGATCAGACTGTGCAGCAGAAATTAAGCTTTTTGAATGAATTGTATTCATTTACATAATAAATGAGTTTAGAGCATCATGGACGTTATGCTTATCAGTCATCTGGAATTTCCAGCCTTAAAAAAACATGAGAAGTTTTACCTTCTTTTCTGTGTCACCAAAAACTTATAAAGCAAATATTTTGTGTGGGGCTATTTACGGAATGCTGTGGGCTGCTTCTTAGGAGATTTCAAGCCAACTGTTACATGTCTTGATATTTCTAATTTACTGGCTGGGACAAAAACAACGTACAGAAACCCACGATTAAATCAATTTACTGCTACTTTTTTTAAACACAAATATTGCAGCTTGCTCATTCTGTGTCATAAGCCTTAGGGAGCTGGCCTCTATTTTGCGCTGAGAAGTGTTGCCTTTCCCAGGAATAAATTTCACAAACTTTCAAGCTATTGACATGACAATGTAGTGAATTGCATAGAGAGCCTGGGCTGTTTTGGCACCCTGTCAAGGGAGGAAGGTAAAGGTTACATGGCTGCAATTATTCACACCATGCAAACCCAGGAAATAAAGTGGGAGATCAAGCAAAGTATCCAGTATTCCATCCCTGGAAGTGTTTAAGGCCAGGTTGGATGGGCCTTTGAGCAACCTGGTCTGGTGGGAGGTGTCCCTGCCCGTGGCAGGGGGCTGGAATTAGATGGGCTTTTAGGTCTCTTCCAACCCAAACCTTTCTATGACTCAGAGCAAAGTTGTTTCTGTGACACTTCAAAACTGAACGAGGTGGTGTCCCAGGCCCTGCTCCTTCCCCCATGGTATTCTCAGGGCCAGAAGGAAAGCAAGGTGCCACGCTGGAAACAAAAGAGGAAGAAAAAGGGAATATATTAGGATAGTCTCGGCTGGATGGCGTGCTGCTGCTTTGCAGAAAGGTGGGGCTTAGGTGGTATTGACCGGGGGTGGGATTTGTCCCCCAAGGCAAACTTATTTTCCTCTGAAATGAAATCAGGGCTCCCAGAACAAATGGAATGACAAAGCTCACGATTTTTCAGTTTCTGTGTTGATATTTTCATGTGAAACAAAGAGCATGCATTGTGAAGGGAAATAGCTCTTCCTTTGTTCCTTGGCAAAATGCAGCAACCTTCAATACATAAACAATTGAGCAAAAGTCTGCAAAGGGGTGGGAAGGGGGAGCAGAGGGAGATGATAATTTGCAGAGAAAAGGTATTTTCTGACGAACGAGCAAAATTCAGCTGTAACTCTTAAGACCTCAGTAACCACTTCAAAGGCTGTTTCTCAGCAGCAGCCGTTCAAATGCAGCTTTCCGTGCATCTCAGAGTTTGTGTTTATGAAATACTGCTTGTTCCACACAGATGTTGAAAGGACCCATCCCAAACATCCCCTGTTTTTCAGGTGGTGCCTGTGAACTTGATGGGATTCTGACAGGGTAATGCAAACCTGGCATGAGTTCAGTGTGGTAATACTGCCCTTCAGCATTAGGAAGCAGGGAAATTTGGGTCCATTTCCAGCCACTTCCGGGGAAATGGACCTACAGTTCCTGTCGACTTTACTTCAGCTGAGAAGGACAGTACTTTTATAGAAAATCTTTGTAAGTCCCATACATTGTCGGTATAACCAATGAACGTTTAATGAAGTTCTTGGTGGTTGTGCTGCTAAAAGAGTAACTGTGAAACCATTTCATTTCTAAAATTACCCAGGAGGATGTAATTCAAGAGACAAATAGTTACCAAAAAGCTACTTCCTCTGGCCTGTGTTGAGAAATGTGAAAGAGTTTGTTTATCTGCACCACCTGGATCTGAAGATCAAGGAATTTCCTCAGCCCTGAAGGACACAGCCATCTTCAGAAGGCCTTGGACTCGCTACAGTATTCGTGTGACAGGAGGATGATCAGTCACTCAGCGAGGCTGCATGTGAAGTAAAAAGGTTTGTGATAGCACTTATTTAACTCCACTTTCGTTGTCTGTACCCAGGTCACAACGTGAAGCAGCACCTACTGATCTCCCCACCGCCAGAACTGTGCTGCCATACCAGCGGTCGTGCAGGGAGGGGCATTTTCCTTCCCTCTCCCCGGGACAGAGGTGGGATGGACACATTCACGCCTCTCCAGTCTGTTGTATGCTCTGCCTGGGTTCTTCACTCTGCCTGTAGACAATTCACGGTGCATTTAACAGGTACAAATATTCCACTGAGTTTAGAATCCTTGCAGGAGCATCCAGCTCCACTGCAATATGCGTTTAATTCCTGAGTCATTAGGAACAATTTGCATAACAACGGATGTCCTAGCGGTTAAAGGAGCCACCAAAAACAATTCTCTTGAGACCGTTTTTTACGCACCTGGAACTTTTGAAATTATTTTTTGGAATAACAAGGTGTTTAAAAATAACTCTAAGCTTTTACACCGTGCCTGCCTGTGACAGAGATCTGCTCCCTGCTGGTGGCTTGCTAACAGACAAGGCAGGGAGGACTGCCACTGTAGGCGTCAGCATCACAGCTGAATCTGAGAGCCAAGCAGCAGCAGTGTTGTCCCTTGATCTGTTGCAAGGTCTTGGAATTTCCTTTATGCCTTGAATTCTGGCATCTGGTGTTCAGCAGTGCCCTCTTTAGAGAAGTACAGCATTTTTGCAACCTGTCTTTAACTAGAACAAGGGTATGGATTAGTAGAATTGATTCGGATGTAGGCATTCTACTCAGGAAGGACAAAAACCCAACATTTCTTAACTGCACTAGATTTATCATATTTCAGAAAGCGGATCACTTGGATAACACCTCCTCAGAAATGCTTTGAAATTGCTTCAGGGGAGAATACAGCCTCTTCCTAATCTCCTATGCCTCTAAGCGCTTGCGTTTGGTGACCCTTGCCCTCTCCCTTCAGTTATGTGCATCTAATTTTCATATCCTGTTTTATTCTTCCCGCATAAGCACAGCCCCCTTCTGGGCTGAACAGCGCTTCCCAGAGCTCCTGCAGCATGATTTACGTGGATGCTAAGGAGCCTTGGGAAGATGTAGAGAAATAACATGATCTTGCACACCTGCTGCAACGCCGCAACTCAGTGCCTGCTAGGGCAGCACGGTCTCATTTATTTATATTGTGGTGGGAGCAAGAGACCTTTGGAAAGATTGTAAATAGCTGGTAAGGGAGAAGATGGAAGTTAATATGGAGTGCGGGTCATAGAGTATTATAATGAAGCATAAGTTCTGTTTTAATTTGTTTGCTGAGGTTTGGTTGTCTTTGAATGCTTCTGTCCTGCTTTAGGGCACTCCAAGGACTGTGTTTTTGTGGATGATGAATGTAAAGGAACTGGGATATTGGTTGTCTTTCCTTTGCCTTCTCTTGCCAAAAACATTGAAATCTGGCAAACCTTTTGAAAATAAATGGGAAAAGGGCCTTAAGCAAGGTTGCTCACTGTTCCCTAATAATTGGGCTGGTGCTTGAAGGTTTAACTGTATCATAATCAAGTAACGGCTGTATTTGTGGCCTTTGTGCAGGATGCTGGAACTCCTGCTGCAGGTGATCTGGGAGCACCTGAATAGACGAGGAGGAATCCTGCGGCCAGAGCTGTGCAGGTGAGCTCTCCCTTGTCGGGTCCCTGGGAGGCGGTTACATCCCTTCACTGCTGCTTCCTTCAGTGCCGCAGAGCCTCCTGTTCCCCCCAGGGGTACGCTCTGGCAAGGGCACCGGGGCTAAGCTGGTGGAAAGAGTAGGGAAAGCCTAGGGCAAAACCAGGAGAGCAGACGGGTGAAGGCCTGGTGTAGTGACCAGCTGGGTGACAGCGAACATGTGGCGCTGATCAGCTGTTCCTTGGTAGGTACACTGCAGCAGAGGGCACCAGAAAGCAAGAAAAACGCTGCTCTCTGCTAACGGCTTGTGAAATACTAATGGCTCCGTGGCTTACGAAGGTGAAGGTTCTGGGACTGGCTTTGTGCTTCCTGCTGGAAGGAACGATGAAGGAAGTCTGTCGGTGCTCTTATTTGACTTTACCTTCCTGTAACCAGCAGGCAGCGTAACGGCAACGAGCTCCCAGCCTCCTGGCCCAAAGCTGCACCAGGACTGCGGCTTTGCCATTGCTCCAGTGGCTGACCCCTTCCCTCGGGGCTGTGGTGTGGTGGCATCTTGTGGCCTTCTGGAAGGCTTGGGCGTGCCTTGAGCCTGGGCAGCGCACACCTGTGTGTTACACCCGCGTGTGTTACATCTGCGCGTGTCACACCCGTGCCCATCACCTGCATCCCGCAGGGCCCTTCCCTCGGCTGCTCCCTGGTGCCGGGGGCCGCTGTCTCGGCCCCTTCCCCTCAGGGAAGCGCTGCAGGCCGGCCCCGAGCCCTCAGCCGCGCTCTCGCCCCGGTCCCGGCCCCGGCGGAGGCTCGGGGCCCCGCCGGGCCTGCCCCAGCCCCAGGACAGAGCCCCCAGGCCCGGCCGCGCTCCGCCCCGCGGTGCCCGCTGGAGGCCGCGGCCGAGCGGGGGCCGTGAGGGGGCCGTGGCGGCGGCGGCTTCCCCCCGGCTCCCCCCGGCCTCGTCCCGCCCCGTCCCGCCCCGGCCGGCGGCGGGGCGTGCCCGGCGGTGGCCATATTGGAGCCATTCCGCCGCAGCCACCCGCGGCGGGCACAGCCGCCACAGCCCCGGCCATGGCCGCCACCGAGCTGGAGCGCTTCTCGGTGAGCCGGGCCGCGAGGGGCCGGGGGCCGCCACACGGCGCTGGGCGGGGGGGGAGGCCGGGGGCTGCGCGCCGGGGCCGGGCAGCCGGGAGCGGGGCCGCCGTGGGGATCCCGCCCGGCCCCGGCCGCCCTCCGCCGGGGTTTGGGCTCGCCGGTGCCGCGGCTCCTTGTGGCGGCCCGGCGGCAGCCCGGCCCTCGGTGTCCCCGCGGCGCTGCGGCACCGCTGGCTCCGGGTCCCGGGCGCGGGCAGGTGGCCGCCGCCGCCGCTCTGTCGGTGAGCTGCTCCTCGCCGAGCTTCTCCGAGCCCCGCTTCGTTTCGCTGAGTCCCGGCCCTAAAGTTTCCGGCTCGAGGATGGATTTGCAGGGCTGTAAGCGACTGAAAACTCGCGGAGCGGAAAGTTGGTTGTGGGCGCGGGTCTGGGAAAGCCTCTGCTGCCAGCCCCCGGGCAGGGGGATGGAGGTGAACTCATGGCAGAGCGTGGAGGCACCGTAACCGTGCCCTGTGGTGCAGCCCTTTCTGCGTCTGTGTCGCGTGTAACCGCTGCTGCTGCGAGCTTGCTGTGCCAGCTGGTGCCTGCTCGGCTTTTCTGAGGTGCTACCAGAGCCTAAACGTTGCCGAGCCTGGGAGAAAATTGAATTTAATCGCGGATTCTTTGGTGCGGGTACTGCACTGCTTGGTGTGCTTACGTCAATGCTCTGTCACTTCTTTCTGTTTTAACTAAAAGTTCCCGAAGATGCTTGGCTCCCATCTGAGCACCAAAGTGAAATGGCTGCACTCCAGCATGAATTCAGCGCCCGGCTCCATTAGGAGAAAATCTGCTTACTTTGTGCAGGGAGCTAGGGTGGGTTTGTAGGGATCTGCCCGCTGAGCACCTCCCTGCTGATCTCTGCCTTTGGCCTCGTTTGCCCTTCTGCCTGGAACCCTGGGCCTAGCAGGAGCGGGGAGAGCAGCATCTTGTTCCCATTTGATGTAGGGCAGAGGGCTGTCCCAGCTGCTCTCTTTCCTTCATCCTCTGTGCACATCTCGGCTCTGCTGCCGCTCCCCCAGCAGACTCACGGAAGCCTCAGGATGAAGGTGTTCCGAGCTGTTCGTTCTGTAGGGCTTACAGCTTTCTTGGTGTCACTTCATGGCGCTGTGCCTCTGTTTCCTGAGCGTAAAGCCTGAATGGGGATGGTTTGCTACTGCCAAGAACTGATGATAAATTCATTTATTTTTACCAGCTGTTTGTATCTGCAGTGGGAAATAATGTTGAAAAAGCCTCCAAAGGAGGTTTTTGGTGTCCAATAATTCAGGCTATTCAGATTGGTGAAGCTATTTTAAGCGTCCAGCTGACACTGACATCCTGGAATGTGGTGACCCTTAGGTTTGGATAATGTGTTTTGAAAACTCCCCAGATGCACACTGCCCTTGTGCAGTCCTCCAGAATGCCTCTGTCTCCAGCACAATAAAGTTCCCTTGAAGTGCTGCTGTTGGAAATGACCAACAAAAGCAAATGAGAGGAAGCTCGCCTGTAGAAAGTTGCCTCAGAGGCAGCAGAATCACACCAGCGGTGCTCAGGACAGCCTTTGTTTTTGTGAATGTCCTGCTTGTGAGAGAGATCAGCTTCGGCCCCTGGAGGCTGAAGTTTTCTGCTGGTCTGCCCCAAGAACGTGACTCACCATTGCCGTGGTCGGGGCTCGGTCTGCAGGCGTCGGTTCTACGTACCTGATTGTCTTCCTTGCAGTCCTTCTCATCACACTCCGACTCGCTAACAGCCCGCTTCAAACAGAAAGTACTGACTTCATGTAATCTGGGCTATGTGTATGAGAGTTTGGGTCAGTTACGAAACGCTTTATTTATCGTCAAGCTCAGACCTTCTCCGTTGCCTCTTCTGGACAGAACTGAGCTAGCACACGTGGCTGCTGGAGCGGACGCTGGCAGGATTAGCAAGGAAGTCGGTACGTTGAGTGGGTAACAGCCCAGCCGCCCTGGGCGAGTGGAAGCCAAAAAGCACGTGAGATACATCAGGGAACGGCAGGAGCACTGAAGAAGTGAGGGAGAAGCAACTGAAGGTGCATAGGAGAATAAATGGGACGAGATGTGAGACCCAGACTGTGAGATGGTTTTGCTTTTGTGAAGCTTTTGCAACCCCCCAAATCTGTTGGTTTCTGTTTTCAAGTAAAGCCCGTCGCTGCCCTGAACCGGTCCCGTAATGGCCTGGATGAAACGTCCGGCTGGGAGGCGCAGCCGCGTGCTCTCAGACGCAGGGACGTGAGGAGGAGCAGGTGGCCTCAGCCTCCACGTTGGGCTGAGATAAGTTTAACGTGATGCCGTGCGTTTTGAAGATTCACGGCTGATTGGTGTGCGTGCTGTGATTTTGTGCACGGACGAGGGCTTTGTGACCGTTGATGCCCGGTGAAGAGGGCCCGGGATGCGCGCACGCAGCCGGGGGCGAGCTGTGGTCACAGGGTGGGTGCGTTCCTGCCGCCCCGAGGTTCCTTCACGTTAGCTGTCAGTCGCTTGGCTTTTATTGGCCGCTTTACCGAGAAGCGTTAATTCATAGTAGATCTTGTCAGAAAAACCACTGCTTTGCACAGAGGGAAGATGAGTAACGTCTTCCTCACCGGAAGGACAATGAGATTTGTTTCTTGCAGCAAGCTGTCGAGCAGCTCGGGGACTGTTTGGCAGCTACAGGTGAGCGTTACCTGCTGGAGAAGCCGATTTACAGCCCTGCCTCGTGTCCTGCCCTGACTTTGTGGAGGGAGGGGCAGCTCTGAGCTGCCCGAGTTGTGGTAAACTTCATGCATTGCTGCTGTTTCCTGTAAGCTCCTGTTCTCTCTTACTGACTGCAAGGCTTACACCCCTCCGGTGCGCGAGGGGTCAGCGGTACGTGAAGGACGGGTGTGAGGAGCGGGCTGAGGACAGCTCTGTGTGCTGTGGCCATGGCAGGGTGGTTGCCAGAAGCCTTGTGGCTGCTGGCCCTAAACATAGGCGTACATCTTGTTTTAATCAAGCTCTTGAGGGAAATGCTTCTGTGACTCAGTTCCAGTGGAAACTGGGGTTTGCTTGGATTTGGGCATTCCCCCCTCCTTGCTTTTTGCCCAGCCACTGGCACCATTTGGAAGTTCCAGAGTTAAATTTCCTGTGTACGTTTATTTTTTTTCCCCCAGTTATTTTACCTTTAGCTCTATGAAGGGTTTTCCCTGGGAGAAATCCAGGTGCTCCCCCATGCAGCGCTGAACAGAAGCGACAGATTTTTCCCTGAGCTGCTGACGTGCGCCAGGAAGCGAGCCCAGCGGGAGCAGCCCTCTCCCTCTGTGCCCTGGCCGGCTCTTCTGCCTGCAGCGTGAGCTTTTTTGGGAAGGCGGGATGGGGAAACGGGCTTCCATTGGAGCAGGCGAATTGGTGGTTGCCTCTCCAATCCCTGCAGTCCCTCCCTGGGAGGCTCGCCTGTGCTTCTGCAGGAAGCCAGCCCTGACTGCTGCGACCGCAGGCCCAATTGGCTCAACCACAGTCCGCTGCAGCTGAACGCTTATTTTGAGGCTATGTGCTGGGAACAAATGTTGCCCAGAAGAAGATTTTTATAGTCTTTCCCTCCCCGCTGTGGTGCTGTTGGTGAATCCGGAGCATCCCTTCCTCTTGCAGAGGAGATGCAACATGTTGTTCTGCGTGGGAGCTGCGGAGCTGCTCTGAACCGCTCGTAATCGTGGCGAGCGCCGAGGCAGTGGGTGGAGGGACGTGAGCTGGCAAATGCTGGGGCCGCGTGTGCCCTCTGCGTCGGCAAAACAAACGAAAGCCCGAAGAATAACTCTTTCAGGAGGCCGGCACAGCGTCAGGACTCGTCGTCAGTGCTGTGGTGGCAGCTGTCAGCCAGTCCCCAGCGCTGCTGGAAGGCCACAAGCTGCCTAAATATTATCTTCTGTAGGAGAATGCCAGCGCTGTCGCCAGCTGCGGGGAGGGACGCAGCCCCGTCTCCGAGTGCCCCCGCTGTCCCCGCTCCGCTCGGCTCGAGGCACCAGAGGCGGCGCCCGGTGCTCTCGGTGTTTGTCCGTCCGCAGGAGCGGCTGCCGTGCTCCTCTCCTTCCCGTGCTGCTTTGGCTTGGAGGCTGGGAGGGGACGAAATGGCGTGATGCTGATGTGGCTTCTCCCGGGTTGTGCAACGGAGCGGAGGAATTTGGGAGGCCACGGGGCTGAGGGAGAAGTGCAGGGCGCTTCCACCCCGCCCGTGCAGGGTGGGGCTGTGCTCACGAGATTAGCTTCGGTTACCAGCACCTGTCCTCGGCACCTTCCAGGCTGTGGATGGGAGAAGCTGCCCTGCTGGTTTCGGGTCAGTTGTGGTCCTCAGAAATAACCCTGTCCTGTCCCGTCCCGAACTTGTTGTGAGGAGCTGACGCCCAGCCTGCCTGTTCTTCACTTCTGCCACGTACCTGCGGCTGCAGCGCGCTCCGAGGTTCGTACCTGAAGCTCGGCGCTCAAATATTCAGGGATCGTAAAAGTGCCGGAGGGAGACTCAAATATTCAGGGAACGTAAAAGTCCCAGAGCAGCCCAAGTGAGAAAAATGATCCCAAAGTCCAGGGCTGCTCCTCCTCGGTCGCGCTTTCCTTCTGGAGCCTCTCCCCCGGTGCAAGCGGCCTCGCCTCCGGCACGTGGCGTTTGGGTGCCAAAGTGGAGCCAGGCGGGGAGTCGGCACCCCCTGGAGCGGTGTGACGGGGGGATTTTGGGGGACTGGGGGTGGGTTGTGCCTGGGAGGGCTCCTCAGGTACCTCCCTGGTCATCGCCCTCGGCCTGCGGCTGGCCGGGGCCCGTGGGGTCAGGGGTTTGGAGGCACCGCTTTGCTTAGATGTGCGGATTCCTTTGTGAAGCCAAGAAGCGTCCGTCTCCCACACACGCGAAATTCCTGAGATGTCAAACAGCTCGAGAGAGGTTCCCATGGAGCACCCTGCCTCAGGGCCAGCACCCGGCTCTTGCTCTCTGTGCCTCGCGCAGCCCCAAAACCGGAGCGCAGCGGGGAGCTGCGAGGCGAGAGCGCCTGTGCTGGATCCCTGCTGGGGCTTCGGGGCTGCTGCCGTCCTCCCTGGCTGCTGCCTGAGGTGCTGCCCCCAGCCTGTGCCACCTCCGCGTTACAAGTGCGAGGAAACAACGCGGGGAACGTCTCCGGAGTCCTCGGGAGGCGGGGAGCGTGCCAGTCGGTTCCTGCTGCAGCCGGGGCCGGGACACATCCCGCGGCTTTCGGGCAGGCTGCGCTGTGCAGGGGCGCTCTCCTTCCCCTGCCTCTGCAGCAAAGGTGTTCCAGCTCCTGTTGGGGAACACAGGTTATGCTGTGGTTTCGCGGAGACTGAATAGCCCCTTCAGCCTATCTTTTGCCATGTACGTTTTTCAGGTAAAGGTTTTCTTTTTTCTTTTTCCATGGCCTCGAGTCTTCAGATGAAAGGTGTTCTGTGCTAACGCACCTGGAAGCTTCCTGGAGGCTGCGTCGTTCGGCTACCCAGCAGGCGGCTCGTTAACGTGGTGGCTGTGGTTTAGCTCAGGGCTGCGTGCCCGTGGGATGTAAAACTTCTCTTCCTGCTGTCTTCCAGGCGGTGTCCCGAAAGAGACTTGTCCAGCGGCTGGGAGTGCTGCTTGGGAGCTGCAGTAGGGTGGCAGCATAAGGGAAACGGGGGGGAAAAAGGAGACAGTGGTGACCCCAGCTCCTGGGTTCCCATTAGAATGTCCCTATTCCCTTGTCTAAAAATATAAAGAATAGCGTTTCTTTTTTTTTGTAATCGGGCAATAAGTTCTGGAGATGTATGTGGGAATTAGGCATGTTTATTTTCAGTGGTAACTAAAACAAATCATCACGGTGGCTGATATCCAGCATGGCTTGCTCAGCAGCTGGGCAATTACACGGTGGGGATCCGGACCCTTTCCTCCGTGTTAACGCCCCCCCAAAATGGCCCCAAACCTTTTCCATGGCACTTCGTAGGGGCAGGTGCTCAATTTCCCTCTTGGCTTCGTCCCACATGTGTTCGCATTTCCCCGGGTGGAACCAGGAAAGGCGTCTGCTCCTCTTCCTCGCGGTCACAAGGAAATGACCACGAGCTGGGAGCACCTCTGGTGAGCATGGGGAAGTCTCCAGGTGGATAAGGGGGTGGGATTAGTCTTCTGTCAGACCTGGCTGATTGTGAAGTTCCGTGAAATCAGAAGCCTGAGCACACTGTGAATGGGTAACTTCAAAAAGAAAGGAGCTGGGGCAGCGTGATGTGTTCCTGTTTGTCTGCATTTGGGGTCCTGTGTAAACAGGCCGGAGGCAAAGCTGGGTTTGTGTTCTGGACTCCGCTTGGCTTTGAATGGCTCGGGGGGGGGCTGGAGTTCTCAGGCTGCTGAAAAGCTGAACTTTCTCACCCTTTGAGGTCATTCTAGAGGAAATGTCTCTCATTTTTCGTTCCACAGTCTCGGCTTCAACCAGCTTTCCTCATTCTCAGAGGCTGTGTTCATGTTTGCAAAGCACCGTGTGCATAATGCCCGCAAAGCATGTTTGGCTCCTTTGTGAGCTCTCACCCAGGGCTTCTGCAACGGGGCAAAATGCAGGTTTAATCCTTCCTTAATTAAGAAAGCCCTCCCAATAAATTACTTCACAGATGTTTTAGGGAAATGGTTAAAAAACAGGCTATGGGAAGGAAACGTGTGGAATTTTGGTAGAAAAAACTCGAGAGAGGAATTTCAGCCAGAAGCAGTCAGTTTGTTTGCAGAGAATTACCGCTGATGTTGCCTTCACAGGCTGTGGCTGTCATCTCGGGCGTTGTTGTGGAAGGGAAAACGAGGAGCTGTACGCTGCCTTCAAACCTAGCTCTGGAGTCAGAGCTGGTGTGTTAAGCCAGCGCCAAGTCGCGTGGCTCTGTAGCTGTGGGGGGGACTTCTGCTTCACTTTTGGGAGGAAGGCAGGCTGCCGAGGCGAGGCCGAAGGCAGTGCCTGCAGCTGGGCTGGCTGCTCTCAGGCGCTGAAGGGAGCACCATTACCTGGCTGGCTGCCGCCATCGGGACGAGGCGTGCCGTGGAAATCGAGGCTCCGTTCTGGCACCAGGAGCTTGGGCACAGGAGAGGAGTCGAGGAGCTTGCCCGAGGAGCGCTTTCCTTAGAAGGAATTTTGCTTTCTGCTTTGGATTCCTCACTGCCTTCACGTGGGTAGGTGAGCACGGCGTGTTCAGCACGCTGTGTTTCTCCATGCGCAGCGGTGCCTGTTGTGCCCTGAGGCCAGCGCAGGACATACGGGGTTCTTTGAAACACCGACGCTGCTCCGGGGTGTGTGTGGTGGTGTTTGCTTGTTTTGTTTTCCCCAGGATGCTGAGTACTGCTGCTCACGCTGCCCTCCCTGCTCTCAGGGCTCGTGCATCTCTCCTGAGAACGGGACCAAAAGCCTGCAAGAAACGCATCGCTTCGGGCAGGGTAACCTTGAGTTAGCCCTGAGGGGAGAGCCTCAGCTTCTGAGCCTCCTGTCTCTGTGCTGTTGAGTGGCCGTCGTTTTATGGGGCGCGTCTTGGTGGTGGCTCCGTATCTGGGCTCTCCAGTGAGGTTTTTGCCCGCCTGGAGTGCAGCTGGGAGGAACACGAATAAAGGCTCGAGTGTCTGGGAAAATTCTTGGCATTCTTAGCGGAGCGGTTTGAAGGGGGGCTGGCGATTGTTTTCCTCAGCGTGAGGTTCCCACTGGGGGACCGCACTGCGGGCTGGGGGCTCCTAGACTGCCTGCAGCCGTGTGTCCGCGCAGGTGTGGGGGTGCTGCGGTGTGCAGGGCGTTGGGAAGGAGCAGGATGTGAAGGTCCCTGGGGGTTTCCCCGCCACCGATGGAGCGTCAGGCATCACGGTGTCACGGCTTACGATTCTTTGTGGCTGCCACAGCGAGGAAAACACTATTGCCCTCCCTGCCCAGACCCAGCGAAGGCAGAGCTGCCCACACCATCCGAAGAGCGTCCCGTCTGGCCAGCAGGGTGGACTGGAGTGGAAGGTAGCAGAGCAGCTCAGCCACAGCAGGCTGCGGTTGTAAGACAAGTGGTAAATCAGCATAATAAATCGGCATAAACTCCCCATCTGAAGTTCTCTCCCAGTTTTTCTTCCCCCCCCATTTCTCTGGCTCGTTACAAAGTGCTCTACAAAGGGGATCTGGAATCTCAGCTGATCTTAAGCACGTGCCTGAGAGCTGTCAGACTCGGGTCAGGTGCTTGCTCTCGGCAAATCTGCCTGAGACTGGTGGCCTTGGTGTGCAGCGAGTTAGCTGAAGAGGTGCCGAGGTCTCTGCTGATGAGCCCAGCTGCAGCTGGGCTCCCTTTCGTCTTCAGCACCACGGGCACCCCCAGGTCACGCTTGCTGCACGTGCAAGGAAGATGCTATTTAAATGTGTGATCTATTTTGGACGCCGCTAACCCCGTAAAGGTGCTTTTTCAAGCGTTCAGATGCGGTGTTACTACCCCTCAGCTGCTGAGCTTGGCCAAAGAAACAATTCCTTGGTGAAAACCTGGGTCCGTGCTGCTGGGCCTGCGCTTGCTGCTGTCTGTTTGCTGGTGGCAGGCGCCTTCTGTTGAGAGAGCATTCGGGGCTGGGCTGGGATCATGCGGAAGGGGTGGCTCGCCAGGTTTCTCTGCACTGCTCCCGAAACTGGGCCGAGCCCCAGGGAGCGCCTGCTGGGACGGAGGCGCTGGGGTTGGCTCCCGACGCTGTTTGCCCAGAGGTCTCGGGGCAAGCGCTCGGCTGCTCGGTGACTCAGTTCACGTGTGGCACGTGGGTAAAAGCCCAGCGCCCCGTGAGGAGTCTTGCACTGAGGTGTGTTTGGGGAGGCCCCTCGGGCATCGCACGGCTAGCCCTGCTGTGGGGTCCTGCCGGGGGACCCTGCACGCATGGGGCCGGGGGCAGAGCTGTCCCGGCTGGGTTCTGCAGCAGCTCTGGGGGCAGCTCCGCTCCCAGCAGGGCCAGGCCGTGCCAGCGGCTGCTCGGCTGCCCGCGGTGGTGAGGCCAGCCCGCTCCACCCGGGCGTAACAAACAGCCGGAGCTCGGTCAGGCCTTCCTGTGCTCGGCTGTAACCGAGACTCCCCGCATCAGGGCTCGGTAACGTCCTGGCTCCAGGACTCGGGAGACAAGGGAGCAGCATCCTACAAACCCCGCTGGTATTTGGATTAATCCTCCTGTTTCACGCACTGCTGTGCTGGCGGATCGTGGGCTGGGAAGCAAGGGGGTGAGCGTTGCTCCGAGCCCCCCCAGAAGCCCCCAGCTGTGCTGGGCACCGGCTGCCGTGTCCTGCCGGCAGCAGCCCTGCCCGACACCCTGCGGCCGCAGAGCGGGGGGCTTGGAGCTTCCCTGCTCTTCCTCTTGCTGAGTCTAGGGGGGCTGCGAGCTGTCTGCTAGCGCTGCTTTATCTTTGTCTTCCGATTCGATCATAAATCGGAGGGGATAGGACCTGCGGGGGCACCGGGGGGAGCATTTGGGAGCTCCCGGCTGCCTTTGGGCTTCCTTCCTCGGGGTGAGCGCCAGGAGTTGCACTCAGTTGGTGTTTTAGCTGACAAACGCTGGAGGTTTTAGTTTTCACTCTCGGTTTTCCGGAGCTGTTCACGAGCTGCTCGTACAGAGCCTGCTGTGGCAGGGGCTAGGATTTACAACTCCTTCGTGCCGAATTCTTGCTTTAAAAAAATAAATAGTTTTATCACCATTTGTGATTGTGGTGTTCGCTTACACTTTGGCTTACACGTGTGCCTTCACCTGCTCCCGTCAGGAGGTCAGAGCTCTGGGGGCTGCCTCAGGCAGCAAACACGAGCGTGTGGCTGCCGAAGGACACTTCTCCTTGAGGCTATTTGAGAGGTGATGCTTCCCAATTGCCTTATTTAAAAAAAAAAAAAAAAGGATTTTATTATTTGAACAGCCGATGTCAGAATGGTTTTTTATGCCCAAGTTCCAGTCTGCTCCTGGCATGGAAGCAAGGAGAGCGAGGGCGGCACCTCCACGAGCAGTCAGCTTCTCCAGGAGGACGGCGTGCCGAGCGAGCGGCTGGGCCCGGAGCCGGTGACGTCCCCCGTGGGTTGTGTGGGCAGCAGGAGAGCCATTGTTCCTGGGAGCGGTCGCTGAAAAATGCGACGGTGCAAAGTGAAACCGGTGCTAAGTTGGAGGTGAAGCAGGAAAACCGTGATCGGATTTATTTTTATATTTCTGAAGAGCTGTTGGCACGGTGGCGGTTGCCGCAGGCTGCGCCCCTTCTTGTGTTTCTTTAACCAGTGCCTCTTCCAGGGGAGCCTGGTTTATACGTGGTTACTGCTCTGACACCTTGCGGGGACGTGGATTGAGACTCCTAGAAACGGGTCTCTCTGCTGGTTTCTCCGCTGCCTCCTCTCGCCTCCCTTGCGGCGAGGGGGCAGAAGGCATTGTGTTCCGGGGCTGTGGCTGGTGGCCAGCTGCCCGCGGCTCCGGGTAGAGCCCTGGTAGCTCCCGTCACGGGATCCACTGGTGACTGGAAGCGGCGTTCAGGGCTGCGGCGGCTGTTCGCGGTGGGAGTCTGTGCTCAGAGCCATCACGAGCCCTGAATTGCCACGCCGCAAAACGACCGCGTGGGCTTCGGGAAGCTCGGCTGCCCCTCGGTTGTCTGCAGCCCCAGGATGGGCTCTGCCGCCCGGTCAGAAGCGGGAGAGCGACTCTCCTGGCTGTGAGATGGAGGATCTGGATCTCATCGGGTGCTGTGGAGCCCGGTGTGAGCGGGCAGGGCAGGGCTGTGCCTCTGCTCGGCTCCCGCTGGGCCGAGCCCTCGCGGCTGTGCCACGTAACCCTTGTGCCGCGCAACCCACCTGCTTCTGCCCTGGCCTCCTGCCCCTGCTGTGGGCTGGGGAGGTGAGCACACGGCTGGCCTGGCCCTCAGCAAACAAACGGGGAGAGAGAGCCCCGCTGGAATCTCGGCTTGTTTCACAACACATCAAAACAAAAATTCACGCTGCTGCCTCACTGCTGCCCTCGTTATTGCAGCGTTCGTGTTCTGGATCGATTGCGTACGCCGAGCCTTGCGGGCTGGCTGCATCTGCCGGCAGGAATTCGGTTCTGAGCGTGACCTTGCAGGTTTATTAGCAGGTGAGCCGTGTCGGGCTGTCCTGGAGCGGGGCTGGGCGAGCAGGGGCTGCCCGAAGGGGCCGGCGGGCCCGTCCCGGTGCCGCAGGAGGGGGCGGCGGGCGCTGCTGGGGCGGCTGGGCTCCGCTCCGCACCAGGCGGGCGCACCACACAGCTCTGCGCAGGAAAACTGCTCGTGTCCCCAAGGCTGCCGAGCTCGTGTGCTTCGTGGGTTGGATGGGAAGAACAAACGGAGAGAACCTTCTCCGTTTTCTTTCCCTCGGCCCTGTTACTTCGCAGTCGCTGCTGCTGTTTGCCCTCACGCCGCAGCAGCAGCACGGTGCCTCTGGAGCCTGAGCGACAGCCGGGCTGCGGGCAGAGCAAACGGGGCTCAGCTTTGGGATCGGCGGCATCTTGGGCTTGGTCCGGCTTGTTGTCGCTGCCTCCAGGAATAAAAGGAGGCCGTGCGTTTCAAGGTCATGGACAAAACCCATTCCCCGAAGTCTGGCTCGCTGGTGTGGTGACTTGGCGAGCCGGGGAGCCCGGTGGGGTGAGCGCACCCCTGTCCCGCAACAGCAGCAACCAAACGCTGAAAAGAAGAGGCAAAGACGGCCTGTGCAGACGCATTTGGGCTCCCTCCGGCCGAAGCACGACCGAGTTTTCGGCGCTGCCGTGCCTTGCAGGAGCCTGCTCTAGGAGCTGGAGCGGCGCTGCCTGTTGCCTGGAAACCTTCCTGCGAGCCGCGGGCGCTCAGCGCCAGCAGAGCCGTCGGCAGGCAGCGTGGGCCTCCTTTCCAAAACGGCGTCGCAGGCTTCTGCTCTGTGCTGGGCTCTGCTGCCGTTTGTTGTCTGGAAGAAAAAGCAGCAGAGCGTAGCAGTCGAACCGGGTGATTTGCCCCGGAGCGGGCTGCTCGCCGTGGTGGCGCTCGGGGCAGAGCGGGGAGCGGGAGCCGAGGGAATGAGCTGGGTGCCCCGAGGAGCCTGCCGAGCTGCACAGTGGCTGCCTGTGCCTTGAGACAGTCCCCTTAGGAAGGGCGGGGGGGAAAAAAAAAGAAGTCTCCGGCCCCTTTCCCAGCAGACACTTGCCCGTGTTGCCCTTCCTGCGGCTGGGCTCAGTCCCCGCAGAGCTGTCAGCCCGTAGCGTCGTGTGCTGGGAGCTGAACGGCACGACGTGGAGGTTCCTGGGCCTACGGAGCCCTTCTCAATTCACTTAGCGTTTGCCTGAACGCTTGGCCACCTCGAAACCTCAACTGACACGTTCTCTCCCACAGGAAGCCTTTAAACGATTGCCGTTTCCGCGTAGTTAGCGAGCGCATCGATCCTGCCGGGATGGCGCAGCACCGCCCGCGGGAGGCCGCCCGCAGCCCGGCGGTGGCTGTCCGGGGAGTCCCGAGGGAGAGAGCTGGGCTAAAACCGTCTGAAAGCCGGTAACAAACGAAGCGGGAAGCCAGAAGGTTTGTGTGTCAGGCACAGGAGCTGCTTCGGCTGTTTACAAGTGGTTCTTGTGATTTAAACAGCTTATTTTACGAAACCGAGAGATAAGGGAGGCTTTGACTGGAGATGCAGTTGAAAGGTTCCTGATTTGTTTGGGAATCTCGTTGCAGACCCGGGGAGATGCACGTCGCTTATTAGGTCGCTTCTGCTTTCCTCGTGAATTAATTTAAAGTCCGCCAGCCAGCCGGGGCTCTCCTCGGGACGTGCTCTGCAGCCTCACACTCCGGGGCTGGGACTTCGAGGCTGGGTTTGGTGGACAGACGGAAGAACTTGAGCCGAGCAAGGGACAGACACGTCTTCCATCCCCATCTTTCCCTGTCTGCGGGTGGTTAAGGTCCTTCTGCGGGGTGATTGTGGCTGGGGCATCCCCCGAAACCATCCCGGTGAAGCCCCGGGAACGAATTTGGTTCCTGGTGAAACAAACGTGAGCTGAGAGCAGCCTGAGCCGCGGTGGCACGGCAGCGAGCCTGGTGGTGCCTGCCCTCCTGCCTGCAGGGGTGGCAGCCTGCAGCACCACGGCTGCGTTCTGTGTTAGCCTTTGCCTTCTGTTTGACGGCTTTCTGTTGTTTGCTGGGGGTTTTTTGGTTGGCGGTTGTTGTTGTTGGGGGCTTTTTGAGCAGTGCGTTGGAGTGACGTTGACTGCAGAACCCGTGTAGTTCTTTGGTACTTCTGTGCACGTGGTGGGCCACCTCTGCCTGGTTTCGTTGGGCATTGACTGCGTTTGTTTCCAAGCCGGGCTTTCTGTACAGGTGATCGGCTTCGTCCCCCTGTGGGGGAGGGAGGAGACAGAAGGAGAGGCGAAGTGCTTGTGGGGGAGGCAGGAAGAGGAACAGCAGAGAAGCAGTGGAAAACTGTGCGGTCACAGATGGCGAAGCCAGAGGGTTCCTCGTCCTGCCTGCCCGCCCAGCGCTCCTGGGAGCGTGAGCAAACAAAACCACGCTGCTTATGGCAGCAGCGAAGGAAGAAGGATCAGGGAGTCAGGGGAAATGCAGAGCCGGGCCAGCTGAATTCCGTGCTGCAGAGCTTAAAATAAAATAAAAGATGAGGAGGAGGGGGAGCAGTGGGCGATAAAGCACACAGTGGTGGGTTTCCCCCGTTAACCTCCCCCAGCTGCATGGAGCTGGGGCTCGTGCTAATATTTACTTTGCTTTGTAGGCCGGTAGCGTGGCTCTTTCTCTCTGAGGCAATTCCCCATTAAGAGCAATGCTCTTCCCTCCCCTTTCTTTTGTTGGTGGCCGTCAGAGGGTTTGAGATGAAGCATGGCAAAGCGCAGGGTGCTGTGGGCAGCGTTGGGGTCTGTGCGGTGGCTCTTTGGTGCCCCAGGAGGGCGGGTGGCTCTTCCTTGGCCTTGGTGCTTCCTCCTGGGTCCCTGACTTTCTGTGTCGCTGCAGCTCTGCTAATCTGTCTTTTTCTCCCTGCCAGAATGAAGAGAAGAGGAACCTTTCCCTGGGGGGCCATGTCGGCTTCGACAGTCTCCCGGATCAGCTGGTCAGCAAGTCCGTCACACAGGGCTTCAGCTTCAACATCCTCTGCGTGGGTGAGCACAGTCCTGCAGAGACAGGGCTCAGCTGGCGGCCTCGTGAGGTTGGGGCCGTGTTTTCTTAGGAGTCCTGCTGGGACACAGCCTCAGTAGTGACTTAAACTTAGGGAGAGTTTGGGGAAAGGCTTTAATATCGACTTTCTGCCTTCAGCTAGGGAAAGGGGAAGGAAGCAAGCGTGTGGAGGACTGGCCAGCTCTGCACTGCAGCGGAGCTGCCAGCGCAGGCACGAAAAGAGGCAGGGAGGTGCAATGGACGTGGTTCTCAGCCTGGTGAAGGGCGAGGAAACCGAGCGGCTGAGCCTTGTGGGTCAGACCAGAAGAGCTCCTGGAGATGGTGAGGTGTTGATCTGCTTTGCTGTAGTAGTTCGGCAATAGGAGGGACTAAGGGAAGACAGCACGTGGTGATGTTCGGTCGCTGCTGCTTGCTGCACTGGTGTCACAGAACAGGCACGCTGCCTGTGACATGGCTGCGGGACTGTCCTGGACAGCTTGCAGGCACCGAGGCAGATCTCAGCAGCTCACTGAGTGCTGTGCGGAGCTCGCTTTGAGCTCAAAATGAAGAAAACTTCCACCGGCTGCTCCCTGTTGTTTCTTTATCCAGCTGCCCACCAGAAAGGGCTGCTTCTGTGTGTGGACATGCCAGGCTGTGTGCTAAGATCAGTGGGAATGTGCACTCTGCCTTCTTCTAGAATGTGCAGCATGCTTTTTCCCCTGGTGCCCTGATCCACACTGTCTCTAAACTTTATTGTTGACGGGCCCAGATTTCACCTTGGCAGAATGGTGGAGACAGTCTCAGCCCCGCTAGCTAGAGGCAGAGCCGTGCTTCTCAGAGAGCAGAGTAAGAGCTGCAAAGCTGACTTTGGTGTGGCTGCTGTGTGGATGGAGGGGGAAAGGGTTACAGCAGGACGGGCTTTAGTCCTTTGACACATTAGCTGTACATGTTGGACCACGGGATTAGGGGTGTGGAAGAAGGACAGGCTGCTCTAAGGCTTCCAGGCAGACCAAAGTTCAGCTGCACAGTGAAGTCATGAAATCTTTATCCAATTTTTTTTTTCTGCTGTGAAAAGAGATTTTCTGTCTGATAGCAAGCGGTCCTTACAGGCCCAGAGCTGCCTGCCTGTTTCTCTGCCCAGAAATAGGCACCCAGGTTCCCTCCTGACAGGGGCCACCTCTCCCCAAATGTACACGTCCCCAGGGGACTTTAACAGTTAGCTAAAGTGTAGAGAGAGCAGTGAAGAAGCCTGAAATCTCACAGAAAGGAGCGAGAGGAAACCTCATTGATGGACTCGCGTGTCCCGTCCGTGGTACACCAGACACCCATCGCTTGGCACTGATCTGCAGCCACCGGGGGCTGTCGCTGTGTCTGGGACAGCCAGCAGCGGAGCCAGGGAGTCCTCGTCAGCAGGAGCAGCCGAGCTGCAGGCAGTCTCCCTCAAAGACTCAGAACTCTCCTAGAGCTGTGCTCTCCAGCTCCTCTGATGCAAAGTCAGCGTGGATGGAGGGGAAACGCTGTTTTAGTTTGCTCTCTGGTCCTCAGTGGGGAGATGAGACCGAAGTGCTCCGTGTTAGCTGTGCGTTAAGGATGGGAGGCCTTCGAGACTGCGGTTACCTTTGGACAGTTATGTCTGGTCACCAGCAGGTCGTGGTAACCTTTCACAGCGTAACTTGGTTCTGCTCTGTAATTAATCCTCCTCGAAGTACCTGAGACCTGATAAATTCTCCTCCCTAGGTGAGACGGGCATTGGCAAGTCCACACTGATGAATACTCTTTTCAACACCACGTTCGAGACGGAGGAAGCCAGTCACTACGAGAGCGCGGTTCGCTTGCGGCCGCGGACCTACGACCTGCAGGAGAGCAACGTCCACCTGAAACTAACCATCGTGGATGCGGTTGGATTCGGGGACCAGATAAATAAAGACGAAAGGCAGGTCTCGTGCCATCTGCTCGGCATTTCTGGGCAGCAGGGGAGGTGTCTGCGTTTCTGTTAACGTGGCAGCTCCCTGCAGTGCCTCTGGCTCTGGGGACTGGGTGCAGAGCGAGCTGGGTGAGGAGCCAGAGAGACGGGGGAGGTCAGAGGAGGTGTTGCCAGCAGAGAACAGTGTATTCCAGGAGTGTGAGCAGTTAACAAGCCGTCCTCAGCACGCGGCTGGGAATTATCTGTTCTGGCAATTGCTGGTGGCTCTGGCTCTGTCTTGTTTGATTACACAGACATCTTGTTCAGGCCCCAGGTAGAGGATTTCTGGGACTCCAAGGTCTCTCCATGGTCATCTGGCGTTGCTACAGCCAGATGGCTCAGCCCTGAGACCTGTGCAGAGTCTGATGTGGGGACGTAGTTGTCTTTTCATGCTCCACTGTCATTAGACTTTGCAATGCAGCCTCGGGAGGTTCCAGCAGCCTTTGGATTATAAGGTCTGTGTGTAAGTGCCACTTTTCTTGTTGTAAAGCTAAATTATTGGAGTCTTACAGCTGTTTTAAACAGCGTCATGATGTATCTAGGAGAACTCCTTAAGTCTTCAGGCTGCTTAATTGTGAGCTCCAGTATCTGGGTTGCTAATGGTATGGTTTTAGTTACAGGCCGATCGTTGAGTACATTGATACGCAGTTTGAAAACTATCTGCAAGAAGAGCTGAAAATCCGCCGTTCTCTCTTCAACTACCACGACACGAGGATTCACGTCTGCCTGTACTTCATCACTCCCACCGGGCACTCGCTCAAGTCCTTGGACCTGGTGACGATGAAGAAGCTGGATAGCAAGGTAACGAGCTGGAGGCTGCGCTGTCCATTTCTGGAGGCAGTGGTATTTCTGCCAATGTTAATTGTCATCTGGAAGGCTCTGTTCGAGTGCTGGACTCCTTCCTGCACATTAGTTAAGCAGTTTTTAGGGCTTTGGTAGAACTTAACCTGGTGTTTGCTGAAGCCTTGCGTTTGTTTTCTCACTGGCTTTCTTGAAAAATGGCAGGTGAAAAACTGTTTTCAAGCAAGCTGTGTGGAGTCTGGAGTGCCCGTCACTGTCACAGCTTTACCCAGATTAGTTCATTTTTTATCAAAGCCATCAACTGCATCGTTGGTAACTCCTCTTTAAAGGAGTGCGGGTAAGGATGCATTCCAGCTCCTACAGTTGTGTTACGGGAACTGCAGAGCCACCTCTGCTGTCCTGACGTTCCCTCAGGGGCAGAGGAGCTGGAAGCAGCCGGACAGTGAGCTTCCTGAGGCAGTGGCTGTACAGAGACACGGGCTGAGGAGAAGCATTAGCTGTGCGTGATGGCACACGTGTGCGTGAGGTGACGCTGCTGGAAGTGCCAAATGATCCGTTAGATCACAATATCTTACGGAAATGTAAATGCGGAGAGAAACTCAAGGTCATCAGCATCCTGGAAGCGGGTTGTGAGAGGGTCTAGCTGGGGTCGTTTCTTTGTGCATAAATGAGGGCTGCCTGGGGGCAGTGGGTTACTTAACCGACCGCTGGTATTCCTGCAGCTCACAGGAGCTTTCTGACACAGTTCTGGTTGTTCTAGCTGACTTCCAGGGAGCCGCAGGAAAGCTTCAAAGGTCACTAGTGACAGCAGCATCTCTTCCCATCTTAGCAAGAATTTCCTGTCTTCAAGAGCAGCACTTAGCAGCGCGGTGGTTCCTCTCAGATGGCAGACGCTGATCAGCTCATACGGAGGGCAGATGAGGCAGCCGGGACCCTGCAGGAACTGGGGATGCCCTGAATTGTATCTAGGGAACATGCTCTTCTCTGGCTCTTGTCCACGTGCAGCTCTATTGGACTTTCCTGGTGGGAAGAGTTCCCCGTGGCAGGGTCCCTGCTGCTTGCCCTCGCCTCCCGGGGCAGCTGGCCTACTTTTCCTTGGCCCCACTCCAGAGCAGGCACTGGCTTCCCATCCCAGTGGCCTGTTTGTAACCACGGGGGCTGTTGTACTGACTGCTCCAGGAATCCGAAAACTTTCCCTTAATAAACTCTGTCTCTTGGCGTCGTGCCAGCATGACATGTTCCCAGAAATATGTTTGGAAGAAAGTTTTTGCACGGTTCCCGTTGGTGCTGGTGGTCCCACAACGCTTCTCTCTTCCTTCCCTCCTGCAGTCCCTACTTCTCCCATCTCCCCGTGGCTGGCTTTAACGGGGTCCTTGCGTAGTACCAGAATAAATCCTTCGTGCTTGTGCAGAGATGGGAACTTTGTGCACACACAAGCTTTTATATTTCTAAACTTCCACTGAAACAGTTGTCCCTGAAGTCGCTTTGTCCATTTGCTCCCATCTCCCTCCCTACCACGGTAAGAACCTCCTGGATTTCGTGGTGGGTTGGCCTCACACAAGGATGCACAATAAACCCAACAGGCAAGTAGAGCCATTGATCCCTTGTGCGTGTCGGGGCTTTTTGTTGTATTTCTCCATCGGTGTCGCCCCAGGATTTGTGTGCTTCCAGGCACTCCTGGAGGTTCGGGGCCTGGCAGCCCGTGCCTTTACCAATATTCGTGAACCGTCTGTGCTGCGAGGCCAGCGTGTGTGTGCAGCTGGGGCACGCTGCCACACGTCTGCGTTGTGTGGGCACGCCTGGACCTGGCTTTCTTCTTGGGAAGCTTTATGAGGCGGCTGGCCTCGGTCTTACAGTTGAAGAGTGGGGAACACGGAGGCAAAAAGCAGAGGGGAGGCTTTGCTGCGCGCTCTGCTGGGTCGGCATCTGGGGCTGGGTCAGGAGGGTTGTGCAGGGGCCTGGCTCAGCGGCACCTTCCCTTTGGCACACCGGTGGTGGGGCGTCAGCTGCGGGGCAGGCGCTGGGATGTGCTGGGTTTACAGGGAACCTTGCTTAAAGCATGAAATTTACAAAATCCCTCCTGGGTAAAGCTGTTTTGTAGACAGAATCTTCTGTTGTACTGTGCTACAAAATTTGTTTGGCTGAGCTCTGGGCCAGCTGTTGCAGGGGGTATTTAATTACACCCAGGGAGCCAGAGGCACCTCCAGAGCTGGTGCTGGGGAGATGGGAAGTGGCTGGTGGGGCTGGTTGCTGGACAGAAACCGTGTGTGACCTGGCCAGGGGTTAGCTTCCCGTCGGGCTTAATCTGGGAAAAGGAGGGGGGAAAATAACGTAAAGAAAATTGCATCAGTATCAGACAAAAAGGTGATTTATTTATTTTTTTTAAACGCATCCCTGCCTGCAAAGTGATGGCGTAACTGCGTGCTGCTGTGGGCATCCTGGGGCTCCCTGTTTGCAGTCCCTGGAGGGTTTGCAGTCCGCATATGGTCTCACGAGCTGTGGCTAATTGCTTGCCCTTCGTGAGCTGACACGTCCTAGGTGGGTCAGCAGCCAGTGACAACGCCTTGGGCCGGTTTGTGCCTCTGCTGCGTGGCTTCTGAGGTGGCATCTGGCTGTTGTCTTCGTCGGGACTTGCATCTGGGAACGCTTTGGAGATAGGGAAAAACCCGGTTTTATTTCACAGGGTGGAAATGCATGTGGTCTTACTATATTAGGAAAAATTATTTTCTGTCAACTTACTTATTTGGGCACATTCTTGTAGGTTTTATTTTTGGAGCTGAGAAGCGGCTCTGTGGTCAGCGAGAGCCGGGGAGGAGGCGCGCTCGGTGTGCGCGCGGAGCTCGCTATCTCGGCTGAAGCGCAGACTTCCTCTGGCCGTAAATTCCAGCCAAGAGTGCCAGCACGTGGACTGACGTTCGTGCAGACACTGCGCCTGATTCAGCTGGATGACAATCCACTAATTAATTTAATGATTTTGATACTAGATTGTTAAATGGAGAATAGCGCTCTTCCACCGTGAGATATTAGGGTGGTGTTCTGGGATTTTGCCTACAACCCAAGGTAAAGATTCTGTAGAAGTAAAAGTGGAGGTAGAAGCCTCCCGTGGTTTTGGCATTACTGCTTTTTACTGGCTCTTTAAAGCCTGTTCAAGAAGGAAAGGAGAGGTGACTTTCATTCTCTAGCTAGCTGTGTTTTGGTTTGCTTGGCACTAACGCAGCGTGCCATGGAGCACCTTCTGCCCAGTCCTTTTGAGTCCTCTTCCCTTATTATAAAGGGATGAGCTCAGCCTAGCCTTAGGCAGCTTTTTGGGTGTCAATGCTCAAAATCGGAGAAAGGAAAACAGCAGGATAATTAGATGTTGTTCCAGGTATCACTTGTTAACCGTGGGATTTCAGCTTGGGGATTCCCAAGACGTGCATGAAATCAGAAGAAAAACAGTAATTATATATATAAAAATAAATAAATAAAACAAAGGAACTTGCAAGGGAAGAAGAGGGAAGCACAGAAGTACCCCTAAATGCCCTGGAAGTCTCAGCAGTCCTGGAAAGCTGGAATTGAGCTGGAAGAAGGTAGCGCGGTCAGTGTAGCTGCATTCCTGGTAGGTCCTGATGTATCTCTCTTTATTTAAGAGCAGCTGCGCATATTTTTCAGGTGTCAGGAAAAGACAGAATGATCCAGGACAAATTTAGCTGAAAAAAAAAAAAACAGAGCCTACTGCGAATCTTTTGCCGCTAATTAATTGTTGGCATTTGTTTCGGTGTTGGCTATCGATTACTGGAAATGCAACAGCTTGCCAAAGCCCTTTTGGGTTTTGAACTCGGTGGCAGCACGTCCTGATGGACTTGCCTTTGCAAAGTGAGAGGAACGTGGTTAAAGGGACCCAACACAACTTTTTTTTTTTTTTTGCTTTTGGGAAGAAGAGGGGGGGGGGTTAGGCCAGCTGAAAATGCCCTGATATCTGTCGCCCTTGGTGCTCGTTTGTCGGTGTGCCTAGCTGGAAGGGCTGCGGGGCGTGAAGCCTGCGCGCAGCAGCTCCCTGGCAGTGCCTTCCCCACGCAGATGGTGCTGAGCAGGGGCTGGGCGAGCCCTGAGCTGACCCTGCTGTGTGGCGTGGGTCCGGGCTGCCTCCGCTAGCAGGTCAGCGAGACCCAGCTGTGGTCACGGCCCTTTCTGCCTCCGTAATGAGGACATCTACCCGCTGAGGAGTGCGGGGAGACCAGCAGAGCTTGTTCGGTGGTTTTCAGGTCCTTGGCAAATGAGGCCAGACCGGTAGCTGGGGGGAAAAAAAACGCAAGTTTTATCTTCTCAGCGTGTGAGTAGCGAGGTGTCGGCTCACACAGGAGGTGCAGGGGGCACGTGGCATCCCGAAGCTGTACCCGAAGTCGTACCTGAGGTCGTGCTGCTGAGCTGGGGACGTGGCCGGGACCGAGCTGCCGGGGAGGCAGCCCGCTGGCGTCGGGAGCAGAGCTGCTGCTTGCAGACCCGATGTGGGCAGGGAATACTGCCGGGGGCAAGGAGCACATCGAGGCAGCTCTCTTTTGGAACAAGTAAACGCACGGGGTTTAGTGAGCGCTGAACCAGAGGGGGGAGAAAAAGCAGGAGGTGTGGAAAACCCCCAAGCTGCAGAGAAGAACTTGAGCTGGGAAGGGAAGGGTCACTTATTTCTATGGGCACCAAGTGGCTGCTCCGAATTGCTGCTCGGCAGGACAAAAAGCGTGGGCTGTGGGGAAACGTTAGGTGGCAAAGCAGCCTGCCTTCTCGCTGCTCCGAATGCCTGAATTTTACTGCTCCGCGTCTGGCTGCTGGTCAGACAGCCGAGTTTTGTTGTTGTTTGTTTAAGCAGGGGGTGCAGTACTGCACTTGGCTTTTCTGAGCGCAGCAGCGTTATCTAACAGGCTCCCGTGGCAGATCCTGCCCCGCTGTAGCTCCGCAGCACACAAGGATGTGGGACACGGCCCGGGGGGGATCTCCCCACCCCGCAGCTCAGCTCGCAGGCGGCTTTGTGAAACCCGGGCTGATGAAGCTGTGGTGCGGTGAGCCTGGTGACTGCTGGTGTGAAACCAAAGCTGAGCGGCAGCAGCCTGACAGCGCATCTCCTGTCTGCCGTGTGGCACCCTGCACCTTTCCCAAGGGGGGCTGTAATCCACGCAGCGTGTGAGTTGGGGTCCGCACCGAGAGGCTCGGGGGGTCCTCGGGAAGGATCTGCAGCTGCTGGCAAAGCATCTGAGGAGTCCGTGCTCCTTCTGCTTAGACACGGGAAGGTTTCACGTAGTCTCACAGCAGCGTTTCGTCCTCGCACAGCCAGAACTGAGTGGGTGATAACTTGAGACGTGACAGCTGAAATGTCTCTGTCTCCGCTGAAGCGTGTGACAAAATACAGAGGCAAGAGCAGGGGCTTTGATCTGCTCGCTGCGTGCTTGTTGCAGGCTGTTTGTCTTCGCTTTATCTGGAAGTCCTGTAGTCAAATCACTCCTGGAAAACTCTTCCCTCTAGTGTTCAGCCGGGCTCGTGCCGCAGCTCGCATGCAAAGCGTGGCACCTGGGTGGCTTCAGGAGATGGAGAGCAGCCACCGGGGCGTGACCTGGGCCAGCTGTGCGCAGCTAAAGCTCCCTGCAGACCTGTTTGCCGGACTCTGTTTTCACCTGGCTCTTTTTCCTTCCTTCTGCTGTAGGTGAACATTATCCCGATCATCGCCAAAGCAGACACCATTTCCAAGAGCGAGTTGCACAAATTTAAGATAAAGATCATGAGCGAGCTGGTCAGCAACGGTGTGCAGATCTACCAGTTCCCCACAGATGACGAAGCAGTTGCCGAGATCAACTCGGTGATGAATGTGAGTAACGCTGCCAAGTGCATTGCTTCCAGAAGTTGTGACAAATTAAATTGCTGCGCAAAAATACATTTGAAAGGCAAGTTTCATTGGGTTTGTCCAGATGCTAAATATGTTTGGAAGTTATGCTGTGGATCTGACAGATGCCTAAGGCTATTGCATACAAAATTAATTAAAATGTGGCTCTTATTTAATCTCTGTGGGCTCTCTGGAGACACTCAGCTCAACCCTAAAATTTGTTTTATTGGATTTTCAAAAAATACTTTCTTCAAAATTCATTTTTATCTGCTTTTAGGCTACTTATCATTTGAGGAGGGAGAGACTTTGAATAAGAAATTTACAGTTAGATTTACATTAAGTCTTCCACTTAAGGAAGCTAAGCAGAGAGAACACAATCTAAAGCAAAGAAGAAAAATTGTGCGACTATTGTGCATCCTTTTTAAAATTCAAAAATCAAATTCAGATGCAGTGGAAACGTGAAAAAGAATTTCAAGTCTTGGAATTTGGCTTTACTCCCAACTCAGAGTTTATCTTTTGGAATAGAAACAGTTGAAATGTTTTCATCGTTTTTGTGTTTTTCTGTGTTTTTTTTTTTTTTTGGCTTAAATAAAAAGTAGCTTTTTCATCAAGATGAATATTTTTCTGCAGAGGTGGTCCAGGTTTAAATGCTTCGGTTCTTCTTTCAATCCTTTTTTTTTTTCTCCCCAACTTTCAAGAATCAATTGATTGGTAGGTCAGTTGGATATCTGCACAGCCGCTATAATGGTTCTTTTTTGCTGAATTCACGGGCTGCTAAAAGCTTTGGAGGAGGCAGTACTTTAAAGTACAAGTTAGGTGTTTTGGGGAGAGAAATGAAAACGATGTTTGCTGTGTGTTCTCTTTGCTCAATCAAAATACATTTGGCTGCCTCCCTGCCAGCTCCGTTCCCTCCTAAAGGTGAGGGCTGTTGCTGGCCTCGTCCCGCTGGAGGTGGAGCAGGGCCCGTCCCGCACCTGGTGCAGCGGCTCCGTGGGGCTGTGCCGTGGGGCTGTGCTGGGAGCAGGGTGGGCTCCACGCTGGCCGTAGTGACCTCTGACACGTGGCTTTCTGCCGCCGCCCCAGAGGAAAGGAGCGGTGATGGGAAGGAAGCCTGAAGACGAAAACCCGTGTTCCCGATTGAAGGTTGCCTTGCAGCAGGATGGCAGAGCTTGGGGAGGGCAGGGGGCAGTTCTCCGGATGAAGAAGCGTTTCAGAGACTTGTGCCTGAGCTGCAAGTTCGGGAGGGAGCAGTGTGCCGAGCCTCAGGTGTACTGGGAGAGCAACGTGCCTGCTGCGTGGCTCTCTTCCTGCAGCCCTGAGGATGTTGCCGTGAGGCCGGTGCCACGTTTCCGTACTGTCCTTGGCGCTTTGCAGCCCAGCGAGCAGCGAGCACGCCGTATCCTGCACGTGGCCCAGCAGGCTGCGGGTGGGCACTGGAAGGGACGAGGGCTGTTTACGGACGTCTCCGTGCTTTCTGCGAGGCAGGAAGTGCCCCGCTCTTGGCATGCGGAGGGACTGCAGCTACAAGAACAGCCTGACAAATGGGGAGAGGAAGAGCAGTAATGAGCATGGTGTTCCCACAATATTTCCGTGTTTAGTTCAGTCCAGCCAGCACTGCTGGTAAGCTGCTCTGCTGCGCTACGGCCGTGTGCTGCCCTCTGCCATAACACCGCGGATCAGAGGGGAGACTGCTCTGAATACTGGAGACTGAGGGCTTCACTGGAAGGATTTCTGAAGTAGATCCTGTGCCTGGGTGAAGGGACTCGGGTGGTCAGGCGGATTTCCCAGAGGTTAGCCCACGTGCTAAGTCCCTGCCGTTGACTCTGTTGCAGGCTCATCTGCCCTTTGCTGTGGTCGGCAGCACGGAGGAGGTGAAGGTTGGGAACAAGCTGGTGAGAGCTCGGCAGTACCCGTGGGGAGTGGTGCAAGGTAAGGAGCCGGGAGCTGGGCTCCCTGCCACATGCACAGGCACGTGCTGGCGCCCTCCAGCTCTGCCCTTCCCTGTGCGTGAAGGTGCCTTGTGCTAAACGCTGGAGCCCTGTCCCCTGCAGCCTCGTGCGGGCTGGCCAGCCTTTGCTTTGTGTTCCTGCCAGCATCTCAAACACGTTGTCTGAGCTCTGCTGAAGTTCCCACACAGTCTGGCATGGTCAAAAAGAGTCCCTGCATCCCAAAAGCTTGGTTACCCTGTGTGGGGTGACAGGTGGAGGTCTGTGGGAGGGGAATCTGTGGGGTTAGGCTGTATGTGCAGTTGTGCTTCTCCCTCTTGTGCGTTTTGCTGACTTCTCGCCTTGCTCTAATCAGTTGAGAATGAAAGTCACTGCGACTTCGTGAAGCTGCGAGAAATGCTGATTCGAGTCAACATGGAGGACCTCCGGGAGCAGACTCACACCCGCCACTACGAGCTGTACAGGAGGTGCAAACTGGAGGAGATGGGCTTCAAGGACACGGATCCGGACAGCCAGCCCTTCAGGTGAGCAGCAGCGCAGAGCCACAGTCGGGTACTGGCAGCCCCAAGAAAAGGGGAGGTCTGTGGGTGGTACCTGCAGTGCTGGGCTGGAAAATGCTAGCACCGGGTTTGAGCTTTGCAGCTGACTTTGGGGTTCCCTTCCCTGCCCGTTTGTCTTTAAGCAAGGCAGACAGGCACGCGTTTTCCCCATCCCTAAGTCATCGGTGTCCAAAGAGTCTGGATTTCATTTGCTTTCTTACCAGCCTACAAGAAACATATGAGACCAAAAGAAAAGAATTCTTGGGTGAGCTCCAGAAGAAAGAGGAAGAAATGAGACAAATGTTTGTTAACAAAGTCAAGGAGACGGAGGCAGAGCTGAAGGAGAAGGAGAGAGAGGTGGGTGTGCCAAAAACCTGCAAAGGGAGCCCAAAATACAGTCAGCCATAGGATCTGGGTCTCGGCAGTGTATGAATCCTGGAAAGCACTTACAGATTTTGAGCAGACCTCCTCAGCCAAAGCACAAGATCACACACACCTTCCCCCACCTAGGGGAGGGGATGCTGAGTAATGTTTTCAAAACAACCTCACTGGTTTAGGTGCCTCAGAAACAGGAATCTTCCCCCGTCTGTGCAGTGTGTAGGAGGCTGGGCTGCTGTTTGGGGAGCGAAGGGCAGTGCAGAACGTTTCGGTGAGCATTTAGGTCAGGTAGGCTTAACCCTTGGAGGCTCACTGGACAGCAGAGCAAATGGGGCAGCTGGGCGGGAGTCCCAAGGGGCAGTGTGAGGCCCTGGGCAGCTGGCACCACTGGAGAGGAAATAAAGGGACCATCTTCAAAGGAGTGAGGAAGGAGAGAGCCCACAGTGTCCTCAGCCCTGTAGCAGGGCTGCAAACTGAGCTGGGATCCTCTGCGACCTTATCCAGACCTCACTCTTTCTCCTTGTTTGATGTGTGGGGTCAGGCGGAGCCGAATTTCTCTTCAGCTGAGAGGCACTGGCTGCCCCGTCCCCGCCAGCTGGGCAGGTCTCTGTGGTGCTGGGGAGTTGTGCGGGACGTGGGGTGAGGGCTCCTGGGAGCGGGGCTGGGGGTGACAGCCCGACACCGGTGCTCAGGGCGCTTGTCTCCTGCCAGCTGCACGAGAAGTTTGAGCACTTGAAAAGGATACACCAGGAGGAGAAAAGGAAGGTGGAGGAGAAGAGGAGGGAGCTGGAAGAAGAGATGAATGCCTTCAACAGGCGGAAAGTAGCGGTGGAAACCTTGCAGTCCCAGTCCTTGCAGGCTACCTCACAGCAGCCGCTGAGGAAGGACAAAGACAAGAAAAAGTAAGTGACCAACCTTGGGTCTTTTCTCCTCTGCCACTGGGAAGGCTGTGTGTGTGTTCAGACTCATTTTCTGTCAATTACTGACGCGGCAAATGGAAAAGGGGATTTTGGAACACTAACTCTCACCCTTCTGACTGCCTAAAGCAAAGGGAAGGCAGGGGCCTGCTGTGCCCAGGCCCTGCCCCGGGGATGCCCAGCTGGCTGCAGGTGGGCTTCTCGCTTTGGGGCCATTCTCTAAAGGCTTGGGGTCTGGCAGGATTGGCTTTGCCTCTGTGACAGCCAGTGCAGGCAGTCATGGGAATGGCTTGTCCCTGGAGACATACAGGCTAGAAATCAGCTGCATCTTCTGCCCAGGGGAGAGAAGTGGGGACAGTGTTGACAGTTTAATGTCTGACAGGTGTGGTGCCCCATCCTGCAGCACCTTGCTGAGATCTGTAAGGTTGGGGCCCTCCTTGTAGAGTGCCACTTGCGTTCAGAGGCAGAGCTGCGAAAAGGGAAACAAAGCATCCTGGACTGAAGCAGCACTGGAAATTCGTTAGGGCTCTGTGTGAGACAGGGCTCCAAGACAGTTCTGCTTGCGCTGAACTGCTGAGAAAGCTCTTTTCCCCTGAAGGCAGAGTTCTTATCTTAGCTTGCTGCAAGTTAATTGACATGGCTGAAGCCAGCAGGAGTGTGGAGAAAGGGTATATAAATAATGCGCTCTCAGCTGCCTGGCTGTATAATGATAGAGCAGGAGTGGGGCAAACAAGTTTACAAAGAAAAGGGTTGGTGGTGGTGATCCTGCTTACATTCAAGCCAGTCTTCAAGGAACAAAACGAGGTAAGCTGCCATGCAAGGTGGTCATTCTGTTGTTCCAGCACTTTTTATTAATTCCTCTTGCGTGAAGGAGCTCTGGTGTCTGAATTGCGTGCTGTCACATCCAGACCAGGCAAACAGCAATGCCTTCTGAGCCTTTTAATGATGAAAAGAGAGAGCCTGGGTGTTAACTACTCCCAGTGATCTTACACTTGGCAGCACAGCGCCTGACTTCACGTTGCTGATGAGCTCCCGCGCTGTCACTCCTGTGACATGCGCTGCAGTGCTGGCAGAGCTTGTTCTGCATGCTGTCATGCTGGTAATTTGTTCCCTCCGAAGGAAGATAAGTGTGTGTAATTCAACATATTTGCTCCGAGTGTCGATGTGTTGGGGTTAAAAACAAAACCACAGCGCTCCCTCCTCCGGGCCTGGCAGCGGGCTCGGGGCAAGTCCCCACCTCGCGCAGAGCGTTCTGCTGGTGGCGGGGTTCAGTCCAGTTGAACCCTCGGACAAGTTCGGTGCTGAGCGTGGGGCCGTCCGGGCCCAGACCCTCTGAAGGCCGCAGGCGCCCCGAGACCCGCGCTGGTTCTGGCGCGGGCGATGCCGGCGGGATGCTGGGCGGAAACGCGGCCGCTTCCTGTCCGCTGCCGCCGGCTGCGCCAGAAGTAGGCTTCCTGCGGGGTGCAGCCCACCTGCAGGCGCTGCTTCCAACCCTCCCTTTTCCGTGCGGTCGGGTGTGCTGCGGCGGCCCCGTCCCCGGGAGGCTCTGTGCAGGGCCGGGGCCCTGCTGGAGGCGGCTGCGGGGCGGCGCTGTCAGCGGGAGCAGAGCCAACGCGATACGGGGAGGAAGCAATTTGGATTGGGTTTATTTATTTCTTCTTTTTTTTTTTTTTTTTTAATGACCCTGTGAGCCGGTTCCAAATGAGGCACATGGAGGTCTCCGCTCAAGCAGGGCAATGAAATTCTGAAATGAAAACTTGAAGGCTAAGGCTGCTCCCCAGCGCCCTGCCTTGCCAGTGAGCCACCTAACCAGAGCCCCTTCGTCTGGGGGAGACCTGAGATAGTTTGGTGTTAGCCCAGGGGAGCTCACACGTTAATGGGGCCCTCACGTTCCCCGGCAAGCAGCTCTGCCGGCTGGCTTAGGGAAGATGTTTCAGCCAAATCAGCCTTGGGGACAGCTGGGACTTGGGGAGCTGCGGTAGGCAGGATGGGGGCTGAGCAGCACGGGTCAGGCTCTGCCTGCGGCTTCGGTGAGCCAGGAGCCGAGCTGGTGGTGCTGGGGCTGGTGTGGCGCGGAGCCGAGTGTGGCCGTGTGGGGCTGCAGAGCTCTGGGGTGAGCGGAGGTGGTGCGGGGCTGTCCTCGGGCAGCAGCATGGGGGGCGTCAGCCGCCTCCGATTCATCAGTGCCCTGTTGGCACGGTGCAAGGAATGGAAATGAGGGAGGGGGAATGAAGACAAGGGTCTCGGGGGGGATTTCATCGTGTCTTGGTTTTAGGAGAGGTGGCTGAACCTCTTACGTGTCATATTTTAATGCAGGGTTTTGAGTAGCTTTAATAAGTGGAAAATGGAGAGGGAAGAATCGCAGGTGCGGAGAGGAAAAAAACGTGTCTGTGCTGCGACGCTTTGTGCAGGCAGCTGCCGAACAGATCGCGCTTTGTGGAGTGTTGTCCGTGTCTGTGCTCGCTCTGTTCTGCGAGCCCTCAGATGCCACAGCAGTGTTTGGCCTTCTCTCTCTCTTTTTATTTTTAAACGTTTCGCTACATTTTGCTTTTGATTAATTTTCATAATTTTAATTCATGCTTTTTTTTATGTTTTGTTTCTTTCAGTTAATCACACACAGACTTTCAGGCCAAGAGTGGACTTGGTGCTTTCATGCGTTAAGTTGCTTGAGTTCCCCACCTTGTGACCCTTCTCATAACATTGTGTGCGTGGACCAAAGTGAAAGAGAAAATGAGCATCTCCGGTGGTTGCAGTGTAACGACTTGCTGTTATCTGTGCAGAGTTATCAGTAGGTTTAAGGAAGTAACTTTGCCATGTAAATTTTTTAAACAAAGACAACTAATCCCTGAAGCAAGGTGTTTGGTTCTAAACCTAGCGACTGAGCAGCCGTGCATAAAATGACCATAACTGTGTGTCTGAACTCAGCTTACCCAGCAGCTAAGTACTTGCTTTCTAGAGTTTTAATTTTTTGTGTTGGCTAAGGTGACTGCTTGAGCCCTTCCTCCCTCATACACCTTCCTCTGCACGTGCATAGATGTGAGAAGTGGTATGAAGAGTGCTGAAGCATTTATTTTTCTAACAAAATCTGGATTTGAGTCAGTTTAGAACGGGCGAGAAACCCAGCGCTCAGAATTTCTGCCCTGGGAATCTTAGTCCAAGTACCAACCCGTAATCCCATAATTATATATTTTAATTCTGAATTTCTCTAAATATTTTCTTCATTTATTATATATATATATATATATATATATGGAGAGAGAGAGAGTGGTTAATAAAACTCATGGGACAATGTTTTGAATTTTCTTTACTGCTAAAGTAGAACTTTTATATAGAAGGGTTTTTCATAAGGTGGTGGTTGTATGATGTGGAACTACAGGCTTTGTGCAGCTTTTCACTTGTCATTTACCAGCACATTTTACCGTTGTATAAAAAACTAAGCAGTCATCTTTCCTTTTAGGTCGTTTAAAAAAAAAAAGCCATAAACATGTGCCTAATCAGGAGAATCCCCTGATCATGATTTATGCACCGTATTTATGCTGATAACCTCCCTTCCTCCTAGAGGTGCTTCCTTCTACCCTCCTCATGCATAGAAATCCCAGCCTTGTTTTCCTGGGTAACTGAGCTTAGAGGAATAATTCGGATCAATATTATTTTTTTCCACTCAAACCACTTTGTAATAAAGCAGGACAATAACTGAATAGAGACTGACTAGCTCTGTTGTCATGGAAAAATAGTTGGACCCAATTCCATCAGACAACAGACGAAAAGAAAACAAATATTTTATATTAGCCCCCACGTAGTGTCTTTAGAGTTTAAAAAACACTGGCTGGCTAAGTGTTAGTTGTGAGTGTGTGCATTTTTTGGTTATTAACGGTAAAGGATTTCTCTTATTGTTATTTTCTTAAAGAGTTGTCTGTAAGCTAAGCGGTTAGCAAATTCCTTACCTGACTTGCAGGTGGAGGGGCATGGCCTCGCAGCTGGGCCTTTGCAGGTCTGTTGGAAGGCAGCATCTTGCTGGCTCGTAAGATGAGGTTCTTTAGCTTCCTTATCCCATTAAAGCAGCTTTTTTTTTTTCCCTAAATACATGCTCAGGTGTTAAAAGTTTTCACACGGACACTGGCCTCTTCCATGGATGTACTGAAAATGACGCCAGTGTTACTTGATGCTTGCGTGAAAGAACCTCATGAAAACTTCACAGGTACCTTTGGGAACAGGCCTTCAAAGAGGAGAAATTGCGCGCACTTACTAGGAGTCTGCTGAAAGCTGAACGTGTAATTGTTAAGGCTGTGCCTCTAAGTTAGATGTATTTTAAACAGTAACTTTGAAATGTTGAGAGGGCTAACGGGCTTTGCTCTAAGGGAAACGTGTGAGGGACGCAACCCGTTGTTACACACAGGAAGATGATTCTAGCTGACGATTGACTGAAATCCAATCATGTAGCAAATTAGGGGCATGATTTTGATTATTACTGACGAGAGAAACTCTGGTGCACTAATTGCCTGAGTAAGCAGGGCTGGTTGGTTAACTGATTTGCTTCTCGAGGCCGATGCTACCGAAGGCTGGAATAAAGCTCCAACTGACACTAGTGCGTATGCAAACAGCTGCCTCACCACTGCTTGTCCAGTCGATATTTTTGTCCTGATCTCATGCTGCAGCCAACAAGATCTATGCAAATGACTTCTTTCTGCCCTGGCTCAACAGAGATCAATTCTTTTTTCCTAGAATAACAGATAATTAAGAGTAATGATGATAGCAATAAAAGAGTATAAACCTTCAAACCCATGGGCATTGTGGAGAAATTCCCAGGTTTTTCTGAAGAAGACATTCAGAATGTATGTAACAATATTTTAATGATGATTATTATTATTATATATACGTTGACTTTCCTTTGGGCTGGACGTACCTATTTCTTGTAGTTATTTGTTGACCTCAACTTCATCAGGGTCAATCAACTCTTCAGAGCAATCAACATCAAAATCTTCCCAACAGAACTCAGTTTCTGTTCTCTAGTACTTGATTCTTCCTTCTTGACTGAGACAAGATTTAAATATGTGGTATATAGGGTAGTTCTGTATCTTATTTTTATTTAACGAGCTACAAACACGTTGTGATGCTAATCTCACTCCAGTCTGAAGATTTACGTCTTGTAGGCTAGAAGTGAAAGCAAAGCCTTTCAGAAGTGACTGAAGCTGTTCAGTTACACATCTTTCGGCTGTGTCATTCATTTATCTGTAAAAGGTTGGTATTAATGGGAAAAACTGTCTTGTTTTTTGTCATCTAAACATTGACCATCATGTATATTGTCTGCTTTCTAATTTAAAATGTGTTTTTAGGGGCTTTAAGTTTTGCAGGCTTCGTGTCTGATTGTGGTGAGCTCCCCGCAGGGTGCAGAAGGGGTGTTTAGCTCAGAGCAAGTATGAAGAGCTCTGGGGATGTGCCTGTGCGGGCTTAGCATGCTTCTGACGTGCTGCATCCGTTTGCTTTGTCATTCTGAATGTGTTGGGTTTTTTTTGACTTTCAGTTCTTTCCACTCACTTTGTACTTTTTTTTTCTTTTATTAAATCTCACATGTATTTTGAGTTTTTGTGGTGTCATTTATTTAGCAGCGGATTTCCTGTGTTACCTAGTTGAAGTAACAATGCATAACGTTGCAAAGCTTACCCAGATCACAGTGTATCTTCTGAATATTGGGAACACTCAAAAATAAAATTAACTTCTACATCATACGAAATGCAGAAAAGGACATCTGTAATTTGTGGAGAGATTCTAAGGCATTAATCCAAACTCCATTGCTGTTCAGGCAAAAGCTGCCTTTAAGCTTGTTAGTGCTTCTCCTTTGTGGGATCTTGTGACCGAGAGGGGAGAATTAGCAGCAGTTTAGCTGCTGTAACGATGCCCAAACAGGTGATTTAAGGATAGGGTGAAAAGGGAGCAGAAATGGACAGTGGCAGTGTCTGAAGGGTACTTCCTCTTCATATAAACCAGAGCGGTACGCTTTTTCTGGAAAAACGCATCTTACCATGTTATTTTGGCCACATCATGGCCAAAAAAGTGCACAGCTTCACTTCGGGTTTCTCTTTTCAGGGACTGCTGCTGATGAAATTTTTGCTTAAAGCTCTGTTCTTGGTGTCAGCTCTGCGGGGCACTGCTGCCCGTGAAGCTATGTTCAGTTAACTGGGTGTCTCTGGGTTTTATTTGCTACTGGACTCAGATCAGTGCTGCACCTGGGACAAAACCAAAAAGCAGAGCCTGGCTGGTGCACGGTGTTGCTGAAGTGGTGCTTCTGACTGAAGCTTTTTCTGCACCCCTCATTTCAGGAACAAAACCACGTGTCGGTGGTACTGGCTGCTTCTGAAATCTCTGTAGCAACACGAATACGTACCGTGCTGTTGCTGCAGGAACTGGTTCGTGTAAGAGACCTGTGCTTTTTGCATTTAACATGCAGCTTGCTTAAAGGGCAGTGGGCAGCCTGGTCCCTCTGTGTGCAGCCTGTTTGCATCCCACCGTTGTATAGGGCCAGGCTGGTCACGCCAGCACCAGGCCCCGCGCTGCCAGGCCCCGTGCTTGCACCCGCAGGGCGCTGACCAGGAGAGAAGCCGGGGCCGCGTTAGGGTCGCGTCACTTGGGCCTCTTAAGCTCTTGAAGGATGAGCCTGAAAATGGGACTTTGCAGCTGATGCCAACCGGTTTGTATGAAACGTTTCACAAACTTACCCATCCCAGTACTTTTTAAAGCCAAATCTTCTAGGAGGCCGGAGAAGAAGTGCATAGGGTGATGCACGTAGGTGAGTATTTTTCCATAGGAGCAAGGTTAAGATTGCACAAATATTGCTGAATGAACAAAGCCCCTAAAGATGCTCGCAAGGCCATGAGAAATGTGAAATATTGTGTTTTTTATATAGAAACAATCCTGCAATGAGGTAGATACCGCTCAAGTTTTACAGTTTCAGAGCTGAAGCCCGGTGACTGAGGTCCCAGGCCATGCCCGTGCATTCAGAAAGCAGCCCCAAACCCGGCCTCGTTCCCTCGTCTCGTTTCCTTGGCCGTTGGATGAGGAGAACTGCGGAGCTGTGAGGGCTGGAACCTGGGAGCACGGGCACGGGACAGGCAGGCCGAGGTGCCTGCGGTCCGGGCCTGGCTGGAGCAGGCCGGGGACAGCGCACGGCCCCTTCCTGCCCCGCTCCCTACAGCACGGGGTGTCTCAAATGCTCTGTCAGCAGTCTGCCCTCGTTAAAATTTCAAACCAGTCCCAACCGCAATCTTGGCAGCCATGAAAGCTTCTCCAAGTTGTGATGGTCTCAGTCCCAAAGTCTCCTCCTGTGTACCCGGCCCTGCACGCTCCCGGGTGGCCTGCGTTACGTTTGCGCTTTGACCTTTCGTGCTGTCTCTACCTCCTGTAAATAACTGAAACTTAAACATTGATTCTCTTTTGTTCTTTCTGTAGCTTTTTTAGTCTTCCCAGCGCATGCTCCATAACAACAGGAAGACATGTTAATTAGAAGATTTATTAAGGCCAAAACATCTCATGCAGAAGAAATTAATTGGTGCTTTCACCTTTAAGCTTGCCATATATTGCACAGAAGAGATTACATAGCAAGGACTAAGATGCACTGTATCGTTTGATTGGGAAAAGTTTGCTTGATCAGGTTTCTTGATAAAGGCGAAATCTGAGGTACTTGCCAAAAGATAAATTGCTAATTAAGGCTGATGCATGGCTTGCACTGAAACCAAAACACTAATTTCGGGGTGAGAGCCTGGATGAGGCACTTAACACTCTGACTAAACTTCCCAAGGGAAGCGGAACGAAGTCGGGTTAGTGTGAGACAAGTTTTCAGCTTGCTGCTTGAGCTGCCACTGTAATGGGATTTTCATTTGTTCCTCTCCTTGGTCTGGTTTTGGGCTGTAACCTGAGAACCTCCTAACGCCCTTAACGCTTCAGCTGGACTCTGGCGTTTCTTAGCAATAACTCTTCTGTGTAGCTTTTTTTCTGTAGACTTACAGGCTTTACAACCTAAATCCCCAAGCCTCAATTTGTTTAGTTTTCTTAGGGCTGTAACCCGCGTGCCTCACAATTAACCCCTCTCCCGAAGCTCCCTGCCCCCTGCGCACTCGCCCTTACTTCTTCGGTTACCGGCGCTCCTGCCTGGCCAGCCCGGACTCCTGCAGTTCCTGCTGGGATGTGCTGGGTAAGAACAGAACCATTCTAAAGGACAACTAAATGTAGTTTGTTAATGGGGGGGAAACGGTTTAAAGCTGGAGTCTCGGCATTCCAGGCTTTATGTTCTGCTTTTATAGCAGACCTACTTCCCCTTGCATAAATAACTCGTTTAAAAAAAGGAAGAAAAAAAAAAAAGCTTGATGTTTGTGTCCCGGGCTAACTCCTCAAAGGAACAGGGCAAGGCCCTAGTTTACCTTCATTTTAAACAAACTTGTAAATGAATCTCAGGAATGACCTGCTTGTACCAAAGTTGGGTTTAATAAAAATAGAACTGACATGTTTAACAAACATCTGTTAAACGCGTTTTGTACGCTAATTATATTCACTGGAAGAACACAGTGCTTTGTCCAAATTCACAATCCTCGCTGCCGTTCCAGCTTCCCTCTGTTAACCCTCTTGTCCCACGTGTGTGTTGGATGCACCCGTACGCCCAGGCCCTGGGCTGGCTGCTGCCCTATGCCACAGTTGGAGGTAACGCCTGGGCTCACGTGGTGTGCGGTGGGCGAGGAAGGCCACAAGTTGTAAATGTTTGATGAAGGAAACATTCATTTAGAACATCACTGAATTCTGAAAGGAAAATCACCAAAGCCTGCTGTTAGGCACACTTGAAATCTTCAGCTGCTCCCCTGATCTGCACCACGAAAGTTTTCATGTTGCTTTTTTTTTTTTTTCATTTTAATTTTTTCCAAAAAAATTTTTTTCAAACCCGCAGCAGGGAAAGGCTGTCCCTGCATGCACCGTCCCTGCTGTGTGCGGCTGCTCTGAGGGGCGAGGAAAGGCGCTTGTGCCCAGCACGGGTGGGAAGGAGCCAGCACGGCGCTGTGTCCGCCTCGCCCTGGGAGCTGCTGGGGCCTCTGCAGTCGTAGCGAGGTTGTTCTAGGTTCATTTTCTCCCTGGTGGTGATCGTTGCAGGGTGATGGTAGGTGAGGGGATGAGGTCCCCCCGTTGCTTGCTGTGTTTCCAAACCACAGCGCCCAGGCAGGCAGCTGGGCTGTGTTTGCACCCCAGGGAGGGGGAGAAAACAGCCCTTCTACCAGGTCAAGGGAATTCACCTTAAGAGCTCTTTGGAAGTGCTCTGTAAATGTTCTCTGGAGTTTTACAAGGACTGAGTATTCCCCAAACAAACCTCACAAACTGGCCCTCAGCACGTCAGGTGTTCACCAGCCGTTGCTGCGCTGGCTGAATCCAGCTCGTCCTGCCAGACCCTGGTGTGCGGCAGAATGATTGCGGGGCCAAGGGGTGAGCTCAGCTGCAGGTGGCGCAGGCTTGAGGGAGGGAACGACCTGTGTTTGTAGTGTGCATGCAACACACAATGCATGCAGACAGGCACTGAAACAGGAGATAGTCATCGTCTGTGAAACTTGGCCGGACAAAATGCTTGTTCTGTTCTGGCTCTCAGCTGGGGGCGTGCTGCGTTGGTCCTGTTACGGTAACTCGTCCGGAGAGTCAGTGAAAGGCTATAAACAGCCTCGGACTTGGTTCTCCCAGTGAGAAGGGCAAATGCTATCGTTCCGTTAAAAGAACGGTCCTGTTTGCAGCTGCAGCTTGTTCCCGGAGTTTGCAGGCTGTTCCCTGAGGCAGGAAGTTCAGTTCTGAACAGTGACAGCAACGCAAAGGTAAGAGGCACGGGGAGCTGAAAAGCAACGCTTCCGGCCTGCTGGGGCCAGGCCCCGCGAGTTAGTTCCTTTATCCTAACTCAGCACTGGGAGAAGTGTGGGCAGGACCTGTGCTACCAGAGAGAAGCAGCGTGCTGGGGAGCAGGCAGCCTCCAGATGCGCTGTTCCCATTCCAGGTGGTCAGCTTGCACCCCGACTGGGAATACAGGACTGTGCTGGGCCTCTCAGCACGGACTTCACCTTTCAGATGTAACTCCCCGTTAACGTGCACGCTTGACTGTGGCTCAGATTGCACTGCGGGGGTTTTGAAAAGCAGGCCTGTTGGTTTGTAACGTCTTACCCAGCATACGGGCGAGAAACTACGTATATAGGCTCAAAGCTGCGGTGAAAAACATTCCATAGGAGCTGTTGTGGTACGGAGGCATTAATTACTGCGTGCAGAATTTTTCTGCTGACATTTCCATTGGTTAACGCGGCTGGCGAAGATGCTTGAGATATGGTAGGAAAAGGGATGGGAGGAAAAGCACAACTAGACACGAGAACTAGACGCGCACCCCAGCTTCCTGCAGGGGCTGCTGTGGGCATTACCTTTTTGCTGGCCTCTTCGTGGAGCACACTGAGAACGTGCAGACTGAGATTATATTTTATTAAGTAAACTACAAAAGACAACTTGCCTCCTTCAGAAAGTCGGGCAGTCAAGTCACAGTTTGATAGAAAAGGAAGGTGCCACCCTGGGGGAGGAAAGAGCCCTACCACAAAGAGAAAACCTTCCCTGTGGGACGTAGGTAGGATTAATAAATAACGCAGCGCAAGCACGCCGCTGCCCAGCTCCCGGCTGCAGGACACCTTGTAAACGTGTCAGCTCTGGAGAGGAGTGCTGAGCCCTGCTCCTGGGGCATCCCCCGGCGCGGGGCTGGGCTCCCCCCGCAGCACAGCACTCAGCGTGCGGTAGCTTTGACTTGCCTCGTGGGGACACCTTTGCTGTCAGTGCTGGTTCGAATCCCATCTGCTCACGTGTCTCTTGCACCAAGTCTGTGATAGATGTTTCCTTCTGGAGCGCTTGGGCACTGCTTTCTTTGCAGTTTCAAAAGAAAAGCTTGACTTTCTCCCTGCACAAACACGATTCTTTCCTCAGGACCAGCTCTGCCAAAATCTAAATGTAAGACTTTGGAAAGCTGTTATCAGAGCTGCTCAGGACGTCACTCCTGCAAAGCTCGCAGTTCGGGACTTTCTCTCCTACCAGGTAAGAAGATGAGCCAAGGAAGGAAGGCCACAAAATTTCTTCCCGCACTGGTGAGCGCTGCTGCCAAGCAGTGTAAGGATTTCCTTGCGCCCTTCTTATCCCTACTCCCTGTTCATTTATCCACTATCACTGAGACACCTGCTCAGCACGTGGCCTGTGCTGGGCTCCATGAGAGCCTTTCCTGTTCTGTGACAGACTTGCAGGTACGGTATTGTTACTCATACAGTACTGTCTGGGTTATGACTTCTAACTAGTACAACTAGCACCTGAAAATGCTGGCCTGTTGTGTAAAACACGTTAAAAAAAACGTATTTTGAAAGAACGTGTAAGGCCATTTTTAAAAGTGCAAGAGAAGCTTAAACTGACCTTTGTAGATTGTAAAACTGCTTTGCTACAGAGATTAACAGTTAACAAATACTACTCTGGTAGTGGTAAGGAATTAGTTGAAGGCATTTTCCATTGTCCAGCTTGGTAAGACAGGAAAAAGAACCAGCCTGGATGGCACAGGCTGGGCAGTGCTGTCTGCGGCCAAGAAGTGATCTCCCACAGCTCCCGGGAACTTGGAGGGGGCCTTTAATGGCTCACCCGGGAAGGAGCACGGACCTCAAAACCCTTGGATCCAGGGTAAGGACTTAAAAAAAACTGAATGGTTTGGCTCACGGCCTTGTCACTATTGAATCAAAACCTTGGTCCTACCCGAGGACTATTCTTACAGAGCCAGCAGTGGGAGCTCCCCTTCCTTGAAAGCAGCTCCTGTTTCGCTCTGCCATGGGGCAAGTCACATTAGCTCCAATAAGAGAACGATGGAGTGTGCTGGATGACATAAATGTTTCATCTCTCGCACTCAATCGCAGCAATCTTAAAAAATAAACTGAGGCATGTGGTGCTCTCTGGCACAGCTCATAGCCTTCTGCCAAGCTGATCCCTGAGTTGTGGGGTTGTGACCGATCCCTCCCCAGCTTTCTGTATTCACATGATGTTAAAAACGAGGGGTAGCAAACACTGCTAGAAAATGCATAAATAGGAAAATAACACCGTTTTGTCGTTATCCTCTGAAAGACACAGCAGTGCCCTTGCTCTGTTGTGTCTGTTGGTCTGTTTGCTGGGACCTACTGGTCCCACAGGCGCTGCTTCCAAGGCAGGGTGCTCTCCACTAGTCCCTTTCAGGTGCCTGCAAGGGAGGACAGGGGGAGCTGCCTTCTCCAGGCCTCAGCTGAGGGCAGAAGCCGCCCACGTGTCCCCTCCCACCGTCCACTCCCCCATCCTCACTGTACAGGTGGCTGAATCCATCATAGTAGTCATCTGTCTCCATGGCGTCGTCAGGAATTTGGGCTGGACTAGATGTGAAAGGTGCTGAAACTGGCTGGCTCACGGCCACCCTCAGCCTCGCTTGCTGGGAATGTTTCAATCCAGAAGGGTAAGGGCAGGCTAACCCTGCCTCGGGATGGCCCTGGATGGCTTGAGTGACGGGATAAAAAATGTAAATGGCGTTGGATGGCTGCAAACGCATTAGCTCTCGATCCACGAACTCTTTGCAGTGAATGAATTCAGTACTGGTAACCTGTAAAGAAAGAATTTTTTTTGGTAAGTTCATCATAAATTATTTTCTAGTCTGGCTCTGTTCCTGTGACTGTAATTAGGGGGAGGGCAGGGACGGGCTATATCGGACACCTCAACAGATGCGTATCAGCAATATGCATACTGACCCTGATGCAAAACGTTCAATCAGGAGCGCCTGAACCACTACACAAAAGGTGGGTGAGTGCTCCCTCTCCTTTTAGGAGGCTGTGACGTCCAGCAGGGACAGCAGACGGCTGCTTATTTCAAAGTCAAAGTCACAAAATGAGTTGATGGTAAGCTGCCGACCTGGGACATTTGCCTTCTAAATCTATGCTCTTAAAAAGCACGTGGTTTATGAAGCTGGAGAAAAGTTTCAAAAAAAAAAAAAAACAACAGAGCTTGCCTTTTGTATGTATCGTTAGAAGCTAAATTGATTAGATTTTAAAAGCAAGGCAACTGCTTTTAGAAGTTCTCACCATCTTCAGTGGGCAGCTGGGGACACAGCGTGTGGGCAGCTTTGTAGGTGCTTTCGGCCACTTCAGGATGGGAGAATCTCCTTGGTCAGGGGGCAGGGAGCTATCTGGGGCCAAGCTCTTTTGGAGACCTCCTTTCCCTGCCAAAGGGAAGGCCCCAGCCCTTAACAGTTTCATTCCTCCTCCTGTTAGCACTAGCAAAGCCAGAACACGGACACAGGCTTCTCAGAAATCTGCTGAAGTGCAATGTGGATCGTAAATACACGTGCACTTTATTTATTTATTGGTGTCCCGGCCTCGAGGTTTGCAACCAAAGGCCATTTTGATTCCTACCTGTGCTTTTTTTAGCAGATCAGTAATAACAGGAAACCAATCAGGAGTCAGCCTCTCCAACTCTAAGGTGATGATCACCAAGGCCAATGTGGAGCCCTTAAACTGCACTAGTTGGTGGCACGCCATACAGTGCTGTAGCTGTTTGGTCAAGAATGCAACGTGGCGGGAAGGATTCGTCTGAGGCTGCCCATTTAGTAGATGGGGCCAGTTGGACATCACCATGGCATGGAACTGGAGAGAAGAAAATATATATATATATATATTTAAAAAAAAAAAAAGCAGAGGTCAGTGAACTTTGTATGTTTTCGTATGTTATCAACCAGACGTACAGACTAATTTCATCTCGTATCAGGAATCCGAGAGGGTTTCCCCCCATCCCCACCCTTTTTTTTTTTGTGTTTTGTGTTTGTACTTGCCAACCACTGAACTGTTTTTGAGCTTATAATGAATGTAAAAGGTCTGTGTTTCCTAACAATTTCTGAAGTTTCTACGTTATCCAGATTGCTATCTTGGAGATTTAGTTCAGACCAGCAGATATGAGTAGAGTAAAACCAATAACCATGTACTCTGAATTTAGTGAGGAAACAAGCACCTAAGAAAGGCAGTTTTTACAATCAGCAGCCTAAGATGGCTTAATATTTGCACATAACCTTATAAAAGGGATCCAGGATGTTTGTATGACATGATTTTTGCCTTACTAGCACACGATCGTTTCTTGAAGACAACGTTTAATTGTTTCTATCAAATATTTAGTAACTGCAATGTGAACTAAGTGCCAGATTGGGGTGGTCTAATTGCATAAAACAAGGGTGAATTATCAGTGGGATGAAGAGGAAAATGGTTTAAGAAAAACCTGTGTGTGAAATGTAGCAAAACTGACAGCTTTCTATGTACAGTATTAATAGAACGGAAATAGTTAGAAATATTTTTGCAGTGTGTATTTAAAAAAAATAAAAATGGCGTATAGTTGTGCAGTATGAGAATCTTTTTAATGGCCATTTTAGTTGTCCTTTAAAGATGGGAGTAAATTTTTTGAGCAAAATGAAAGGTTTTAAATAGCAGTTAATTTAAAAAAAAATAAATAAAAATCACCGTAGCATTCATCAAAAGGCTTGCAGATAGCTAAGAGCTGGCAGTTTGCAAAGCATCGGGGGAAGGATGTGTGGATGTGTACGTGCGTGCATACGTGTTTTCTAGTATTATTTGATAAGCTGTTTCTTTAAACAAGAAAAAATTGCAAAACTTAGTGCTTACAATGTTTAAGAAATCCATTGGTGTTGCTGTGTAAAGATCCCAGTGAAGCTTATCTAGTATAATTCTTTCCATTCTCAAGATCTCAGCTGGAGAGCGTTTACAACCACTCTGCACTGCGAGCATCTTCACCGATGGTATTACCTGTAAAAAAAATAAAAATAAAGAAGCCACCTTCCTACACAGCGCTGTGTCCATTTCTCTGTGTTGTGAAGGGCTCTAACAACTCTGTACCCATCCCAAAGTGCTACGCAGCCCGCTCGTTCAGGAGAGCACTCTCCTCAGGTAGCTCACAATAAATGAGGACTGGCCTGTACTCACCACAGGGCAGCCGGCTCCAACCCCAGGCCTACAGCAAGAACGATGCTGTTCGCCTCCTGAAGGCTGCGTCAGTGATGCACGTTCCCTGCTACCAGTCTCATTAGCTTTGCTCCCCTGACAAGCTAGGAGGAGGCTTCCTGTTTTACAGAGCCTTTTGTAGTTGTCTTGTTTCCTGTGGTCATTGACTCAGCTTCTCCTTTTTAGCTGAGGGGAAAAGAATAACCTCGCCATGATACATCTTAAAAAGGCTACGATGAGCATTTCGCTACAGCAGAGGAATTTGAAGAGAAGCGCGTCTGACTCCAATGCCTCAGTTTTCTGTTCTCTTTCGAAACAGAATGAAGGAAAGAGGAGAAATACACTCTGAAATGCTTTTCAAGGTCTGTTTGGTTCATGTTTATAAGTGTCTGAAGAAGCCTATCAGTGCGTTTCTGCCATGAGAGATTTTAGCTAGATGCACTGGATGATTATCCCTTGTAATCTCACGCTTCCATGGGTATTTGCTGATTTTACGTGCCCACCTCGAGGTGCAGACCTGAATCATTTCCTCACCAAGTTCAGTAACTAGTTTTGACTCCAAGCAAACTCATCCATTTTAAACTTCCTCTGAAGAACCTCTGCTTTGTCTTGCCTACCATACCCTCCCAGGACCTATCACAGGAGAATTAGAGCACTTTGATGTTGTGCACACAGAGCTGTGCATGTATGTCTTGACTGTCCCCCTAGACTAAGTTTTACTGCGAGCTGTGGATTCTGATGAGAAGAGAGGTTTAAGTGCAGGAGGGAAATGCATCCACTACGTAAGCAAATACAAGCCCTTCATCCATAAAGGTCACAACTCTTCCACGCACTGGTGAAAAAAGACTGAAAATGTTACTGCCACCCCTTAAGGCCTGCTTAGGGTAAACGAACTCAGACTTCCTCGTTATGTCCAAGTCGTCAAAAGACCTGGAACCACAAATAACTTGAACAAATGAGATGAGTTTAGAGCATTTGAAATTATAAATATACAGACCTCATCTTCTTCGTTGGTTTTTGCTGCAAGGACAAGGCAGGAAATTGCTATGCACTGCAGATATTTTAATTGGGCCTGAAGGGAGAAAAAGAAAACACTGGGTAAAGAAGATAGTCTTGGGAGAAATAATTGTCATTCAACTGCAGACGCACAAGTTTCAAATTTTCATTTAAGTTACAGCTGTTTCTGAATTAGTTTAGCTGCAGTAAGATTCATTTGAAGCCAAAAATAGATCAAGGAAATCCAAAGCGAAACAAAATAAATCCTCTTAGTGGTGCAATGTTTATTCACGTATCCCACGGTTTTAGATGACACTACGCAACAGTGTTTACAATGCAGCGCTCCTCCTCTTCTTAACAAAGACATTAATATGCTTTTGTCAAGTGCCAGTATAGATCTGACCAGAATTAAGAGCTGCAAGGGTCAGTTCAATTCCTAACTTTGCTGTTGCTTGAACTGTGGAAAAAGCTGGCCCCAGAGTTTGGCTAAAAGTAGTGATTTCAAAACTAACACACTAGAAGTGGTAATGCGAATGTTTTCTGTTTAGCAGAGACAACCACTGACACATGAGTTCTTTATACTTACGGCAGCATTTGGACTGCAGGTCACGCAAACTTCTGCTGAGGACTGTGAATCAGCAGAACCTCGGCACACACTCGAGTTTGTACGTATGCCGAAAACATCCCCCCGTGAAGACCCTGACTGCTCCCTAAATGTGCTGCCAAGCGCGGTACCTGCTTTACGTATAAACTGATGACGTACTCCTTACATCTGCAGTCAGTAACCTAACCAGACAAAAACTGACAGATTCTCTACCTTTACCGATGCCAGTAACCGGTTAAGGATGCTGATGGCTAAGGCGAATGTTTCAGGGTAGAACTGGAACCGAGAGCTGATTTCTGCAATCCAGAGAACTGTTTTCTCGTAACATGACGGAGAGATATCCGTACCCTGAGGGGAAGAAAAAGTCAGAAATAAAAAAGACAGTTACTGCTTTGATGATTTTGTTAACATATCTCCAAAGGAAGACTCAAATCATTATAGGCGCCCTAATTAACATTTCAGATGTCTCGAGGCTTGAAGTGAAGAAAGTTGCCCTCTGTGTCTGCAGAGCAAGGGAAAGGGCAAATGTTGGCGTGATTTAAAGCACTCCTCCACCTTGCCCACCCAGCCAGGCTCTAGCTTTTATAGGCACTTTGTACTGGAATTTTACTGGAGGGCTGGATGGGGCAGCACACAGCTCTCCCCTTGCACAATGCATATGAACCTCCAAGCCCAGCTCTGATGAATAAGGTGCTGAGTGTGCTCATGATTTCCCTCTCCGGAGAACGTTGAAGCCCCTGCTGCAGCACGTGTTGCATTCAAACACCCTCAACGGGGAGAAAGGCACGAGTCAAGGGCAGGTTCTGATTTACTCTACCAGATTTTTTTAACAGCCCTTGAATTTGCTCAGCCTTGGGATCACAGAGGTCAGGAGAGAATACCTTCAGGGTGAGACGGTGGAAAACTGGCACTTTCCAAATCCTAGTCTCTCTGGCTAAGGCACTTTCCAGGAAGCAGGCAAGTCTCGAGCTCTCTGGAGGTCCAGGGCACTTCATAGCAACTCTTTGAGCCAGTTTCCCAGGAGGGAGCCGCTGTCAAAACCAAGAGAAGGATTATAAAGCCATGTCCCAGCTCCTCGTGATAGGAACGATTGCCTCTCAAGATGCTTGTCCAATGCTGAGAATGAGACAGGAGCAGCCATACAACTTGTGTGTTTGCTGATAAGCAAAGAACAAATCTGGCATACATTTTCCCAGGGGGAAGCTGATGATGGGAGAAAACGTGTCAGATAGCTAAACAGTGCAGTCTCGCTTTCTGACTCTCGTGTTGTGTAAAAGCTTCCTTGAGCCATCCTGGGTCGAGCAGCGCGTATTACTCCGTTGACTGCCTCATACATTCAGCTCCCCATTTGCGGGGTTAAGTTGCAACCTGTTAGCTGCAGATCCCAAGTTTCTGGCAAATAGAGGCCTGTTGTTTCTGCGAAAAAGCATCCGAGATGATTGTTCTTCGGAGATTTTTTATTTCCCAATTAACACTTCTCCTTAAAGCAATCTAATCTTTCTCTGTTACGGCGGAAGACACGCAACAGCTTTGGGAACACCACTCTCCAGACTGTGTACGTACGTACATGCAGTAAATGTCTACGAATACTACCACCTAAAAGATAAACACTGAGGATGTCTCAGCCTGAAACAGCAGTTCAGGGCCTATCTCATATTCCAGTCTTTAACAGGAAAAGAAAAAAAAAAAAAAAAAGGGGGGAAACAAAAAAAGATGTTACTAGGTCTACGGTTTCTGCTTTTCTTTGTAAACATAGCGGTGGGTAAGGGCTTCCACACCAGCGCTTGTGGGACCTTCAAGCTATTATTTCTCAAATAATTTCTCATTCTCTCTCGAGCCCCACGAAACACCCCGCACTGACGCGAACCCCCCGGAAGCTATCCTGCTCTCCTAGGGCCGCTGGCCCACGACGTGCGCGTTTCCCCGCACGCCGTTCGGCTTTCGCTGCCCCGGCATCCCGAAGAGCAGCCGAGCCCGGACACCTTCAGCGGAGGGCGAGCCGTGACAGCTTCACCCGGGGGGGGGGGCGCGATGCCGAGCTCCCCCTCAGGCACCACCACCACCGCCACCACGACGTTAACCAAAGGCTTCCCCCTGCGAGGCAACCGCCGCCCCCCCGGGAGCACCGCCGCGCCCCTCCCGCCTCTTACGGCCCCGGGGCCGGGAGCCCGGGGGGGATCCGGGACCACCGTGGGGGGGGGGGGGGGGTGCCGAGCCCCGGGCCGGGGGCAGCGCGGTGCCCGCCCCGTCCTTACCCGCCCGGCTGGGCCGCGCCGCGGGGGGGGCTCCGTGTGCGGCGGGGCATGGGGCCGCCGGCGGGGCCCCGCCGCCCGAGCAGCTCCGCGGGGCTCCGCGGGGCTCCGCCGGGCGCCGGGCGGGGCCGCACCGCCCCGCACCGCCCTCGGGCTCGGGCTCGGGCTCGGCGGCTGCGCGCGGCCCCGGGCCGGCCCCCCCCGGCCTGAGGGGGGCGCGGGGGCGGCCGCCGGGCCCCGAGGCGGGGCCGAGGCCGGAGCAGGGGCCGGGAGCAGGCCGCGCCCCGCCGCCTCAGCCCCGCGGTTGCCATGGCAACGCGCCGCCCCGCCCTTCTCATTGGCTGCGGCCCGGCACGGGCGGAGGAGAGGGGCGGGGCGATCCCCGCCTTTCCCCGGCAGCCATTGGCCGCGCCGCCTCCGCAGCGCGCGGGGATTGGCCGCGGGCCGGGCGGGCGGGGGGCGGGCGCAGGCGCGGTGCTGTTATTGTTCCGCGCTGCGGCCCCGCGCCGCTCCCTGCCCGGCCGCTGCCGTCGCCATGCCGGTGAGGGGGGGACGGGGGTTGGGGGGGGGCCCGGTTGGGCCCGGTTGGGCCCGGTTCCCTCGGTGGGAGGCCGCGGGTGTCAGCGCGGGGCGGGGCCAGCGCCGGGCCGAAGCGAGCCCCTGCGGGCCGAGCCCACCGGCAGGGCCCGGGGCCGCTCCCCGGTGCTCCCCCCTCGCAGCGCGGGGCCGCTCCCGTCGGGCGGGGGCACGGAGCGGCGTCCCGGTGGCGGTGAGATTCCCGGGGTTTACTCGGTTCCCGCATTCCCAGGCAGGCGGCTGCCTGAGCGTGCGCCGTTCTCCCTGCCTTGGCTGCGGGCCAGCCCCGGATCCAAGCGCGGCGCTCGCCGCCCTGCGGAGCAGCGCGTTTTCCCTCGGGTTGCCTCGGCGGCCCGTGCGCGCACACCCCCGGGGGCGCTGGATGCTGGATGTCGCGCTGCAGCCCGGACGCGTCTTCGCTTTTTGTTTTTTTTTTTTTTTTTTATAAACGCAGATCAACAAGCCCGAGAAGCTGGACAAGCCGGAGAGCTGTGATAATGTCAAGGTGGTTGTCCGCTGCCGGCCTCTTAACGAGCGGGAGAAGGCGACGGGGTACAAGATGGCAGTCAACGTGGATGAGATGAGGGGCACTATAACGGTTCACAAAACGGACTCGTCCAACGAGCCTCCCAAGACGTTTACGTTTGACACGGTTTTTGGACCAGAGAGCAAACAGCTGGATGTCTACAACTTAACTGCAAGGCCCATTATCGACTCCGTCCTGGAAGGGTACAATGGTAAGTGCCTTGTTTTACGTCAGTACGCCCCGTCTTGTGCTGCCTGCGCTGTTAGTGATGCTGCTGCTCTTACCGGGAGCCTCCCCTCACGAGGGCTGTAGCTGTCTGCGTCCTGACCTCTCACTTAAGATGGCCAGAAGGCGCTCGCCATTCTGAGCACCCGCAGTGGTTGTACATGCTAAGATTGTAAATGGGGAGATCAGTGATGAGCAATGCCAGCTGAGGTCGGTGAGCTGTGTGTTTTCATTCTCCATCTTCTGTTTGCAAAGATATACGCTTTGTTTCGTTATCAGAATTCTCAGCGACTCTCCACTATACAGTTTCAGTAACCAAGCAGCCGCCGTGGTCCTGCAGTAACTAGGTATGCGTACCAGACTTGTGCATATAAGTGCTGCATTTTCTCCTCTAAAATTTGCTGGTTTAGACTAAGATGGCTAGTTAAACGCATCTGCCTGGCCCAGCAGATAATCCGCTGATTCCTACAGCTGGAAGGAATACGACCGTGATTTGTGTGTGTGTGTGATGCATGCAAATGCACTGTGTTAAGGAAAGGAGATGTTAGCAAGGAAGCAAATTACTGCTTTCCATAACAGTGTGCTATAAGCAACAACAGACTGTAAAGCTTTTAAAGGTTTGCAAATACCTAATAAACTCTCGTGCTAACACACCCAGTTTCAGCTGGTTAAAATTCCATTTCTTCAAACAGTAATGCCAATGAAAATGGAAGCCTAATTTGAGTTTTCAGCAGTGCTGGGGCACAACCGATTAACCAGTGTATTTCTGGAGTGTCTGAGCTGGGTCACAGTGAACTTTCCTGATGGCTTCCTATGTGGGCTGGTTATCTAGTTCAAACTGAAGCTGCATCCGCAGGTTCAGAACCAGACTGGTTCTGTGGCCTGTGTTGTAGGAGTCTCACATGGTTCCTGCTGTGGCTTAGAGTGCTAGCAATAGTTGGTTTCACACTTGGTATATAACCTTCCTCTAATTGACAGCGTTATTAATTGGGCTTGTCTTAATTATGTGTGAGCCCTAAGTGTACTAGCATTCCATTCTTTAATCATTCTGTATGGTTAAAACAAGCTGACTTTCTCTTAAATATTTTGCAGGCTGGATAAAGCAGTGGCTCAAACACGTTTCCCATTGTTGGCCAGTGTTTCTCTTTCTCCTAGCTTTGCACAGTATCTGCTGGAGAGGGTGGAAAGTTTCAACTCCATAAAAATAAGATACGTTTACAGCTATCAGGCTAAGAATTGATGAGGTAAAACTGCAGCTAGCAATTTCCTAATTACATTTTCTTATTCTTCAGGCACTATTTTTGCATATGGGCAGACTGGAACAGGCAAGACTTTTACCATGGAAGGGGTCAGAGCTGTTCCTGAGCTTAGAGGCATCATTCCAAATTCCTTTGCACATATATTTGGCCACATTGCCAAAGCAGAGGGGGATACAAGGTACGGCTTCTCTTTACTGCTTCTGTCTTGTGTCCATCTGTAGAAGAAGCTGGGCCTCAACAATGGCAACTGAATCTGTATGTCTGGATTTAGCTGGAAGACTCCTTCTTAGGAGTTCTTGACTGGACAGCAGGATTGTATTTGTAGATGGGTGCTTTTTCTTTGCTGTCTGCGATTGCTAGGCTTCAGCAAATGTCTTATTAAGAAAGCTACCCAACTGTTTGTCTTCAGGTTTTTAGTTCGTGTGTCTTACCTGGAAATTTACAATGAAGAAGTGCGGGACCTGCTAGGAAAAGACCAGACCCAGAGGCTGGAGGTGAGCCTGCTGTTCTGAATCTGATAATGTTGCTCACTGCTGTGAAAGAAATATTTTAAAGACCAGAGAGCGTTTGAAGGGAAGTGGGAGGCTGGGCTCCTTGGCACATGTCCCGTTCCCTTTAAAATGCAGTAGCAGCTGGGTATCTCTGCTGATTTCTCTGAATCTTTTCTGTTTGGTCAGTTGTACAGTGAGAAACTGGCTTTCAGCTGAGTCAGTTTTGTGCATGCGATGCTATCCTAAAGGCCCTTTGGTAGTTTTGCTAGGAGTTAGTGACTGGGACTTGAAGCCTGTATTTGCCATTAGGGAAAACCAGTGCAGCGTTGTCCTGCATGAGTCTTGATTCCTTAGCCATTCGCTTTCAGAGCGTAGGAGTGTTTTCCGTGCAAAATAGAACCTGGGGGAGGAAATCACTGTAGCAATGCAGTGCCACTGAAAATTGCTGTCAGGGATCTTCTAAGGATGCTCTGTCTAAACTGTTTCTCTCTTAGGTTAAAGAGAGACCTGATGTGGGAGTTTATATCAAAGACCTGTCAGCTTATGTCGTAAACAATGCAGATGATATGGACAGGATCATGACTCTGGGCCACAAGAACCGTACGTAGTCTCGCAGTGGGCAGGTTTACAGCTCTGCTGTCAGGCAGAGTGCGAGGGTCTGATTGTGAGACTGCAGTAAGAGATGTTGCTCCTAGTCCTAACGCTGGAAAGCTCCTTCAGCTGAGCAGAGCGTAAAAGGATCTCCCCTCCCAACCCCCTTCTGTGCAGGGGCAGGTAAAGAAGAAGGCCGTGCCTCCTCCATTGGAGGAACGGTGAAGGGGAGGATGCAGTGAAAGCTGTCAGCATTATCAGGGGTACTGGTGCGTCTTGGTTCTTCCCCTCCTCTGTTCTGACAAGGCTGAGCAACAGCTAGTTCTGTGCTGTGAATAGAAGGCGGTATATGCGTTCTGGAAGATTTCATAGTTAAGCCCAGATCCTTTTATGAGCTAAAATTCTGATTTACTGTTGCTTTTGGCATGGATTGTCATGCTCTTATTTCTTAAAATACAGCTATTTACAGGGATCAGCAGGGAAAGCGTTAGGCTAGTGATCTCTAGCTTTTAAAAACAAAACAAATGAGAACTACTGCTGCTCTTGGGATGGGATCATGTGGTCAGCTTAGAGTCACAGAGGGTAGCAACACTTCTGGTCTAGATTGGGGGTATCCTGTGACTTCAGTGCCTAAGAACAGTTTGCTGAGTCAGGGCATCCTTCTTCCATCTTCTGAAAAACGGGGTTGAGTAAAGAAGTGGGGATATAGCTCCTTTGAGAGCGGGAAGAACGTTACAGGAGTGTGATTCATTAACCTTTTTCTCAATTAAAAGGTTCCGTTGGTGCCACAAACATGAATGAGCACAGTTCCCGTTCACACGCCATCTTCACCATCACCATCGAGTGCAGTGAGAAGGGGGTTGATGGAAACATGCATGTGCGCATGGGCAAGCTGCACCTGGTCGATCTTGCTGTAAGTAGGACCAGCGAGGTCTGCCATAAAACCTGGTGGGTATGGCTGCTCGGTTATGCACTGTTAAAGGCTTCGAACAGAAGTCTGGGCAATTGTCTGGTGGATCCTGCTTGGCAGAGGGGTTGGACTAGATCTTCCGAGGTCCCTTCCAGCCTTGGTTATTCTGTGGTTACTCTGAGCAATCCAGAATTTTCTGGCATTGAAAGCTTTGGTTAAGACCTGTTTGACTCGTCTCATTAACCACGACTGAGGTACGTACCTAGGTTCTCTAATAATGGATGCGGTGTTCAGTGACATGGCTGCTAGCAATACTTCAGGGGTAGCTGATCCTATTTGGGGGAAGGAGACATATCAGAGGCTTTGTTGCAATTCCTGTTTCCTTTCCAGGGTTCTGAAAGACAGGCAAAAACTGGAGCAACGGGGCAGCGACTGAAAGAAGCTACAAAGATCAACCTCTCTCTTTCCACGCTGGGCAATGTCATCTCAGCGCTGGTGGATGGCAAGAGCACTCATGTGCCCTATCGTAACTCCAAACTTACACGGCTCCTTCAGGATTCCCTGGGGGGCAACTCCAAAACCATGATGGTAAGCTGAGAGATGCTCCGACTGGTGCCAGCTATTGATCTGTTCCTACAGAGATAACATCATGACTTTGCTGGAGGAGCAGCCTGGCATTTACCTGTTTCTTTCGGAGCTATTTGCAGTTGAGAGCCTTTTATATGCTTTTGCTATCTCTTCTCTTAGTCTCTGCACAGACAAGGATCTAAACACAGTGTAAATAAGCACACGTGCATAAGATCAAATAGAAGTCATGCTTAGGTAGCCAAAAGCAGTTGTAGTGTGGAAGCAGCAGGAAAGCCTGGGAAGGAGTGGCAGTGTGATATTGGTGGAGCTGGGGATGGATCCCTGTGAAATCACTTGTTCTGGACTCATTACGCTTCAGCATCTAGTAACTTGCTCTTCCATGTTGTGTCACAGTGTGCAAACATTGGTCCAGCAGACTACAACTATGATGAGACTATCAGCACTCTCAGGTATGCAAACCGAGCCAAGAATATTAAGAACAAGGCCAGGATTAACGAAGACCCCAAGGATGCTTTGCTGCGTCAGTTTCAAAAAGAAATTGAGGAGCTTAAGAAAAAACTGGAAGAAGGTGAGATTCCCCTGCCTTGTGGTGTTTGTCTAGACAAATGCTTATCCTATTCGAGTGTAAAAATTCCTCACTATTTGAAAATGTCACACAAGTTCAGGTGCTGTTTGCAGGTCAGCGTTCTGGTTTTGATTATCCTGTTCAGTTCCAGAAGAGGTGCCCTCAGGTAAGGGCAGCAGGGCCATCCCGGCGAGGGGACCTGGCTTTGCCCACTAGGTGGCACTTGCCACTAGCATGAAGTGATGGCTTCTGGACTGAGTTAAGTGTGCTCCTGGTGAGCAAGCAGGGGTCTAGGTATGACTGGGTGTGGTGTACGATTTAAACTGTGCAGTAACAAAAGGCAAATGCATCCACCCTCAAGCGGGGAAAGCATTTTTCAGTAGAAAAATGAAGTAAATTTGTGTGGCTAGAGTGACCATCAGACAGGACACAGAGGAAACAAGAAGCTTCCTTAAGCCCTGGAACTTTATGAGCTTGTGACAGTTATTAATCCATCAATATTCAAAAACTCTGGCAGAGGAATACTTCCTGAGCAGTGACCTTGGCTTGACATCTCTCTCCAGAGTGATGCTTACAGCACAGAATAGCGGTAGCAGTGGCTCCGATAAGGCTTGCTGCTTGGAGCCTCTCCCATTCAGGAGAAGCAGGAAATGTCAGGAACACTTTCTTTAGGGATTGGGAGCTGGATGTAGCTGTTTCATCCCTAGTGGGCAGAGGGTGGCTTCTTAAGTTTCTAGATTCTAAGCTACAGAAAAGTGGCTTTGTTTGCTAACGCCACTGGATTTCTATCTCAATAGAAAAATCTCCTAATACTTTCAGTTCCAGGAAAATTTTGTAGCTTAACCCTTCGGCAGTCCACGGATGCTTTGTTTCCAGTGAAAAACACCTGCTGTTGTTCACTCTGACTCCACAGCCCGTATTAATCTTCCTTAATTGGCCAAAGCCATTGCGAACTGTCTGCTCGCTGTCAGACACTGGCTTCAGACAAATGCCGCTGTCACGATAAGCTGATATGAGGTGAAGGGCAGTGCATCAGAAACAATCCTTTTCCCTTCTAGGGGAAGAGATATCTGGTTCTGAGACGAGTTCTTCTGAAGAAGAGGATGAAGATGATGATGGGGAGATCGGAGAGGATGGGGAGAAACGGAAGAAACGACGGGGTAAGGCGGTGGAGAACCCTGTCAGTGCCACCAATTCCCTCCTGTCCTGCTGCCTGTGTCAGAAACTGTAGCAAGAGTCAGGCAGGGAGAAGTGGAATTGTAGGGCTGCCCTACTGCCGCTGCAATTATCATGCCTCTTCTAGAAACGAAGCTATTTGGTGCTGTCTCTGCGGATGGACAGCTCCACTCCTGTGTGGTATCTGCTTCCACTTGGGTAGTTGTGCTTGCGGTAACGTCCTCGTACGCGGTGGCTCCCTGGCTGCCGCAAGGTGGCTGTGTATGGCTTGTGACTGGTACTGTGGAACCTCCCCTGCTCACAGAGGTGGGAGGAGGAAGATGCCAAAGATCAGCGGTAGGCAGATGTATTTTTTTATAGCCATGGAAATGGTTAGAGGGATATTTTGGCTGTGGTTTAGGCGAAGGATTCATCCGTCTTATGGATGTTCAGTAACTGACTTCACTCTAGTGTCCTGTTTTATGTTGATAGAGGAAGAACTTGACCCTTGGTTGTCTGTGTGCTAGCTGAAAAGTTGAATAGGAGCTACACGTCCCTTGTTCGGGAGCACTCTGGAAATCCCATGGTAAAGTTTCCTTTATCCTACACCAATATTAAACTACCATGTAGTATCTAAATCCCAGAAGATGCTGCTGAACCTAGAGCTGCAGGTTATGGTGTACTGTGGGAAGTTGTGGCTTCCAGGGGTCCTGATCTGGTACCTGTACAAGCAGAGTCACAAATGACATCTGTCAAGCCTTTAGTGTTGGTTGTAACGCAACTCTTCCTTCGTTTTCCCCTGTTGGTACTTTCTAGAATCAAAAAGGTTGACCACCGTCTTCATCAAGAAACAAGTTCTGCCCAAACCTCCCACCAGAGGAATCCATCTTCAAAGTGCTGCTTGAAAGAAATAGAGGGCAAATGGCTGTGACTTAACTAGAGTAGCTCGTTTGGAAGCTAAGTTCCCTAAGTAAGGGTGCTGCTCAGCAGGAGTGTGCACAGTAACTGTCCCCGTTTAAGCTGGTTCTGCCTTCTAGAGGGAGCGGTGTGCATTGCTACATGCATAAGACTGGAAAGGACTCATGGTCACTGAATCCTCTGCTACTGCAGATATCCACAGCCACCTTCACTGTGATCTGGTTTTCTGTGTTGTTGCTTGAAATGGAAGCAGCCTTGGCATGTGGTTTTTAAGCTGTAGGCTGGTTAAGGTGGGTTTAACGGAACTGTCTTTGTGAGCATGCATTTTGTGCTGGGAAGTGGTGGCTTTGCAGGCTGTCTGGGAGGGATCCTAGCAAATGCTTCCTAATGGGAACTTGTGCCTTTCTGAACTAATTTGCTGGCCCTTCTGGGTGTCTTTTCCTTGGAACTAACTTCCCGTCTGCATGTTTCTTCCTCTCTGGGTTTTTCTGTGGGACTCGCTTCTGTTTTCCAGGCAGTAGCAGCAGCAGTAGTTCAGACTCCACATGCTCTGTCATAGAGAAACCTCTGGATAAGTCCTTCACTAGTGAGTGGGAGCTCTTAAGTCTTTTTAAGCTTTGGCCTTTCCATAATCTGTGCACTCCATTTTTGCAATGCTGCACTCTTCCCTGCTTTGTCTATTGGAAAGATAAACCTGAACTTAACGTGGATAAAGCATGCCTTTCCTTTGCTGCTTTCATGCTTGAAATGGTGGTTCGATGTGCGCGTTGTTAGCCAGATGTGAGAGAACAAAGCAATTTAGTATGCTGTTTGAACAAGTTTTAAAGGCAATTGGGAAATAACAGGATAAGTGTTTGCAACTTCTGTATTTTAAATACTCTAAAATGTCAGGAGAAAGTTTGAGCAACTCTTTTTTGTGGTAGGTGCTATGTTATATTGGACTCTGCCTTCTCAAAATTGGACTTGGAGAGAATGAATGAACAGTCAGCAGTTAAGCTGTGCTATTTTTATACTTGCAAGGGAAACTTCATAATGCTTTGAGTGGCTTTATTTTGGCAGACCCTTCCAAACAAACAAACCTGGGCAGTGGTTGCTGATTTTTTTTTTTTTTTCCAGACTGCCCCATGACATTAAGTTTTTAGAGGAAGTTCAGAGGAACAACAAGGGATCTGAATTTTGGTTTAGCAGTGAGGAAAGTGTGGTCTGCTCCTGATCAGAGAGAATAATCTGTCCCTTTTAAAATCCTGCAATCAATTAGTGATGACTTTAACCAAAAATAAAATGCAAGTCTCAGGCCTTGACTTGTAGGGACTTTACCCACTGTGGTTATCCTGTATAGGTGTAGTCTGTTCTCCGTGTGCGGAGAGTCGGGGAGGTCTTGCTGTATAGCTCAGTAACTTACACTAGGTGTGTTAGTGGAAAGTGTCAGCTCAGAGGAAGTGTGGTAGCGGAAGGCAGCTCACAGCCTAAGGGCGACCTTTGGGTAATATTGTGATAGGCTTGGAAATCTGCTCGCTTCAAATCTGCTCTTTCAAAGCTTGCTTAAGACCTGAATATTTTATTTGGCTGAGGACAGTTAATAGCAAAGCACTGATGTGGCACTGGCTGGATCAGCCCACCTCCTGCAAGGCTGGAGGCAGCTCTGTTGTAGAAGCTGCACTGGGCTTTTGGTGATCAGGATGAGTGTGGTTTGGGATATTAACTGTCCTCACGTGTGGCCCTTTTGCATGTGGTGTATTTCATTGCCCTTTCCCTGTCCTGCCTCTTTTACTGCACTTGCTTGAATAACCCAAACTGGCTCTATACCTCTATGGAAGCATCAGTTACTGCAAATTAACCTACTAATACTCTATGTGCAATTGTCATGTATCTTGCAAAGAATTGGCTTGAAAACTTGGTTAAAACTTAGAACAAGTCTTCTGTATGCTAAGATTTTGCAGGTAATTTAACAGAATTGGCTGGCTTCAGGAAGGGGAAAAAATGCTAAGCCTCTTAAGAAGAAATCTACACTGTTTCTTAGGGCATGATCTTTGCGGCAGGCTCATGTTACACTCAAATTCTGCATTGCATTGAATGGGCAGAAGAATGCAGGAGTGAGCTGAAGACTATCCTGGATATGCCAAGCCCTTTTAAGTACAGAAACATTCTATGCTTTAGCATAAAATCATGATGCAATATTTGCTCTAATGGAGTTTTATTTCTTAGTGATTGTTTTCTATTCTGGAGACATGCATGTGAAATTAATGCTTGTTCTGATGTTGATGAACTTCGTCCAAAATGATCAAGCAGTAATATATTTTCTTTCCTCCTTTTTATGCATATGCTGCCTCTCTGCGATTTGCTCTCTACTTCCTCTTAATGCAAGATCAAGCAGGTTGGTGTAATTGATTTCCACCTCCTTATAATACAATTGCAGAGCTTGTTAAAGGGTCCTACAGCTCAGTCTAGTTCACTTTTTTCTCCAAAACTGAGAACAAACAGGGCTGTGTACTAACGTGTAAAAAGCATTTATCTGGCTCAATGCTTTATATGATCAGCTTTGTATGATCAGGCCACCAGGTTCACTGAGTTGCTCTGGCTGTGTCCCTTTTAACACTTAGGAAACGTACCTGGTTTGCTTTAATAGTAGGTAACACTCTAAAGACACAGTTAATAAGCACTGAGACTTGCTGTGACCTTCAAATCTGTGGGTAGTCACTGTTTCATAGATCGAATGTCATCCAAATGTTTTCCTCTGCTGCCTGTTTTCATAGGGTTGTTTTGAATTTCCCTAGTTTCTGTATTTTCATTGTAACATGTTCTTAAAACACCTACTTGCTGACTTTGCAAGAGGTAACCCCTTGGAGCGTACAACGAGCAAGGGGGTGGGAGGATGTGCTAACTTGGAATATGAATATGTAAGTCTTGGTAGCCCAACGAGTTGTAGGCCAAGGCAATCTTCTGTTTTCTATTGGTTGGCCTAATCGACCTAGTTAAAATATCTGACTTTCCAGCTTGGGCTTCTCCTTAGGCAGTATTCCTTCTCCACAAGTGTTCTCCATATGTTTTCTGTTTAGGGCATTATGTTCTTGTATTAGTTCTACAGAGCTTCTCCATTGCAGGAACTGGAGGCAACTCGGCAGCATTAAAATGGGACTTGAAAGACTGAGTTGTGCCCAGCTTGGAGCCCTTGAGTTCTGACATCAAATTAATGCTTGTTAAATTCAATTACTGAATCTGAACTTGAAAAAAAAATGCTGTGATACAGAGGCAGCATTTTTATCTGTGAAATAAATTTTTTTCCCTATCTCTTTGAAAGGCAAAAAGAAAGTTTCCCCTGATAAGATGGTAGAGATGCAAGCAAAGATTGAAGAGGAGAGAAAAGCTCTCGAAACTAAGCTTGATATGGAAGAAGAAGAAAGAAATAAAGCCAGAGCTGAACTGGAGAAGAGAGAAAAAGACTTGCTTAAAGCTCAGTGAGTGCCCTGCTCTAAGTATTATTTTTTTTGTGGTGGTGTGGGTTTTTCTTCCCTTAATCTACAAGTCAGTCATTGATATGTGGAGATGCATGGTGAGGTGCTAGTCAAACTGAACATCAGCTCTTGCTGTTATCAGAATGAAAGAGGAGCTTCCTCTGTGCTTGCAGATTAGAGCAGGTAGAAAAGACAAATTTTATTCTTCTACCATTTTTTTTTCTTAAAACCTCATCTAGTTGAGATGGCCTAGAAACTTAAATCCCCCAAACACTGGCGACCAGTGAAGAGCAGCACTCTGCTGTGCTGCTTGTCAGGGGGCAATAGCTATGTAAGAAGCCAGGTTTCCTGCAGCACACTGCTGTGAGCATGCCACCCTGAGCGTAGGGGTTCTCCGTGCTGGAGGTGAAAAGCTGCTGGGGTAGCCTGCTATCACCAGTGCCTCACACCCCCTGAAAGGGGAACTGCAGCGGGAGAGACTTGTCTGCTGAGCTGGCTTAGCCTGCGTGGAAGTGATGGGAGCTGGAGTTAAGGAAATCAGTGCGCTCACTTGCACTGCCTCACCCCCGCTTAAACCCTTGGCAGCCAGACACGTTTTTCCAGCCCTATGAATGCTGTCTGGGCTGGAGGACTGAGCTCGACCTGGCTGCCTTGTGAGTGCCTTAGGATAGGAGATTTTCCGCTCTGTCTCTCTAGACAAGAGCACCAGACCCTGTTGGAGAAACTGTCTGCGTTGGAGAAAAAGGTGATTGTAGGAGGAGTGGACTTGCTGGCAAAAGCAGAAGAACAAGAGAAGCTTCTGGAAGAATCAAATATGGAGTTGGAAGAACGAAGGAAGAGAGCAGAACAGCTTCGCAAGGAGCTTGAGGAGAAGGAGGTGGGTTATACTCATAAGTGTTTGGAAACAGCAACTATAGTAGGACGCATGATGTTTGTGCCTTTGCACTGTTTGTGTGGATGAAATGTGGTTCCGCTCTGGAAGCGTAGCAGAAGCCAACCACCTTGGTGGTGCGCACTTACCGGGAAGAGTGTAATCACCGTGGGTGTGAGCCAGCCTGGCTAAGCCAGGTCGCCGTGCCCTTGGCAAATGCCTTTTGTCCAAGTAGTTTCCCTTTTTGTTCATACTGTTGCAAATATTTTTTATGTTAATATGTGGATGTCTGCTAAATCTCTCATGCAGCAAGAACGCTTGGACATTGAGGAGAAGTACACCAGCCTCCAGGAAGAAGCACAGGGGAAAACCAAAAAACTGAAGAAAGTTTGGACCATGCTTATGGCTGCAAAATCAGAGGTCAGTGTCTGAAGTGCTCAGCTTGTGATGGGTGGCAGGAGTCACTATGGCTTGTAGCTATAGTCAGCTTTGTAACTCTGGAGAAAGTGTCACAGGTTTAAAAATATTTCTGCTGTCTGCTTGGTTCATGTAATTTAAAAAGAGCTGCACAGGAGTACATTGTGGAGCTTTTTGAACTTTTCTTTAAGCTAAGCTGAGCTGGAGTATGCGTGAGGCTCAGATATTCAGAACTTCAAGGAGATGTACTGGTTGTTATGGAAGAGAATAAAAGTTAGCTGGCAGTCCAGTCTCTGCTTTGCAGCAGCCCAAATGTTCCTCTGCTCTTCACTCTCTGTCCTTCCTGCGTGTTACCCTCATCCTATCTTCCTCAGTCATACTCCTTCAGTGTGTCCTTTGGCTGCTATCTAGAATCCCTGTTTCATGAGAAGCATACTGTCTCTGGGATCAGGGACTTTCCTTGCAATCTTGCCAGGGATGTAAGTTGTTTGCACGCTTTGTTTGCTCTTAGTACAAAGGTTGGACTGGCAGAAAGCCAGTTTCATGTTTCTGAGACCAAGAACTTAATGTGGTTTTCAGCCGTCTCTGAGCTGGAATGTTTTGGAGGGTTTATTCTTGAGATAAATATTCTAGTACTTCTAACCAGAGTTTGCTTTCCTTTCGCAGGAACCTCATACAGGCAGAAGACTATTTTAGGCTGTTATCTTACGCTAGCTCTGACCCTCAAATGTCTTGTTTGTCTGCAGATGGCAGATCTGCAACAAGAGCATCAGAGAGAGATTGAAGGCTTACTAGAGAATATTCGGCAGCTGAGCAGGGAACTTCGTCTTCAGATGCTTATCATAGACAACTTCATTCCTCAGGACTACCAGGTAAAGATGAAGAACGGAAGCTTTTGATGTAGGTGCATGCTATGCTCGCTGAGCCCTCCAGCTATATTTGGTCCGCTGACAAATGGAATTAGTTGGCTTCCCTTCTCTTTCTAAGGAAATGATGGGCAACTGACTGACACTTGTCTGCTAAGCTGTAGCACAGATGAGTTTGTGGATTGCAGATATATACAAAGTAATAAGTGAATTTAGAGCTTTCACTTGGATTCATTCTTGTTTTGGTATCACCCACGAACGCCCAGAAAATCGTTTAAATCTGACACATACTAATAGGAAATAGAAAAGCGATTTTCCTTAACCTTTGCTTTTCTGTATTACGATATTACAATTACTGCTAACCTAATTGCATTGATATAATGGGAAATCCATATTTCAGTGGGAACTCTAATGTACACAAAAAGTGATATTTTTCCTCTGTAGTCTTCAGAGCATAAATTGGGGTTTTTGGTCATGGTATGGCAGTCCTGATATAAACAACTTGAAGTGGTCAAGGCTGTTCTTCAGCAACTTGTCTAGGCTTTCCAGAATGCATCTTCCAGAAAACGTCTGGAGTATAGATCATTGTTACAGGCTTGCACAACTTTTATAACTTTTTTCTAGGAAATGATCGAAAACTATGTTCACTGGAATGAAGACATTGGAGAATGGCAGCTGGTAAGCTAGCTGACTAATGTACAAGCTAATGTTAGCACAAGCTTCTGAGCCCAGAAATAAACTTATGAGGCTGTAGTTCTTACTGTGTACAAGCAACTTTACTTACAGACCTTTCTTTTATTTAAGAAATGTGTTGCATATACCGGAAACAATATGAGGAAACAGACTCCTGTCCTGGACAAAAAAGAAAAAGATGTGAGTGACTCCTCATAAGCATGTGTTGAATTGCGTAGGTCTAAGTTCTGCTGTCTTTGCTTACCACAGCATATTTATGGGAAAATCATCAAATTTCATTTTTTTTATTTGAAAATATTTTTTCTAGTCTTAAATAGAGCGGTTGATCAGTACATAAAGGTTCTGATGTTGTGCTGTTTTTTCCTTTAGCCCTTTGAGGTGGACCTTTCCCACGTTTACTTAGCTTACACAGAAGAAAGCTTGAGGCAATCTCTCATGAAACTGGAGAGGCCAAGGACTTCAAAAGGAAGATCTAGGCCCAAGACTGGTAGAAGGTGAAGGATTTTGGAATATCTGTATGTAATGGGAAACTTACACGGGAAGGCTTAGGTTTGTGCCTGCAAACTTGACAAATGTTTGAAGACTTTCTGTTATAACACAAAATGCTAAGATTCTGCACTATGTAAGATTTACCAGTGCCAAGTGAGGCAGAACCAAGCTGAAATCTTACTGTGGTAAAATCTTGTCCAGAAAGACTTTTTTATGTGGGGACTTTTTCTGATGTACTTTTGTCACATTCCCCTATTCTGTCATCTTGTTTTATTTTACTGTCTGCTGGTGTAGTTTAACAAGTGACACATTGACAGTGCGTATACTGGTATTACCAGAAAGTAATGTACTGCTGGGGCAGACTTCAGCATGGGTGTTCCTGATCCTTGTTTTCTGACAGATGCTTTGTGGAAAAGTTATCACTGTAGTTTTGACTTGAAAAGTGGCTGGTCCTTGTCTTTCCTGGACAGCATAATGATGTCTGTGGTTATTTTTCCTTTCCTTTTTGCTCTCCAAACAGAAAACGTTCTGCAAAGCCAGGAGCTGTCATTGACTCCCTGCTGCAGTAGGTGTGACGTGTTCAGAATTGCCGTAAAAATCAGTGAGTGTATAAGGTTTGGCCAGAATATGCAATTCAAGATGGCACAGTTCGAAGTGGCTATAAAATCCATACCTTGCTGGTATGGAGCTTTATTTAAAATATATATAAATGTATTTTTCCGTAGTTGCCTGTATACTGTATGTTATATTAACATAATATTAAACTGGTATATATTACGGTTGTGAAATTGTGTTAAACAATGTGTTGTGCAGGGAAACTATTGCTGGTAATCCTTGTTGAAATGTATAGAAAATAAGGGTTCTAGATGTTTTTAAGTGCTAGATGACATATTAGCTCAAAATGGTTGATAGAATCCTAAAATTTAATGCTGGTAAATCTGATTGTCCTGCTTTGCACATAACTGGCAGCTTTCACTGTTGTCCTCTGTTGCACTGATCTGTTTGAATGTGGTTGCTGCAAACCTTTGAGTTAAGAGCATTAAACCCTTTTATTTAAATATTCCTCACTGTATCTATTAACCCGATCATACTGTGTATGAAATACACAGCCCTCTCCGTTTGCAACCTTGCTGTACAAAGAAAGGTAATTGGGTTGGGGGAGTCTTGAATTAGACAAGTTTGGGACTTGTGGGAAGGGACCATGCTCTGTTTAAGTGCAACAGAAAACAAGTATTTCTGAGTAGTGCTTTTAGTTTTGTGTGTGTGATCTGCTGGCACTGTGGAGAGTGAGGCCTTTGTAAAGTCAAGACAACTTTTTTCCTCCTCCTTTTAAGTCTGTGTTGCAGCATTGCTTTGGCTGCTTCTGCTTCTGAGCTGGAAGTTTTTAATTGATGTGAATTCTTTGTAGCAATCTGGACAGCACAGATTATTCAAGGGAACTGCTTTAGTACAGCAGGACTGTGAGCACTATGGTTCCATTTTTCTCATCCCTGGCCATAACTAGGGATGAATTACTCTCCTTTATTAGAGTAGGCACAAATTGCTCAATTTTCCCACTACGGTAACATCCCCTGAAACAGCTGATGCTGTTTGTGTGGACTGTATCATCTCCTGTTTCTGGCTGTGTTTTGAGGGGAAAAACAAGGTCTCTGCTGCTAACCATTTCTGGTGGCTGCTCTTTGATATTTATGCTGCTAATAGACACATAACACTTTAATACATTACTCTTGTGTCACGGAAAAAGACGCATCTCCTTTGAATTGTGTGTGCTATATAACTCATGCCAGAGCATAGCAGTTGTAGGAATCTCAACAGTTCCATGTCAGTGTGGTGTTAATTAGCTGTAACTTCCATGTAATTGTAGTGTTACCTAGAGTTTAAAAAGTTGTGCTTACTAATGTGAAAAAATGGGTCCCTAAGCATGACACGAAGAGCAAGACAGCTCCTCGGGTGTCCTGAGTTCTTGACAGAAGCCATGTTTGCTACTATCACAGCACTCTTGTGAAGTATTTGCAGTAGCTAGAAGTCGATAACCCCTTCTTGTTGTCGTGATGCTTAACTGGATGTACCCTGTGAATCTGTAACAGCTCTGTATGTAGCAGGATCTGTAACAGCTAAACTGGTCTTGCAAGGCCATGCTTTGCTCTGGAGATGCATTAACTCTATTCTAAATGAGTTCTAAGCTTTTCCCTGTTTTTTCAATGTGGTTTTTTTCAGGATCATGACCTAGGAGGAGAACATACTGCCCTCCTTTTGGGGGGGGAGGGGGGGCGGGAGAGGTGGAAGGGAAGGAGATGAAAAGATCCGTTTTTGTCACCTAAATTCATACAAGATGCAGATATAAACATTGGCATTTTTTTTCCATTCTAGCATTTGAATAAATGTTAAGTCTCAGATTTTTTTCTGATCTAAACTAGTTGGATTTTTCTCTGAAGAGCTGACCTTATTTTGAATGTGCTTAAATTAAATTAGGATATCTTGTTACATACTTCTCATCAGCAGGACTGAAAATGGCTCAAATGCTTTTTTTGTCTGTTTCTTGGCTCTGTTCTTGCTTCCTGGGCCAAGCAGGCAGATGCATAATTTTGGCCTGTTCTCAGAACCAGGGCAAACTTTTGTATTTCCCTTTTTATTGTCTTGTTGTGCTTAGTTTTGTTGAATGATCTGTTTTTAAGGGTGTTTCTCCTGAATTGTACCTTCAAAAAGATCATTGAAAATTCTTTGGGAGACTATCAGTGGTTCAAATATGCTACTGTGAGCCATGACACTGCATTTACACACATTGTTTGAATTCCCGTTACAATCCTGCTGCTGAAAACAACTGTACTCTATATATTTGAGAACCTCGGGACAGAGAAACTTCAAATAATTGCACACCTTTGTAAATTGGAGAATTGATTGGGATTTCCTGTTACGGGAGCTTGTTTTAAGAACAAATCTGTTCTTACAAGAGGACTTTTTTTAAAGTGGAGCTGTCTTGATGATGATCTGTCGGCTTGGCTTACCTGATAGGTAAGGTGTATGTTGTTGAAGTTCTGGGAACTTCCTTTCAAAACAGAGCCTGGCTTGCAGATTTGTCCTGCTGGCCCTCTCTGTAGCCCAGGACAACCCGTGAACGTCAGATGTGCCCGTAACATGTTTTGAAGAGGAATGGGCTGGGTTTCTGTGGCTTTTTAATCCACACAAATAGTCAATAGAGCCGTTTTCATCCCAGGTCAGTGTGTGTTCTATAGAATTTCTCAGTCATGTTACCATTAAACGTGTGCGCTCATTTTTTGCATCTCGCTACCAGAAGATTCCCCTCGTTCTCAAATATCAACCTTAACATTGAGTTTTCTTGGCTTTGTGTTTACTGTCATATAAATGAATTTTCATGTTTCTTTTGTTCCTGAACCTTTCTTCAGGTTCAAGGGAGGAGAAAATGGTCCTTAGTGCCTTTCAGAAACTTACTGTCTGCATACATCCAGCTTTCACCTTTCTCAACAGTTTTGTTTAGCCAGTTCTGTATATAGGAAAAACTGCTTGTCTAACTTGTCTATCTATTTATTGGTTTTCTAACTGTTTATTTTTATTATCTTTGTGTTTTATGATTAAATTTTATTCAATACACTGTACATATCAGTATTGTGTCCCTGGAGCATGTTCATACCATGAAATAAAATTGTTGATTCTACCTCTCCGCTTGTTTTTTCAAATAACTGTGTGTACAGACTCCTAAATCATGTGAGAGTCAGGAGTGATGTCAGGAAGGGTAGCTGAAACAGCCTGTATAGCGTTGGAGCGCTTGCAGGAGAAGTTAGATAAGTGAGCTTGGGGTGCTGGGGGAGACCCTGTTGCCAAGCCCCAGGGCAGTGAGCAATAAGTTCGTGGGAGAAGCAGACAGCAGAATGAGAATGGGCTTGCAAGACCTGAGATCAGTTGGGTGAGGGTGTACACGGAGCAGGAGCTGTGCCCCTTGAACAAGCCCACCCTCTGCTGGAGCTGTCCTGAGCTGCCTTTGGACTGACTTTATGCCTGACTGAGCAAGAGCAGCTCCTTCGCTGCACTATAGCCACTGCTGCCTGTGTTCTGCCTTTTGTGTACGGGCACCGAACAGGTGCTACTGCTGGCGAGAAGAATTTTCACACTGTGGCTTTGAGCGTCCTTGTGCTACATCCCACGCCTGTCGCACCGTATGTTTGTGCAGACAGTATGAAGTTACCTGCAGTGGTAGGAAACGTTCAGCTCTTTCCTTTGCCGTGTAAACCGTTTGATCTGCATTGCTTTTCTTTCTCTGGAAGGTATCTCCGCCTGCTCATGCAGCAGGTAGCAGACCACAAAAAACCTGTTAACTTTGCACCTTCCCTGAGTACTCTGACGCAGCAGATACACATACCCTGCACAGTCCTGGGACTTTCCAAAGCCTTCTCCCCCACTGTGCCAAAATTGCAAACTGATAGTCTTGCAGGTATTTAGGTGTCTGTCCCCTGCTGCTGGGGGAGGACCAGCTACTGTCTGATCTGCGACAGGTTGGAGTTGTCCCTTCAGTGGTGTGGTTTTGCTCTATTTCTTTCACTGTTACTGCTGCTGGAGCCTCTTTACTCCTGGGCCAGCAGCAGTGGTGCCAGGGCATGAAGTGAGGGGGGAACCAAGTGCCTCACTCCATCCCATGCTGATCTCAGACCTGCCACATGGCTTTTCAGCTTTACCCCACACTTCTGAGCTCAACACTTCCAGCTGGGGACACTTTTTGAGGCCTGCCTTCTCCCATGTGGCTTCCCTTGGGCTTTCTCTAAGCACAAGCTTGCCCCCATAGCTGGCAAGAGTTGCCAAAATGAAGAATTTGCCCTGAGCCACCTCCTGCCCGTGCAGTCAGGATTCCCTTCACCACAACCCCAGGGCTTTCTTGCAACTTCTATTGCAGGTGTGCTTCCATCCTCGCTTGGCTCTGGCCAAGGAACATCTTGTGCAAACTAAGCAAATTTACTCCAAAAATACATTTATTTAAAGAATCATAAATAACATTTGCAAATACAATGTCAATATAATAATTTAAAAAAAATAATAATCACAAATTCTCCTTTACTACTCGTTGGAGGGTTCTGTGTAGGCCCCCTAGAAACTCCTGCAGTGAGGTAGTGTTGCCTGCTGCCACGGGACATGGTGCCTGCAAGGGGGAGACGTGGCTGTTAGTGTCTTTGCCCAGGACCTGGCCCTCCAGGGTGGGCTCGGCTGCTCGAGGCTGCCGGGGAGCTGCAGTGCAAAGGGCTGGGCAGCGCGTGGCTGCGAAGAGCCGAGCGACGTGCCAAACCCTTCGCGTTCAAAGCCCAGCTGCTGGGAAGCAGCAGCAGCCAGGCACGCAGCAAAGTGCCCGCCTGAGGTTCCCGTGAAAGAAAACAGATCAGGGGAGAGGCGCGAGGTGCCGGGGTCTGCGCCCCCGTGGGGACCAGCGCTGCCTTACCTTGAGGCCGCTGCTGCTCTTTGTCACGATGTGCAGCAAGTTGAGGTAGATGCCCTTCAGCTGCTTGTGGCAGCCCAGGCTCTCGAAAACAACCGTGGAGGCTTTGCATAGGATCTCCATGTCGTTGTCTGTCTGGAAGAAGATGCAGACGGCTGATTTAGAAACTGCTTTTGTTCAGTCACAGCTTTGCTAGCAGTGCATTAGACCAGCACAAATAACGCGTTTCTAGTCCGAAGGGCAGACACGAAGCAGCTCGAGGTGGCAAGGCCTCCCCTGACTCCTCCGTCCCCAGGTGAGGCAGCGGCAGGGGGGGATGGATCCGGCCCCGGGCTGCCTGCGGCTGCGGGTGGCAGCTCTGTGGGAATCGCGAAGCCCCCTGAGGAGAGTGTGTCTCCTTCAAGCGCTTTGTGCAGGTGAAGTCCCGTAGCAGCAGTGTCAAAGATGAGGAGATAAGTGCCTGTGGTGCTAAGGAAACCAAGCCGTTGCCTTTCCTGATGCTGTCTGTCCCCGGAAAGGCAGGTCAGTAGGGGAGAGCTGTCCCTGCTCAGGTTTCTTCAGCTTCCACCCCAAATGGCTCCATTGAGCAAGCAACCGGCCCATCTCCGTGGCGTCCTTGCCCGACCCTCTGGCCGGCCGGGGCAGGCGTTGCAGCGCTGAAGGGCGAAGGGGCCCTCGTACGGCACAGGCCGGAGGGGCTGAGCTGAAGCACCGATGGCTTTAGGGGAAGAAAGATCCCCTCTCTGCACCCAGGGGTCGGGATACATCCCTCCTCTGTTCTCCTCAGTCCTGTGCTCCTGGGGCCCTCAGCCGTTTCCCTGCGTTGTGCTCGGTGCTGTGCACCACCCCGGGCATGGCCTTGGCCCCACAGCACCCGGGGCTGGTCCCCACCGCGGGAGGGGAGCTCCCGTGCCCTGGGGAGGGCATCGGCTTTCTGTGAAAACAGGAACTCTGGGGCTGGGGAGCTGGGCTTAGGCAGCAATTTTCAGAGCAGAAATAGGCTTTATTATCTGCCATTAAATCTTCTGCTAACCAAAGAGCCTTCCTCCAGACTGGGGGCTCAGGAGGGATAGTGAGCGTAACCAGCGCTCGAGATGCAGCGTGAGAGGGGTGTGTGGGTGTCTGTGAGAGAGTGACACACGGCTCCAAGGCAAAGGAAGAATTTCCTCTCTTCCTTTCTGAAAACCTCTAAAAAAGTAAAAAAAAAAAAAAAAAAAAAAAAAAAAAAAAAAAAAAAGGCCGTATGCTGCTAAAATACACTCTCATTCCTGCCTGCCTGTTGGTCTCCTGCCTTCCAGCTGGGCCACGCAGACGGGGACTGATGCCACCGCCAGCGTTTTGTGCCCGTGGCTTGCGGCAGGGGTCGGGGTGGGCACGCAGAAGGCGGTGGCGGTGTCCCACCACCCCAGTGCCTCGCTGGCACTGGCAGTGCGGGGACGTCTCGGCCCCAGGCCCTGCCTGCGTGGGCACGGGAGGGTTTGAGGCCCCGCGGGGATCCTCTCCCGCCACCGCCGATGGCCGAGTCACAGCTTTCGAGTCGGTGTTCCCGGCTTACCTCATTGCCTGCAAAAACATTTGTCACGTTCGTCTTGTCACAGGAAACCTTTATCAAGACAAAAAGGAGAGGAGCAATCAGAGAAGAGATATCGCCGCCTCAGAGCCATCCTGACACACACAGGCACACAGGCAGCCGCGGCCGGGCACTCCCCGTGCCCTGGAACACGGCTGAAAGCCACGGCTGGGTTTGGCAGCTCTGCCTACGCTCAGCACCTTCCTTCTCGTGCCCAGCACAGCCGCCGTCCCTCCCACCTGCGCCCGCCGCACCTACCTGCGTTGAGAGGATCTCGCCCAGCAGCCGGATGCTCTCCTTCAGAAAGATCGAGCGCTCCAGCACCGCGGCCTCGTGGCTGTGGCAGGCCAGCAGCGCCAGGAAGGTGAGCAGGACGGAGAAGGAGATGCTCATGGCCTGCTTGTACCGAGCTGCCTCAGCTCGCAGTTTCTGGATATTTTGGTGATCTATACCTGTGTGTGCCTTTCTGGAAGAAACATCTCAATTTATGGCTGTAAAATTGCTGAACCAGAGGGAAAAACTTATTTTTCCCTTATCTGCACTTTCCAAAGTTGCTCCTATCCAATTAGGACAACAGGTCTTTTTTGTAAAAGTCAAGATTTTCTTCTGATCTTGCATTACGTTTCAACGTAGGAAATTTCCACCGTTCAGATAACGGTGGTAGGAGTCAGATCACGTACAAAGAAAAAGTATGTAAACTGCCCACTTTTGGGTTCTTCGTTTCTCCATATCCCAAGACTTTCTGTGCACCATGAGGTTAATGTGTCATGAGCCCAAATTGAGGACCATGGCTGTGACCGCGCTCAGATAATGGAGCTTTGCTTTTTTTTTTTTTTTTTTCTCTAAATATCCTGTGAGCGCTTCCATTGCTCAGCTCTCGTTTCATTTGAATATCTCCAAATCATGCAAAGCGTCGTTCATCTGCATACAATTTTGTCTACACCGTTATCTTCACCTGCGCGCGGGGAGAAACAGAAAGGGCGGCACGGCACCGCGGCGGGCACGGCGAGGTCCTGCGGGGCGCTGCGGGGGGACACGTCCCTCCTGGCCCAGTGGGACCCCAACGCGGCGTCACCGCGGGGACCTGGGCATGACACGGGGTCCCGCTGCGGCCCCACAGCCCCATGCCCATAACACTGATGTAGGGCTGAGGGGCTGTGCGGCTCCTCTCCACCCCGACGGATCCAAGAGCTGGGGGATGCCCTGCCCCGTCCTGCCCCGCCGGGGGAAACAGCCTAGGGGAGGTAAAAACGCCGGGTGCCAGTGGCACCATCGACCAGCGCTGCCGCAGGAAATAGCGCTGAGAAATTAGCTGAGCTGGGAAACTTCGGAGTTTTGTAATAACTAATAGGTATTTTTCTAACTCAAATAGCAACTTGCAATCAGATGCTTGATAAGAGTTTGCGAGCGCTCCATTAATTCAGGAGCAGCCAGACTGAGAGTAATTTTGTTTGTCTAATTATGAAATGCCCCTGATAAAATTAGTGCCACTGACTCAGAAAGACCTTTGCGAGGGATTTGCCAGTGGAGCGCTGCACTGTTTCCTACCTGCACCGCGCTCGATGGGGCGCAGATAAGCGAGCGCACGGCGGCAGCGGGAGTGCGGCGGCAGCGTCCCCACGGGTGGCACTCATGGGGCCGGGGGTGCTGAGCTCCTCACCGGGATGCCTGGAGCTGGGGCAGCCACAGCCCTGCTGTGCGGGGTGCCAGGGGTCAGCGGGTCACAGCAGGAGCCTAAAAATGGTGCAGTGGAGATGGGGACAGAGGTGGCAGTCCTGTCCCCTTGGGGACAGACCCCCCTCAAGGGGCTGTGGCAGACACAGTGGTTTCTCCAGTGATCGTGGTAGAAAGATCTGAAACCAGGATAAATTAAAAAAATCCCACTACATTATCAGAAAAGCATAATCTTTGAGCTACTCAGGCTGAATCACGGTGGAAAACTGCATTACTGTGCGATAGGTAAGTCACAGGGAAGGAAAAATTCCCACGTCCTTTCCCCAGGGTGGGATGCAGCTGATGGCACTGACGTCCCGCGGTCCCTGGGGGTATGGCCACAGCCTCAGCGTGGGCCCCATCGCAGCCCACCCACGTGCTCGGCCACTCTCGGGGACAGCTTTTCCAGAGCCCCAGCCCATGCTCGTTAGTGAGCTCATCAAGCTCCCTCCTCAGCCCGCTTGGTGTCAGTCCCCCTGCTGCCTCAGGACTCGGCTGCAGCCCTTCCCTCTCCTCTCAGGTTTGGGGACCTGCCCCTAATTATCCCTCTGCATTTACTTGTGGCTGGTTTGTGCACATTTGTGTGTGCCATCGTCACGCTCCAGCTCCCGGTGCTCTCCCAGGTCCCCTCTCCTCCCGCAGCAGCGATGCTCCGTGCCGCCTGCATCCCGCAGGGACCAGCCTGCTGCCATTTCCCTGGGGTGCTGGGCTCAGAAGCGCTTCCAGCACTCTTCTGCTCATGCTGCGGGGTTTGACGCATCCCATACCTCTGGGGCTGTGGTGCCCGGGGGTGCCCAACCCAGGCAGCCAGCACCAGAGCCCCTCAGCCTCACAGCAGAGCTGCTCCAGGCGGGCACGGCCACCCGTCCCCGTCTGTCTTTGGCCCAGGGAAAGGGACGTGGCTCATCCAGAGTAAATTCAGAGGCTGCAGCTGACCCCCACGGCACGTGTAGATGGCAGCTCCATGGCCCTTTTGCCTGTCCCTGCCCACGCAGCAGCCACCCGAGCACCCCTTCCCTGCGCCAGCCGCACACGGAGGCAGGACCCGGCGCGCAAAATTCCCTGCTCCTGGGGAGCCGATGGAGCCGACAGCAGGAGCCACACGTTTGGAGCTCGTTGGTCAGTAGTTTATTGCTTAGGCCCTGAGATGTTTTTACAACAACAGTGCAAATTTGAAAAGAAAAAAAACCACTAATACTGACGTCCAAATACATGCTAACTTGAATATATTAACTCTGTTGTAATAGGAATATTTTAAATAAAGGGAAGAACAATAAATTATCTATCAGTATACATTCATTTGTTGAATGTCATGAAAAGGCAATTAGGCACAAACAGTTCCTTAAGAGTGAGGTAGCAGTAATTTAAATATGACTATATTCCACAGAACTACTATCATATAAATTAAAAATAAAACACATATTCTGAATCCTGGCTTTTCCTTTTTGCTTGGGTCCCGACTGAAGAAAAGCACACAGCAGCTGCTTTCAACAGTCAGGACTTCTCGATCTTGAATCTTTAGACTAAGCAGTATAAAAATAAGTTATTTAAATAAAATATAATAAATAATCTCTAGAACTATGATGCTCATGAGCACCCATTGGACCCAGTTACCCTACAGACTGTCCTAGTCTTTGCTATTAATAACTTAAAAGCCCACTGACAGTATAGAAGACACTACAAGTCGCATTAAGAGCTCAACGTGCTGGCCGTGCCACCTCCCTCCCTGCTGGTTGTCCTCTCCCCTTGGCCTTGCCCTTGCCGGAGCTGGAGTGTGGCCCCTGGCACCGCACGGCGATCCTCGTGAGCTGCTGGAGCAAGTCGTTAGCGAAGACGCTTCATTTCAGACTAGATTTTGATCTCTTTAGGAAGAGCAGACAATTATGAAGAAGCCTCCCTTCTTTAAGAGGAACAGGAAGCAGATAATTTGGTTTTGGTTTTGTTTGCCTCTGCATCAGGAGGTGAACGAGTTAACAACACCGCGTTGGTGGCTGCTCTGGGGACGCCCGTGCCTGGGGTTGGGGACACGCGTCCCAAAGGTCCCATCACCAGGCCCCGCACACGGGACCTCTCCTGCAGGGCCCGGCTGTCAGGCACGGGGAGCTCGGCTTCAGCCAGGGGGATGCCAGTGCCTGCGGGGACGAGGACGGGGATGGTGATGGGGACGAGGACGGGGACGGCGATGGGGATGGGGATGGGGATGGGGATGTTTCCAATTGCCAGCCAGGGCTGGGCACAGGGCATTTAGGATTGTGTTGGGTTTGGGAGGACTGGGTCAGAGCCAGGGAAGTGCATGCCATGAGGAGCTCAAAACACTGCAAAAACTATTTGAAGAACTACCAGCGCTGGGATCGCTCGGTGGGAGCCGCCAGCCGCGGCCCGGCCGGGGGCTGCGGGTGCCTCAGTTGGCAGCCGTGGTGGAGAGGCGCCGGTACAGCGCCTGCGTGAAGTTCCCCAGCTCCGGCAAGAAGTTGCGCAGGTAGATCTCGTTGTCGGTGCTCAGGGAGCAGCCCTGGGGAAGGAGAAGCGTACACGTGTGTGAGCGCACAGCAGGGTTCACACCTGGAAGCTGGAGGAGCTCCCAAAGCAGGCGTTTCACATCTGCCTCCCAACTGCACCACCCGTGACGAGCCGCGAGGACCTGCCCCGGAGGTTGGGCACTTGTCCTTAGCTCAGGACAAAATCCCAGACCCAGCCACGTGTCCTGCCAGCACCCAGCAGCTTACCCCCAAGGAAAACCAAGCCCCCGCAGGGCTGCAGCACCCAGGGCCACCCCCGGAGGAGCGCTGAGACCGCGGTGCTGCTGCTGGGGGTGCGCGGTGCTCGCGGCCGGGGAGGCTGAAGCCAAGGGGGACGAGGGCACCGCCGCTGGACCCTGCACTTACCGCCTTGCCGTGCAGGCTCCTCAGGTTGATGATGAGGGGCTCGTAGTCATTCTTGCACCTGGTGACCTTGGCGAGCGCCGTGGCAGCTTGGCACAGCAAGTCGTGCTCCGAGAGCTGGCGGACAGGAACGGTACGATCGTTAGACCCACGCCGTTGGCTGAAACCATTGCTCCCCACCTAAGTGCCCAGGGCCGGCAGGAGGCTCTGCACGGAATTCCTAGAGTGCCCTCACTTCATTTTTTATGGCCTTCATGCCCCTTGCCCAGTGGTGTGGGGAGGCTCAGGCCCCGGGCTGTGCCCGTTATGTAAGGTGCGGGCGGCTCGGCGGGGCGCAGCGGCCACCCACGGGTGCGTGCTGGAGGCAGCTCATGGGGCGGGTTTGATTTTCGGGATGTGAGCTTGCACCCAGCTCGATGCACTTGTGCAGCACAGCTAGGTGACTAATAAAACGCCCCCTGCTTTGTGGTCTGCGTGCAGTGTTGACAAGCGCTCTGGTTATGTCTGTATTTACTAAAAATGCGTTTTCTGCGTATCTGTAAAGCATTTGTTACCTTCCGATCCGTGAAAACGACCTGTGCCACTCTGGTGTCATTGCAAGGGACCTGGAGAGACGACACAAGTGAGAGCTGTCATTAGGAGACCGTCCCCAGTGGCACCACCCACAACCAAACCGCCGGTGGGCGAGGAGCAGCCACTGAGCCCGCGGCACAGCCACCGCTCCCCAGGGACGCGGTGTCCCCATCCTGCTCCCCAGGGCCCCGGTGCTGCCGGGCCCTGGCACTGCCACCACCACCAGGAGCGGGGACACCATGGTGCCACCCACTGGGCTCTGCACCAGGACCTGCACCAGCATCGCTGCATGCAGGACGGGTGGCTCGGGACCGCATTTTTCTGCACCATCCCCATGTCCCTGAGCAGCCTCGTGCACCACTGCGTGCTCAGCGCCCAAAGAGCCCCGAGCCTGGGCACTCGGTCGGAGCGGCTCCTGCATGCTTGGGTTGGTGGCAGCATCCGTGCACCGAGGATTGGCAGAGACAAAACCCAAAATGAAGCAAGGGGAAGAGCTGCACCCTCCTGGTGACAGCCCATGGGGAGACGGGATGCTAGAAGAAGGCCTGAGCTCTGCGTGCCACTGCTAGAAATCATCAATAAAGTCAAGGCTGTCAGAGGAGAAGCCACGAGGCGTTTCGGTATTTACCTGCACTCCCGTGTTGAGCTGCTGGATGCGGTGGGTGATCTCCGACAGCTTCAGTCTGGACGCGGTGGACGAGGTAGTCGTCAGTGGTCGGGACGAGATGAGCTCTACCAGGTAGAGGAGAGCAAAAGCAGCCTTCAGCGGGGAGAACATCCTGCCTCGGCCGGTGAGTGCTCTTCCCCTCCGGCAGGCTCGCTGCGAGGACCTCACTGGCTCGCTGCTTGGCAGGGCACGATTTTTATAGAGCGACCAGGCAGCAGCATCTCCATCAAATACCAAATATAGGTGGCTTCCTGTGCTGATCTGGCAGTGGGGAGCAGGGCCCGGCTCCCCAAAGAAGGGCATTATGTAATGTTGACGGCACAGACTTTTCACCCTTACCAACTTTATTTGCTCTTCACCGACCATGCAGATTTTAATCACCTAATTGATAGATGAAGAGATACTGAAATGGGAAGTCTAGAATTTCTATCTGCTCTCGGAGGATCTATCTGCTGTCATCGTGCAGCGTGCTGCGTGTGGAATACCGTCAAGGTGAGCCCGGCAACCAAACGCATGGCAGAATAAAGCCAAGCAATGCTCTCATGTCCCCAAGTTTCCTTGCCTCATGCAAAGTGATTGTTTGGAAGGCCCCACTCTGGGATGCGTGCAGCTGGGCTCCCCTGCCCCAATGGCAGTGTCGCGCTGGTTTCAGCACAATCCCACTGAGAATTTGCTTGAATTTTGGTGCATTTCTCTGCTTGGGGACTGGACATTGGGGTCGGTTTGTGCCAAGGTGCTGCGGCTGCAGCCCCTTGGCTGGTGTCACCCTGCTGTTAGGAAACCAAGGCCCAGAGTAACACGAAAGCAGAAATTTGCTTTTGCACTTGAACATGCACCTTGGCTGCCCCTGCAGCCGGCCTCGTCTCTTCTGGGCCAAGCAGGTCTGGGTCTGGCCCCTGCTGGCACTGCGGCCGCACGAGCATCCTCAGTACTACAGCAGGGGGTGCGGCGGGGAGCAGCCCAGCGCTGCTTTCCGGGTGCCCGACCACTGACGGGGGAACCTGGCCACCACCGGTGTCTCCTCCTCTGTGGTGGTGGCCCCGTGGATGTCCCCGCTGCGGCTCGGCTGCCCCTGCTGGAAATGGGCAGCACCAAGTGGGCATCCCTGCACCGCCCTGGGGAAGGAAATCGTGAGCGGCTGCTGGTGGGGGGGGATAAACGAACCGAGTGTCAGAAAAAAATCACATTGCTTGGCCGTAATGGCAGCAGGAGCTGGTAAGCTAAAGTAGCCAAAATCAGATTTGAAAGGAAAGAAAACCTCGGCACTTTTATCAAGATGTTAAGCATCTGCAAAGAAACAAAAAATGCTCTTGCATGTAAAGGAAGAAGTAGCTGAGGGGTTTTTCTGGCGTGTGGGTGTTTGGCTTTTAACGAGGGCTCGCTCAGCTCTGCATCACGTATCCCCTCCTGCAGGGACAGCTCCTGCAGCGCCCGGCCTGGCATGGAGCCTGTCGGCCCCACACGGTGCTGGACCACGCTGTGCCCCCCATCCCACACCATCCTGTGCCACCTCATGCTGCCCTGTGATGTCCCACCCCCACAGCATCCCACATCATCCCACGCTGATCCACGGTGCATCGGAAAACCAGTGGTAGCTGAGGGAGATTCAAACACCTTTTCCTTAACCACGAGAGCAGCCACACACCTGTGGTTATTTCCCACCATTGCTAAACTGAGCCAGCACTGGGAATTTTGCGGTGTGAAATGTTGACTTGCCAAAACGGCTTGTTTCTCCCCAGAGTTCTTCCGTGCATGTTTTGGAGCGCTGGGCTTGGTGCCGGCTGCGCCTCGCGGCTCTGCGCCTCCAGCCCCGTGGCAGCCTCGCGGTGCTGCTGCCCCTGCCCAGGCAAACCCCAGCAGGGAGCCCGGGGAGCCCCGGCCGCCTCCTTGCTCCTGGTCAGAGGCTTGGAAAGAGCTGCAAATTGTTCAATTCTTTAGGAAATGTTGGAACGTTTCCATTTTCACAATTTATTTCTAACTTTTCAGTAAAGCCAAGGTGTTGTGTGGTCCAGCCAAGGGCTGAACTTTGCTTTTCGAGCAGCTCCCACCCCGTTTTGGGGCATTATTTTTATATTCAAAGATCTGACACCACAGTGGCCGGACTGGGCTGGAGCCCCCCAGCTTCACTGACATCAGCTGCTTACGTTAGCCTGAAGAATGCTGTTTTTCCTGCGAGCTGAAAAAAGAGGGAAGCGAGTCCCAGACGTGGAATTTCCCACAAAACAGAGAGGCTGGGTCAGAGCCAGACGGAGCCTGGAGATTTTCCTCCACAGGCACTGGGAGGGAGGTGAAGCCACTGGGGTGTGTGCAGGGTGGTGGAGCACAGCGTGTGTCTGTCTGTCCATCCATCCGTCTGTCCTAAAGCCCTATTCCTGCAGGAGAAGCCAGGAGCTGGCACCGGGATGGGGTCTGGCAGCACCGTGGGGTCCGGGCACCTCGGGGACGCGGGATCAGGGGGGCACGGGGCTGGGGGCACCCCACAAAGCCGCAAACCTGCACCCAAAGCGTCATCCCCCCCCCCCCCCCCCCCGAGGCAGATAAAATCATTCCCCCAAACTATTGATACGGTAACGTGAACCTGATGATGGGAAAAGCTGACGTATCAATTCGGCTCGTGTGGGTGGAAAACGATAGCTAGAAAGTGGAGCTCGGTTCTGAGAAATGGTGTTGAGCTGGGGGCTTGCTTCCTCGGGCAGGAGGGGGCGAGGGACGGGGACCTCAGAGCTTTGGGAGTCCTTGGCCAGAAGGGAAACGAAATAACGCGCCCAGAGCATCTTTGGCCGTGCTGAGCACTGAAACCAGCAGTGGTATGAAATGATAAAGGGAACTTCTGCCTGGGCATCACCCCCAGCACGGGTGGTGCTGTCAGTCCATCTGTCTGTCCCGAAGGGGTGGTGGCACAGGAGTGTGGCAGGCTGGACACTCACCCACCGGTGTCCCCAGGCAGGGCAGGACACAAACCCCGTGGGTCTGGGAGCCACTGCCATCAGGGCAGTGTGGAAACGAGCCCAAATCTAAGGAAATATAGGAAAAAATCATCCTGAGATTAAAAGCATACAAAATGCTGCTGCTGCTGTTTGTCACAAAACCAATCCAGGCAGATGATGAAACCCTCAGTGCGACCCAAACCCGATTTTTGTGTTGCTCTCTTGTCCAAATTCCTGCCTTTTCTCTTTGTTTCAGCAGCGAAGCCCAGGCTGATGCCCATGACCATCGCAGGCAAAGGAGGAGCACCCGGGCTGGCCGGGCAGGGCAGCGCTGGTGGCAATGGATGGGGTCAGTGGAACCCGAGGGAAATAAATAGGCACTGCCAGCAGGTAAGTTTGATTTTAGCAGGTGCATCTCCCTGTGGCAGCACCCCCTTCTTGTTCCTGGCTCCGTAGGCAAGAGGGGAACTGTGGCCCATGGCTTTAGATGGGCTGGGTTCGTGCCTTTCAGGTCTGGTAGCAGCAGCCCTGTGCCATTTGCCCCAGCACAGGACAGGAGAGGGCACCGGCGGTGCCAGGGTGTTCCCAGCGCACAGCCGCCTCCATCCCTCTGCTGCATCCTGGCACGCTCAGAAAGCCTCCTCCAGGCTGCCCCGGCACTGAAAGCAGCCGTGCGGCCTCCACACCTTGAGCTCAGCATCCCAGCTCGTCCCACGGCTGTCCCAGCTGCACTGAGTGACGGGTCGTGTGGAGGGATGGGGTCACGCAATTAAGAAGCGGTGCTGTGGTCCCTAAGGCCCAGGGGGTGGTATAACAGGGATGATATAAACACAGAATCACAGAATCATTCAGGTTGGAAAAGACCTCCAAGATCATCTGGTCCAACCACCCCCCTACGACCAATGCCACCCACCAAACCATGTCCCCAAGCACCACGTCCAACCTCTCCTTGAACACCCCCAGGGACGGTGACTCCACCACCTCCCTGGGCAACCCGTCCCAACGCCTGACCGTAATTTCTGAACAGAAATGTCTCCTCATTTCCAACCTGAACCTCCCCTGGCACAACTTGAGGCCATTCCCTCTACTATCGCTAATTATCTGCATGAAGAGGCCAACCTGGCTCTTCTGTGATTTTTGAGGGCTTGATTTTGGACTAATCACCATTTTCCCCTTCCCAATGACAGCCAAACGTGGCATTTTTAAAAAATCCTTGGAGAAGCCACATCCTTTTTTTTCAGACCATTTACTCATGTGTGCTGCTCCTCAATTTCTGAAGATGGTGGAGAAGTTAAATAAAACTTTTTATAACATGAAAATGTGGGTCACAATATAACATCTAGCATCAGCACATGCAGTATCTCTTGAATCAGTGGTTGAGTTTACAAACCGTGTTTCAGAATGCATACGCGGCCAGCTGGAGCCACCCCGCTTCCTTCAGCCAGCGCAGCTGGAGGGGATGGTGTGCGACAGAGACAGCAAACACGATTTTTTATTTTATTTTTTTCTGCATGAACCAAGTTACAAGGAATAGGATGGACCGGATGAAGGAGAAGTTGCAAACCGCATCTCGTTTCCCAAGGGTGCGATCTGGCCGTACGTAGGGACTCAGCGCTGGCTCCTGGCAGCTTGCCCAAGGGGGTAGTAAACAAATTGTCATACTGAAATAGATTAGAAATGATATTTAGTGTGACATTTAGATGCTAACAAAGTTACAAGGTGGCATGAAATTATTAAACTTTTGATAGGATCGTCTATTTTTTATTGGCTTAGTTTGTGGTGTTTATTTGTAATCGTGTCTTTTTTTCTTTTTATTTTTCGGAAGTGTTAAACACACAGAGTACTTTGAGCAAAGCTGCCATGTCTGTAGCAGCCTCCAAGCATCCAGCACGCTACTCGTACAGCATCGCCGGTATTGAAGGAAGTGCCAGAGCTTTACAAGTGTTGGTTTTTCACTGCTAGCACAGCCCCCACTTAGCAACAGGGCTGTTCAGACAGCGACGTCTCTAAGGCCATTTTTTCCTAGTGAAAGTATCTGTCTTCTTGCTTACTGAGTGCAGATAAATGAAAATAAGTTACGTTATTGGAGACAGAAGTGGTGTGGCATGGAGCTGGTGGTGGGGAAGCAGTTAGCCTGAGCTGAGCACAATGCAGAGCTCAATCTAAGGCAGAGTCCCAGCAATAAAGCCAGCCCTCCGCCACGGCTGAGGCTGCAGGCAGCAGAAATCCCTCTCGACCCCAACCACGCTGCTCGGAGTGGATTTCAGCCCAGCTATGCCTCTTCCTGGACTGAGCTGCCAACTTTTTCCTGCAGGCACTGGGGGCACTGGGGTCACTGGGGGCACTGGGGACACTGGGGGCACTGGGGGCACTGGGGACACTGGGGCTCTCAGAGCCACGGTGGTGCCGGCTCGGCTATGGAGGCATCGCCCCAGGCAAGTGCCCGTTCTCCGGGGCTGAGCCCATTGCTCTCGCACCCGCTGGCAGTCCTGTGAACACGTTTAAAATTGTTGCCAGTTTTCATCTTGGTTCTTAAATCTAGGCACATCCCAGTGGGCCTGTGGCCGCGCTGTCCTTGCCATGGGGTGTGTGTGGTGCTGCGGGGCTGGGATTTCTCTGCCGATGGCTGGAAACGAGCCGCGGCTCCAACCGAAATGGCAAGCGGGGTGGTGGTTCCTGCACAGCTTTGTCACCTGCCCAGGTGGTTACCTCAATACAGCCGTGCCCCACTTGCCTTCAACCGCCTCTTGAATCACAGAACCACAGAATCATTCAGGTCGGAAAAGCCCTCCAAGATCATCTGCTCCAACCGTCCCCCCACCACCAATGTCATCACCAAACCACGTCCCCAAACACCACATCCAACCCGTCCTTGAACACCCCCAGGGACCGTTATGCCACCACCTCCCCGGGCATCCCATCCCGATGACTAACCACTCATTCTGAGAAGAAATGTCTCCTCGCATCCAACCGTTCTTGCTTGGTTTTGTGCTGTGGAGGCACTGCACCTTACGCGGCACCACCTGCCAGGAGGAGCCCCAGCCCCTTCCCTCCGGACATCCTGCTCCTTCCCACCCTCGCCCGGGATGAGAGCTGCCGGGGGCAGCTGCCATGGAGCGGCTGCACCGCGGCGGCCGAGGCAGGAAGCTGCGGCGGGGCAGGGATCCCCTTGACGTGGCTCTGGGGGCGGCTGACAGCGCCGATCTGTAGCACCCCAGCTTCCTGTGGGTGCGGGAGGGGAGGCGGTGGCGGCGGCAGCGCAGCAAACCCCGCGCCGCGGCCGGTGGCAGCCCAGCACGGCTGCGCTCACCCCACAGCGGTGCTGGCCTGAATCCGGCCCCGCTCTCCCCAAGGGCTTTTCTTGCCCACGAGCAGTGGAAGGCAGCGAAAGCATTCGGAGTTTCTCCTGCATACGATTCCCACGAGCGCGGCTCTTCCGTGATTTTTGTCTTCCAGGCGAAATCAAAACCGTGGGGCTGGTGGTGTCTGCTCTGCTCTCACAGCCATAGGTTCCTCCTTGGAATAACCAAGTGAAAGGCACGAAAAAAATTGAGGGGATCACTGCTTTTTTGCCATTTTAATGCTGACGCTTAATGGCAGAGGAGTTAGCTTCCCAACGCATTTTCTATACTTTTTCCAAGTTCTGACAAAAATTCTAACCCCAAAATGCATGTAGGTAACATTTGCAGCTGGGGACCAGAGAAGGGTTGTTAAAAGCAAAAGTGTACCTAAAATTTGTTATAGGGGAATGGCAATCTGTGTCGTTATCTTGTTTGGGGTAAGGGGGAGGAGAAGAAGGGGAAGCACGGAATCCACAAAGGTAGAGGAGTTGCTTCTGAAGATAAAGTAATTCTTCATGAGCCGGGATGTATGTGTCATGCTAAAATAAACAGGTAGTACAGGAAAATTTGAAAATTCAAAGTCATTTTTTTCTGTTGATTAGATCTTGAAGAAAATTCCCCTTCAGGAAGTAGTACTAGAGTCAGTGAAGCTTCTTACTTAAAACTGCAAACGTAATGCATGTTAGTAGCATTTTCCTTTGTCTTCTTTCTCCCCCTCCCCAGTTTGGTGTTAATTGCCTTTTCAGGGGATCGGTGAGTGTAATTGCTAGGAAGTCCCATTTGTATGTTTATTTTTGAGTGTTTTCCCCGGTGACTGGGGCACCTTGACTCTAACAACTTGCATTTTCAGAAAATTCAGGTGGAAACAATCCTTAGTTCAAGTGCTGTTTCTGGCATTACTCTTCAACACCGCTGCTGCCACGTCCACCGACCCCTCTGGTGCTGTACAGGCCTATGGAGACATCCAAGCAGACCCGGGCTGCTGCTGGGTTTTGGTGCAGATGTTTTCTAGATGCTTTAGCAGGTGCTGTCCCTTTTTACCTTGAAGGGCCCTGCAGGGCCACAAGGGGCACAGGGCAGGGCCATGTCACTGTCCCCTGCAGTGAAGCCCTCGGGGCAGGGGGTGGTGGGGCTGCCTCTGTCCGTGGTGCTAGAGTAGCCCCAGGGCACCTTCCCCTGCCGCCCTCCCAGAGCAGGAGGAAAAGGCAGACTACAACCTTCCCATGCTCATTCCTGTGTTTTCCAAAGTAAAATGCCCTGCTGTTGCTGAAACTAACTTTTTTTTTTTTTTTTTGGTAGTGGTTTAAAGATTCTTCCTTTGAAAGTGAGCTTTAGTCATAAACTCTCAGCTAAGGAGGTTCAGGCAGTCACTGGTGGCTGCAGATTTCAAGAGCTCTAAGTCCAGCTTCTGTTTGTGGGCTTGTACTCACATTTAGACATAGAATAGATGCCCCCTCACTTGGTTATGAAAAAACAGCTGCCCAGAAATGGCATCCCTTAGACTTTGCATGACTGCAGAGGCAGCACAGTGCACTGCTGAGGCCTCACCTCTGAAATCTGAAGAGTTATGCTGATCAGGTCCTGTTGGCTTTCCGCTGTCATTCTAACTAAGTGGCTGGTTTCCTTTTGCTGTTGAGTGATGCTGAAAACAGCTCAGAAGAGCTCTGAGCAGTGTTGGTGAAGATCAGCATCCATACAGACTAACTCCCTGGGGCAGATGTGTTATCATTTTTACAGAACTCGTTTCTATCTGACAGAGGATCTGAATATGACCAAGTACTCTAGATTTTGACACAATTCTTGTAAACATCATCATAAACTAAGTGACACTATATGACAGTTCTGCCCACAATAAACAAAGAGAATATGGTTAAAATAGGCTTCTGTCATCCCTTCACTCAGTCATCCAGTTAGAGATGGGACTTTCCTTCATTCTCAATGAAGGTGTCATACTTTGCAAAGATTCTGAGCAATAGTACCTTGCAGAAACAGTACTAAGCATCTTTTTTGAATCCTGTGAATTTTGTGTAGACTAGGCAGGTGGCTAGGAACATACCTTGGCTGGAGAGATGCAAATCAATTCTGAACTTGCCATAACAAAGTGATGGAGGGCAAGCCCTATTGTACTGACAGATCTAGAGCTGTTCCAAAGAATGCGCATCTAGATCCAGACCGGGACATATACAAAGAACAACACTTTATTTTCGCTTTTAAAATATAAAATACATCTAAAAGTTAACTGTCCTGTATTCACTTACATTCTCCCAACCCATGGTGATACTTGAACCCAGATGCAGAAATAAGTACAGAGATATGAAGTTTAAAAATGTAATAGTTTCAGACTCGAACTAAAATCTTCATGATACTATATGATATGAAGGAGCTACAATTTCAGATGCCTTTATCTGACCTCTAAGTTTGGCAGCTAAGCCAGTCTATAACACATAATTACTTTAAATGCTAATGAACATATGAGCCAAGGGAGCTGACACTGCATTTCATGATCTCAGAGCACTGGTCATCGTTCTTCCGTATCCTGTAGAAGGTTTCCACATATTCAGAACGGCCCAGCAGTTCAACAAAATCTTCATCATGAGTTATCACCAGAAGCTGAAAGTTACGCTGTTTTGTGCGGCTTTTTATTATCCTACAAAGAGATATTATTCAGTGTAACTCAATCTATACTGCTGTCTAGTTTTAGTGAACTTGTATAAAAATATTTAACTATTGAAAACAATATGAATGTCAAGCAATCTAATGTAGATCAGCACCTCTTTTTACCCATATAAAAGAAAAACAGCAACAACAAAATACCTACAAATTATTTTTTCCTCTTCCAGATAAAGGAAAGGGAATCTAAAGCTACTGCTTTGCATGTATATCAGCATATGTCAACAAAGACAGGTCAGCTTAAAATAAAAATCACTTCCAAACACCAATCACTAACATTAAAATTTGAAAAATATCCAAGCTTCACAAGAAGAGATTACTTACTCCACGAGGGCATGGGCAAGAGACTCAATGTTTTCTCGATCAAGATTGGTAGTAGGCTCATCTAGTGCCAATATACCACAGTTGAGACAGAACGTTTCTGCTAGAGCCAGACGAATAATAAGAGAAGCAAGCACCTAAGGGAAAAAGAAAAAACACTCTTCAGAGCGTTTATAGAGAAACTATGCGTAACATGCTATTTTAAGTGCCATTACAAACTGTGACTAAAGTCACATACATAATTCACAAAATGATGATAACTAATTAGATTTGAAAAAATACATTAAAACTTCAGGTTTGAATTGAAAAATCCCTTCTACAACATAACATTGGAAACATACCTGAGCAGTCAAATTCTCAAAATCCTGGAGCTATTGAAATTCAGGATTCCAGCCCAAGGTAAGGATGTTACCACATTGCCATCAGCATTATTCCTATACTCTGTTGAAACCCCATCCTATTCGCAGGGAGATGGTGGAAATTTGTATGTGCAGTCAGTTTGAAATATGGAACTCCTGACTCCTTCATAAAACTGAAGATTGTAGTTTTAACAGCTCACATACTAGTGTTGTATTAGCAGGACAAATTGTATTTTTATTAGATCTCATGAATTAGTGAAAATTACAGAACACTTGATGGAAACTGTGCTACAAAAAATACTTTCCAAAGATCATGACTGCTGGCATCATAGCTCATGATCAAAGAATAATTCTCAGAATATAAGCTAAGAAACTGAACAAGTTTCACTCTCATTTACATAGGACTCTAGCATAACATCCTAGACTACTTTAGGAGAAGACATTTTTTGCCTATATTGCTGTTTTAGAAGACGTTTTGGATTTCCCCCAATATTAGTATGGAATTTTCAAAACAAGTACACTTCTACACTCAGGTGGGAATTAATTTGACAGCATTTTTCACATTCAAGCAACAATACAGCATGCATCTTTTCACAGAATATCCTTTCAAGACACTGGTGCTGCTATTGCTGCACACACTTAAAAATACCGTGTGCTGTCTTGTTGTATTCCTCGATTTCGTTTTCTATTACTGTCAATACCATCTTGTCAGGCAAAAGTGAGAAAAGGAGATAGCTGAAGGCCTGGCTGCCAGTGAAACTCTGATGCAATATGTGACACAGTGAGAACTGCTGCTCTTGGAGGTAAGGAAGTAGGCAGATATTACTCCAGATAATCGCAATTCTTTCTTGTTATCAAAGAGATTTATATCTGTTGCAACCATAGCCCTTTCAGCTGGTGCAGAGGAAAGGGAGCCAAAGAGTTCCAGCTCCCACTGCAGAAGAGGAAGGTGAAGGTATCTCCCTCACAATTACAGTGTGCTTGGCCTAGGTAGTCGTTGGCGCCTTGTGCAAAGACGACAGGCTCTGTGAGCCTGAAGTGTAGGGGAGAGTTCTCCAGGTGTTCTCTTCATGTTGTAGAAGGCACAAAGGACGGGCAGAAATTGTTCCAGCAGAGAAATAGTGAGAGCAGTCCTGGCTGTATTTCTGTCACTTTCTATGCCCATCTTTTTGGTGACATGAACTGAAAAGTTATATTCGGTAGGAGGTGGGAGTAGTGTAATTTGGGGAAAAAAGAAGTCTGAGTACTCAAAACAGACACAGTTGTGAAAAGATGACAAAGGATCAGCCTTCAGGAAGGAAAAAAAAATCAGGAGCAAGTTAATAGACCTACAGCTATGGGAATTTCAGTTGTAACTAGCAAGAAAAAGACTAGATGAACTTGAGAAGGCAGTGAAGCTGAACCCTTCACACCTACAGGGACTCAGACCAATTGCCAACTGAAACAAGGAATTTGGACACCCCAAAATAGGGTTCAGATGCTCCCAATCATATATTGCGTACTGGCAGCATAATCCAGATGCAGTCAGATGTACAGAATTGTAAATCTGAGTTGGAGCCACTTCTTCACCGGATTCACTTTACGATGTGTCACTCTTGCAGCTTTCAGAATCCTGTTTATGACGTACAAGAAAAAAATGCTATATTACCTTTTGCCCAGCACTACATCTTCCTCTCATATCCAGTGCTGTATCTCCCTTTATCATTACTACTCTATAATTGTAACTTCTTCTTTTATCAGCTGCTGAAACATTCTCATCTGCATCAGAGCGAATTTCTATATATTCAATATCTGAAAATGGAAAAGAAACAGTTTTTCCCTTATGAAAACATCTTTAAAATAGCATTGGATTAAACATCATTGAGAGCTACAACATACAGTAACTACAAAAAAACCTACTCATAACTCCTACTAATAGATAAAACTTTGAAATTAATTTTTTCCAAAATTGAAGAAATGAGCCCTGGCAACTCCCCTGACTCAAGGAAACATCAACTATAGAAAACACGGAAAAGGGAAAATTACTTCTACTTATCATATAACTACCCAAATAAGATGTAATAAAAAGGAGACTGTAGTGGGGACCAACAGATGTAGCCTTTAGAATGGAACCAACCATTTTCATATCCTGGATTTTCAATAGTTTGAACAAACACTTTTCACTATGCAGTACTTGGTATAAAATTGATATGGACAAAACTACAAAAAACAAACAAACAAAACCATACGTACCTTGTCCTCTGTAGGTATTTCTCCAAAGGTCACGAATTATTTTGTTGATTTCTTCCATCTTCATGCTATGAAATGTCATTATTGCTCTACAGAAAAAAAAAATGCAGATTTTTGTAGGTGCAACCATGGACTGCTATGGACTCATAGGAGCTTTAGGGAAGGCAAGAGCTCGCTTTTCATTCTCTAAATATTTTCACTAAAAATACAATAACTACTAGTTCATTTTGAATGCAGAAATGTACAAAGATCAAACACACTCTGTTATATGAATACTTCTGCTCTCACAAACAACTCCATCTCAAGAAGTAGGAGAGCAATAAAGACAAAATGATTTGTAATCAGTCACTCAATAAAGATAAAGTTGTTTTTTTTTTTTTTTTTTTAGGAGACTTATAGTTTATGTGTAAGGCATATTTTCAGACCTCCAAGAAGAATCTGATATTAAAGCCTTCCAAAATAAAAACAGCGTTACTCATTGCCAGAGTCCCCCCCGACCCTGCAGTGCAGATAACTGAGTCTCAGTAAGAAAGGAGAGCCAGTGAAGTTTCCTTGGAGCAGAGAATTCTCTACCAAGAATTTAATTTGTAATTACGTAAACAGATGTTATGATTAGAGCTACCTTCCTCTTCAGCAGCAAGAGTAACATAGGATATCACTAATAATTTTTTATTTCGTTTCCCTGATTCAACATGATATCCTGAAATCATCATGTCTACATGTCTTTAGTTCGATAATAGATGTTTCCTCGTGAAAGCATTCCAAAAGGACATTGTGCTACGTTTTTAACTTTTTAAACAAATAGTGCTTTGTAAGGAAAAAAAAATGCTTGCTTGCTTTCTGACAATGTTTCTCTTCCAGAAATATGGCAGTATTCAAAAGTAATTCTGAAATTGACTTTTTATATATATATATATGTGTATATGTGTGTATATATATATATATATATATATATATATACACACACACACACACACTTTTCCCACCTCCTCCCTTTCACAGGAATTATTTTCACCTGTTGTGAGGAATACTGAAGTCTCAACTCTAATATGATTTGTCAAGTCTGAAGAATGAGTAGAGCATTTTCTACAATTTACTTGATTAAACCCAATAATGCATTCTTCATGAATATTTAACAAAAACCTGTAAATATTAAATCAACAAAGATGAACAGATAGCACAGAAGAGCATACAAATGTTGCTTTTCCCAGCTACATACACAGCTTTCAATCTCTGGCCATTAGAGTTAACATTTCGTCTCACTGATTTTTCAGACGATTACCAATAAGTGATGCTTATCTATTTTTCTTGAAATTACAAGACTGATTTCCTGTTTTGCCTTAAATAGAAACAATAGATGATTTGATACCATACAAAAGACTCTGAATTCTAAAAGGGAAATTCTTGGAGTGCATTTCCATTTAAGCTGAAAGGGAAGAATTACACATGCCCTGAACAATTTAAATCTTCACAAAATAAATTTTGGATTCACTTAAATTCAAATACCAAATATATTTATTTTATCATTAAAAACGATTAAAACAGGGTCCTCCAGACCTCTGCATCTAATAGCCTTTGTATGAATTCAGAAAGACAGGTCTCAATCTTTTCAAATGCATTTAGAGCTTAGCCTCCAAATATACCAGTGAATTATGGGTTCCACAGCTTTATTATGTGTTGCCAGAAAAAGTACTACCTTGTATGTCAAACTACTGCTTGGTACTTTCACAATCATTCCCTTTTCCCCTTCTCCACACTATTTGGAAGAAATTAAGAAACCTTTATCATCCCTCTTCAGTCTCCTTTTTTCAACATGGAAACTTCTAATCTATTTAGCTTCCCTTTTGGACAGTTATGTTGTACCTCTAACTACATTACTGCTCTCTGTTCTCCCTTTTCCAGACCCACTATGTCCTTTTTAATATAGGAGACCAAATTTCTATTCTGAATTTGTAGCTTATATGGTGGCCAGATGTTTCTCTTGCATTCTCCGTTTTGTTCTTAATACGCAACTTTTATTTCTAACTGCCACTGAGCACCAACCTCGTATTATTGCAACTAGCTCATTGCAAATCCATAATTAGAAATGAACATATGCATTGGGGGGGGGGGGGTGGGAAGGGGGGAGAAGGGAAAAGCACTGTATGTTTTACTTCGCATTTGTTAACAATCTTTGATGATTAATAATGGTGATGCGTTGGCTTCATTTCTCTATTGTCTCTCTCAATTTGAATTGTTTTATTGCAAATTGTGTCCTAACATGTACAACCAGTACTCAAAAAGGGTCCTACAGAGAACTGGGAATAAAACAATAATGATCGCTGAACTTATCTAAAGCTATATTAAACTCTAGTTTAATACTCTCACTACCATTGACAGTGCTCATTTATTTTATGTACACTATATACATATATATACTATATACATAAGAGTTCCTATATTCTAACAACCCTGTGCAGTTTGTAGCACATTTTCATTAATTTACTTTGCTTTTAGAAATCAGTTTCTTCTGGAGGCATTAAAAAAAAAAAGCTACTGCAACTGGACTTTCGGAATGAATATAAAAGTAACGTAGCAAGGTACAACATTCTAAATACTTAGATATCTGATTTTATAAAGAGAAATAATTATGTACGTCTAAGTTACATTAATTTACTATTTCTAAAAGTTAAACCAGGAAGTTTGAAATTGCAAGTTGCTTTTGCACCAAGGTAGTAATGAAGACTGAAAAAAATAAGAATTATCCTCACATGACAGTACTTACTTATCAAGAGCCTTGTAATAAGTGTCCAAATCCCTGTTCACTAGCTCCGTTGTTCTCATAACAATCATCATCTCCCTGTATTTTTCCTCTGCATCTTTGAATTGTGACTCTCGAAGTTCCTTTTTAAACCGAACAATCTCTTCCTCAAATCCACGCTGTCGGCCAAGTGCAACATGATGGTTTCTTTTCAGAGCTTCTATTTTCTCCTCTAACTGTTTTTGTTCACTGTCAAACCACAAATGATACATGAGACTTCTGCATTTAGTGTTTCACAATATTTTAGTCAAGGTTCTAATTTTTAGTTTATGTTAGCAGCTCATTCTATTGTATCTATAAAGACTGCAACAGTTAAAACTACAGCATTCATGCCACAGGAACTAAGACATAATTAAAATATGTTTATGTTTAAAAACATATTTAAACATATGTTTATTGTTTTTATAGGCAATATAACATATTAAGTTTTAAAAACATATTTAAGTCACCATTCTGACTAATATTCATTAATCCTATCAAAGACCAAAAGGACACCACGTAGAGATATAAAATTGATTTAATTGCAGGAATTACATCAGGATACTGAGGAAAAAAATGCAATGAACAGTTTGATAGCATCTAGAAAGCTAAATAAATAGTTTGCACATAAGAAGCTGAATTAGGATAATTCCTTTTCAGCAGTGTTTATTATCTAAACAATTAATATTAAAATACTCAAACGATTTGCTGCTGAGACCTATTTGAGCAGACTGAAAATAAAATACTTCTATCCAGAGACATCAGTTTCTTTTTAAATACAGATTTAACAGTGGAAGTCTTTAAAACAAACGGATTAGATTTGAACAGGTACATACTTGTATGTATTTGTAGCTAGAGCTATATAATTTCACTGAGTCATTTATGTTGTCATGGGGATATTATGCAAACATGAGTTTGAGGGAGGAAGTAGTCTACATGAATGGGGAGAAAGGTACACACTAAGAACACAGGAAACACTAAAACACAGTGAGTATTATATTCAGATAGTTAGTGAATTCTTATGCAAAACACGCTGCTGTGTTTTGAAAATGCTTACTTTTTCATCTGCGGGACTTTCATTTCTCCCATCTCCTTCATAAGTCTATTTATATTGTCTTCAACTTCTTTTAACTCTTCATTCCGCTTCCTCAAAGTAAGATTATCCTCCAGCCACCTTTCCTGTATCTGTCTCCACAGAAAGCAAGAAGTTCTATGATGTTTCAATATATCGATTCTCAATAACAAAGTATAAACTCTGCACAACTCTAAAACCTGCTACAAGCATAAAACAATCGACAGCACTGAAAAGTATCATAGTAAGAACTTATTTTGCAACAGAAACCTAGTATAATGCAAATCAGAATTATCATTTCATATTTCAACCTGAAATAATATTTACAATATTTATTGTCACAGGTGAACATAAGAGTGATCCTGTGTGCGAATATTAGTCAATGGTTCAAATGGGGCAAGTCATTTGGGGTGAGATTTCACAGAGTCCCCTATTCTCAATTCTACAGGTAAGATAGTGGGATAGAGTGGGGAAAGATCTTTCCTATAAAGAATGTAAATAGAGTTTGAAATACATACATAATGATTTAAAGCACACAACAAAATCTGGAGTGACTAACAACTTTTGGGTACCTGCAATTGGAAACACCTTACAGCAGTCTTCTTTCAGAAGATAGGTATCTTCCACACAAAGCTACTTTTGAAAACGTTGGTTATTATCACAACAGACTTACCCCTTTTGGAAATACCACAAAATTGTATTTAGAGATAACTTGTTTTTCTAAAATGCATCTATTTTTGCGTATGTAAATTGCAGGATTTTTTTCAGCCTGATGCACACATAGCAGCTATTCTGACTAACAACTCATTAAGTACATCAAGAGGAGACAAACTTTGTACCAGTATGAGCCTAGACGGACTTAAACCAATGCCAGAAATCACTTCAAGTATAAATGCAAAATATACCGTATGATAAAACAATAAACTTACCTTTTGAGTGTCAATATCTTGTCGAATAATTTCCATCTCTTTAGTTATCTTTTCCTTCTGTTTCTCACAGGCAACTAATTGAGAGTTTACTTCATCAAGTTCAGACTCCTTTTGCTACAAAAATAAAAAGGTATATTATTTATACACAAAAACACTTTTAAAAGCAGCTTTTTATTGATTGTTTTTTAGGTTACCTTCTTGTAGTCTTCCTTTCCTTCTTGAACATAGCTTTCGATTTCTTTCATGTACTTGTTTATATCTTTAACTTTCTCTTTTATGCTATTTATCTGCAGCGAAAAGATTTCAAATGAATTGCAGTCGGATGTCCGAGAACTGATATGACATGTATAAAAGATAACTGGATAACACTATTTTTAAAGGTACGATTCATTTCAAAACTCCCTTTAATTCACCAACAGAAGACTTCAGCTTTTGTAATCCAGATGCTCCTTATTACCGTGAAACTGTTTTCCAAAATAAACATTAAATCACTCATTTGTGCTTACATAAAAGGGCTATTTGCCCTGAGAAACACAGGAGTGTCTCTTGCCAAGGAAAGGTCACAACCATCCTTGCTGTTCCTCTAGATCTACTAGATAGGGCTTTTAGTACCACAAGTCACTAAATATTGTTAAATGTCCCTAGAAGCTTTTTGATAAGACCACCAAAAGTTAGTTACAACTGAGTTGATGTCCTGACTTGGTTATGTTTCTTTTCTTCCCTAAAACTCCACAAATCTAAAGCATTAGGTAAAGCAACTGCTGTCTCCTAAAAGTCAACTCATTACCATGGCTTCCACCCACGCCCCAAAACCAACATGTAATCCTATCTCCCAACTACGTCAAATGCAAACGAACCTTCTCTTGTGTTTCTTTATTAGTTGCAGTCCTTTTATTAATTAGATCCTCCTTGTCTTGCTGCAGTTTTTCTAACGTTTCGTGTAGTGGAAATACCTGTTCTTTTGCTTCCTGAAAAGCAGTTGGAGAAAGTCCTTATTATTTTCTCATTCTGTCAAAGATCAAGAACTTTTTGAGTGCAAAAAAAAATCATGTGGGTACTTTTTTTTTTTTTTTTACATGTTGTTCATAATTCTGAAAAAAACCTTGTATTAAAGTGCTGAAAATTCCCAGAGATATGCAATAGTATAACAGGACAAAAATTTAAAAATGCATCTGAATTACTAGGATTACAGAATGTTAAATATTACTGGATATTATTTTTTTTCAAGGACAATATAGTTAAGGGCTAGTAATTATTTCCTACCTTAATCTCTCTATATAAGGACTGAACCTCAGTGGTTAATTCCACTATTTGTTCCTCCAGTTGTTGACGACGCTGCATGCTGCTGGAAATCTGAAGTTTCTCTGCTCTAAGTTCATTAACTGTACTCTTAAGCTGCTGAATCTGATTTTGCTGGTCTTGCTTGATTTTTTGATTTAACTCAATTTTACTAGTAACTGTAGATGAAAATACACACACAGTGAAACAGTTAATCTGTAACTAACAACAGTTATTGTCTTCCTTATGACAAATCTAACTCCAAACTAAGTTAATATAACCAAAAAAAACCAAAACCTATTAGAATACGGTTATTTCCGAATATAAAATAAGTAAACTAAAATTTATATTTTGATGTCAGGAAGTTTGATTATTTTCAATATAAAAACGAAACATCAGTTTGTATGACCTACCTGTATCCCATAAGTGTTTCTTCTCTTGTTTTTCTTGGCTTACTTGTAGAACGGTTCTACTTAAATCGACCCCTAGCAACTTAGCCTCCTGCTGAGCAATTTTTCTTTCAACATCCCTAACATCAGCCTAAAAGTAAGAGCAAAGTACTATTATTACCGTATTAGTGCTTAACAACAGGCTTTAGTTTAGATATTATTGAATAACTACATGTACAGCAAGCAAGTATTGTTTTATATATTGAAAGGAATTACAAAACATACCTGGTACCTTTCCATTAGTGTTATGTCCTGTAAACATGCATTAGCACCTTCCTTCTCAGACAAAACTGTGTGCAAGAGTGTTTCCTGCTCTTCTATCTCACCCTTCAGGCGTGCAAAATCCCTGTTTACAGTCTGCAGCTTGTTCCTCAAGTCTGGTATGTCCCTTTCTTGGAGTTCCACTACAGTTTGCCTTGAATAAAATACAAATCCATAAATCTTTCTTTGTTAAATGCAGCAGCACAAATTCAAGACATTCAAGTCTGCAAAATCTGTGGTATGATTGAATAGCGGAAGACTGAATTGAACCAATAGTATCCCCTTGACCTTGCCCATGTTCAGTTGAGTTTATTTTCTATAACCAGCTAAGGTAATAATCCCTCATTGTAGGCAGGTGAGATCTAAAAACAAACAAACCAACCAACCAACCTCTTCTGGTTTTCAACTCAAGTACAGCAAGTGCTAAAACAGGGTTTAAAATCCACTGCACACGAGTGCCCTCTTGTGAAGGAGAGGTATATCCTCTAACAAATTCTTTTTTTTTTTTTTTTTTTTTTTTTCCCCAGAATAACAGTCTTCAAATATTTTGAAACCAGAGCCTCTGGTTACCCAGTGGCAGGGAAACTGCATACTCTACTCTAAATCCTGTTTGTATGGTAAGGAAAAAAAATAAGACTCACACAAAAATTCATTAAGACTAGAGCTGTTTACGGTTTGGAGGGAGGCAACAAGAAGGAAAAAGGGGACAGAGCAACAAAATAGGCTGCCTGTAATTTTTGTAGTTTTAAAAATACAGATTAAGTGAGCCTGGAAATTGGAAGAGACAGTAAGCACCTCTTCTGAATTTTTTAATATTGTCTACATTTTTTTTTTTTACATTGCAAGTTCAAAAACATTTTAGTTATTTAAAAAATATATAAGAGATATAATTCAGTCTAATCTTTTATGGATTGTCAGTATCAGAGACAGAGCTGCATTGCCAAATGATGGAATTGCACTTGACTGAACCTCAAGGAAACACAGACTGCATTGGGAATTTGCTATAAAACTCACAGATTTCCTTCAAGAACATCGTAAGTCAATACAAAACCTGCCAGTAACAAAAAAAAGCACCTTTAAAGGATATACAAATCAAGATTTTATTAAAGTGTGATTAGATTTTTGAATGAACTGCCTAGCCCGAAAATAAACCTTTCTTGATGTCAACAAAATTTTCAATAATCAAAAAACAAGCAAACGAAAATGGCTTGCAGCAATATGGTTGGTGAAGTACCTTACCTAATTGGTTTAAGACCCATCATTTCATCACGTTTTTTCTCTCTTCTTTTAAGCTCAGACTCTGTTGACTTCAATTTGTCTGGAGCAAGACGCAACTTAGACTGAAGATCACTAATTACATCTTGCAGTTCAGCCTCTGTTTGAAAAACTCTTTGACAAACTGGACAACACGACTGATTCTCTTCTGTCAGTTGTGTAATGAACTGTGAATAAACTGCTGTGGCTCCAGCAAGCACAGCTGGTTTAAAAAGAAACAGAAGACTTTATGTTGAATATACAGTACATAAACAGATCTAAACTTATTATGTATTTACAATTTAAAAAAAACAAACAAAAGAAAACTATAAGCTGCAAATCATCAAGATTTGCACTGAAATGCAAAACTGAAAATGAAAACTGGAAACTGAAATGGTCCTAAGCAACCTGGTCTGAATTCAGTGCTGTCCCTATCTTCAGAATGGTGCCCTCGATCACATCCTGACATTCCCTCCAACCTGAATTATTCTGTTTTATTGAACTACACTCATCCCTCAGCAATTAACAATAGAAACAAGTACTTCTGAATCTCCTTCTGGAGTTACTTTTTTTCAGTTAGCAGTAGGCACTACGGGTCAAAACCATGCCACATGTCTAGTTCTGTACTCGTCTTCATACTTGGCAGATTCAATCATTCAAACATATCCTTGGTTTTGTAAAGATCGTGATCTACATTTTTGTTTTGTAAAAGTCAGTATTTCATTCGCACATAGTAAGAGAATTAACTGAGTTAAAACAACTGATTTTGATTAAACGCAAATCTGAAGAAGTAGTAAAGAGGGAAAATTTGTTGAAATGGGAGGTTATTACTGAATCTTAAATTGTTTTCTATGCTGATTGTCCCACAAATATAAAAACCCATAAGCTACAGATTGTCTCAGTGCCTCTAGGTTACAATTAAAATGAGGAAAAAAGTAGAACTATGGATAAATTTACCTCGCTGTTTTGAACTTTTTTTCAATTTCATCTTGAAGTTTGTTCAGGTTACTGTCAAAATCTTGGCTTCCACAAACATCAAAAAGTTTTGCTTCATAGCTAGACAACTGTTCTTCTTTTTTTCTTAGTTCAGCACTGATAAAATTTTTCTGTTGTTCTGCTGACGCCAGTTGTTTGCTGAAACATTAATGCATAAACTCTTATATTACAGAAAAACAAACAAAAAAATTAAACTGTAGTAACAAAAACACTGTAATACCAATTTCAGATTAACTTCAGAGTTATTCATCAGTTCTTTAATGATTTTTCCAGAAATCTACAGCATAAATTTTCAATTCATCTAAATATAGCATAAAGTGTTTCATTTAAATTCCTTTTTGCTTTCTAGGTGCTTAATGATGAGAAACAAATTTCTAATGTCAAATCCATACAAGGGACTTTCTAGAATATTAACTTTTCCTCCCCTACTTCCTTCCCTAATTATTGCTTATGAGATACCATTGAACAAAAAACATTATTGAGCAAAACACGTTAGCACCCTTCTATTCATCTTCCATACTTCTCAATTATGGACTGTTCTTAGACCTCAAATCTCTTTTTTTTCTGATTTTATAGAAGTTTAGTGCATATCACTGCATAGTGAGCTAATGTCACCTACTCTTTCTGAAATATTCTTTTCTACAATGAATGAAATCAGGAACATGTAATCACACAAGTTCATGATATGGTTAATAACCATCCTGTAACTCCTAAGAAAGTCAGAAGACCACTGTCTTTTTTTCCCCAAAGCACATTCATACAGCTAGGGTAGTATAAATAATTAAGGACGTATTAGAATATTTTGTTATCTACTTTTAGTGTTGCCTTTGACATACTTCAAATATGATGATTTTATTAACTAGCACAAACTATATTGGCTATATATTAAACAAATTTTGCACATTGCTTTCTTTCATTTTGCAGACACCTAAATAAATATTGATGAAATACAGTAAAGGTATGTTAACTATATTAAACTTACCAATACTGAAATTCATAATTGCATAAATACTTCTGGAGACATAATTAATTAAAATAATACATACTTAAGCTTGGCATGTCTGTCCCTTGTTTCATTGATCTCTCTATTTTTGCCATGAAGCCAGTCTTCAAGTTGTTTTTTATTTGGAAAGTATCCCAGCAGTAATGTCAGTTCTTCAGAATGTCTTGATTTTACTTTTCTAATCTGTTCCTCTTTGTCTGCCTTGGGAAATAAAGCATTTTAAATTAATATTTTCATATGTTTAAGTTTATGTTACTCAATGGATTCATAGAGTTAATGGCTTCCATAAAGCCAGACAGAAGCTTTACATACAAATGTTTATAAACATCTGAAGAAAAATGCACAAATCTTGAAGGGACCGTATTAATGTCATTTCCCTTCCTTATGAGATGATGATAGAAAAATTACTTTGTCCTTCTTCAGCATCTCCATTTGGGTAATTGTTGTGGTATGTAGGTTCAACTGTTCCATCTCTTGATCCAACTTCCGAAGAACTTTGTCCAGGTTTATTTTCTCATTTTGCAGAGTTTGCACTTCCAGTTCGAGTGCTTCTACATTGCTGTTCCTCTCAGCCTTCTCCAGTTCATGTTCCTAAACAAAAAACAAAAGCACAGAAGACTTATGTAATTACATTAGACAATAAGTTCCTAACTAAAGAAATCAGAAAAAAAGCTCTTAAAAACTGTCCAGCAGCAGTATCATTAGCTGTTACAGGAATAATACTTTCAGGATCTATAAAGAATGCATGCAAGATGCCAAAGGCTGTGATGCTGGTATAGGAAACGTAAATCAGACAGTGATGCAGAGTTCTGAAATAAAGTACTGTACCAAGTTGCTCATGCTTTTCACATAAATCATAACTACATGATGTAGATTCAAGAAGCTCACTCATTTAGCTTGATTCTCTGTATTTCTGCATCTACTAAACATTATACACTGGAATTATCCTAGTAAGAAAGCTAGAAGAAACACTCTCAAGCACCAAATTCTTACACTGTGAACAAAAATAAACTATTTGGCTACAAAGGCACAATTAACTGTTCAGCTGGGACATAAAATGCTTGTAGCATTATAGTGCTTTACAGAATAAAATGCTTACAAGTAACTAGCCCATTTCACAGACAAGTCATCTGGAAAAATGTAGCTAGCACAGCACTTTAGTCAGTGCACTGACTAGTGCTAGCACTTTTCTGATTGGCCCAGAAAAATAGGAAAAATCTTATGATATCTACATATAAACAGAGCAAGTATAGAGAGGGCAATAAAAGTGAAAAAATGCAACAGGGTTAAGTTTTCTTTTGGAATAAACATCAAGCTTGCCTTTTTTTTTTTTTAATCATCCAACTGGAAGTTTTCATTTCAAACCTGTAGAATTTTTTCGTTAAATTAACTTACTGTCTTGACAATCTCCTGATCCAACTCCACAATTCTGCCTGATGACCCCTCCAACTGCTGCAATTCATGTTTTACATTCTTCAGTTCCACTTGTCTCTTGTTTTGGATGTCTGATTTCAGATCAATGGTTCTTTCTAATCCAGTTTTCTTATCTCTTATTTCATCTATCTGTTTTTGTTTCATCACTTCTTTTTGTGCAAATTCTCTCTGAAAGAAGTGAACAATAATATATTAATTTACTCATAGGAAAAACAGCATTTAAAATGGCTTCTTCACAATAGCATGCAAATATTCACCACTATAATGCATGAAATTGAAATATTTAGATATGTGAAAAAAAATCCTGCAAAAATGCAGCAATACGAAAATGCAGATGCATAATGGTAGTGTTCTCTGACAGCAACTCCATTTTGAAGACGACTTCAAACCAAAGTTGCTTGTTTTCTTAACAATTGCCCATTCAAATTCTTCCTCAGGCTTTTTAGTGTGTCATTGACCCACCTGCTTGAGATGGCAGTTGAGAAAAAAGTATCTGCAGAACTGCCTGTTCAGTAGCTTTGGCAATTCAGATCACCCAATGACCACTCTTAGTTCCAAAATTAACTTCCACAGAAAGGTTCAAGCAACCCATAATAAAGAATAATAGATGAAAAAAAAAATGGCTTCATTTATTTTCCCCCCTGCATCATAAAGACGCATATGGACTAATAACACACTAATAACTAATATGGAATAATAACACAATCCTAAAATGACAAAATCCTTACCATTAAGTGATTTGCAGTTTCTGTATCTCTCGCTTGTCTCTCCTTCAATAACCTGTGAAAACTGGTAATCTGTCTTTCATTAAGAGGCGATAGCTCAAAACCATCTAATTCTAGTTGTGCTGCCAAAGACTGAATTAATGAATCCCTCATTTTGATGTGATCTTGGTGACGATCTGCTTGCAGTTGTAGACGACCTGCACAAAAATAAAATAAAATAAAAAAAAACATAACATAAACCCTCAAAAACTGAGAACATACATTTAGGATTCAAAGTCAATTGCAACTATTTCCTTAAGGTCTTCTACACTGAAGCATTTAAAGTACTAAAAACAAGCAATAGCTTAAAATATTACTGTTTCTGTTAACTATTACTTTAGTAAGTTTTTACACTAATTTTAATCAAATCAAAAATTGAAAAGAAAACCTCTAAAACTAAAAATATTCTGAAAAACATAAACATATTTTACATAAGCCTATATTCTGTTTCAACTACTACAGCTTTACTGCAAGTCCCACAGTCCATCTAAAAGAGAATATATGATATACAGAAGAGTACTGTCCTAAAGCCCTCTGACTAGTCCCCAGCCCTCACATGCGACAGTGGGAATGCCAAGGATTCAACTTTCACATGTTTCTTGGTTAGAATACACTTACACAATCACAGCTGGTCAGCAGACATTTTCATCACTGAGACAAAGTACAGGCTCAGACAGTGAAAACAAATGTGCTGTAAACTGCTAGACTGACATAGTTTTATGCCATCAGTAATGATCAATTTTGAATATTTCTATAGAAGACGGTACACTTAAGAACAAACAAACTTCATGTTGTAATTACAGTTCAAAATAAGTGCACTTAAAAAAATAATCCAGGGGAAAGATGTTGAGGTGAGATTACCTGTGAGTTGAGGTGAGCTACCTGTGAGATTCCCACACCTCATTGTGCAACTGACCTAAAACTAACACACATTTCAGGGAGCCTGTCCCATTCAAACACCTTCAATTATCACTAATTTTATTTCAGATCTTAATTCCTTTAAGCATAAATACACAGTTATAGATCAAGTCTAACATACCTCGTTCAACGAGTAATTCTGACTTTTCACTGTTAAACCTCTGGCATTCTTTAATGGCTCTATCTAATTCACGCTTACAGTCCGATAATCTCTTCTCCTTCTCCTTCACTGTTCTCTGGTGGTTCTGGTATCTATCCCTTAGCTGTTCATCCGTTCCTTGAAAAACCTGTACACCAAATAAAATACAGAATAAACTTAGCTTTTTAACTGAACTCAATTAAAAACAACGTAATGTTTATAACAACCTGTTATAAACAACCTAATGATGTTAAAAAATAAAAAAGTATGCGCTTCACCATAACAGAATCTAAAAAATAAGATAACACCTCCCATATAAAATTTCTATGCTAAGACTTATATTAAGAAAAATTAAACATACTATGAGCAAAAAAACCTATTTTTCATATGCTGATAAGACAAGTTCATCTAAATTTTTACCACTATCCTAAAGAATTTTTGTTCATCTGTCAAAATAATTTTAAATGTCCCTGCACAATCACAACAAAAGAATAAAAACTATTTACTATTTTAAGAAAAAGAAATAAAAAACCCTCCAGGGACATGAACAATATCAGTGTCAGAAGACATTCCATGCTGGTTAAAACAAGTGCTGGCTACCATGAACATATTGTGAGAGGTAGGTATTTTCAAGTTCCACATTGCAGGGCATTATTACTATAATTTTTGTCAGTATTTCTCTTCCTGGCAAGCTAATCTATGGTGGAGGGATCAGTTACAAAAAGCAATTTAATTCTTACATCCAAATTACACAGAAACTACCTACAAATACTGTTCCATAAAGCTGCCTATCTCATATTATCAAATGAGCTACTTGGGCTTTGGAAGTGTTCATAACCAGCATCTGGTGCATAATAAAATACACAGTTCACATGGTAGCAAAAGGCAGACTTTGATTTTTCTGCAGAAAGGATGACAGCATGGAATTTAAAAGGCAACCTTTTCCATCTTCTGCTGCAGATCTCGGTTATCTTTATCCATCTGCCTCCTCCTGCTCTCCAGAGCTTTTACGTCGTTGTCTAGCAACATTACTTTCATGAGATTCTTTTCAACTGCTGCCAGAGAACACTGCAAAGGAAAGGATCATAGAATAATAGAATCATTTAGGTTGGAAAAGACCTTAATATCTCACTAGTTTATGAATCCCATAGTAAAATGCTCTACACAATACTGTACTCTAAACTGTAAAACTTCAGCATTATTATTTTGAAAAAAAATAATTTAGCTTTAGTTATAACTCATGATAGTTTTATAGTTAACAGCCAAATTTGAAAGAGATTTTAATTTAAGCTAAAAAATAAACAAACCAAAAATAAAAAAATCATCAATGCTGTTACAACAGTTCCACAGACAATGTTTTAAACCTCCAATAACTGTTTACAGATTAGAGCAGCACCTGTCAGGTCTGTTGCTTAATTCTGTTGCAGAATAGAAGGTTAGATAACATTTTAACAAGGAAATTCCTCCAGCTTTGATATTTTATATATATTTTTTAATCTTACGTGCTGTTTTATACTAAAATCTTAATGTAAACATCACACAAATTACCTTTAAAGGATCCAGCTGACTCTCGATAGATTTTACATTCTCTTTAGAAGCAGACAGCTGAGCTTCCCTATTGTTAAGATGGTCCTGGATTTCCTGTGCTTTTTCTTTATTCTGTTTTAGGTACTTCAGTTCTGTCTGACACTCTTTTACTTTTAGGCTTTGTTTCAGCCGTACCTGACGGAGAGTTTCCAGTGCTTTAATATACCTTAAAAAAACAAAACAAAACAAAAAAAAAAAACACAAATTTCAGATCCTATGGGCAATACAGCAATACTGATGCCTCAGACATTTTCTTTAACACCTACACTACTAGAGAGGACAGTTTCTTATTTAATTTTATTTGATTCCAGTAAAGAGAAAAACCTTGTTGCTGAGAAGATCTCATCAAATTTTTGTTTCAGGGCCTTCCCTTCGCTTAATGGCCAGTTGGAATCTTCTTGGTGGCAGAAAACAACATTGTTGAGCACGGATTTGGAAACACCAAGGGCACTGATCATCTCTCGATCAATTTCTGCACACTTGGAACTGAGACTGGCCTTCTCGCCATGCCTATGTAGCACAGATAAAGAAAATCCACAAAGCAGTTACTACAAATCCTTTAAAAACAAACAAACAAAAAACTTACTTAAATCTGTATAAGCACATTCTATTGCATTGGTTACAAAACAGAGTAACAAATTTTTAAGTCTACAATTACCATTTTCATCATGTGGGTTTAACAGCAAATGTTTTTAGTCAATGTTGCTACATGTTAAAAAAATCTATGCAGAACCACCAGAGGGAGTAAGACTGATCTTGATTAAAGCCAAGTGAATACATTTCTTAAATAGGGGAAACTGGAGATAAATATGGACTGACAATATCCTGAAACTCAAAATGATGCTAAAGGAAATAAAGCTTATGCATTTCATACAACATTACTCTCAAACTAGAGCATCAGTAATACAATTTTCAAATTAATGTAAGTCAATTGATATACATAGTTCTTAATATAGTGGCTATCAAATGTTAGTAGTTTTGAATCAACTAATAGATCGAGCGATGGGACTCCAGATCTTCCATCTAAAAACACAGACAAAAACTTCAGAGAGCACGTTATGAATTTTTCTCATCTTAAACATAAAATATACAGAACCCAAACTGATCTTCACATTACAGAAAAAAAAAAAATTCAACTTACTTTGTTCTAGTAATGACCCCTTCAAGTGTTTTAAATTCTGTTTTCTTGTTTTTCTGGGTACAAACCATGGATCGTTGGACAGCTAAAAGCTCTCCATTAACATCTCGAAACTGTAATCGAATCTGAGCTCTAACATCAGTTTCATGGGCAACCTTCAGTACAAACGATACAATGAAATAAGTATGAGAAATTCTTCTCAACACCCAAATGAATACATGACTTCCCAGATGTGGAGTGTTCCAGTCCCCCCAGTTCTCTGTTTTTCCTGAGACAGTATGGTCAGCTCACATCTGCCTAATACTTGAGCATCCCTGTTTTCATCACAACCCTGTGTGAAGTTAAGTATTTCACTGAGAAGTAAACGTGCACTAAATCTAACCACTATGGCTTTTACCTTTGGATCGTGAACAAATGAATTTCCTTTGGTGCCAGGGGGAAAATCTCCAGTAGATACATATTTGAGGCACTCAATGATAGTCTAAGAAAACAAAAACAAGTATACAGTTAGAATGACAATTTAGAATAACCAAGGAAAACTAAAGACAAAACACAGTAACAGCCCAAACATTTACAAATAAGATACACATGAGGGGAGAGAGAAATAAGAAATGACATTTTATTTTTCAGTACCATGAGAACATGGTACTTTGCAAAAACAGTTTTAGTCAGCACCTTGATCAATTTCCTACGAAAAACACCAAGTAGCGCACTGCAAAGCCTAGGATAAGAAGCAGATCTCTAATAACGTAAGCCAATACAATATTTACAGTAAACAGCAAGGTTTTTCTAATATTTGTACCTTGCTGTTGAAATTATTCTTTGTATTTTCAAGGTTTTCAGAGTTATTTGGCGCACAAAAACAATCATGTAAGTCTTACCGTTTTTCCTGCACCATTTGGTCCCACCAAAATAGTCATTGGATTAAGGAAAGTGATAATCTGTTTGTCTTTATCCTCTATGCCAAAACTCCTCACCCCGAGGATACTCATTTTCTCAATCCTTGCCATTTCTGCAGAATTTCTTCTCTTCCGCAGTCAGAAACGCAAACGTCATAAACCCTGTAAAACAAAGCTCTGTGAAAACTGGAGATGGCAAAATCTCCGCGTATCCCTGAAAGGCGACAACATGGTTATTTAAGTGCGTGTATTGTTAGAAACAGGGCTAAGGTTCTCCAGTTCCGGCCCAAGGCACAGAACGTGTGAAAGCAAAACCCTCTTAGCGCTGAGAAGCTCGACTCAAAGCTAAGGGCCACATATCAGCCATTCAAAAATAACAACAAAAAAGCCCTTTAAGCACCTGTAAGAGAAAACGCTTTATGACATTGCCCCTTGTTATATAGGTTTTATTTATCATTACTTTCCACTGGCCCCGTTTCTCAAGGTGTCACGGCCGCAGGCGACATCCAACACCAGCCCTGTCCCGACATGAGGAAAAACCCGGCGGCAGCGGCTCGGGGGCGCCGCCGGCTGGAAGCAGCCGCGGTGCTGCCGGTGCGAACGAACAAGGCCCGGCCCCACGGCCCCGCCTGCACCTCACACGCGTGCTCGGGTCCCCCCCGGGGACCCTCAGCGGGGCCCGTCCCGGCCGTGCCATGCGGCGGACCCGGGCGCGGAGCGGGCGTTTCCCGCAGGAAGCCCGCGGCCGGCCCTGAGGCGGGCAGCCGGAGTTTCCCGCCCCGAGCGCGGCGCTGCGGCGGGGGCGGACATTTTCCGGCGGCCCTTCCCTTCCCCGGCCGAGGGGCGGCCAGGCGATGCCGCCCATCCCCCGCTGCCCCCCCCTAAGCTCCGGTCACCTCCGCTCCCGGTGCCAGCCCCCGGCCCCCGGCAGCCCCCGCGGTCGCCCCCGCCCCGCCCCGGCACTGGCGGCCCCGCCCAGCGGGACCCGGCTCGCTACCGCCCCCCAGCGCCGCGGGGCCGGGCTGCCGGCGGCTGCTGGTCCGGGCCTCCCCCTGTCCCTCGCCCTTCCTCGGTTCCGACCCCGGCCTCCGGGGGGCGAGGGGGGAAGGTGGAGACCTGAGGGGTCGCCGCGGCCCCGCTCCGCTCCTCCAGCCCCGTCACCCCACAGAGGTCTCCCATGGGTCTCCCAGTGGCACACAGCGACCCACCCCCCAGTTGAGGGGCCGTTTGCACTTTTAAGACAGCTAACAATTCTAACATAGTCACTTCGGAGTTATTTTGTAGTGTTTCTAGCCTTCTGCTCAGAGCCCTGCAGTGCTGTGCATGGCAGCACAAAATTGTGGCCAAGTCCAAGGCCAGCCCGTGCTCTGCTGGACCCCAGCTCCAGCGTTATGAGTGGAACGCTGTCTTCAAAATTAAAAAGCCTTCAAAATTGAGAGAGCCAAGTGACAGTCTTCTCACAGAAACCTCCATATCCGCTCAGCAGTCCGGCTCGGCGCTTCAGGCTCAGGCCGGGCAGAGGAAAACCACATTTTTGCTGCTGGGTTTGATGTCCACTCACTCCACCCGTTACGCACTGTGGAATCAAAACCAGCATGGGATAAATGACCAGAGTGCGGAAAGGTGGCACAGCATCATCAGGGCTGAGGCAGAGTACAGGTGCACACTGCAGCCATGCCAGGCGTATTAGTAATTGTGCACGCCAGAGAGTATTTCCAGTAGTAGCATGAGTACCCGGGGCTGTGGGTGAGCGGTGGTTCACCATGACGCTGGTGGTAATGTAAGCATGATGCATCCCTCTCTCACAGCAGCAGATGAGAGTCAGGAAATGGTTTTCAAGTCTATATTATACAAACTGGTAATTCACCGTGCTTACTAGGAAATCTAGAATACTAACTGCAAAAATTCCACATCAATCTCTTTGTGCTTTATGCAGGAAAAGGATGAAGTGTAGTCATCTATCTTACTGTAGGATTACTCCATTTAAGTTCAGTTTGGGGGAAACTTTCATTGAAATCCCTATAAAAACACTAACCAGGGAAAGAATGATTAACTAAGTGGCATGAGATGGTTTTGAAGCTCATGTCTCACCTAGGTCCAGAGAAGTGTTGAGCATACAGACAAGTGCTATTAGAGCCAATTAAATGTGTGAGGATCCTCTGCTGTGCCCCCACAAAAACGGCTTCCCTTGCCCAGGGCAATGCTTGCTTGCAAGGTACTAACCCTCATACTTCAGCTTTCCACTTCAGAAATTCAGTACAGATCAATTCAAATACCATTATGATGCATGGATTATCAAACTCAGACAGATGGTCTCTCATTAAGTAGAAGAGTTTTAATTGTAGGAATATAATACTTTTTTCCACACTTTACAGCTATAGTCTATAAAAATTGTTGGAAATAGAATACAAACAATTTGTAAAGAAACTGTATTGCCTCCATTACCAATCCAACTTTTTTTTTTGTCTTGTGGACTGACAGTTGTCTTGTGCAAAAATGAATTTTGAGTTATCAAAATGTGAAAATAAATTGCAGCAGCTTCTTTACATTAAGTGAAGAAAATCTTCCATTGTTTCACGGAGAGCTCAATGGCAGCTGAGCAAAAGCAACTTCGTGCTACCAGGTGACCAATTCTAGCAATATATATTGAATATGGAATAGCAATAGAATAGCAGTAAAAACAAAACAAAACAACACCAAAGAGAAACTCATTTTCCTAAATAAATTATAGCACAAGTAGAAAAAAATCAGAAATGCCTCCTATATGCAACCAAAGGGCGATTGTAAAATAATGTAGTTGAAGTTCCATGCAGTCATCTGCCACTAAGTATGTTTTATTAGCTTATAGTCACGGTGTTAAATCCGAAATGTTTTTTTTTTTTTTTTAATTTTTAGAAGAAAATAGAGGAAGAAATGAAAACAGACGATGCCTATAGCGAGGGTGCATGTTGTAGGTTGTTTAATATAGGTCCTGTTCTCAAAAGCAAAATAAGTAGTTAGGAAACCCGCACAAAATAGTGCAACTGGAACTGTTAAACTGGAAAACAGCGTATAATATGCATGTCCATTATTGGATATAATGATAGAAAGTGCACTGCAAGAGTGGATGTTTCTACTGGTGTTCACTAGGATGAGGAAGTAGAAGTTCAAATCATTATAAAATGTGTAATTTATTTCTTACTCTGAAAAAATGGGCAAAGGGAAGATAACCGCTTCCCCTACAATAAAAAAAGTCAAGTGCTTCTGGTTAACTCCTCAACCACTATCTATCGACTTTTCTGTGTACCCATGAATTCTTTACATTGTTGATTTTCTGACATTTACGATCTGAGGATAGTTTGTTAAATACTTTCAACATTCCATCCTGTCCTGGAAAAGAAACTGAGCAAAAATCCTGGATATTAGGAAAATCCAAAATTCTAAGCCACATATAATTTTTTCAATTAGCTTTTTTTTCCAATAATCTAATGGTCAATCTCTCACAATTTTATGTCACCAAATAATGTTAATAATGATCACGTGCACAAAGTGCATGAAAAAAGTAATCTAATAGGGTATCATGTAGATAATACAATGTATCAAGAGCTGTGTATCATCAAATCTAGAAGATGTGGTCTGTAGACTCCAGTGCCATTAGGCATTGGTTTAATCAGAGGTTACTCAACCATGAACACTTTGTGCCTGCAAAGGGTTTGGAAAGGAGTACCAGAGTTTGCAGGCAAATATGGGGACTGTAGAAAGGTTCAAGGCAATTGTGGGTGGGTAAAAGGCTCTCTCTTGGTGCTCAAGTTCATTTCTTTCTAGGGCCCACAGACTTCCTCTGCCCCCAGTACCAATCTTCTCCCACATCCATTGCAAGGAGCAACTCTTACTCTTTGCTCGATAGCCCCTATTCATCTCCCAGTTAGGAAAAGGTCCAAACAGAACTCAGAAAGCCAGAGGACTACCACTTTTTCCCTTATCTGGGACTTTCTTTCTTTCTCCAGGACTAGCTACAGGGAAGGGCTGCCAACTGCAGCCAGTGCCCACTACTGTGGACACCCTCAGCTCTGTCTTGCAACCCCAGGCAGGCTGGAGCCGTCCAACTCTGCTTACCTGTAAGTAAACCAGGTGAGCTGCGTGGCTCGGGAAGTTAATCGGCTACATTTTCAGATGACTCTGAATTTGATTGATAACTTTACCAGCATATTTTAGCCCTTGCTGTGCTTCCCGTATGAAGGAAAACAAAGTGGAAAGGGAAAACAAAGAAGAAAACCCTCTATTTGTGTGTTGTGTCTTGTCCCTGTAACTGTCTTCATTATGACTCAGTTGTTCAGGAGTACAATGCCATTAATCTCTATTATTGCTGCTTTCTCCATGACAACAAATTTCTGTGCTGCTGTTGGATGATGCACAGACCATATCCCTGACTCCAACCAGTTAAGCCTCTGGAATAGTTTACAAAATTTGTTGATAAGGAGACAGAGTTATTACTTGTAACAGATCTCTGTTTCACATGCAGTATTCACCAATATGAAACCTATTATCCTAAACAGTGTTCTAAGCTACTGTGCGATGGTTTTGTGAGAATGATTTTTTTGCTTGTGATCTACATCCTTTGACAGACAGAACAACTACCAGTCTTTCAACATATATAAATCTGTGAATGTGAAGGTGTGAACACACAAGCCTGAAGAGCAGAAGGGACAACCTGAGTCACTGTTTCCAGTCTTCTACAGTGCATATTATCATGTCATCCCTTCTAGAAATGTCACCTTCTTTTATAAAACTAGTTGGAACCTCAGGTAGAAGACTGACTAGTTATTACATACTTTCACATTACCAAGATACATGTCTGGTATCTGGAGTATTCCCCACGTGTTTGTTTTAACATCACCCTGTGTCTGAGCTACCTTCTTCCTGCTGTTATCTCCCGAACTGTTTATAGTGTGCACATATTCTCAGCCTTCATTTTCCTGGATAATCAAGCCATGCTTCTCCACTGCCCTCTTCCTTGAGTTCTGTTCACCTGAGCAATGGCATTATTAATGACAATGGTATAGAGGCTAAATCTTGAAGACACTCATTAGTTACCTACGCCAGCCCCATAACTTTCCTTTTCAACATGGCTCTTACCATTGCTCAGTAAACTATTCATCTGCCTTAATACTTTCACATCTTCAGATCAACGAGCTCTTCATCATTTGACAGAGTATTTTACTAAAACACAGATATCTGTGATCCACCACAATTTCTTCTTACACAATAAACTCTCTTATCAAACACATATCTGATCACTTTGGCATGATCCATCTATGACATCCAATGTCATCTTTTGTCTTATTGTAAGATTTACTTGTATGGCATTAATGTGTTTCTTTCAAAACTTGTTCTAGAGGCCAACACGTTAGAAGAGCCAGCTTTCACTAGTCTAAATTATGTTTTATGTGCAATTTAAACCACCGCTTTATAGGGAAGTAGATTTTATCATGCCCTGATTTCAAAACTGAGTTCAGATTCAAGTCAGGCCTGGAGGAATGCCACTGCCACACAACTCTGCCAGCAGGTCTCACTCTCCCCAAGAGCTACTAAGACCATTTTGGTCCCCAAGGTCATTTTGTCTTCCTTTTCATTTCTTTGCAGTCAACCCCGTCATTTAGATGCTGCTCTTCACTCACTGCACTGCCCTTCTCACAGTACTTTATAACTATTTTTCCTTCTACTGCCCATCCTTCATTGACATTTTTTTTAACCACTATGATATCTTCATTTAACTGATCTTTTTTCTTCCCATGTACTCTCAGTTGTGGTTTCACTGTGCCCCACAGGATATGTACAGGCACAAATTCTGACAATACATTTGCAGTCAGCTGGAAAATGGAACTTCACATACTGACTGATCTTATTTGCTTCTGCTGCAGCTGGCTGAATGGCATCTTACAGGGAGACACTTATCCTATGCTGCCTTCATACATTTTTTCCACTCTACTCCCACATACCTCCTGTAATGTCACTACTCTTTCTTTATTCAAATTCTCCCACAAGACTCATTGATACCATGTTACAAAGAACTGCCATGGTTCTATCCATGGATGATGGACAGACGTCTACTGTTACTAAAAAAACTGCATCTTGTCCTTCTCCCAGATCATAATTAGGTGCTATATCACCATGGGCTGTGATCAAGTTGGGGCAAACTTTTTCAGTATTTCAAAACCAGCTAGGACACCGTTGCTGATACTGTAATTCAGATGCTGATGATAGACAATAAAGATTAGATTTTGGCCAATATAAATAGGATGAAAAAATCACTACTCTAATTCTTGTTATATCTAACAAAAGATTTACTCTATTAGCACATGATATAATAGACATGCTAATTTCTATGCTAATATTTTAACAAAACTTTGACTATTTGTGAAATATAACAAATGCTTACTTTATATCCACACTGTGGGAAAGGGAAACCTTTCAGAAGATCTGTTTTACTTCTGCCTAGTTTATTGTAGATCCTTTTTATGCCACTTCCTCTATGGAAGAATGGCCATACTAGGTTAACACCCTGCCTCTTAGAGCAGTCAAATGCTGACTTCTACATAGGAATGTAAGCATTTGTTGTGTTACTCACATGCTCTTCCAGGGTCCAAACATTTTCAGCTGGGGTGTCTTGTGTTCCTTTGGATGTGCTCTTAAAATAGGATGCTCTGTTGGTCTAGCATTAAAAGCTTTTTCAAGAGATTTTTCAGCTAGGGTCAAAAGATTCTTTTGAGAGATTTTTTTTTTTTAAACCACTAATTATACTTTTCTTGTTGAATCTTGGGATGAGAATATGTATTTTAATGTCAAAAAATATTTATAAAGTTTTAACTATTTTAGTAATGTTGTCAACAAGAAACAGATCTGTTCATAAAATTAGGTATCAATAAATAGAGACCTTCTGCACATCAAAGAATTTTTTATGACTTTCAGGCAGATAGCTATGGAAAACAGATGACTCTTCTCACATTGTTCAGTGATTTGATTTTGCTGGAAAATTGTAACCTTTTTATGAGTGACTCCTACCATCTCACAAACGCTTGCCAGCCATCTGAAAGTGGCCATTTGTTCACACTTCAGTATTTCTCAGTACATAGAGTTTTTCCACTACCATTGAAGAACTCTAAATTCAAGTAAGGTTTTTACTTGATGCCAGGACTACTAATTTCTACACTAATTTCTACCGTGCTTTTACTGTTTGGCTGTTGCTAGTTACACCCATGCTTTTCCCAGTTATGTATTATATACTAAATTTCACAGAACAGCAAGTGTGATGGAGGAAGGCTATAGACGTCAAAATTGTTGAGTGCTGTTAGGGTCTGTATATGTCTAAGAATTTGCTATTATTTTACTAAGCCTAAAACTGCAGTTTACATTAGAAAATCCTATTGAACAAAGGATGTCATATTATTGAGTGGAATGTAAGAACTACTTAGGTTTCCAGATCTCCATCTATCTGATTTTATGATGCAAAAATAAGAAAAGAACCACATAAATGTATGTGTTACACAAGGAATACTCCCATTTCCTGTGATGAGTTTTTGATATCGTGTAAGAAAATGGCAATTCTTATCTACAAAGGTATTTTCCCCTTACTTGATGTCAGAGGGAAGGAAACCCCCAACCTGTCCCCACTGAGGCATCCCACAGTGCCTACAATAATTTGCACGGTGTTCTTGTGCCTTTTCCTATACAAGAAAATTTTCCCTTTGATTTAATATTCAAGGTGTACTTGAGTATATATAGGCAGCGTGTGGTGTTAAAAAGTCATAAATCAAACGTAGCTCTTCTGAAAGGAAAAATGCTGTTTCTCTCTTTCTTATTCTTGAGTTGCTCCTTCTCTGTCTCTATGGGCAGCGCAATAGAAGAATTTCAAGAAAACTTCAAGGCTTTAGCGCGTCTTACAAACGAGGAGGTGGGTCATTATCTTTTCCTCTTTTTTTTTTTTTTTTTACAGTTCTTTTGATGGAAGTGTCAAATCGAGAATGGGCTAGCTGCGTCTCTAGTTTGTTTCTCCCGTGTTTTGTTTGTTAAACTTAAAATGTTGAAGGCACTGAGTGTCAGCCTCTCCTCTGAAGCTGGTGCTGCAATTGTTTCCCCAAAGGAAGTTCAGAAATAGAAAACCTGATGAAGACGATATGTAGGTAGAGATGCTTAACAATGTGGCAGTTACTTAGAAATACCTTCTAACACCTTCTCAATCTCTCTCTCTCTCTCTTTTTTAATTTTAGCTCTACCTTCCAGTACCTGGACAGAGATTTCAGGTAAGACTTTTAAAGGTTCTTTATTACTGCTGTTGTACTGCTTTCTAGCAGATCTTGAGAGTAAGACCACTAACAAAGATTCAATCTCACAAAAATGGAATATGCATGCTAATTGTGTTTTCATAAGCAATTCAGTGACATTCCTTGTATACAAGAAGTTATGCAAGTGAATAACAAATTTTGAGACTTATAGTTCTACTGAAGTCAATTTCTTGAGCTCTCAAGATGAACTTAATACTGAGGCTGTTCTCAACACTACTACGTGTCTAGACCCCCGAGTGGTACCTCGTGTAGAGCAGAAGGCAGTGAACACAATTACTACTTGAAATGCTAAAATGTTCTTACCTCTTGGTAAACAGATGAGCTATCATAAAGCGTAACAGAGTTTGTCTCCAAAGGAAGCAATCTGCAGACACGACAAGTTACCTCGCGTAGATAGCCCTGTTGATCAGTGGTTTTCAGCCTGCGGTCTGCAGATTTCTCTGTGAACTATGAAAGCTTCATGAAAAGAACAGGCGATCTGTTGCTGGGAGGCCTTATATTTAGAAAAAAATTAAGAGTTTGCAGTTTTAAAAAAGGTGAAGGGCAGCATTTTAATAGACAGATGAGTGCAATGCTTCTGTCCTGTACAGAGGTGGTAGCTCTGAAAGGCAATTAGGCAATTACCAGATCTTATCTCCTGGGGCTCATCACTATGATTTTGATAAAACCCCAACCCCAACAGATTCTATTCCTGTTTACAACTATTGTTCCTGTGTTGATTTATATTTCGTTTATGATGATTTTTTTTTGATGTTATGTGCTTGTTTGTTTCCTCCTCCAGATTTTTACCAACAAATCACAGAAAATACAGAAAAACACTTCTTTCCCTAATTGTATGGAAATAGAGTAGGAAACAGATTGTTTATATTTCTGCTGTTCATGCAGTTAGTGATTGAATTTAACCACATAAAATATAACTAATTTGACAGAATATAATTTTGCTGTTTGATTTATTTTTTTTAGTGCAACTGTGTTCGCTTTCACCTGGAAGAAACCATGAAACAGCTGAATAGAACAGACTTCTTGAAGAGTGACCGAATGAAAAGATGCGTTTTTCTGATGAAGCAAAACACAGACCACATCATAGCAACTTTCCATAAAACACACACAGTAAGTTTCTCATATATTATTTATAGTGGCTAAGTAGGTAAATTTTGAATTTACTGTGAGTGGACTGATTATTTGTTTTCAAAACATACAAAATTAAACAACTCTGAGCATCCAGGTCCACTAAAGTCAGTAGCAAAATTTTGACACTATCTCTGTAACACTCTTGATTTTGCACTGTTGATCATTATGGCTGCCTTCAGCAATGGTTTTGTAAAAAATACTTACATAAGCATACTTACATTCACGGAGTCTGGATGCAATGTATAGTTTTCTAAAAGATGCATATCCCTTAAACAAAACCTGGTCTTGTCACCATGTAGAAGATAAATAAGAAAAGGCCCTATGCCACATCTCAGTGAGCAAAGTCAGGAGGAAATACTCCTGATTTTCACAAGTCTTCTGTCCATTCATTCATGAAGGTGTGTCTTTCCTTCTTGATTAAATATTGCCTTGAAAAACAATGGATAATCTGCAGCAATATGCACCTTTTATTCTCCTCCACATTAACCTTATTATCACTATTACTTGTTATTATTATAGGCACCTGAGGAAAGTCCTTCATGCCGAGTGAAAGAGAAACCTCTGCAGAGTGCCCCAGCGCGCTACGAAAAGTTTTTTCAATGGCTGCATGAGGAGTGCCAGAAAACGGGCTGATGGAAGCTAGCAACCCAGCTAGTTGAACATGTGTTTTATACAACACTATAGCTAGTTCTGACAGAATGCTCTAAGGCTGCCACAGAGCACCCCAAAGAGACAATCCAACACGAGCATGAATGTTTTACATATGTATTATCAGATATTTATAACTGTATTTCTTACTGCAGCTATCAATGTATTTATTTAATTTATAGAGAACTTTTAATTTGTATGGAGTCAAAATGTTCAAAGTTATAATGAATAAAAGAACTTAAAGTTATTAATTCTATTGTGTTTTTGTGGGCTATAAAAATTAGAATATATGTTAAGGCTTGAATGAAACAATGCGAGTTAAATTACTTTTCCTAAATAAAGACATTGTATTAATCTAGAACTTGAAGGAAATGGTACGTTTGCTGATGTATAGAAGCGTACATTGGTTTCCAAATTAAATGTAAAAGTCTCTGCATGTTTGAGAAATCACTCGTCTGGCTTTTGAGGCATGAAGTAGTGCGAGTAACTGCCCAGTCTAGTCATTAGGTACGTTTTAAGCCAAAGGTACTTGGCATATGTATATCTTTGGGAAGCAGTAAGCCTCATCAATGAAGTAAAACATGAATACATAATTGAACAAAATAAAATTCCAGGAATCAGAAAATAGCTATTTTGTGAAAATCACAACAAATACTTAATAAGTGACAAGTAAAGCATTGAAAGGGTGGCTGAGAGCTGAGGATGAATTTGCAAATCCTGAGAGCACAGCAAAGAGATTCCCATCTTGGACCGAGAGAAGCCAGGACAAAACCAGACACTGTTATTACTAGAGTGAAGGTGGCTAACACATCGGATTCAGAAATTATAAACTTTAGCTAGAACAAATAAATACAAAAATTAAGAGGAAATGCTGAGAACACTGACCAACCCCACAAGTCAAGAGTTTGTTGTGTTAGTTACTGTGACAGACATAGCAACAGCAGGAGACAGTGGAACATTTAATTTTGGAAGAGCTTGTCACCTGAAGGTATCTCAGCATCTCATCTCAGCAGTGCTCTGGTGATTCAGCCCAGGAGCCCTGACTCAGCTCCAGAGGAGATGATGGTGCATCCTTAGAGATGCTACAGCTGGGAAACCTCATCCATAGAGAAGACATTAAGCACTCGAACGATGGCTTTCACATGTAACTATAATGATGCAAGACTGCTACAAATAAGGCAAGGCTGGAGAGCTTGCTTTTTTTTTTTCCTTCTCTTATTTCATGGTTTGTTTCAATTTTCTGCATAAAACTGAAAAATATGAGGGAAGTCAGAATTTTACCACATTTGCAGAAACTATACAATCCTATTAAAAAATAAAGCCTTTCAACCAAATATGACTTTACTGCATGACTTTAACATTGTTATTGGTTGCACTAAAACCTTACCTTTCCTTCCAAGGTCTCTCAAAACGTGAAAAACGTAGGGTGCAATGTGACATACTGCTGGGAGGGGATGACATTGCTCACTGATGCCAGGCTAAAACTCACGAGGCAAGCACTGACAAATACTGCTGACTACTTAAAAGCACTGGACCTAACTAAGGCAGCTTTACAGCAGAAAAGATCTGTAACTGCAACATATTTTCATGCAACTGTGTGTAAGCTCAGCTCATACATAAAAGAGTATACTTTCACTATTCTTTCGCAGTCAGAGGGAAATATTTTCATTTTGCTCTTCTAGAAACATTATACTTTCTGCATTAGCACAGATTAACAGAAAGTTTGGAGTGCCTGCAGTCCTCATTTTATGCCCTCTGCTCTTCAGTAATTACTGGTGTCAGGATCATAAGACAATTCAGAGTCCTTCAGAGCATTTTAAAATACCACCTGGTTGAGCGGAAGAAAGGGATTGTCAGCGTTCAGAGGGACTTGATTGTCAATGCAGGGCATCATCCATTTGCAGCCTGGCCAACCTGTTGAAAAGTCAATTTGTAAGAGAAAGGAAAGGTGCTGTTTCAAACCAGCCTCACCAAGACACACGGATGAGATTTTTTTGAGGGAAAAACTGTAAACGTATGGGCAGGGAAAGTGATAAGGCTGACTGTGCAACATTTAAAATTCACATTCAACATACACAGTCCTGTTCACTACTGTGAATGAAGAGGAGAAGCCTGAGCACTCAGAAAAGACACATGACAAGAGAAGCCTTAAGGCTGTCATTTTCAAGGTGTATAGGCAAAAAATCAAACTCAGCCAGAGCCTGGGCTCTGGGAGGTCTATTGCTGAAGGATGAGGACACCCAGCCATACTCCTCCTGCAGAGCGTGGTTTACAGTGTGGGAACTGAAACCCTGGTGTCAATGATAAAAATCAGAAAACAAAGAAACAAAGTTTCTTAGTGATATGGTTTAGTGGAGGACTTGTTAGCGTTAGGTCAGAGGTTGGACTGGGTGATCTTGGAGGTCTCTTCCAACCTAGACGATTCTGTGAAAGAATTAGAGACAAACACACTGAGTTATTTAAGGTGAACAAACTATAATCACAGATTTCTGGGCTCCTACTGATTTTATTTTCTGTTAGATTGTGCCTTTACTCCAACATGGGGCACAGAGAGAGCAGCAAATGGCATCAACTTTGTCTGAGACCTTTTCTTCCAGAAACAAACAAACAAAAACAGCTGCTGCTGTCTTTGACATTACCAATTGGACTGGCAAAACCAGGATCCCTTTGTGTGGAAAAAGGGAAAGTCTTGGTTAGTCCATGTGTTTCTAATCCTTTACTCTTTTGTGATGTATTCAGCAAAACCTTAAACACCAGGCTTAAGCTCTCTCTGCAAGAAGCAGATAAGGCATCATTCCCACGTACCCCTGGCCCCATCCCACCTCTGTCCAGTGTGTGTCGATCTGCCCCGCAGAGTTAAAACCATTCTCCCCTGAACCACTGCTCAGCTGCTGCCCATGGTGCTTCCAGAAAGCAGTCACCCCCACAGAACACTACAGAACTGTAAACAACATTCCTCCTTTCTTCCTAAGAAAAGGATTTACATGTTTTTTTAGGTCAAGCTTTTTACAAAATTTCTCAACTTTCCTGGCTTGACGCTGGCTTCTGCGCAAGCCGCAGGTCTGCAGCTGGGGCAGAGGGGCTCCCAGGAAGGTCCGCCGTGAGCAGCACTGCTGCGAGATGCTGGAAATGCTTCACATACAGAGAAAATGGTCGATGTAACATTTACTAACGATGTGCAGTGATGAAATAAAGTTTCCATATGTGAAGTTACACGAGTCAAAAGTTGCCCATTTATTAAGATGGGTTAAAAATGAAGATAAGGTCTCCCAAGCCCTACGATCTCCTCATACATCTAGCCTGCCCATTCAGATGAGGGAGGGAAAAGACCCAACACGACCTCTCACAAATGTCACCCTAGGATGTCCTTTACCCACACCCATCGGTCCCATTTATCACCGAAACACCCACACATTCCTCCAGGTGGTGCCTGGGGGCTGCCCCCACAGGCACGCTGCTGCCCACACCCCTGGGGCACAGGGGACAGAGGAGCCACTGCAGTGGCCCCAGGGACCCCCAAGCATCACCTCTACTGTGCTCCAGCACTCTCACCATCACCTGCCCCTGGCCAGATTGCACTGAGCAGCCGTCACCATCTTCAGTGGAAAGACCATCGAGGACAGGAGCTGGAGCCTGCTCCAGGCTTTCAGAAGTTTCCATTTTCTTGAGCCTGGCAGGCTAGCAAGGCACAAGCTGCTGCACCATATCCATGCTGCATTACTTAATCGCAGCAGCACAGAAAGCTTATCTGGGCATCGTAACTTTGTGCTTATCTAGATGAATGAGCAAAACCAGATACTGCAGATGCAGCTTCCAGCTAACGATGCCCCCAAAAAAATCCGGGGGTGATGGTGGCACGTCAATTCACATGTCTCACTTCAGGGCCACCTCTCTCAGTGCCGCAGCGTGTTGAGCTGCCCTCGATTAGATTATATATTCACTTTCATATTCCTGATCATTCTAAATTCAGATGGAGTAACTTTGGGTCAACCCAACAGTTTAAATCTGCATTCAGTGCCTTTTTCTCCAGCCTTCAAAAATTCTTCAGAAATATTTTCTTTGTTTATTCTTACTACCAATTCTGTTTGTGCCTGTGGTGCCTTCGCTCTGCCCATGCTCACAGATCAGATAGATTCCAGAGCTGTGGAAACCAAGGTTTACAGCATGGAGAAGGTCAAGATCTGTTGCTTTCATCGCCCTTTTTGTTCTTAGAGTGTCCTTCATCTTCTTAACCATGCATTCACATGTAAAAAGCCCTCAGAACAATGATGAAGCTGAGACTGGATGCAATGACTACAGTTTGTGTGGGGACACTGAGCCAGTTTAGGGAAGATAAATGACACAGGGAGAGTTTGGAGTTATTTCAAGAAGAAGCAGGGGTAAAAAAGGGAAACTGCATCACAAAGTCTTACAGTTTTGGAGTATGCAACAAAATGATGCAATGGTCATGAAAATGTGAAGAACAAACCGTGCAAAGACAAGCTCATGATATTGGTATTTGTAATAAACAAACAAAATAATGTAATTCTTGGGAACCAGGAATGAATGTCCTAATTAAAAAGAAAATAAGAAAAAAAGAAAGCCCACTAAATTTGCCAAGGGAAAAAAGAAATTGCACAGTTCATACAAAGTTCTGGGACAGTGCTGCGATTCCACAGAAGTGATCAAAAACCCAAAACTCAAAAGGGAGGAAAAAAAAGGCTTAAGACAGAAAATCTGTTAGCAGGCAAGTCGGCCAGGAGCAAAATAGAGCCAGCTGTGCTGTGTGTGATGAGGAGAGGACCTCAGCAGGAGGGAAGGTGGTGGCTCCCTCCAGAAATGGGACCGGCTGTGGCACAGGCTGAGAGAGCCCTGGGCAGAGGCAAAGATGAAAAAAGAGAAATCTCACAGCAGGCCAGAGGTCCTGCAGCCCTTCAAAACCACGGTGCCCATGCAGGCCTCCAGGGACCATGTCAATAGCCAGCACGGGTGGCAAGTACAGCCCCCGGTGCCTGTGGAAGGGGGCTCTGACCCAAAACAACAGAACACCAGTGGCTGGGGTCAGCAGGCAGGGACCCCGGGGGTCCGCCCGGTCTAGCCCCTGCTCGAGCAGGGCCACATTGCTGCGGGTTTGTGGGAGGTAAGTTGGAACAGACCATAAAACACTTCTTGCTGTTGCCAGAAGCACAGCGGGTCAAAAAAGGGCTTCATAAGTTCATTTCCACCATTCACAAGTTCAGCTGACAGAGCCTTTCTGCAGTGCTCTGGCGATGCCTTCAGCTCCCACTGATGCCACCAAGATCCTGTTCCGCAAGGCCTCAGTCCCTGCAGCTGTGTGATGAGAAGGCACTGCAGATGATGAGAAGGCACTGCAGATAAACTGGCAGTGTAAAGACACAATCTAGCAATAGGGATGACAAACCAAGTAGGCAAAACCGGCAGTGACAAGCTAGCAGGTTACTCTCCGCTGCACCACACAACCACTGCTGGCTCCTGCAGTTCGAGGCGCTGAGGCACTGAGGTGCGCACTCAGCTGCTGCGGCCTCAGGGCCTCTCTGCCAGCCCTGAGCTGCTCAGCACCACCAGCCAGGCACCAACACGCAGAAAGCAGGTGGTGATGTTAAGCAGACAGAAACATAAAGGGGCCCTGAGGTTTGCCACCACTTCCTCTGAGCAGCCAGAGCACGGCAGGGACAGGAGCGTGCGGCTGCACGGCCCTCAGCGCTGCCCAAGGTCGGAGCCCCAAAGAAGAGAACCAGTAAGGGTTTCTCCCCAGGGGAACAGGGCTCCCTGGCCTTTCCAGGTGGCCCCAGCAATCTCAGGCAAAAAACCGTGACCTTTCCAAGTGAACAAACACTCAGGTGTGACCCCTACAAACTGCTCCCAGGCACGGTGGTGCTGCCCTGCTGGTGCCTCGCCACCTGCCCGCCCTGCACTTGCTCCGGGCAGTGGCACAGCCACAAGTAAACTAATCGAGAGGAATACCTGCATTTCAGTACCGTCTTATCTGAATGATTGCACAAACGCAGCTGGTTTTCTTTCCAGACATTAGTCCACCGATTCTCTGCGGTTGCTTTTTCTCTGACAGTGCAGTCTCATGTCGCCTATCAGCGGGCTGCGCCGTTATCTGCGGAGCCGGCCCCAATCTCTGGGGAAGTGCGGTGGGGCCAGCAGCTGCCTGGTCATGCTTCGGGTCATTATGTGAGTTGCTGACTGAAAAAATAAGAGGCCACATCCTTGCATCTTTACTACCTACTTCTGTGGAAATGCTGATTGGGTAAGGAGTATGCCCAAAGATTAATCACAAAATTTACTGGAACCTTTCCCTTCCAGAAAGTCTCAACATATGGCCTTTTTTTTATATCAGTTTCAAAAATCAACCCAAAGTATTTATTTCCCTGTAGAGAGACCATAAAATGGTAGAGGACCAGTCCAGAAGCACTTACAGGTTCTCTGAGCACATGAGGGTGATGAGGACTCATCTGTATCTTATTTTTCTGGCTGCAGGCATCTATGCTGCTCCCCACATGAGCAATATAGCCGAGTTACTGACACTACTACAACAAATGAAGAATTCAATGACAGGGGACATTCTGGTAAGTTCAATTTATACTTTTTTAACCTACAGTTTGATATATTGATGTACTGAATCATCTTATTCTCTGAATACTTAGGTTGCATTGAAAGTTGAATTTTATTTTCATTGGTGTTAATGATGATATTTGAAAGGCTTAATCAATAAATGTATTATTTTTCAGAATCTGAGAATTGAAACTCCAGCTTCTCTAGATGTAAGTAAACTTTTTTTTTAGATAAAATTAATTTTTTTCATAATTTTAGTCATTGGAAATTAAGATAGTTTTTAAAACTATCTTCTAAAATACTCCACTTGTATATAAGTACAAATGAAGCTATTATAATGTTATTAAATATTGTTAAAAGGTTATTAAAAATAATCAAGTGAGTCAAAGAAAAATATGTTGCGATATAAAAGTAGCCAAGGAGACAGTAATACAGCAGCTATTCTTGTTCTAGGTTTTTGTAATACTTCTGCAGAACCCACACACACTGATTTTCTGAATCAACTTTTTAAATGATGGACAATAAAAAGGCAAGAGGAATGAACTCATTCACATTTCCTGCTTGTCCATCTCCATTCTATTTAAATTCTTTTTTTTTTTTGTATCAAACTATTTAGTCTACTTTTAGAACACCTTTTTATACGTGTTCCATCAATGAGGGCAGTTGTATTACCACATCTTGTTCGAATGATGTGGCTTGTGAGAACATCCCGGGACCAAGACTCTGACTTACTGTATATCCATGAACGGTGCCTGTCTTAACAGGAGGACCAAGTTCCTCTGCATGCGTTTTCCATCTTCATTTGCTTCTCCAAAAACTTCTCATATTCCTTGGCACTTCAGAAAGATCCATGTTCCCTCTCTGCGTAAAGGTGATTTTCTCTGCAAGCTGACTTTAAATACAACTTTCTCTTGGCACAGACACTGTTAATCAGACTTGATTCTACTAACTGTAAATTTGGTTTTAAGGTGAGATCACATTCCAGCACAGGGTTCTTCAGACTGCACACTCCGTGTCACGTTGTGGTGTGTCGTGCTGGGTGCCGAGCAGAGGCAGGGTGGCTCCGTGCTTCAGTGCTCGCTGCTCATCACTGCCAGGAGCATGCAGCTGCCCAAATGAGGGCAGGGGAGAAATGATCCTTGTGGCCACGTAGCATCTAGTCTCAGACTGTCACAGGCATGATGCTGACCTTCGGCAGCCATCCATGTTTTCTCCAGCCATCGCTGATTATTGCTTCATTTTCATCACCCTTTTCTCCTGTTACACTTCTCTCCGCTCTGTTCCTGCTTCTGATAGCAACGCCCTCCTCCTTCCCTCTCTCCGAGTTTAATGGATTTCTTCCGAAACAACTCCACGCTGGCAAGTATCATCACTCAGTGCTCTGCTTCTGTCTTGTGTCCCATTCAACCTTTCTGGCCACCTTGCCCAGACCATAAGACCTTGGAGACAAACACCAGCTACCGCTTTGCAGACGATAACCAGCACGCCTTATGTGTGGCTCTCCCCGGGGCAGGACAGGGCCACCAGGGCCAGGAGAGCAGAGCACGCCCATTCCCACTCCCCTCTTAGCACACAGCCATCAGCTGTCACACGGGTTAGAGCAGGGAATAATTTTGGGTTCATTTCATTGCTTTCTCACATTCCAGAGTCAGCCAGGTGCAGCTCCTGGCACAGACAGCATCTTGCATCCAAACTGAAGGCATGAGCCAGAATTACCTGCTGGTACGAGCAGATGTAAGAAATCAAACCAGTCTCAGATTGCTGTAAAAGAGCAAGGACTGTGTTTTGAGATGATTCTGTGGTTAATCTGGACATTATGAAACAGAGACTATCAGAAAGCTAACACAAACTATCATCTGCCTGAGTACCTAAAAGTAGGTACCGGTCAGGCATATGCGCCTAAGTAATTTGCAGACGTGAGCACCAAAGTCAGTAACACCTTTTTTTTTTTTGTCACCCAGCCAGCTGGATGTCAACCAAGACAACATTTTAATAAACTAATTGTAGGTCATAGTTACAAATTCCTGTTTCTCAATTTCGGCATTTCCTTCCATCTTAGAATGTAAACTGCATCAACGCATTGTTTGAAGGAGCGGAACTGTTGAAAACTAATCCTGACTTGAAGAAATTCAGTGTTTTTTTCCAAAAATTTGAAAGACTGAAGCAATCTCTCATACCAAGCCTGACAGAAGAGGTAGGAATTTATTTCTCATCTATCAGAGACCATGAGGCAGAGACCTGGTAAACTGTGCTCCGCAGTTTATGACTGAGCCCTTATGGCTGCAAAAGGGGTTCATTTTTAGGCTGCCTTTTGTTCAATACATGGAAGAAAAAAACTGGCATTATTCCACCTTTCTGCCCTTCCCTTGTTCTAGTCTCCAGGTTGACCCACCTCTAAAATGTGGGTTCATTTGCATTTATAAGGCTTAAGGAAAATGATGTCATTTATAGAATGATATTAAGGTGAAAAAACTGTACATAATGGTTAAATGCTAAGTATTTTCTTTGTCTTGATTAACTTTTCAGGGAGAATGTGAAACAGAAAGAAGGAATACAACAAAATTCATAGAAAAACTGATAACATTCATCCGAAAATTATCAAAAGACGCAAGAGCATAGGATTACAAGTCCCTAGAATTGCTGTAAATTAAATGAGCAGTAAAATGTGTATTTGTTTTAAATGTGCTCCTCCTTTGTGTTAGAATTTGGAAGGGCACACCTTCTATTTCAGTGGTACTGTTCATGTGTGGAATGTGATCTCAGAAAGTGTCAATGGCAAAATGTCATTCATGTTTCTAGATGAAAATGTAAATGCTTGATAAAGCATATAGCGCAGGGTATTATGAAGTTACTTGACGGATCATAAAACCTGGTTTCACATTAAAAGAACAACTTTATTTCAGAATGCTCACAGCAGGGATGAATATAAATGGATGCAAGCAAAAGCAACAGGTTCATACCTCACACCCTATCTAACCCTTGTAGAGCTCCGTGGGTTTTGCAAGCTGTGCCATAAATACTAAGCAGCATATTGAAATGAGATACGAATATTTCCTTCATCTTTCTTTAAAGCATCGGTTGTTGAGTTTCTGGAAGGGACAGCTTGCATTTTAATGATGTGTGTTGAGGCTCCATAATTTTTCAGGTTTAAGGTCCAATTTCTGCTAGAAACCTCTGCTGGTACTGTGTAAGCCTCAGCAGAAGGATGCCCATGGATGGGCACTATACTTGACAAAGCGTTTGGAAGAGCAGGAGCCCCTGTAGAGACCTTTATACCAGTACACGACTGATGTTGCTGAAACGGTTAATTTTGCTCAGGGAACTAGTATTAGCTATACTGGGAAAATCTCAACATTATAATATCCATCTGTAATAAAGAGAATTAATCAATATAATTATATGAGCAAAACTTTTCTAGTACACAATTGGCTTTGTCACTGCTTTGAAGGCAGTTGAGGATGAACTGCAGAAGTCATATTCACATAATATTCCATCTCTAATGCTCTGCACAAGCTTTGCTGTGTATGTATGTGTTTTATCCACAAGCAGCACAAGAATATTGTGCTTTTGCCTAGCAGTCTGCTCGAAATCTTTCACAAGCACTGAGAAACTTCCTGAGATTTTTAGATTTTTCCTTTTACCTGCAGCTTTTTTAGTTCACTGTAGATTTGGTAACTAAATAATTTAAAAGATACGGGTATATACGACTTAAGAGAATTAATATATTGTGTTGTTGCCTTTTTTTTTTTGTGTAAAACTAATGGTGATGATAGGAGCGGATAGATCAGTCTGAATTTATTTGCATGGTATCAGTTAAATTATATTACATTTCATAGATATACGTATTGGTGTCAACTAAATTATATTAAATTTCATACATATATATATGTATTTTGGAGAAAATATTTATTCTGTATTTTTGCTACTTTTCATAAATCGAATAAACGGGTATCTCCCTTTTTTTTTTTTGTCTCCCTCTCCCACAAGTTTCACACTTGGGCACACTGAGAGCAGGGCACTGCCTGCCCCCCAAAGCAGCAGCACCAGGAGCCCCAAAAGCTGTTGCGCCACCCTCTAGGAGACAGCAGAGCTGGGCTTTAATACCATAAAGGCATTTTTGAGGAGCTAAACTGTGTCAAAAAGCAAGAGAGAGGCAGAAAGTTAAGGCAGCAGTGCTTCAGCCTCGAAAAGCAGAAGGCTGTTTGGAGGTATTACTCCAGAGGGTGTCAGGGCAGACCAGCAAAACGTCAGCACAGCACAAGAGAGCCTCCAGAGGAAGCTCCTGATGACGCCGGCTTTTTAATATGCTAATCTCATTTTTCATATTTTTACTATCATTTCCGCATCATTCCTCGTTCCCCCTGTATCAGATCAAGTTCAGAGATGTCTCTACGGTGGCTTCTATGCCAGCACGGAAGCAGCCGCTTTCTCTGATGGCCACCAAGCTTGCTGCTCCCCCCACTGCCTCCTTGCCTCCTGGCATCCAGGCAGAGCGTGGGGGCCCCGAGCAGCAGCCCCCAACCCTGCACTGCCCCTGACCCCACTGGGACACAGCACCCACACAGCCCTCTGTGGCCACCAAAGCCCAGCGCCCCATGCGAGCTGCTGTCTCGGCTCAGTGGTGTTGGAGCTGGGAAGGAAGGGTAAAGGAAGAAAAACCCTTCATTTACCTACATTTCCATTCTCTCTATGGAGGAACCACACCGTGGTGCACCTTTAATGCAGTGCTGGTTTCAGAAATCCTGGTTCCGAGCCCAGGTCCTGCCCGAGTCACGGCAGCACGAGCCACAGCCGCTGCAGTGCCACCGCTCGCCCCGGGCTCTGCAGGGCCAGGGGTCAGCCACAAGCACAGGACCACCGGGCAGGGAGCATGCGGGTGCTGGCATCACGAGGGTAAACCCACTGATGCCATCACAGAGTGAAAGAGAGCCAGACGTACAGGCATAAATACTTACTGCAAAAAATCCCGGGTCAGACCTCACTTGGATCGGTGGGTGGTTTTCAGAGAAACGTGCAGGGAAGGAGGAGAAGCGAGCAGGTTGTGATAGGCAGGTTGTGCCTGCCACAGAAAAAATTCAACCCTTCTCCAGCAGTTGTACAGGTCCAGAGAGGTAACTTAAGGATCACCCAAAAGAGGACCTGTTAACTTAAAATGGCTGGTGGCTTTACCTGGAAACCAGAATACCCCTCCTTTTGCCCCCTAAATACAACTTCAATTGCCTTTCTCCTCCCCACCCACCTGCACCCTTTTTCAGGTCTAAAAGGTTCCAGCTGTATTTTAAATGTTAACTTCTAAGGGAAGTCTAAACTAATAATCTCTTCTAGCATGCCTAGGAAAAATCAACATGTACTTAACATAAAACCATATTATTTTACTTCACTTAACCTTTTAAACCTTAACTTTTATACCACTTGAATTGAAGGCACACGGCACAGACTTGCTCTATAAAATTTTATCAGCCTGTTTATTTTTATTGGGAGCTTGGAGGACATCCCCCTAACGCTGAGATACCAGGAAAGCTCCTTGCAGAGGAAGGACAACGTAACGTGTTAAAAATGTTCTTGCTGCACCTACGTGCAATTTTATCTCTGTAAAATAAGGACACAGATTTGCAAGACAAATTATAACTGCAAGCTAACAGAACTGCAGAGCAAATGCTTGCGGATGGCAGTGATAAAATCTATGTACCTGCCCACTGGAGGGCAGAATCCCGCACCCTGTGCTCGTGGTGCTGCAAGGCTGCTAAAAAAAAAAATAAAAAATGGGTGCAGCGTTTTGATTTTGTTGTTGTGTTTATTTGCTTGGTTTGGTTTTGTGGGTTTGTTTGTTTGTTTGCTTTTGTGTGTGTTTTTTTGTGTTTGGAGTAGTGTGTTTTTTTGTGTGTGTGTTTGGAGTTGTGGGGTCTTTTTGCATGTATTTTTTTTTTGTATTTGGAGTTGTGTTTTTTTTTTTTTTGCCTGTATTTTTGTGTTTGGAGGTTTTTGTTATTTTTTTTAATTACATGCATTTTTTGTGTTTGGAGTTCTGTTATTTTTGTGTGTGTGTGTATTTTTTTTGTGTTTGGAGGTGGGGTTTTTTTGCGTGTATTTTTTTTTGTGTTTGGAGGGTTTTTTTATTATTATTACATCTATTTTTCTGTGTTTGGAGGTGGGTTTTTTTTGCGTGTATTTTTTTTTTTCGCGTATTCTGTTTGTGTTTGGAGTTGTGTTTGTTTTTTTTCCTTTTTTTTTGTTTTTGTTTTTTGTTTTTGTGGGTGCCGCTGCTCCCCAGGTGCCTCCTCGGGGTTTTTTCCCGGCGCGGTCGGGTTTTCCCGGCGGTGCGGCTGGAAGTCCCGGCCGGTTCCTGCCCGGGCTCCCCCCCCCTCACCGGGGCCCGGGATTCCCGGGGCCCGGCGCCCCCCCGCGGCCGCCCCGGGTACGGCGGATTCCGGGAAGCGCCTCTCGCCGCTCCTCCTGCGGGAAACCGAAACTCAGCCGGGGGAGAGGGAACGGGGGATGGGGAGGTAAAGGAATAAGGGGGGGGGGGGTAAAAGGGATAAGGAGGGAGAACCACCTCCCCCTCCTCCTGGGGTTCCCAGGGAACAGTTCGGGGAGGAAAAGGACAAACTGGTTTTGTGCCCAAAAAATGGAAAAACTATATTTTTTTTCATTGTTACAGGGGGAATGCACTGCGGAAAGCCCCGGTGGGATGCCGAGGGCCTGCGGTGTGGCCTCCGGCCACACCGCAGGCCCTCGGCATCCCACCGGGGCACACAGACATCACAGCACGCTCGCCCCGTGCAGCCCCTCTCCATCCCCAGCAGGGGAACCCCACTTTTCTTCAGGCTTCAGAAGTGCTTCGTCAGGCCGGAGAAGCCCGCCGTCACTCCGGCGAGTGGCTTCTGAGCCTTGGCGTCCGTCCCAACGCGCCGTGACACCGCTCACCGGCCCGCGCTGCAAGGGCGACTTCTGCATTCCTCCCCCGATCCGTCAGCAATTCGGCGAGGAAAAGCAGCGAGCGGTCATGTGCCTCCCACGGCAAACTGGGGACAGCTGTCACGCACCAGAGGGTGACTCAGACGGCAAGGTTTCTCTCCGCTGTGGTGCTGGGGAGAAAGGCGACGTGACCCCACGCTGCGCTTGGCTGCGCTGCTCGCAGCCTTTAGCCGAGGAAGGGGAGTTAAAAAATAATTAAAAATAATAAAGATGATGATGATATATATATATATATATATATATATCTGCATCTTTCCGAAGAGATCACGCCTGCATGACAGGGGCAGCCGGAGCGGTGCGAGCAGGGAACTGGATGGGACAGTCCCTCCGTGCTCGGTGCCCCCAACTCCGGGGGTTCCTCCCAGCTGGGGGTGCTGCCCGGGGGGGCTGCTCCTGGGGGGGGGGGGTCTGAGCCCCACCACTGCCGTTCCAGCAGACAGCTGTCCCAGTTGCTGTGTATAACCTCTCCAGGGTTCAGCTGGACACTTGGCTGAGCTTTTCCCTTTTCTGGAGGGGAAAGACAGCCACTGCAGCAGTCCCCTTTCAGTGTCTCTGCAAAGCAATGCCCCAGACGTGACGGCTGGAGCAGGGCTGACTCAGGCACAGCAGGGTGTAACATGGGGTGTAACATGCCATGTAACGCGCCATGTACCTGCCCTGGCAGCCCTGTGCTGCCGGGATGCTGGAGGGTTTTTATGCTCCGGGTTTGACTCTTGCCTATATGACCCCACGTAAAGTGCAGTGTTATCGGTGAAGGCTGCTGGTCCCTCCTTTGGGCTATAATTGGACAGAGATGGTTGCAGTTTGCATCATAAAGTTAATAGCCAATAAATAATAATAATTATAAATAAATAAATAAATAAATAAACAGAAGAAAACTCAGATGACTGAAGGCTGATGCTTGAAGCACATTATTTTCACTTTTCTCTATCATCGCCCCCTGACGTCCCCGATAAAAACCTGGTGGCCGAGAGCCGCGCGGGGGTCTCCACTCTGCAGCGCTCCAGCAGCAGCTTCCCTGCCTGGAGGAGCTGGCTGCTGCGTGTGCAGCGCTGGCCCGCGAGCCTCGGCTCCTCTGTCCCACGGCTCTAGACTGTGCTAACGTGACAAGCCCAGCAGGGCTTTTCAGTATCTGTAAGAGTTTCCTTTTTGGCAGCCCCTTTGCGCTGGGAGGGGATGGAGGTTTGGAAACAAATCGTTATTAACTCCCTTCCCCGGGCAGGGCAGGGGGTGAAACTCTTACGGTCCTACAGCCTCAGCCTGCAGATGTGCTTTCCCGCAGAGACACGGTGCTGCTGGCTCCGTGCTTGGGGGTGCGGGGCTGGGAGAGCAGGCGGGCAGCAGCCGGGGGTCCCGTGCCTGGGCAGGAGGCGGGTGGTGGTCCCGGAGCTGCAGTGTTCCTATGCCAGCACCCATGCTGCATGGCACAGCTCAGCCCCCCCCAGACAGCCCCTGTCCCCCTCTTGTGACCCATCTATTCCCCACTGACATCGGTTATCATCAGTCCCAGGAAGAAAAAAAAAAAAATAGAGCCTGGAGCCAGACAAGGGGTGCACAAAGCCCTGCCCGTAGCTGCAGCTACCTTCTGCAGGCCTGCGGGTGAGGGAAGGGGTTCAGCCCGTGCCACTTCCCCGTGGGTCCTGCAGACATACAGGATAACCTTTATTGGGAACATTGCTCACCTCTTCTCTGTTGCCGCCAGCCCCGGCACCAAGGGGACGTCAGCTGGGTACAGGGCAGGGGTCCCCACCCGGCTGCATCTCCCCGACCTTTGGCAGGGAGGCTGGGGCTGCCGTGGGCCTGCGCCCTCGCTGGGCAAACTCGTCCCGGCTGCCAGGTGCCTGCAGCTCGCCGGCCCGGGCCCGCTGGCAAACTGAACTTGTCTGTGCAAACAGGCAAGGCAAGGAGCGGGGACGTTCTGGAGGCATGAGCAAAATCCTCAGGATTTGCTTCTTTTTTTTTTTTTTTCCCCACCAAATGAAGCGCAGAATCTCATTTTGGTTTGGTTTGAAAATGCACCAGGTCATCAATGGGGAGAACTGATTTCAGGTCCTCAGATAGGTCTGCTGGATTCCAGGAAACTGTAAGTGGCCCATCCCAGGATATATTTATTGCAGCCTGAGGAGCAGAGCTCCAGCGAGTATTACCTCATGCCATCTGGGCAGAGTTTCAACATTTTTCACATTATTGTCCTGCATGTGCTTCAACCAAACTTCCTTTTTGTAAGAGAGGCATTTATAAGAAATGGAAACAGCTTGCAACAAGTACTGAGCTCTCAAGGCTACAGACAGAGAAGAAGCTGTTTTTTTTTTTCATGTTTGCCTTCGAAGCTAGGGCTGATAATGCATCCTGCAGGCCTGCTGCGTTAACCCCTTCCACCCCAGGGCTCCACTTGCAGCTACCAGTGCTGCCCACCCGTGGGTGCTGGGGGTCCCAATGCGGTGCTGGTGGTCAGGCGCTCGCTGCCCGGGAGCCCCGGGGCTCCCCACATGCCAGGGGAGGCTCTGCACCCATTTTATGGGCCCAGGCCAGCCTGTCCAAAATGAAATTATGGTTTCTGAGTTTGATGGGGAAAGGGAGGAAGGCGAGCGGGGAAGGGAAGGAGAAAGGGCATGGAGTAGAGCAGGGTTCGCCAACATGCAGAAGGGGAGAGAGGCAGGAGATGAAGAGCCGTGGGGAAGGGAAAGAGGAGGCGTGCAGGAAAGCCTGATGCCCCGGCTGCTGGGGCACTGAGAAAAATGGGGGAGGGAGGCGAGGGAGGGAGGCAGAGCTGGGGCACTGCAACCCAGCACTGCGAGGGGAGAAACAAACGCTGGCGGTGCGGGACCTGGAGGGCTGTTGAGTGCTGGTGGGCATGGGGAGGTCACGATACGGTGATGGGAGGAAGCAGACAGGGCAGCGAGGAAGCAGATAAGAGGCTGGCTTTCGCCATGCTCCCTGTGTTTCCCTGCCAAAAGCCGCGCTCCATCCTGCGGTTGCTCGCTCCCAGCCAGCACCAACCCCCTGGTGCTGCAGGCAGATTGCTGCCGCCCACGTCCCCCCGGGGCAGGGATTCCCCACTGTGCAGCCTCTCCCCTGGCTTTGTCCAAAGACCTGGGAGGGAGAAGGAGCAAAGCAAAGCCTGCCATGAACGCTCGGCATCGCGCGTGCCCTTCACTGCTGTCACCCGAAGGCTTTGCCGTTTGTGTCGGGCTGGGCAGGATTTCTGCCCCTCACTCCCCAAAGTGGTCCTGGGTGCTTGGAGCCCGGCTTGGGGGTAAAGCTCGAGAGGTCTCGTCTCTGCTCCAAGGCAATTCTGCAAAGAAAAAGCATTACAGGTGTGTAGGGGGTAAGACAGAGAAGATGCTCTTCTTCCACTGCCAGCAAAACAGGCCCTGAGCAGCTCCGGCAGCAGCCCGGGTTACACGCAGGTGCCACTGGTGTCACTGGGGACGTGACAGCTCTGCCTTCAGGTCAGGTTCTGGTGGACTGCTGAAAGCTGTGCATTTCACAGCACACACATTAACCAGCAGAGCCTTTGGCAGTCTTTATTTTAATATAGTACAGGAGTGAAACCGTCTCAAACTGCTTTTCGCGGCAGCTTAACCAACCATCACAGAGAAGATGGGAACTAAGAGCTGTGCCGGTGCCAGTGTGCCAAATCCGTAACCCTCTGCTTTTGTAGACTACATCAGGAACTTTCTGACCGATCCTGTGCAGTTCATGTTTTTTAGTGTCACTTGAAATACAGGCTTCCTAAGAGCACCTTATTTCAGGACATTACTGACCGAGACAGAGTGGTGTGCATCCCAGAACAACGAACACCACTCGTGGAGCAGCAGTCAGGGATTTGATTTGGTTTTAAATAAAAATATTATTTAAGATTTCCTCCAAATTAGGGAAACAATCCCAGACTTGGGATCACCCCGGACTGTGTAAATGTGATAAAATGCTTGTATCGAAGTCCTTCTCTGCATCTCAGCTCACCGTTAAAACAGCCAGCAGATCACAGGGGTAGGATGAGAAGGAATATGCTGGTGACTGCAGGGTGCTCCGAGCCAAAAGGCCGAGCAGGTGCCCGAGATAAGACCGCTGTCAGATAAAGCCCGAGGGGGACCGCAGCACTGCAGAGCATCGGGGATGTTGGAGCTGGTGGAGGCTCTTGCTCGGCATGAACTGCGTGGAGCAGAGTGCTTAATGGCCAGTCATGTGTTTGCCTCTCAGAGCACGTGGATTATTCCTTGTTCACGTTTTTGTGCAAGTACAAGCCGAATCCGAGTGCGTATTCCTGCGTTAGGTGTGTTGGTCACCAGGCTCTGTGAGCAGCTGCAGGGCTCGTGGTGCAGCGGTGGGGGGCAAGGAGTGGGCTTTGTAACCCCGCCGTGACGAGAGTCTGACACACGGCGACGCTGGTAAGAGACAAGTTGTTATTTCCTTGTTTCAGCCCAGAGATAACAAAGGAGCAAACAAACATAGGGCATCCCAGCCGAGGCAGGTCGTTCTCCTTGGAGACCTGCTGTGCAGATACGGGACACAACGCGGAGAGGAAGGCGGAGTTTTACCGAGTGGGATCTTTAGGGGTTTATACGGCAGAAAGAAGTGGAGAGTTAGGTCTAGGACTGTTATCCCTCTCCATGCGTTTCTGTCCTAGGTGGATTTATTTGCATCCTGGTGCCAATTCCTGATAATAATAGCCAGTAATGAACATAATAATATAAAAGTCATATATCAAGCAAGCCACTGTTCAAAATTCCGTCATTTAAAGTATTTAAGATACATTACCATAAATGTTATCATACACATTGCCATATACAAGTACTGCCATACAGACTCATTGGCCCATTGGACCAGGAAGCTCAGAATTAATTTTATTTAAAGCCAGCTTAGGGGGTACAAAACAAACCATGGGAGGCTGGAGCTTGAAAGGAACTACAGCATGATCTTTTTTGTCAATATTTAAGTTGTGTAAGAGGTGTTGTGGCTATTTCTGTAGATGGATTCGCACTGGAACCTCAAATACCTTCTGCCATCTCTTTTTCAGGTGACTTTCATGTTACCTCCCAGCACTCTGGATTTCTGGGCACCTTATGCTGAGGAGTCAACCTGTGGCCTCCCACAGGCCGTGGGAGTTGTAAATGTCCTTGTGCTGTCCCTACCTTGTTTGTGTGCCTCTCTGCTTCTTTATTTGTTTAATATACCTAGTATGTTATATCTATATTTACACTGAAAGCTCACCGGGGAATGGTGCCTCACCCAGCACAAAGACCTGTCTGGAGAATACTACCAAAATATGCATGAAAGCGTTGAACAGCCAAAAAAAAAAATGAGTTGAGAGAAAGCATGGGACATGTACATGGGTGGGCATTCTTCCACACTTAAATCCAATCTTGGCCTTTTTTTTTTTCTTTAATCTTAGAGAAAAAAAAAAAAAAAAGAAGAAGAAACTTCCTCGGTGCAGGCAGAGTACCACCATGTCACACCCTTTGTCTAGGCTGCCCGTGTATCTTTCTGCCTCTTTCCTGAGGTGCCTTCCCACATCTCCAGTTGGAATATGTCCAATATTCCGCTGGACTGAAGGCACCCTGAAGCCACTGGATGCAAACCTAATCTCACTGTCATCCAGATCCAACGGAGCGGGGAGGAATCCTGGTGATTTTGGTAGCCTGAAAGAGGTGGAGGAGAGGACAGAAAGCCAGCGGTCACACTTTATGCTTTCTAATATGATTATTTCAAATCAGCCCAGCGCCACAGACAGGCCATGCCAGAGGAAGATGGGAAAAAATTAATTCCAGGCTTCGCAAAATGCCTCCATTGCCCCACCCCCCCATCTTTCTTTCCCAATTGCACTGAAAACGGATGATTAGCGACGTATACCTGGCTGTAAGCTACTGCCCAACGTACGGCAACGTGGCGATGTGAGATCAAACAGCCTGCAAGTCCTGACCACCGACAGCAAAGGCCGGATCTCAGCTGGGAGCCTTGTGAGAAGGGGCACTGGAAAGAGGCTCCGTTACAGGTACCGCCAGGCGGAGGAACCCGGGTTAAAGGCCAGGCTTTTAGACCAGCGGTGCAGCCGTTCGGTCAGTTTGGCGGCACCACGGCTCAGCAGAACTGGGGGCCCAGAGGTGCCCTGGGGTGCTGGGGCTCATCTGTGCTGTGTGCCTGCAGGGTGGGGGTCCTGGTTCTTTGCTGCAACGCTCCGGGCGTCGGGGGCGGAACCAGGCCTGGGGCAGCCCATTGCACACCGCCTTGAGAGCATAAATGCAGAAGGTCACGAACATCCCTTATAATTTTCACCCGTTTTATTTCCTTTTCTGCTGGCCTTCCTTCTGCCAGCCTGAGTGTTCCTGTACCCCACGCCCTGCTGCATCCCCCCGGGACTGCTGCCCTGCACATGCAGTATTGCCCCGCTTTGCTCCTGCTCCCAGCAGGATGGGGGACGTGCATGGTTCGGACCCGGGCAGCCCCGCGGCAGGGCCGGGGGACGTGTGCCTGCTTGGGGAGGTGCCGGGGACCGGGGGCTGGGTACCGGCCCCTTCCCATCACGCTCCCTACGAGCAGCCCGGGCCCGGGCCAGGTTCCCACCGGGCTAAAAATAACCCCACGTCGGGGCTTCGCTCTGCCCGCTTCCGTTCCCAAACGACGAGGGTGCCGTGAGCCGGCGGCAAGGCCGGCAGCCTGCATCACGGGCTCGTCGACCTCCATCGGCGGAGACCTGCAGGCGGCACGGGGGGCACCGGGGGGGGGGGGGGGGGGGGGGGAACCGCCGGGCGGGACGCGACCCTGAACCCACCGCGGGGGGGGGGGGGGGGAGGAGGGGGGGTCGCGGCGCGGGGCTGAGCCCCGCCGGGGTGCCCAAGGGCTAGATCCCGGCGGCGCCCCCCCGGCAACCCCCGGCACCCACGGGCCCCTCCGAGCCCCCGGCGCCCCCCCGGCGCCCTCCGCGTGCCGCCCGTGGCGGGGGCGGGCCGGGGGCGTGGCGCGGCGGTGCCGCTGGTGCTACAACAGCCTGATTTCCCCGAAGTGATGCTGCCGGCGGCAGCCAATGGGCGGCGCGACCGCCCCTGGAGGCGGCGCTGATTGGTCGCTCGCCGGGCGGCCCGGGGCGGCGGGGAATCCCGGCCGCCGCCGCGTTATACCCGAGGGCGCGCCCCGCGGGCGGCACAAGGCGGAGCGGCGGGCGGCGGGCGCGGACGGTTCGGCTCGGCTCGGCTCGGCTCGGCTCGGCTCGACACAGCACGGCACGGCACGGCACGGCACGCCTTGCCTTGCCTTGCCTTGGCTTGTCTCGGCTCCGGATTGCACAGCCCCGCACGGCGAGGTGGGTCGCGGCGCTCGCCGCCCCCCGCTCTGGCAGCAGGAACCGTGGGAGCGGTCCGCGGTGGCACGGCACGGCTCGGCACGGCTCGCCAAGAGGGGGCAGCGCCGGCTTGCGCCGTGCGGAAGAGGCTCGGGGGCGTCCCGGCCGCCGCTGCGTGCGCGGTGCGGGGCTCATCGCGGCGGCGGCGGCGGCCCCGTGCCCCCGACGGGACGGGACCGGACGGGGCGGGCGCGGCGGCGGCTCCGCTCCGCGCCCCAGCGGCGGGCCCCGGGGCCGGCTCCCGCTGCCCCTCGCCGCGGCAATGCCCGGCCCGGGAGCCTCGGGAGCCGCTGCCGCGACGGCGCCGGGCTGGGGAAGTTCGGGGCCATTGTTTGGGAAGTGCCGGTGCGGCCGCTGCGAGGCGGCGCAAACAGGAAACTCGGCCTGCAGGGGAGGGCGGGGAGCGGCCCCCGGGCTCCGCTCCGCACCGCTCCGCACCGCGCCGGGCTGCGGGGGGCGCCGCTGCTGCCCCGGCCGGGGGCCGCGCACGGAGCTGGGCTGGGCTGAGAGCGCCCGGGGGGGACGCGGGGAGGTGGGGGCGGACGGGGGCTGTGATGGGGCCGGGGGGCTGTGATGGGGCCGGGGGGCTGTGATGGGGCCGGGGGGCTGTGATGGGACCGGGGGTCCCCACCCGCTTCGCCCCCAGCCCCGCCGCTGGCCGCCGCGGTTGGAGCGGGTGCGCAGAGCCGGAGGGCAGGGGACAGAGGGCAGGGGGACACGGCGGTGGGGCTGCTGCTGACCCTCTGCCTCTGTCACAGCCACCATGCCTGTCTCCAGAATGCGCATGAGGCCCTGGCTGGAAATGCAGATTAACTCCAATCAAATCCCGGGACTGATATGGATTAACAAGGTGAGGCGTGCGCGTTGTTACTACCGGTGCTGTATCGTTACCCGTGCTGCTCCTAAGCGGGCACTAAAAATAAGTCAAGATCGTGAAGCAAATGGAGAAAACTTGCATGCATTATGTGTTTATTTCCAGAAGAGGTAGCTCCAGTTGATACAGAATGTAGTACTCCTTTTTTTTTTTTCCTGATAATTTTCCCGGGAGGGAAATGATAAGTCAGAAAAAATGCAGTCTGAACATGGCAGAGAACAGAAAACTCCCAGGCTACATTTAACTCTTGATGCCCGCTTGAGCCAAGTCGCCTCCTGTCCCAGTTAAGTAGCTACTGTTACACTCCCCACTGCGGGATGGGGCTCAGAGATTTGGCCTGGAATAAACTCTGGACTTGTCTCACTTTGGTGCTGGAAGGCACATCCCTGTAGCTGTACCCCAGGGTGGGGTCACGAGGCTTATTGAATCAGGTCTCTTTCTCTGAGGTTTCCATATCCATCCCAAGGTGTTTCATAAACTAGGATATGTTTTTCTTAGGGTTCATACAGGATCTTCGGGGTAACTATAAAAGGGATCTCTATCCAAGTGTACGTGGGAAATGTGCTGGAGTTTGTGATACACTAACAGATTAGATGCAACATACTTCAGTGATTCTGGGATAAGATTGGTAACGTTGCTCGTTGCTACTGTACCACGCTGTGTGTAGCTTTCCCAGTTTCAGAACTCTTAAAAGCCTTACATGCACTGAACAAAACAAATGGAACAACAGTTGTTAGATGAAGATGCATTTTTTTAAAGTTTCTGAGCTGCTACTGGTAGAATTCTTTGATTAAATCAATCACTACAAACTGTCATGTGATGGTTTCTTAAATCAAATTTCTATTGGTTTAACTTCAGGATAAGATGATGTTTCAAATCCCCTGGAAACACGCAGCTAAGCATGGCTGGGACATGGAGAAAGATGCCTGCCTTTTCCGGAGCTGGGCCATTCATACAGGTGTGTGCTGGCTTTAAATTTCCATCAGTAATATGAATGTCTGAAATGAAGCATTTTTGTCTTGACTTACACCTCAGGTGTTAGATTGACTTTTAATATGTCAGAGGAAAGAGAAAAATCTCTTCTGGGGAGAGCTACCACTGCAATGCAAACACTAAAGGTTTGCCCCATCTTTTATTAATAGGAAGGTATAAAGTTGGTGAGAAAGACCCTGACCCGAAAACCTGGAAGGCGAACTTCCGCTGTGCTATGAACTCGCTGCCTGACATCGAAGAAGTGAAGGATAAAAGCATCAACAAAGGCTCCAGCGCTGTTAGAGTTTACAGGATGCTGCCGCCCTTGACAAAGGATCAGAAGAAAGGTGAGCGCACAGCGTCCAGCTGGCGTCAGGCAGGTCCCACTCTGCTTAGGCAGGGGTATAACAGACCTGGTATAACAGACCTGCTAGTGGCACCAGGGCTGCTGGGGTTCTTGCAATTGGTTACAGCTTATACAAGCAGTCCCTTTGATCCCAGGTTCTTTAAAGGTGCCTAATGGCATCACGCGGGGTCGATCCGGACTCTGCTGCCAGCTGAGCAGGGCTCCGCTCAGGGCTGTGGGAGCTCGCACTCGTGTCAGCCGTGCAGCCTTTCTCACATCTGTCTTATTTTTATTTAACAGAAAGGAAGTCAAAGTCTTCAAGAGAGGCAAGAAGCAGGAGCAAGAGAAAGGTATGTGTCTGTAGAGGTAGCAGAAGGAGCTAGAGGTTTTGGTGGTTTTCATGCTAAAATTTTTTCATATGGGAACCTGGGTGTTCTTAGCCAAGTCTTTCATGCTTCGTTCTTATTTTTGTAGCCGTATGAAGACATGAGGACGGAGGAGTCAGCAGAAAGACTAACCAACACTCCTCCGGCAGATGACCACAGTGGCTACACCGTTCATGACTACACGGGACAGGAAGTGGAGGTGGAGAGCGCGTCCATCACCTTAGGTGAGGCTCAGTTTTTAGCTCAGAGCAGAGAGGAAAGTGCTGCTTGTGCTAAAGCCACAATTTCGTCACCAAAAGACAAAGATGACTCTGGGGGCTGTGCCTGGCTGTGCTGTAGATGGGCAGGGAGGAAGTGGTGGTGGTGGTGTGGGCCGTGAGTGCCAACGGCTCCTGGTGTGTCCCACAGACCTCTCCTCGTGCGAGGTGACCGGCTCCCTCACCGACTGGAGGACGCCGATGGAAATCGCCATGGCTGACAGCACCAACGACCTCTACCACCTCCAGGTGTCCCCCCTGGCTTCATCCTCGGAAGGTTGGTGTCGCTTCCTTCCTACCTTGGTCTTTCGTCGGTCTCCTGGCGCTAGCCCTGCTGTGGCAGGTTGGAGGCAAGGATGGTGTTCCCAGGGTTTTGGGAGAAAAAGCTGTCTTGTAGCAAAAAGAACCTCCACCCGATGGATTTGGGTTTCTGGAGCTACCAAGATGGCCAGGTTAGAAAAGGGAAGAACTGGTACAGGTCACCTGCAGAAATAAATGCTCACAGGTGAAGGGCTCTGAAATGCCATTTGCTTTGCGCATGTGGGCAAAGGACAAGCTCTGCCTCACCGTCATGGCACAGGTGGGTCAGCCGCAAAGAGGAGGAGAGATCTCTGACCCTGGTGCCCGGGGAGGTGGGAATTCTGAGGCAGCTGGAAGGGGCGATGTCAGGAGCAGGACAGAGTTAGGTGCGCTAGTGACAGCGGAGGTAGCTGCACTTGCCAAAGGAAAAAAAAAAAAAAAGATGTACCTGTGTGATTCTTCACTCTGGGTGCAAATGTTCTCCCTCTGGCCTACCTCCTTTGGTGACTCCTGGGGAGGAACAAGAGGTGCGGGTGTCACCTGCAGCTGGGATGGAGAAGGGCCACGAGAGCTGGGCCGTGGAGCTGCCGGCGGGCCTCAAACCCACAGCACCTCCTTGGTGCCGTGTGTGGCTGCAGCGGGGCGCCTGCTCCGAACCTCCAAAAAGCCTTCTGCCTCTGGAGGAGCTCTTCAGTTACTGTGGGGGAAGAAAAAGGTAGTGGTGGTGTGTGACAAGCATATGAAGCGGGCTGTGGCGGTGAAGAAGCAGAAGCGTGAGGGCTAACCTGTGAGAAAAGTTGACATCTGTTGTTTTTTTTTTTTTTTATGTGCTTGCAGTCACAGATGAAGATGAAGATGAAATGAAAGCGGATATTTTTAAGGTAAAAACAGCCCTTCTGTTCAGAATAAAATTGGCCAAAGCTGCTGTTTGCACCAAGAAAGGAAGGGAAGTAGCTGTCTGACCCTTTGATAGTCCTATACGAGCTGGGCGCTTCCTGTAATACAAAACCCTAATTAAATGAAGAGGCCTGAAAAATGAAATGTAAAAAGAATGTGATTTTGCAAACATGAACTGGAGATGACACATACATGGAAGTATTACTTTTATTGTGAGTCAGTGGAAGCTACTGAGTACTGCTAGAAGGAAAGGTTGCTCTGTTAGTCTGCAGGGGCTTCGATTTCTCTAGCAAGACTTTTTTAATTTTGCCCTTCCCTCCGTCTCTCATGTGTATGGCTTTTAATCTGTGTTTCCAGACATGGCACACTCGTCCCACTGATAAGGGGATGTTTTTTTTTCATGGAAGGTGCTCCCGCCCTCCCTGTTTTGCGTTAACCTAATTTCAATGGGGAGTAAAATGAGTTTTATATAATTTAGCATGGTCTAAGTGAAACCTTTCCTTTGCTCCATTTGCTGCCATGAATTTTAATAAATAAGCAGTAGGGAATTTACATTGTGCATATGAGGGCCTGTACTTTTTTTTTTTTTTTCATTTTCCCCTGTCCCCGTAAATTTCAGGCTTTTTTACCATCCCCTTACTCTCTTTCAGCTGCTCGAACCAGGACAGGACTGGCACACGACCAGCGTCGGGGGGAAAGGCTTCCTCACCAACGAGCCGGGCACGCAGACCATGTGCAGCACGTACAGCTACAAGGACCAGGACGGCGAGATCGACACCTCTTCGGGTACAAAACCTTGGTTATCGCTTATGGTCCGGGGTGGAAGGTGCAGGCGAGGGTTTTCAGGAAAGAAACTGGGTGGGGAGAGAAAAGCAAATGGAGCAATTCACAGGTGTCTGTGCTCAGATTTCTAAGTAGCCTGTCAGAATTCTGTAAGGAATTTGTTGAGATAAAAAGGAAGAGAGGAAAAATGCCTCCAGTAGAAGCTTAACTACAGGTTTACCTTAAGGTTACGTATGTGTGTAGTATGCCAGTTCTTGGGAACTCCTAGCGATATAACAAGGATTTCCACTAGCAATAGCTTATACGGGAGAGTTTAATTAGAAAGCGTTTGGAGTATTTTTAGCAAAATAAGAACCTGAGGTATTTGCTTACCTCCGAGGAACGTTTCATTTCTGGGTGTGTTGGTACGCAGGGGCTCTCGTGCTCCTGCTGCCGGGGTTCGGTTCTCACTCTGCTGTTGCTCTGTCCAGGGGAGATGGAGTTCCGCATGTTCGACCAGAAGAGCAGCCTGGACTTCTCTTGGCTGGAGACAGTGAGACCCATGCAAACCATCTCCTGTGGCTTGTAAACCCCTGGCTTCTGCAGGCTGTGGACTGCTTTCGTGTAGAGACTACAACCCTGGAGAGAATGGTAGAAGTTCTTTGTTACTGACTGGAAGAAGACAGTAGCTGTTATATTCCGTTTTAACTTGTAGGCCTGAAAAAGTTAGCAAGAAAAACTCCGTCACAAGCAGAGGAATCCCATCCCGGTGGCGGGACCGCTGTGCCCAAGGCGAACGGCCCGACCCCGGCACCCCGAGGCTGAGCTCGGTGCCCGCGTGTGGCAGCTCCCGGGGGACAGGGGGCCACCGCCGTCCCCCTGCGCCGGTGGCGAGCACTTTACCCACGGAGTGCTTAGGAGAGACAGTGCGGATGAGTCTGGTTTGGTTGCTGCTCACTTGTGCAACACTGGTGACATTATCAGCTTAATGACTGTCATTACACTTAGAAAAATTGCACTAATTGGCCTTCTCTTCCTTGATTTACTCCAGCACGTAGTTTTGTCTTCAGATCTTTCAACTTGTGTACATAACTTAGACCAATAAAATGTGAAAATTCAGTTTAGGCTTTGCTTCCATGTAGTACACGTATCCAGGCCCACTCATAGGACGTTATCTGCTCGTAGGCATGCCGGATCCATTTCCATGTAATAGTTGAAGAGCGGCTGCATGATCCAATTTTTGCACTGGTAGGGGCAGACCCCGTTATTTATACGCTGCCCTTCAGAGCTGTGTTCTAGTGCTCCTCACGCTGGTAGGAACCCTACAGTACTGTATGCAGCAAGCTGCCACAGCCTGCGTGCCCTGAGCAAGGGTGTGCAGAAGAGTGCAGGGTGGAGGAGGTTCTAGTTCATACTTAATACGTAGGAATCAAATCACTAAGCTGTAATAGACTATTTTTCTTGTACATTTTATTTTTGTATATAAAATGTTGTATATTTGTTTTAATAAAAGTGTTTTATATATGACATGTTTACTTTTCCTCATTGGAGAGTTCGGAGAGAATGAATTCCAGATTCCTTGAAAACACCCGAGCAGATGTGCTGCTGACAGCCAGCGAGAGGGGTTATTCCATGTGAGTCACGAAAGCCCAGGGAATTTAAGACGGGCTGAGTCATTTCCCCTCCTGTCCCAGTGCAGCTGATGGGAGGAGTCCTGCTCATCCCAGGCCCTGTGCACGTGTCGGGCAGCTGGCTCACACCTGCCACCATTAGCTCCAGAAGTTAGAGGCCATGTGTTGTCTCTGACGAAGGCTACCCAAAAACACGCCGTGTGCCAAGCCTGCTGTGGGTCTCGCTGTTGGCAGCGCTGTGGGCTTCTGTGCTAAGAGCAGTGGCAGTGACACGAGCTACAGAAGTTAGGTTTGCTCCCCAAAAAAGCACAGGCACCACTTGGAAGGCAAGGGGGAAGAAAGCTTACTTTTCCATTGTATGTTCTCTTCCTCTGCCATGCTTCCTGGCCTGAAGGGCATAGCGTTACCGCACCGCCTCAGGTGGCTGCTGCAAAGCGTGTCCAGCTGCAGACACTGGCATCGGATGCTGCGTGGAAACCCCCTCCCTGAACAATGCAAATTCATGCCTCAGCTGAGCTGTCAGCCTCTGAGATCATGTCGGTGATTGCTGAGGGGCTCCGCAACACCCCTGTCCACCACCCTGGCTACAGAGCAGCCCTCATCCCTTGCTTATTTGGGACACCTGGCCTGGAAAAGGGCTGCTCTTGTCTTCGGAATAAGCTGTACTGGCTGTAGTTCCTGCTGAAGCTCTCCACCAGCAGCCTTTTGGCACACAGCTTTAAACACACACACACACACACACACAAAACAAAAATCATCGTGCCCAGGGGAAGCGATGGACAGGCGCGTTGCGTTCCCAGCTAGCTAACCCAGCCTGGGAAGCGCGTACCTCGCAACTCATTGACTTGAATACATTCAGATCTTCTTTTAGAATTGTGCAACGATGACCTTTGGGGATAACTTTGTTCACAGGGCCAGCAAGCGTGAGGGCAGACTGAGGATATCAGGCTTTGGAGCAGACCTGGCCCAGGCTGCAGGAACCAAGCGGATGGCTCCTGCCACCTCGGCGCAGGCTCTGCCGCAGCCCCAAGAGCCCAGCACAGACAGGCAGCCGTGGGGCTCTCAGGGGGAAGTCGGTGCCAGACTGTGGCTGTCCTCAGACCCAGCGCCCCTGGGCTGGCAGGGGAGGATGGCCTGGGACAGCCCCCGTGGACCAACCTTGTGCCAGGCCGACGGCAGGCGCAGCTCCTGCCACCTCGTGCCCAGGGAGCGATGCAATTTCTGTGCTCATCAGTGCAATGAGAGGAAACGGGGCTTGCTCAGGAACCACTGCAGCTTTGTTACCCGCTGGGGAGGGAGAAGGGAAACTTTCTATGATGCAAATAGTGCCCAAAATAACAGAGATTAATTTGCCCATTCGTGCATTGCAGGATTTTCACGGTGATGCTCAGATACAGGAACGCAGCACCCACACTGGCACAGATTAAAGGGCTGACCAAGATTTGAGGACTGAAGTAACAGCAGCCAGTGCCTCACAGCCCAGAGCCGTGGCACGTGAAGCGTCTCTTTATCGGGATGCAGGAGGCGCTTCCTCAGTCATCTGCCAAGAGCGGAGCTGGCCACACGTGCAGTGTTCTGCCAAGGCAAAGTGTTTTTGACTTGGTGGAGCCCCATGACTAGGCGGAATTTATCAGTCCGGGCCCTTCACTGGGTGAAGAGGTGCCAAGATCGACGTTGTTTGTTTGTTTTGCTTGTTGTTGATGATGTTTTGAACTTTTGGGGAGGGGAAAATCCCAACTGAGTCATGCTCCCCGGGGCAGAAGCGTTGTAAGCTGGTGAGACCCAGCTCCTCTGTCATCGCCAGGGCACTGGGGTTTGCAGAAGTGACATTTCTTCTCCCAGTGCAAACCAGGGACAGTTTTGGCTTCTTTTACCCAGAGGAACATCATGCTCTCCTTAAGGTAATGCTCCTGCATAAGGCATTCAATTAAAATTGTTTTCAGCCCTCGACATTTTTTTTTTCAACTTGCCTATCCTAAATGAGCTTTTCATTAGCCCGGTAATCTCCGACTGGTTTTCCTGTGTTGGAATAAGGGTTGTTTTTCACCATTCATAGAATCATAAATTTGGGTTGGAAGGGACCTTAAAGCCCATCTAATTCCACCCCCTGCCATGGGCAGGGACACCTCCCACCAGCCCAGGCTGCTCCAAGCCCCATCCAGCCTGGCCTTGGGCACCTCCAGGGATGGGGCATCCACAGCTTCCCTGGGCAGCCTGTGCCCATGCCTCATCACCCTCATAGTAAAGAATTTCTTCCTTATGTCTAATCTAAATCTGTTATTTTAAAGCTATTACTCCTTACCCTATCACTACACTCAGTTTAATACGCATACAGCTACATTCAGACGGGAATTAATCCACATAGCAGGAGAGCAGCTTGCTGCAGAAAGCTCACTCCATGCCAAACCTAGGCAAAACAATAAAATGCAATATATTTTTTCATGGCTTGAAGGGCAAGTGGCTCTTTCTTGTGCTATGAACCTTGTGGGATAGTGAGAAGGATATACAGACAGTGCCACTGTTTTGAAAATAAGAAGAGATCACCTCTCTGTGGTGATAACAAAAAGGAATCATCGTACAATCAGTGGTCACTTGGGAGATGAGCAGAGCTAATGCTTCCAGGCGGGCAGGCTTGCCAGTCGTTTGTACCACGCTTAAACCAACATTATCTGCAGCTTACGTGAAAATGTTGAAGCCAGTTTTACAATAAAAACAAAACTCCTCTTCATTGTAGAGCTTTAGGACGTCGACAGGAACAAACCAACTGAAAATAATACGACAGTCGCAGAAGCAGTCCCATGGACTGACACTGGGGAAGCCCTACACAAACTTTCCTGCTGCAGCGTCCTGCATCCAGACAGCAGAACACCTTCACTACTGCCAACAGAGATCCAGTGCTGCAGAGCCCAAGGTTTTACACACCTCTTCATTGTCGCTTTTTTTTTTTTTTCCTAGTGAAAACCCTTGACCTGTAAATAAAGGGCTGCTGCTTTTTCATGATCTTTGTCCAAACCAATTGTTAACACGGCCCTTCCATAACCAGGGAGCATACCTTCCTCCTCTGCTCAGCACTTTGCTCAGCACCCTCGGAGAGGCGCGGGGCTGTGCTGCACCCAGGAGCCTTCTGCCTGCGGTTACCCGGCGCGGTGGCACCGTGCGTGAGCTTTGCCCAACAGGCAGCAGAGCCTGCAATTACTGCTCCAGCTTTATTTGCTGAGTTGATTGAATCCTGATAATTGGACACATTTCCAGTTAACCACGTGATTTATGATATCACACCTACAAAGGATAGCTGTACTTCAGACCAAAGGTATGAATTTATTACTGCAGAAAATAGAATATTTGTTAGTATTTCAAAGGCAAACTATTGTTGATTTGGCAACCGAGTGTATCAGCCTGTAAACATTATTCCTCTGCTGCTGTGCTGGATCCTTCTCCTCTCCTGTTCCCCGGGGCTCTGCTTCCCCCCGTGTCTGTTCACACAGCACGGGGTCCTGCCTACCCGCAGGACACGAGGGCTGAGCAGCCGTAACCAAACATCCCCTGCCTGCCACCGAAATAAACCCTCTCCTGGCATGCAGGATCTCAGGGGTGCTGAGGGGACGTCGGAGGGGAAACACGAGACAGGGCGATGGGCAGAGTTGAGGGCCAGCCTGGGGGGCTGGCTCCAGGCCTCGGGGAAGACAAGCTGAGCCCTCATCCTGCACCCAGCCACCCAGCCGAGCACCGGGCTTTCCTCTGTGCTCCGCGCACGGAGGAGTTTGCTCCTGTTGCTGGCAGGTGCATTAGCTCCCTGCCCAGGTATCAGCAGATGTCAGGCCGCAGTATTAAGGATTCAGGGCAGGACAATTATTGCATGCTCATTCCACTAATTGCCCTGCTGACACAGGTGGAAAGCAGTGCCACGTCATGGAAAGAGGCAGGAGCAGCCGGCAGGACCTGCGGCCACGGGGATGCAGACGGCGAGGCCGGGGAGCGGCAAGGGGCAGGCGGCCACTCTCCTTTACCTGCCCTCCGCACCCACCGTGCTGGGACTGGGGTGTTCCAAACCTCCAGGGCCTTCCGCTGCGCGAGCCGGCCAGTCCTCCCTCCCGGTGTGGTTAAATAAGTCAGGATCAAGCCAGTGACTAGTGCACACTGCGGGTGGGACAGGCACTGGGCTACGGCTGTCAGGAGATTTCCAGGAACAGGGAGCAAAGCGAGTGCCAGGGCTGGTGCTGGGGGATGAGATGTCCTCATGGGTCACCGCCATCTCTGCAGCTGCCAAAAACAGCGGGGAGGAGAAGGCTGAGCTGGTGGCACGGCCAGGGCTTCCAGCAGCTCTTCCCCGGCAGGCAGCACCCAGCTCCTGAGCCAGGGAGGCAGCAGGACGTGCTGGGTGCACAAAGCAGCACCCAAGGGTGCTGGTGCTCGCACAGAGAGGTGCTCAGCTACGGCAGGATGGCAGATAACTAACAGCCGACTTCAGTGTGAGAAATTTCACGCCTCAGACAAGGCTCTTGTCTGTAGTTTGTTGCACTTCAAAGGCCACGACACTGCGTGGCTGAAACGTGGCCACAATACCGAGCGCTGCGGCAAGCTGAAATGTGCCGTCGGCTGCTGGGGACCTGCCAGGGGAATTCGGCCTGGCAAGTCTTACATGACTCTGCCTCCTTGGTCACTGGAAGAAGGAATTACTGTGTTTTGTCTGTTTGGGAGTGAAAAGGCAGATGGAGCAATGGTTAAAAGTACAAAAGAAAGGGAGTGGTTTGGCGGCAGGTTTCCCTGCGAGGAGCAGAAGGGCAACTGATGGAGGGAGGCTTTGCTCCTTTCACATCACGGGGTGCTTTAGCTGTGATAGCACGGGGCAATGAAGCACAGAAGACTGTATAAGGATGCTGGCCCTGATTCAAAATGAATCCAGCGCAAGCATTACACACATTAGCTATATGCAAGCCATGCTATTAGGTAACAAGACCCAGGCTAACCACAGGCATACACACAGAACGTGCCCAGGTTTAGTATCAGTATCTGCATTGCAAGAATATGTTTCACGGGGTTTGTTCTGTGATTAGCTAAATACTACAAAGGTTTTTCAACAGTCTTCAGGCAGAGGAAATTAACTGAGAAGCCAAGTCCAGGCAGGTACAGTTTTGTTTTCTCCAACTTTATTGCTGAAGAAAGCAGAGAGCAGCGTGTGCGCTATGCTGGCCTCACGCAGCAATAGTCCATCTACTGATCATCATCTGCATCCATCAAGCTCACACCAACAGTCAACAGCACTTGAGCCATAGCAAAAGCCCTGCAGATGCTGCCTACAAAGCACTACCTGAGGCATGAGGGCTGCAGGATTTTCCCCAGACCTGCACCAGCTCCCCAGCGGTGGTGCAGAACACCCCAGCGCGCTCAGCGGGGATGGCCAAGGTGGCACCTTCCCCATGCTCCTCCTGCAATTCCCTTGCGCCTGTTGGAGTGGCTTTTGCTCCACGAGGCAGGGAGATGAAAGCAACGATCAAACACAAAAAGAGGGTTTTTACAACCCCACAGTGATGAACAGGTTCTTGGACCTATTTTTAAGTTGTGTCTTGTGACTGAGCAGATCTCAGCTTTGTGGTGTCTTTAATTAAGGTGCTATTACTGAAACTGCCCTTTCAGAGCTGTTTTAATGGTATCAGGGCTAACTAATTTGGGGTTCTCAGTTCTTGCTGGAGAATTACCAGCAGCCCAGAACCAAGCGCCAGGTCCCTGCGCCTTTGCTCCAAGATGGAGCGCATGAGAGTGATGTACATGCCTGGCAGCAAAGCCAAGCCACAGCCCAAACTTAATTCTTATGTTCAGGAAACTCCCCCCACTCAAAGCTGCCATTCCTCATGAGGAAGTGTGGAAAGCTGTGCTGGAAGCATGGGCTGAGCCCCTCTTCTCTGTCCTTGCTGAGCAGCTCAGCAGGAGATAGGCTCCAGCTCACTTTCCTCCAGTACTGTACTCGTGATAAACAGGTAGCTTTTTTTTTTTTTTTTTTTTTTTTTACCAAATTAGCATATTGAGAGAAGCAACTCATTCGGGTATTTTGATTACTTGGCACACACCTTTAACGTATCAGAGGCATCCAGGCATTAAGGAGCACGCACAGCCCTTTAACTTTGCACCTAGGAGGAAGCCCTGAAATAACATTTTCCTAAGGTCCCTGTTGCTGTGGCACCTCCTGATGCCCCAGATGAGCAGAACCAGGCTGAGCAGGAGGTCTTTCAAGGCAGCCCCCCCACTACCAGGGTGCCTCTCATTTTGCCCCTTTTGCAGCATGAAGCCCCACAGGGCTGATGCTCGGCCTTTCCCAGTGCCTCAGCTGGTGCACTGACACCATACCATGTAAATACATTGCACAGTAGCTTGCAGTCAGACCCAAGTAAAGGCAAAGGTAACACTGTACTTCAGGGAAGTGGGCTAAATGCTCTGCGGAAGGTTCTTGCTGCTTTCCATGACGAGGAGCGATCTGCACCGAGCCCTGTCTGCAGGGGGACGCCGTGGCACAGCGCCCTTCTCCTGCCCCAGCAGGAAATAGCTGTGACCCGAGGCTGCCTCTCACCCTTCCTCACCCCTGCCTCCAGCTGTGCGCTGATAAGCGAGCACAGAAAAGCCCAGAGCTTCAGTGAAACGGGGCAGAAAGCACACACTTCCCTGCCTCAGCACAACTTAAAAGTGAGTTTAAGAGAGAATCTTGAAAAGAAATCGAAGCAGAGCAGGCACAATCCATTTGTAATCACTGCTGACCCCTGGCAGGAGACCACCACCGTGACCTGTTGAGAGCCATCCTATGGACCACGGGTGATGGTATTTGGGTGGTGTACCCCAGTTTTGTTGACCAGCTCCTTCTCTCTGCTGGGGCACAACAGGGATTTGGGGCACCTTCAAGGGGCTGGCTGGAGGCCCCTGCAGAGAGCCCTGGGGCCCAGGCTGGCTCTGTCCACCATGGAGCACAGCCCATAGCGTGCTCTGCCTGCTGACACACAAACAGCTCCAGTGGCTTATCAGTGCTTGCCAAACGCCCCCCGAAATCAGCACATGTCTCAGCTGCAGGTGGGATGGGAGCAGCAGATCCCCTGCTGCTGCGGGCCTGCTGTCAGGGAGGGTGCTGTGGTCACCACCACGGCCTCCTCTCCACGTGCCCGTGGGATGACAGGGAGGAAGATGCCATCTTCCAGCCTGGTTGGTTTCTCTTTGAGGTGTTGGGCCTGGAGAGCTGCAGGATACCGGACCCAGGCGTTACGGTGAGGGGACGCCACACTGCCAGGAAGAGGCTGTGGCCCTGCCCGCGGGACGGCTGGGCCCGAGCCCCAGCTGGCACCTGCCCAGGCAGCACCCGCCTACCTCCGGCTTCTTGGTAAGGGATTTGCTGCAGCCCGCCTCGCAGAACAACAACCCGGGGCGGCAGGAGCGATCTCCGTGGCAGTTTCACAATGAACTCACTGCGGTGCGGCAAACCTCAGGCACCTTGTGTCTGAGGAACAGGAACCCCAGCGATCGAGGGCCGCAGGGCAGCCGCCCAGCCCTGCAGGAAAACGAACTCGCTACGGTGTCAAAAACCCCACAAAACACCGGGGAGCCTGGCCCCAGGGATGTGTCCCCATTGCGAGCGCCCAGGCACGATGCTGCCCTCCGAGCCAGCCAGTGCAGCTTCTGCACCAGAAAACAAACTCTGCAAATGGAGAAAACGAAGGAAAGGGCTAATGTTACACTTGATAACAGCTTGCTGCCTCCTGCGTCTCTGCTGAGCAAACCACTGTTTCCTGAATTGAGGTGTCAGGCATGAAATATTTCATACACTGGAGCAACCGTCACCATCTGCTGAGTGACAAACAGAACTTGAGCCTTTCCTGGTACTCGATGCATAAATCAGGGTGCCTCCTTTGTGGCTGTTTGTGATTCTGTCACTGAAAACACCCTGCATTGCTCGGGGAGGTGGCAGCAGCAATGCTCATAGAGCCAATGTCCATTTGGTGTAAACCACTTTCTGTCAAAGCATTTCCACGCATGCCTCGCTGCAGCATTTAGTCTGATGCTTGCTGCAGCAGAGGCGTTACTGGAAGTGCCTGTGGGCATCGGGTAAGGCCATACCTGATGATCCAAGAACTCCCTGTTGAGTAGATCCTCCTTTTCCCCATGGCTTGCAGGGTCTTCTCCTTCCCTTCCACTCCTTGTGCCACCAGCCAGCTGGCTCAGCTGTTCCTCACGACCCCGCGGGTCAGGCAGGCCGACCCTTGCATGCACATTTAGCTTTCTCTCACCCTCCTTGATCCAAGCCCACACCCAGCAAATGCCCAGTGACAAGGTGGCTGGGGCGGCAGGCCACGTGTGGGCAGGAGAGGACAGATCTCAGCTTCGTTGGCTTTGCCACGTTCCTCCAACAGAAAGCAGAGCTTCACAGCTGATGCAGTTCACAAGAAGCTGTTTGCTTCCTCCTCTGGCCTAGGCACTGATTTGCTGTGTTTCCCATCTCTATTCTCAGCACCTGTTTTCTAGGCCAACCTCTCAGCTCAGCTGTTTTCTTTTAAAGTTCTGACCGTGTTTCAGTCAGGACCTGGCCCTGCCTCCTGTCCCTGACACCTCGCAGCAGGGGGAACACGGCTGGCATGGCTGCTCCCCCCCGGCTGTGCCATGAGCCCCACTGTGCTCCTCCGAGGCACAGCACAAAGCTCCCAGGAAAGGGGAGCCCACCTCCATCAGCTTCCACAGCCAGGCTCCATCTGGGCTTTGTACCCAATTCTTTCGTGGGAGTTAAGGCGTTGTATGCACTGAGGCGTTGGCTTAATATTTCCATCACCAAACTGCAAAACCGGGCCCTGTGCTTACGTCTGGGGCAAGACGAATCCAAGAGCCAGGAAGCTGCCCCCTCACCCCACGTCTTTCCCCTAGGAAGGCTGGGGACAGCACAAACAGCAGTTCTGCAAAGTGCCCAGGACCTCTGGCTGCCTTTGGGTCTCACAGTGCTGCAGCCAGGCACACAGGTGGTTTTAACTTCTCAGTAGCCTCCCAAATGAAATAATCTGGATGCAGAAAACCAAAGTACAAGAGATCCCCTGCTTCTACACAATGTGGGAAGTGCCATATTTAATGCACATTATTGCTCGTATAACCACAGTAGACAATTATCCTTTTGTTATTGAATTGAATAGGAGCTGAGGACAATTAGCAGAGAGGGCTAGAAAGAGGTACACAGTTTGGCTGAAGTTGGTGACTCCCTTGCAGTCTCCAGCACTGCGAGATGTTTTCATCCCCACCACAGTGGCCACCACCTGCCCTCAGGCTTGACCCTGTCCAGAGAACTGCAACAAGGACATCCTGGAGGGAAGAGAGAAACAGAGGGAAAAAACCCTACAGAAATACTGAGGGGAAAAAATAGAAGAGGAAATCCTAGATCCAGTAAGAGCGTGGCCTCTGTACACGAAGGAATAAAAAAAGAACAGGAAACAAGAGTTTCATTTTGCCTTAAGATGCAGCTTTCCCAGTGAGCTGGAGCGCGGGTGCTGGCAGCAGCTCAGGGATGCTTCCCCTTCTTTTTGGCCACCCACCAGAGCTCCTCAGTCACTTTGATTAATGCTGATCAATGACAGCCCACAGCACCGCTGGGTGGATACAATTAAAACCGTGTCTGTTTAGTTACTGGATGTCTGCGGGGAAAGTGGAATTAAGAGTGAGCAGAGCAGATTTAAGCCACATGCAGTTCAAACAAGGAGATGCAAACATCCTGAGATACATTTCTGAAACAGGCACTAGAAAGCCCAGAACAGTCACTAAAACCCAGGCCCTGTAGTTTTACCTGTCTTTATTTCCCAGTAAATCAGCTCCGGGTCTCCACCCCAACCCCAGGACAGCAGCAAACCAGCACACCCCCACCATCAGGGCTGTGCCCCTGGTTTCTCTGGACCCCTTCTATCCTCAGGAACAGACAACACAAATATTGGTAGGCATGGGGGTCCCTGCAGCGAAGAGGACCAGGGCAGCGCCCCCCCCCCAGCCCAAGGCACTGCTGCAGGCAGGGGTTTGCAGCGCCAGCCCCGCTTTTGGGTGACGGGCCCTATCCTCTTGCCAAAAAACATCACAGCAAAGCCCTGGCAGGCAGCAGGCTGCAGCCACCGAGAGCTACCCTGGCTGAAGTGCCCCACGACAGCACAGAGCATCGTGAGCAGCAGGTGAAGGGCTGCAGAGCCTCATTGCAACATGGAACTGTAAATGGCACAGAAAGCGCCCTGCCAGGTAAACAGCAACACATCCGAGCATGGGAGAGCGCAGCAGTGCACAGAGATGCATTATAGCAGCTCTACTTCCTATTTCCTTTTCCGTACAACTTAAAATAATAGCTGCAAAGGTCACGGGGGTTTGGGGCAGGCTGGGGACAGCTCGAGCCAGGCTTGCTGCTGCCTTGTCCCTGCCGCGGGGGCCAGCCGAGCGCTCGGAGGCAGCTCCCAAAGCTCCCCGCTCCCGGCTGCACGTCCCCTGCTGATTTCCCCCCGGGGAACCACCAGGTGCCTGAGCGCCCTGCTTGGGTGGCAGCCCCAGCCCCAGACACCTTGCAGAAACAACCAAATCCTTATTTAATATTGATGTTAAAGTGGTAGGGTCCTGGCCAAAATCAGCGCTGGATTGTGCTGGCTTCTGTAGAGATGTGAGGATGCTAACTTTGCCCTAGGGGAAAAAAAACACAAGTGTTACAGGAGTGAGAATTAATGTCGAGCCGCAGGCTGCACGTGGCACCACCAGCATAACTGCTTTTCTCCCCCTCTTCACTCCTCTGCGCTGCAACCCCAAATGTCAGCTCCTTCAGAGGTGGACAGTAAGGGAAATATTTTGTAGAAAAGATGATAATGTCTATTTAAAGACAAAATGCAACACAAATGTTGAAGATTTCATTCAAAATAGTGAAATTATGCCTTGGTCCAAGGCTCAGAAATCCCTTGTAAGCAACTGGTGACTAGGGCCAGTGTTAGGAAATGGGAACTGAAGCAACATCTACTGATGGGAAAAGAGAAGTGGCCGTGATGTTTCTCAGCTGGTTTCACATCCATCCATTTCCTTTCATGCACAGTTGCTCTTGCTTTATAATGAGTGGGAAAGAGGGAAAGTAGAGTCAGGTGCCTGATTGCCAAGGGTATGAAGGTGCTAAAGGAAACACACTTTGTGCAGTGATTGGTGTAAGGGCTCGTTTTCCCTCATGAAAAAAAAAAAAAAAAAAGGCAACACAGAAAGCAACCTATCCATTCTGCTGGCACACAGACCTGACTTATTTTCTACCCAGGGGAGAAAAATATTTAAAAGAAAAGGATCTGCCCCTTGTGCTTCCTTTGAAGACTATTTTTGGCGCAGTAAGCGAACACACACCTCTGGTGGAGCAAGACATGTCAGCGTAGCAGGCTGATGGCAGGCACACCCATGTGTACTATGGTTTTACCACCTGGATTGCCTTCCTCAAACTATGTGGTTGTGTGGGTTTGTTTAGAATAGCCAAGCTAAGTACAGGGCAATGTTTATGTATGTTTTCTCATATTTACATACAAATAAAGCATGAAAAGGCCTCCTAGCACCACAACAACCCATGTGCAACGAGCGAACAGGCACTGGCCCTGGCAGTGCTCAGAGGAACCCTGGTTTTGGTTTAATTCCTATCATAATTGCCAAACCAGAGACTCCCCACTTGTTCCCCTTGCAGCTCGCAGTGATTTACATTGCTCCAAGGCGCGTACTGAGAGGCTGTTGCATCTCTCCAGCATCAATTTGCAGTTTGTGTCCTCAGGTATCAGCTGCCTCATCTCAATCCACTCTGGATTTTTGGCAGTGAAGTTTAATGAGTATGGAGTAAAACCTCTCAAAGTTTGAGAAGAAAAAAGCTATATTTATTTTTCAAAGAGAAGGTTTTAAAGAAACCGGTGCCACATCGGTTAATGCTGAAACCCCTGGGAGTTGCTGGGTGCCTGCGCAGAGAAATCTGGCGTGCCCACGACCCCTAGCTAAGGCAAGATTTCTGGTGTAAAGGAAGCGAACAGGCTGGCTGGAAACAGGATTTTGCAATTATTCCACAGCAGGATTTGCTGGGCTCTGCACCGTGCCAGCCTGATGCCTCTGGGATTTCAGTGGCTGTTGGGATGGGTCCAACGAGAGCAGAGTCGGCATCCCTCAGACACCACGCAGCCTGTGCGCTCTTGTCCCCATCTCAAAACCTGTAGCGAGGATGATGCAATTTACCGCAGGTCCATTTTTCACAGCCTTTTATCAGAGACATTTAGAAACAGCAGCAAAGCCTGGTGCAGAAGCAGTGTGATGACTGAACTGGCGTTCACCTCTAAGCAGCTTGGGAAAGATTAACCACAAACTTGAAATGAATATATCCAAAGCCACAAGTTGTGTTTTTTTTTTTCTTTCTTTCTTTTTTTTTTTTTTCTCTTTTTAAGCTCATCAGCCCTGGCACTTTATAAAGTGCTTGTAACGCTGCAGAAAAGAAGAAATGAAAATTCCAGAGGTGCATTTTATGCAGTATGAAATATAATCTCATCCAGTTTCATATCTTAAATTTGGCCCTTGCTCCATTCCAGCTTGATGTTCACATTGAAGGAGGGAGCAGAATGACATATACAAACAAGTTAGGTGTATAGAGGAGAAATGCATCCTGCCAAGAAGGTATCTTCAAAGACTTTATTTGTAGCAAAGCCTGTTTTCTTTAAATTCCCATTTTGCATCTTTAATTTAATTTTCAGTGCAGCAGACGTTACTTACCAAATCTTTTCCAAATATTACCGGACTATTGGATAGCAATGTATTTTAAGATGACAAATCTGATTTTAACCTTATATGGAGTAAGGCAGTTAACCGAGGACCCACTGCCTTGATGGAGGTAAGGCTGGCCATGGTGCAGATCTCTCTCCTCCCTCAAAAAGTCCAACAAATCCAGCACAGCCGATTATTAAAATACAACATGCACATTCATTGTACTAGCAATTTAGGATCTTAAACAGTTCAAAAGCAATTTCCCAGATGTCAAGGAGAAAGGGTGACAGCTGACACCCTCACAGCCAGCTATTGCCGTTTTCTCAAGCCAGATAACACAGCACGTCCTCGAACCGCCCCCTCCAGGGTCCCTGCAGCACCCAAAGGTGTTGAGACGCCTGCCTGGGTCTGGCAGCCCTTGGTGGTGGTGCGAGCCTCAGGCACCTGCTCCAATGGTCCTCTGCTCCCCTGGGTGCGCCGCTGGAGATGCAGGAGGAGGGGTGAGAAGTAGCATGGGGTTTGAATGCATCGCCACCCCCCTGGCTGCAGGCCTGAGGCCCCTCTGCCCCAACGGGACCTGTTTTCTGGGCTCGTACAGCTTGGGGGGTCTCACGGCCAGCCAGGACTTCACTCCTGGTGCACAGAGAGGAAATCCTGGCAGTTTGATGGCGGTACTAAAGTGCTGATGCTTGATGTTCTCCACCCATTATGCTTGTGTTCCCAATATTTATCATCACCTCCACCACCAGCAAAGCCATCTGTGGACATAAATCCTAAAGCCTCAGGGTAGGCAAGGCAGCGCTGTGTTCTGTTCCTGGTGGAGTGTCCTGGTCCTGTCCCCATCGGCTCCCTGCTGAGCACTGTGGGGACGCCAGTGCTCATCACTGAAATGCAGAGGTGCTCTGGTCACAGTCTTGGTGGGTCAGAGTTGGAACTTCAGGGAAGAAAAAGCAGGTAATAACAGGCAGGTGAGCCAGAGCTAAACCTCTGACGGTGAGGAGATGTAAGGTGGGAAAGGGCTTTTGTTGGTATGACAGCACAGCTGGGCACCAACGTGCTTGCTTTGACCACGAGGACTCCATGTCTCAGGAGGAGACCTCCAGACATGCCTCGGGTGGGCTTCCAGCACTTTTATGCAGAGGGCAGCGGTTTGGCTGCAGGACGCACGGGAAATGCCGAAAGGAAGATCTCAGCCTTCACCTGTCCCAAACAGAAAGCACCTCACGGAGGGGAACCTCTCCTGGGCCAAGCATGGGGCAATCCAGAGGACTTGCTGTGGCCACCCGCCATCCCTGTGTCCCCTGTCCCAGCAGGGTCTTTTTGTCACTGTGGATGCGGAGCAGCTGCTGGACCCTGCAGTCAGCCTCTTCATCCCGGCCAGACCCATCCCCTTTATCTTCTGGGTATAAACCCTGTGTTGAGCACTGTAAAGGAAAGGGGCAATGTTAACACACTGAATGTTACCGTATTTCCAGTTCAGCTGATAAGAAATATTCCCTCTTTGTCCAAGTGCATTCATTTCTTCACATGCTGAGATCCACACAGGGACTGCATTTCCCCAAAATTTACCCATTCCGACCTGCCTAGCTGATTCACCTACGATGAAAAACAGTTTCCCATATTCCTCCCCTCCCAGGAGCACCATCTTCAGGTACTTTAACCATTTCAGATCTGCTTTCCCCATGACCCAAGGTAAGGCCTCAAGCCCTGGAAAGGTAGCGGAGGGCTTGCTGCCGGCTGGAAGCAGAGCAGGAGGTACCTGGAGCTCAGTTCACGGCTACGGCAGCAATAAAACCTGGCTGAGCCGTGCACAAGGGGAGGCGGGAGCCCGGCAGGCAGCTGTGCGCAGCCCCCATCTCGCCCCCGCTGCAGCACCGCAGCAGCCCTGCTGGTTGCTTCTTGCCTTCCCACGGGCTGCACTGCAGCAAGCCCTCGGCTTTGACACCTGCATGAAGGAAACCTCAAGCTGCCCTGCCAGCGCTCGACAAGCGAGGTGGCTCTCATCAGGTGCAAAGAGACTCTGAATGTCGCAGAGATGTCGCACGTCCCTGCTGGGGGTCTTCCTCAGGGGAACAGCAAGGGTGCCGCTCACAGCAGTCCCCGAAGCTCTCACGCAGGCTTTTCTCCAGCCGCTGTGTTTATAAGATAAAGTGACTGGCTTGCAGTCAGACTTAGGTTCCTCACCACGCTGTTCTTGGAATTGGATGTGATCGATCATTTCCCCCTGAGGGATTTCAGTGGGTACCTGCTGTAAGGGAGCACCTCCCTTTGTTCGTGGTCATGGCTTTGAGCACACACCTGGCACCCTGTTATTAATGGGCTGCCCGGCTCAAGGAACAGTCACGTCCAGGCTCATAAACATGACCAAGACTTATGTCAAGTGCAGGAGTAGAGCGTACCCACTGCCCATTCCCTAAATCACAAAGAAACCCCAACAATTTATCTGGAAAGCCGACAATCTGTACAAATATTTTTGTTTGCTTTCAATCCTCTCCAATCCCCTACACTTTTTAAATCAAACATTAGATGGAAACCTGCACATGAAGTTGTCTCTGTTCCAAAAAGCTCACAATCTTATTTTCTCTCTGTTAATGGTTATCATGAAGTGTGCAGGAAAGTGAACTCTGGTAAAAATGATGGGAACTGTGAGTTCCTCCATCAGGGCCACGGGACAGAGAACACAGCCACCAGATCAGCTGTCTTTGTTGGGAAGTCCCACGTCCCACATGCTGCATCCCGTTAGAAGTGCAAGGATTTGTTACTAAAGAGCAACGATCTCATAAAACTTTTTTTTTTTTTTTTTAAAAAAAGGTAGGAAGATAAAAATCAACACAGGCAACTGGCTGCCCAAACTTTTAAAGGCTGGAGCACCTTGCAATATTTCATACTTTGGGTGAGCCAAGTGTTGGGGGTATCTATGTTTTGCACAGCTCAAAAAGCAAATTTCCCTTTACCTGGTTAAATGCTTGAAAAACAAGAGACTTCAGATTAGAAATGCTTCTCTGCATTTCCTGGTCTAGGTCAGAAGGAGAAACAAGAAATACCATCCTCTCACTTCTCCTTTTAGCCAAACCTAGCAGCAAATACCAGAAATCAAGGTGAGGTGGGAGCAGGGGGATGGGACACAAGGTCCCCATGTGACATTTCCTGCATTATTTTTTGTCCCACCAGAAATGGTGAAAAGGCTCAAGTAACTTTCACCCAAGTCAAATGAGCCTCCAAGTCCTTCTTGGTCTGCTAGGTCCCAGTGTACTGAGCGGTGTCCTGAGGCCTGATTTCAGGCAGCCTGGGGTGTGGGATGGGCTTGGACACGTCTCCTTTGCTAGGAGGCACCTCGGGCACGAACCCAACCTCCTCTGGCACAAAGCCTAAGGAGAGGCCTTGGCCTCGAAGCCACCAGCCTGCTGCAGCGATCAGACGGCTCTGCCACATCAGATTGACGAAGCTCCAGGACGGACCACAAGGTCTGATTAATCAAATCAATCATTCTCTTACAAAAAAGAAGATAGATCTGTGTTATTCTGATACTCCTTGCTGACTAAACAAACCACCATACTGCTCTGGATAAAAAAACCAAATGGGTCTAATAATTTATTTCTGATGAAAACGAGAATTATTATGTAATTAAAACAGTGCTCAATGAGTAAAACTTGAGATCAGAATCCAAAAGCTTGTCCTTTTTTCATAAAACATACTGTGATGATGGATGGCCACGAGAAAATACAACTTATTTGTGATAAAAGTCTAAGCAGCATTGTACAAAGCCATGAAGTTCCCCACTAGCATGATAGAAAACTAATACTTTGAAGAACAGCTGGCAGATGGAACATGCTATTGAGATGCTAATATAAACCTGAACAAATAAATCAATAGACTTAAAATAAATATTGCATATTATAGCAATAACTCACCCCAAGTCTTTATGTTCTGCTATTTTGCACATTAAATATATACATATATATATTTACTTGCTCAGTAATATCTGATGATACGTGACAACCCTTCTCTTTTGGAGGAGTGTACTGGAAAAAGCCCAGCAGCTGATAAATACGGAGTGCGTATGTGGGGACTTGATCCAAAATGCGATGACCCAAAGCAGGGGTGTCTGTGACACCGCTTAACACCGGTCCTCACTTCACACCAGCCTCTGAACACATGAACTGCTCATCTCCAGTAATCACACCTTTTTTTTTTTTTCCCCTCACATTCTTAACATTACGCTTAATGCTAACACAGCATTTGCGCAGTATTTGGTAACAAGAACCCAAAGGGAAGAAAACTGTATGACTCTTCATATGCAGCGATCTGGTGTTTTTAAGACAGACCCTGCGCTGAGACCAGGAAAGGAAGGGAGCTCTCTGCGTTGGGGCGACCCGCCAGCACACGGCGAGGCAGCAGGGAGGAAGGCGCAGGAGGAAATCCTCCGTCTCGCCTGAGCAGAGGGACCTGCGCGGGGCTGCAGCATCCTCTGAGAGCTCGCCGGCCGCTGTGAGCACGGGCCCACGTCTGCGCCCAGTCAGCGCAGCCACCGAGGAAGAGGAGCATCGCTCCGGCTGAGGAACCAGGCCGAATTATACCGGAAAAATAAAGCATAAACTCTTGCAAAGCCTCAAGTCGGTGATGTTGGAATAACGATTGTGACGAGCGGCATAAAAAGGCAATCCCTTCTCCGAGACCTCTTTCCCCAGCAGTACCTATACTGCTGTCCCCTAATTCAGGGTTACCTGCATTCCCATTTCACAGCTCGTTTACCTGCACAAGCCGTTCAGGGATGAAAGCCCCGCGCCCACCCGCTGCTCCCTGGGGAGGGCTCGGCAGCGGGTGGCCCTGCACGTTGCAGCCTTCCAGGGTCGGAGGCGGCTGCCCCGGGCAGCAGCTTTCCCCAGTCACTAGGCGAGCAGCTCCAAAGTGTGTACTTTAAAATACATACCATTTATAAATATATCCACATGTGAATTATATATATAAAAATACATGCATTATATATACATAATAATTCATATAAAATTATATAAATATATATATATAAATTATATGAATGATATATATAAATTATATGAATTATAGATAGATAGATGGATAATTGTATAATCACTGCTAGTTGCAGTAGTTGCTTTGCCAGTATCAAAAGGCACAGCCAAAACCAGAAGAGTGGGAGCAGCTGATGGGATCTCCAGGACAAGCCCCGGGAGAAGCTCGGTTGCTTTTCAGCCACAAACATGTCCCTGGGACTGACTCCTGACCCTTCCCGGCAAGGCAGCTGCACCTGCACACTATTTGCAGGGCTCGGGGCTGTGTTTAGGCTGAATTCCTCCCTCCAGCAGCGCTGTCTGGTGGCAGCCCCGCTGGCGTGTGTAGCTAATGGAATAAAGTGGTGTTGCTCTGGGCTCCCAACAGCTGCCACAGCCGGGGCAGGGTGCAGCGTGTCGGCCTCCCTCCCCGGCTGGGTGCCCCTGCCCTTTGGCCCAGCCAGCACAGCCTGCGGGCACGCAGGGATTGCCCCGTGACATCACGAAGCAAGGTGAAATCAAACACCCCAGCATGCAGAGCAGCTTTTGCCTTGAGCAAAACAAACGTTGGCTGGAATCTGAGTCGGTTGGAAATTTCTCACAATGTTTTTATCTGATTTCCACCCCCCCCCCCCCCCCCCCAAAAAAAAAAAAAAAAACAATGGAAGTGGAATTTCCCATGAGAAATTTGAATTTTGCTTAAAACAACCCACATAAATATAAAATATTTTTTTTCAGTTGAGTTGAGGAAACAATCAAACAGATGATTGTTAAAATTACGTAAAATGTTTGATCTGTGTTTGGCCTGTCGTATGGGTCCACCCGACCCACCAGGCCATGAGGCTAAGTCATTTTTGCACCTCCTTACCCACCTTTCTACCATCAGCATCCTTAGCTAGACCACATTCTCAGAAGACAATCTGCCTGACCTACACTTATGTAATACAGCTAATATTAACAAGTTGAATCATAATTATGTCAAAATTTCCTGCGGAGATTATGTTTCGTTTGCTTATGTGTATTTTTTTTTCTCCAAATTCACGCAAATAGCTTCCGAGCCCGTCTGAAAACGAGCTGATAAACGCAGGCTGACCTTCAGACTCGCCAGATGCTAGAACATGCAAAGTCCTCGAGGCAGAGCGAGCCCTCGCCACGCGATGCGGCAGCTCCTCGGCCGCCAGCAGCAGCCGCAGCCCCCCCGTGCCCCGCATCACACCGCCGTGCCGTGGCTATTTTCAGCTCCTCTGTGCAGGAGCCGAGCCCGCAGGCACATTCGTGTGATTTTTCGTAACTTCCTCCAAGCAGATCTCTTTCCGCACCAAGCCCAACAGTTTTGCTACTCCCGGGTCAACCAAAAGGCACCGTGTTTTGGCGCGCAGCCTATCTGCCCGGCCCAGTCGCAGCAGTTTTTATGAAGGGAGCCAGCTAGCAGGGAGGGTGGAGCAGGGGAGGACTGCCTCATTGTCTGAAGGGCCATCCAAAATGCTCCCTGTAGGGCAGACCCGGCTCGTTTGCAGCTCCAAGTACCAGGATCCAGCTGCTTCCCCACCAAACCCAGAGCAAATATCCCAGGAAGCTTTCCCACCACGCTCGCACGCTGGGGATTCGAGGTGATGCCACTCCTCTTCCTTTTTGCACCAGAATTAAATTTGTGTGCTGCTAAGGCTGTGCTGGGTTCCCAGGGCTATCTCCCTGCTTGGAAGCGAGGGGCACGGGGAGGAGGTGACACCGGCACAGGGGTGTCTGTGTGGGTGACAAACGGGTGTGCGCTCACCCCACAGCATCCTGCAGCCTGCAAACGGCCACGCTGCGGGTCCTAAACCTGCACCCACGCACACAAGGCCCTGTCTTAGAACAGTCAGGTGAGCGCAGATACTACAGTTTACAGATGCCAGTTTACAACAGAGGATTTGCCTCTAATTTTATTCCCTCACATTAATAAAACGCTAGGAGCAGGCTGCCACCGGCCCTGCCCCGCGGTGCTCCCAGCGCAGTCCGAGATAAGGGGTTATTAATAAACACGCAGCGGGAGGGAGGAGGGCCAGCACAGCCCTGGGGTGGAAGCAACCATGCTCAAAGGCTCAGAACATCAAACATGGGTGGACATGATACATACTCGAGGATTTTTCTTCCCTTTTTCAATTACTAGTTTGCTTCTTTGACTTCTTCGATTTTTTTTTTTTTTTTTTAACCATGCAAATGTTACTGTAAGAGCTTCCTGTTCCTGCGGCAGGTATGTGCAATGAGCTTTCTCACAGCAAAATCACCCAAAAGCTTTAAAACCACCTCAGACTCCCAAAGACATACAGGGTGGACTGGGGATTCCCGAGGAGGAGCAGTTCGGTTTGCATCCTTGTCTTTTAGCTCTAGAAAAACACCCAGGAAGCCCCGACCTCGCCCAGAGCAGCACCGTGCCCACCCAGCAGCAGTTTGAGAGATGCAGATGGGGCTTCTGCTTTTTAGGACCTACCCCGACAGCCTAACTCACAGCTGATCCTGCGACACGTGTTTCCTACAAAAACCAGTCCCTTTGCCAGCAGCACAGCACCCTGCTCTTTTTGGACATGCACCGCTCCAAGCCGCCAAGCCCCAAACCCAGTGCTTCCCAGTTTGTGGGCACCGACACCAGTAAGCAGCCTGGGGCTGAGCCACAGCTCCCCCAGACTTGCGTGACGCTGCGCACCCTCACGGCGGGTGCAATCCTGCCCCTTCGTTCTTCCCGTGCAAGCAACATGGCCAAGAAATCGTGCTGCTGTGGACACCACTATTAAAAACGGCCTTACTCTCACAACAACACTGTGAAGAGCTGAGATGTGGAAGCTGGCACGGACGCTTGCCCTCTGGGCCATCCCAGCACAGCACCCAGTGGCACGGTGCAGGGACGGGGCCGCGGGTGCTGAGCGGCCACAAGAAGTGCCCGAGTCAGCTTTCTGCGGGGTCAGCTGCTGACTCACATTTTCAGTTTCTTTTGCTTTTAATCACAATGTGCCTGCTGCAAATTCAGACCGTGCCATGCTCTCCCGTGGAACCCCCCACGGCTGGTTGTGCACCAGCTGGAGTAAAACCCACCTCCTTCCCTTATTACCTAATTTCCCCCAGACATCAGCATGTGTTGGAGTTTCTCAGGAGTCAGCCCAATGACTAAGTTTGGGGTTTCCAGTGGGAGCGTGGCTCGGACCGGCAGGAGCTGAGCACCCAGCCTGCAGCCCCAGGGCATGGCCCCTGCCCACTGAGAGCAGCCCCGCAGTGCTCTGCATGGCTTGGAAGCAAGCAGGAGGCAATCCAAAGGAAATTACTCGAGAACAATTAATTAGAATAGGACATGGCACACACCGAGGGAATTAACCACAGCAACGTTCCTTGGCTCTGCCCGCAAGGATTACACGTGCCGACAGGTGAGCGGGTTAGAAAACCAGCGAGCTGCTGTAAGCCTCAGCTAGTTTCACTGCACTCGTTCTTACTCATAACAGCTTGCCATATGTGCCCAATCCCACACACTGAGCCGCTTTCCCACTTCTCTGGAGCTTTCCTTATTACTGCTCTCGGCTGTAGCAGGCACGACATCCCCGTGTGTGACAGCACAGGCTGACTGCAGCAGTTCCAGCACAGGAGCACCCCGCAGCCCCTCCGTGCTCAGCACCAGCTCCCGCCCGCGCCAGCTCTAAATGCCCAAACATCCCCTCACTGCCCCAGCCAAGGCTTGGCTCGTGCTAGCCATTAAGTGAAGAGCAAAACAAAACAAAGACCTTGGGAAAAGCTAGGCCGCCTGAATACGTAGCTAAGTAGCTCCTGGGTAATTTCATTCACATTCGCCTACATCACAAGAACCAACAACATCGCGGAGGTCAGCCGGGGAACGGCTCGGCACAAACAGGAAGCGTGATGCAGTGCTCGGGGCTGACAAGTAGAACCAGGAAATCGAGTTGCTTTTCCTCTCTGTTCTATACTGTCACGATCTATAAACCAGAAACACCGACATTTTCCCAGTCCATAGGTCCGTACTAAAACACTTCACTAGTGTTTATGGGGCAATCTGAGGACTTCAGATGAAAAGGACTGGAGATATGAAACCATAAAACGCTACAAGTACTCCAGAGCAGGTAGTACCCCTGGGAATGACGGGCTGGGGCACGGATGTTACCTGCAGGCTCCTTAGCAGGCAATGCTCCTCGTAACGTTCTCAGCACGGCTGTAAAACAACCACCCGACCGGAGGCGCAAAGGGCTTGGGAAACACACGGGAAAGGCAAAAAGCTACAGCTCTGTACCTCTGGAGGTGTCCCAGCTAAACATTCCTTATCAGAGTTGGCGTGGTGCAACAAGTTACGTAGTGGGAAGCCTTTGGTTTCCCCTCACTGCCCAAAAGTTGCACTTATTTAGGCTGCTTATTCCTACTGCTGGAGTCTGGGGCAGGATGAGACGCTCCACAAGGCAGTGGGAAGGGTTGTGACAGGGTTAAAATGGTAAGAATAAAATAAAACTAAATTGCATAAATAAGTCTAGCAAATACTGGCTGCAGCACAACTCCACAAACCAAGCACTAGCAGGATTTATTAAATAGTCATAATCAAAACAAATGTCTCCATTAACAACTTATTATGCTGTAGAGCAGGATTAATTTAGTGAGGTGGTTCAAATTACTTATGGGCGCATTTTATGATATTGAGACATTGGAGCAGTCTTCTGTGCGCACAGCCCGGCAGTCAAAAGTCCTGTCGCTGTCGGGCTGCAATTAATTGGTTACGGAGCACTGTGCCCAATGCCTTCTTGTGCAAGCACGAGGGCTGGCCAAAACTTTGCTGTTAATCTTTGTTGTTTTTTTTTTTTTTTTTTAAGCAGAAAACTGAGTTTTGATAAAACAGTTTGCTTGCACACATTATTTGCTTTCCAAGAAATTTCGCACAGCAAAGGCTTCAATTTTCAGCCAGTTGAATGCTGTAAGCAGCTTTCTGCAAAAAGAACTGAAATATTTCTGCTTTGCCAGCTTCCTCAAGACAAGATGCATGGGCACGCACGCACACGGGCAGCTCGGGTTTATTCACCTTTATCCAAACCAGCCCCGAACAGCCTCCGTCAGCCTGTTTTCCATTCAGCCTGTGTGCCTGAGCCGCTCTGGCGTGATTTACGGGAAGCGATCTGCGCTGCGTCCCAGTGGTCCAAGGTTCGCGCCGCCTCCACCCCACGTGCCTCTCCTGCACCCTGCTGCAGGAAGGCTGCAGGAACCCTGCGGGAAGGCCGGGATCGTCGCACTCGGGGCCGTTCCTTCCAATCACATGGTTTTACCCGCAGGCTGGCTGGTGGCTGCTTGGCTCGGGGTTTGTGTCCCAGCAGAGCTGGTGCGGAGGCGGGAGCACCGCGCTGGCAGCCGTAAGGCCACGCACCAACGCCTCCTGCCAGCCAGCTCACACTGAGCTACTGCTCGTTTGCTTTGTGCTGTGTTTCTGTGTCTTCTAAGTCACCCCTACAGACATCAAACAGGATTTGGTTGCACGCCTCAAGATACCGCGGTGATGATAAGCGGCTGATGGGAGTGGGCAGCAGCGGCGGAGCAGGGGCAGCCTCTGGGCAGGGCTCTGTGCCTCAGAGCCACCCATCAGCCTCAGAAAACAGCATCAAACCAACACAGAACACTGCTTAATCCTTTTTTTCTTTTTTTTTTTTCCTCCTTAGCAGGGTTTCCATCCCCGATCAACAACAAAGGAAAGTTCCTGCTCACATCAATCAGCCTCCAGGGCTGTCTGGGCTGCGCAGCCCGTTCAGAGCCAAGAGGAAACCAGACACTCACAAATACCTGTCCAAATCAGGCTTGTCAACATTACAAGCCCTAACAAACAAAAAGAGTCGCCTGGAAGCTGCAACCCTTCCTGCTCAGGGCCAAACACAGCAATGTTCCCGGGCCCACCGGCGGTGCCCGGCTGGTCCTGCCCCGCGGCCGCGCTCAGCGCCTGCAGCACGGGCACCAAGGACACCCAGCACCGGGACTTCTCCGGCAGGGCACGCAGCCGGCAGCTAGGGACAGGACCCTGAAGCCAAAAGCTTATCCATACTCCAGCCATATTACTTAGATAAAACAATAGTTAGTCCTCAGAGCTTGCTTCCCCCCCATGTTTCCATGGTAAAAGAACGGACGTTATCAATGAGGTTTGCTGAATGTAATAGATAAAAATCATCTTATGGAACATTCATTCAGGCTGGGTTTTGACCCTTGATCCATGTGTACACTTGGTTCTAAACAAAGGAGAACAGGCAAGATAAATTAGTGGGGCAGGCACACTCCAACAAATAGATGCTTTTTTTTTTTTTAAACTGTCTCCATTAAATTTATGTGTACATTGGTTAGAAGACAGCATTCTGCATTCTTCTCCAAACATACCAAACAAAAACTGAGCCAGTGACGTGATTCTTGTGATCAAGGTCACAGGCCTGGGACTCTGGTTTTGCTGGAGCAAGCATCTGAATGCTGAACTCAGGACAGAGCTCAAAACTTCATTTAACATGGGGTAAGTAGCAACAATTCAAACAATTTGCTTAGCAGAATGACAAGCACTGAGTGAATGCTTTCTCTAAAATGAATGAGGAAAGTCAGAAAGCTCAAGGGTTCTATGAGCGTGTTGTTTGGAGGAAGCTGCACAGAGAGCTGTGATGCTGCTGAAGTCAGAGACAAAGCCCCAGACTTTGCTCCATCTCCTTTGGGCTACCCCTGACCAGGAGCTGGGGCAGCTCAAACAGAGGAAGGGGAGGGCTTGCTGCTCAAAGCCTTCTACCAAAAGAAGGAGTTTCCCAGCTGAGGCACTCACCTGGGGCATCGGTGCCTTAAAATAGCAGTCGTGACGCTGCGATATAGAACAGCGGCCACTCCTTGCGCGCACGGCACGCGAGGGATCTGTGCCACGGGACGTGAGCAATTTCTCTCTGTACAAGGAAATCAACATAAAGGAAATACTTATAGATTATGTTGCTGACAGCAGAAAACCTGGGGTAGCTCATAAATCTATACTTTGACTCTCATCTTCACCAGTTGGATGTGCACAACCCAGGGCAGACTGCACAAACTGTTAGCCCAGCAGCTCTGACACCCGCCCTCCCTGCTCCCCCCTGCAGGCTTCAGCCAGGCACGACACTGGGAACACGGGTGATTTGACACAACTCCACTGATCCATCATTCAGGGGAAAAAAAATGGCTTTCTTTTCACTGGTGTATGCTGCACAAAAGATAAGCAGGAAAAAAAAAGAAAAAAGCCACAGGGAATGCCACACAAGTTCCCTATAGCACACTGCACTTCACCTGTTGGAACTCACAAAAGCAGTCACAGCTGCAGGGTACCTATTCGCACAGCTGGCTACAGAGCAACACTGCAAGGGAATATCTCATCAGCGCTATTAAAATAGGCTGCATTTTATTTTCAGACTAGCTTCTAGCCCTCCATGTAACCAGATGAATTTGCAGACACGTTCCCTAAAGCGGCTCCCTTACCCTGCCCAGCGTGCCTGCTGCGAGAGCAGTACCTGGGTGCACGAGCTGTGTGCATGCATTGCCTCTCCATGCCCGTGAGCTAGTTTTATTTGCACTGTAGGTGTGATATAAATTAAAGATCTTTAAGAGATAGGAGAGTCTTCCAGAGCACCTTTATGCATGGAGGGACCTCCCATGTTTATGCTTGTCGCGGGCTCGTCACACACCACGCTTTTATTAACCACAGTGCTTCAGAGGAAGATGATGCAAGTGCTGCATGTGAAGTGTCAGCTATTTTGTACAGCCTTGTTTATTGTATCAGAAAAGGTCTTGCAAAATAGAACTGCTGCTGTCATATTTACCGACCTCCTCGGAAGGCTTTCAGCTGTGCCTTTCCCTTAGTGAAAAGGAGGCAAAACCATCAGGATGCAAAAATGTGTGCGTGTTGGTGGAGTGGCACAGCCCGGAAGCCCTGTCCATGAACCATGATCATCTCCCTCTCGCTTCTCATGGGTCTGAACTCCAAGGGTCAAATGGATAAGACAATCGTTTATCTTTATCTAATCTCTCTCTGCCGCATTATATCTCTACACGAACGCAGGCGGCTTTCTCCATGGCTCAGTTAAACACTGGTTGGGAGCAGCAGCGGTCATGCTGCATGGGGCGCAAACAGGGCTGGTCCATCTACTGTTCTACACTGCTGAGGAGCGTAGGTGGCATGGCTGTCACCAGGAAAGGATCTCATTGGGAACTTTGATCCATGCAAATAATGCACGTGAAAGTATAATGTCAGCCCATTTTCTTTTATGTAGCTGGCAGCTACCCTTCTCTCAGAAGGGGCATGAAATCAGTTCAGCCTCATCAGTCCCAGCCACCTCCATCATCACTAACCTCAGAGCAGCCTGCTGCGTCCCGCCACATTACAACATACCAACAAAGAAAGGATTTAAAGCTAAGCACAACAAGCTGATAAAAACAGATGCACGTGATAAGTAGTAACTATGCACGTGCATAGCAAGCAGGTGGGTAAGATAACAACAGATCTCTAGAAGCACAATTATTATTAAACAAAACAGCAGTGCTGCATGGCACGGTCAGCTGGGGACCTGCAGCGTGGCCACTCCAGAGGCAGAGCAGAGCAGGGGCCGCAGCAGCGCGCAGCAGAGCCCCACACTGTGTGCCGGCGGCATCAAACAGCCAGGAGCACAACCTTTCTGCTGTACGGCCCGTCTGGGAGCTATCAGCTTTTATTGCCCCCTGGAAATCATTAACTCCACAGCCAAAAGTCTAGGCAGACAGACAGAAGCACAAGCGGAGACCGATAAAAAAAAACTTTCTCCAGACTAGAACTAAACTCCCTTTTCACGTACGCTCTCAGGGTGGCATTGTGTCACTGCAGCGACTTGATAACTCCTGCCATACACAAAAATCACAGAGATGAGCAGCTGGGGCCGTGCTCCCACCCAGGCTACCCATGGGACCTGCCGGCAGCACGGAGGGACGGGGCTCCTGCCGGCACGCTGCTGCAGCACCGCGCTGCCTCTGGGCACAGACACGCAGGGAAGGCTAAGGCCAAGTTAATAAGGCACACTGGCATCACGTTAAAGCCAATCCTGTGCTTCCTAAAAGCAAGTCCTGCCTGTCCTTTTTATCAGGGAGAGAGAGAGGAGAAAGCACGGGCTCAGAGTTGTTTCCCCCGGGACCTCCCCGTCCCGCACACGCCAGCAGCGGGCGAGGTGAAGGCTGTGATGTGCGTGAAGCCAACCACCAGACAAAGCCGCCGAGCTGCATCCAGCTGAGAGGAGGCACTTCTTATTCAGGCAGCACTGTTACAGGTGAACTGCATTTCAGAGGAGCCTTTTCCTGTAACGAGTGGCACAACTGGTTCTGCAGGCCGCGGTTCTGCAGGCCTCGTCTGCTCATTTCCTGACGGAAAGCAAGGTGTTACACTGACAGCAGGCAGATTCAGGCTAACCACTGGTGAAGTAACTGTGTACCAGATGAACGCCGCTTGTGTTGTATAACTAGCGCAAAATGGGGTTCACCTAAAACAAACCATCTCACCCTTTTCGCAGACAGCGGAGGCCGATCTCATTCCGGAGCTGCCGAGCAGGGCCCAGCACCTCAGGGACCCCTTCCCCAGGGACTGCCGGGGCAGCCTCAGCTGGGGCTCGTTTGGGCTCTTCAATTTAGCACCACGAGGAGGAATTGCGGATGCATTTTGCTAAAGGCAATGCAAAGGCCCTGTAAGGCAAAGGGCACAGACCCAAATTCCACTTACACACAAGAAAATCCTAAAACACATCAGCGCAGACCATCCTGTGCTGAAGACTCTCAGTTTTCCCAGACACAGCAAGAGCACGCTCTCCCATGGCTTTATTTGTGACTGTCCTGAAGGAGGAATAGATTATATATTGATGAATTAGTGGAGACTGACAGGCTCATTAGCAGAGCAATTTAATACGCTCATGAATGAAACTCCTGTGCTGCACAGAGCGAGCTGGGCAGCCAAAAGGCAGTCAGAGGAGCTGCGCATCACGACGAACGCATCGCACGGCAGCGGCTGGATGGCACCATGCAGACAGAGCTTCCTTTGTGTGGCCTCCGGCATGGCAGCAGCAGGACGATGTGGCACCCCTGGGGCCACCCTGCCCTCTGGCCCTGGTAGCAAGGTCCTGGACCCATGGGAACAACCCATCCCAGCCCTCCTTAATCCTCCGAACAGCCCCTGCTTGGCCAACGCACCTGAGCTAGAGGGAAAGGCCTGCTTTCCCTCCTGGCCAGCAGGGAGCCAGTGAGGGACACAGCTCTGGGAATCTCCCTCGTCCTTTCCTTCAGTCAGATTCACCTCTGCTTCCTCCCCCAGTCCCAACCCCTTCCACCTCCTTCTGCAAACCCAGCCCAGGCTCCCTGCTGCATCCCGGCTGGTGGAGCTCAGCCTGCATTCGGTGTCTGGTGAGTTCTCCACCGTGCCTCACAGTGGCTATACTAAAAAAACTCCAGCATCTTTAAAAAAAAAAAAAAAAGTTATTTGCTTTTTTCAGCTAATGCAACTGAGCACTCTGCAGGATGGGGCTGTATTTGGCAGAGCTCCACAGCTGCTGCGCAGCGATAAGTGCAGCTGCCGCGGCAGCCTGCCTTCCCCTGCAGCAGCTCAAGATGAGACAGGAAAGGGTGGGATGGGTGTCAGCACGAGAACAAGCTGTGACAAACAGGAGGCTGAGGCTCCTGACTTACCAGAGATGCTGAGGAGGCCATCGCACCTCGCCCTGGGAGGGAGCAAAGCCCCGCACAGCTCCCTGGCACACACGATGGGTCCCAGGGGAGCACAGACCCTAAGGCAGCCGTGGTTTTCATGCTTTGGTACACCTTTCTCTCCAGCCATGCCGCAGACCATGTACAGGCTCTTTGTCGTCGCACTGTAGAGCTGAACCCAACTTCTAGCTCTGAGAACAAGCTCAGCACGGCTGAAAATGTGGCGGCTTTTGTGCAGGGCCCTAGGACCACTGGGAGATGGGGCTCCCATGGGAGAGCTCAAAGCCGCTGCTGGAGGCTGACTTTGGCTTCCAGAGCAACGAAGTGGGCAGAAACAAAACTGAGCCATGCCCAGGCTTCCTGAACCAGGGGCTGGCAGCTGGGGATTTGGGCTCCAAGGGAAGGAAAGTCGTTATGGGCACAAGCTGGCTCATGGAGGCCTTGCAGGAGCTCCCTTGTGCCTGCCAAACAGCGTGGCTATTGTGTGCAGCCATTATTTGGATTAAATAAGAACAGAGAAACATTCTGTTGAGGACTGACAACTGCAAGCTGCGCTTCCAGCACGCAAGGGAAAAGGAGATGAGAAAGGAAAAGAGACTGAAAGGAACCACGCACTTCTCCGAGTGATCAAGGCAAAGCTCTGGCACAAGATTTTGGTCCCAGGCTGGTAAAACTAAGCCCAGAGGTTCACGTCTTCCTGACAGCTGCACCCGACAGCGCGGGTAGGACCAGCAGCCCCCTACCCTCAGCCTGAGGTCCTCCTGCAAGACCTCTCGGAGCTGCTGATCTTCTTCCAGGAGCGGGGAAGGACAGGGAAGGCAGGAGGGGGAAGCACTCCGCATTTCACTTGTTTCACAACATCCTTCGAGCCGTTGAGCCGTGCTGCTGCCCAGGCCGGCTCCCAGCCCTCCAGGAGCTGCACCCGGGGCCACCCGCGCTTCTCGTGGGTGCCACCGCCCTCTGCAGTCCCCGGGGGAAGGCGCAGCTCGCTGCCACGAGCCCTCGGCTTCCTCCCCTGCAACCCCAGCCTCGTGTCTTGTCATTTCCACCAGGTCTCAGCCCTGCAGGAAATTCATCTGAGGACTCAGCCACCCGCTGGGGGAGCGGTAGGGACCGAGCTGGGGTACAGAGAACACAACCCAGTGCCCCCACACGTCCAAGAGCAGGGCTTGGCCACCCCTTTCCTCCTCCCATGCAGTTCAGGGAGAGCCTGGCTCAGATTAAAGCTGGTTATTTTAGGCTCCCTTTAAGGTCAAGAAAGGCTTAGCCAATTTTATGCAGAACAACCCCCATCCCCTCCCACGGCCTTGCCTCGTTTCTGCTCCCCACTCCTGCAGCCGGTGGCCGTGCGGCTTCCCCAGCTGTGTCCTGGTCCTGTGGCTGGGCAGCACCAAGCCCCGCAGCACCATGTGTGGCCTCAGGAGCTCTGCTCCAAGCTCCTGCTCCTCTGGGCTGCTTGGGCAGACCCCAAGAAATGCTCAGCAGAGATACTAGGTGCAAGGAATTTTGCTGGCTCGCATAGTGCTGGTGGAACTGACCATGCCCCAAACACGCCAGCTCTACTGGTGCTCCAGCAGCTACCTTCTCAGATAAACATTTCTGCTTTGAGAAGTTTTTTTAGTAAGCCATTCATTGTTACATATAAAAATCTACACAGCTTTCCCCTTGGTGCTAAAAGCGGAAACAGCATGTTTCATTTCAGGGTTGTATTAGCACGAATGCTGGAGTATTTGCTTTTCAGCAGCACGTTAATCACAGAAGCAGCCTGGCCTGTGGCTTGCGTGCAGAGCAGAAAGTAGAAGATAAGACAAGCATCTGCGCCGAGGGCTCCGGCATTGGGACACTTTGGGCTCTGAGACCAAGGCAGCCCCCCTTGGTCTCCCCAGCCCCCAGTGCCCCTTTGCCTCTGCCCCCAGCCATGCAGAACAGGCTCCTAAAAGCACCGATGAAACGGCTGTTATTGCACAAATGCTGTGACAGCACCATGGAGGGCAGCGAGGCAGGGCTTGTTCCCAGAGGAGGGCAGCTCGGGGGGGAGCTGCGGCCTCCAGGATTCCCCATTTGGCTGACGCCTGCTCTCGGCACAGCGCGGAGCCGCCAGCCCCTCTGCAGCACAGACTGGTGCTGGTTTCCAGGGCCCAATAACCTGAGCAAGAGCTCGTGGGCCAAACTCATCCAGCGTTTAGTTCTGACAAAGCCTGTGCAGTTTTCCCAGTGATGAATTTGCAGCTTTAGCTCCAGAATTGCAATGGGCTCAAGCAATGTTTTGGTGCCGGGGCACACGGGTGCTCTACCTGAAAACCAACATGCCCGAGGCTCTGTGAACATTGAAATCCCCAAACTCACATAATCACAAGACACCCCAGTAACACGAATACATCTCCATTGTACTGTGTCTCCTTCCTGTACGAGATGAAGAGTGGCCACTCGCTATTCTGTTTCTCAGCATTATTCAAGTGGCAGCCCTAAGCCTGGCACTCCCCAGGTGCACTTAAAATCCTGCTCTGAAGACAAAACCTATCTCAGCAGCTCCTCTGAGCTACTCCTTACCAGAACACTTATTGTGCAGCCCAGAGCTTGCTTCAAAGTCTTGTTTCTTGAGCCGAGGCAAAGAATAGCGAAAATCATGCTGCCTTTTTAGCGCCCATCCTCATTTTCCCTTAATTTTCAGATGGCATCAGCAAGCACTTTGTATACCCAAACCTCAGCTCTCTGCGAGCTCTGGTGCTGCTCCAGGCACTCCTGCAGAACATCCCTGTCCCTGCTGCCAGCACCGTTAGAGGTGCTGTGCCCCACAGCCGAGCTCCCACGGCTCTATCCCACCACAGCACGAGGGGCTCTCAGGGTGGCTCCGCCTCGCTGCCACCTGGCACCTGCATGTGGCCACCTCCTGGCTCCGGCCTTTTGGGCGCGAACCTGCGCCCAGCACGCACCCTCACAAACCCTAATGAGCAGGTGCAGCCACATGGCCTGAGTGACACACGTGAATATTCGCTGAACACAGGCTGCCTTTCCCAAACACGCTCTTGGCTGTTTGCTGGATGGGGTTTTTCTTCCCAGCTGCAGCATCCATTGCGCATCCCTGCGCAGCGGGAGCAGAAGTTTTGCTCTCCTCCTGCTCACCTACACCTGCACAGCCCAGGGGGTGGAGGGCTCTGTTCTCAAAGGGAGAGCGGGCAGAGATCATGGCTCTTTCCAGAGGAACAAGCTGAATTTCATCTGCCAAAGGTAAGGGTAAAGCTCTGGGCTTTCAGCTCTGGCAACACCAGCCTCTGGGGGACCCTGTTTGCACCCCAGCGGTGTTTACCAGAGCCACAAATAATGCTTGACCTGACGTAGAACAGAGGGAAATTTAGCTTTTGGTTCGTTATAGTCTGTTTAAATCAACTTATATTCAGGCAACAGATCTTCTCAGAATCTGCTCTCCCTTCCCAAACTGGAAGCTAATTCCTTGGGTTCTGGGCTAATTCCAGAGCAGAGGGCGGCTGGGGGGGGCTGCGCTGCTCCGAGGAAAGGCCACCAGAGCCGGGCTGGTCCCTGAGCCAGCCGCCTCGCCTTGCCTCCCCCCTTGGCTGGAGTCCCGCACCAAGCACAGCAACAAGAACCAAGCTGAGGCAGGCGTCCAGGGGGAGGAAAACCTCCAGCTCGAGTACCCAGGGCTGGCAGAGTTATAACCCCCCGGGAAGCCGAGAACGGGGTCCTGCAGGGGCACGGGGCGGCTGGGCTGGGCTGGGCTGGGCTGGGGGGGCCGGGGGCTGCGGGGGGCTGCAGCCGGGGGCTGCCCCGGCCCCGCCGTTGGTTCTCCCACCCCCGCCGTTATTTCCCCACCCCGCCGTTACTCCTCCCGACCCCGCCGTTATTTCCCCACCACGCCGCTATTTCCCCCACCCTCTCCCCCTGCCCTCCTGGGGAGGCGGCTGCCGGGGGTGGGAGCCAGGCGCTGCGGACCCCTGGTGCTGCCGCCCGCTCCCCGGAGCCCCCCCCGGCCTCCTCCCCAGTCCCCCCCAGCATCCTCCCAGTCCCCCCCCCTCGGCCTCCCCCCAACCCCGGGCCGGCGAGAGGCGCCCCTTACCTGCGGCCCCCCGGCGGGGATGCTCGGGGCGCTGCGGGTGGTGCCCGTGGGTCCCGCTCCGCAGTGCCCCGCGCTGCGCTTTCGCTTTCCCTTCGCCTTTCGCTTTCCCTTTGCCTCGCTGCCGGCGCCGATCCCTCCCGGGCCGCGGAGGAGGAGCGGCCCCGGCTGTCGCCCCCCCCCCCCCCCCGAGCTGCCGGGCAGGGGCAGCCCCGAGCCGCTCTGCGCCCCCCCCCCGAGGCGAGCCGGCTTCTTCCCAGCCGCCCGGAGCCTGGCCGGGCCCCGCAGCGCAGCCGGCAGAGCCCTCGGATCCCCCCCGAGCAGACTCGGGGCCGTGCTGGGACGTGGGGAGGCAGCGGGATGCGGGGGGACAGCCCGGGGGGCAACTCCCCCCGAGCAGCCCCTCTGTAAGGGGCAGAGGTATGACCTCGGGTGGTTTGGAAGGCGCTGGGGGAGCCACAAGATTTCTGATGGCTAAGGACAAGTAAGGAGTAAGTCAAGAAGAAACTTGGTTCGTGCCGTAATCAAAGAACCAGCCAGCTGCTCCCAATCAGGACGCCTCAGAAGCCTCACTTCACCTGGGAGCTGATCAGCCGGAGCTTCCCCATGCTGACAGCCACGGCCAAGGGCAGGAGAGCTGAGCTGGGGCTTTGCACAGGCACCGGCACGGCCCCGCTCCTCCTCGGCAGTTCTGCTGCAGCCCTCTGCACGCCCCTGCTATGGAGCGTTAATGACTGCAAGCTGTAACGCTCTTTTCTTTAGGAATTTAATCGGTTACCTGCTGTTCTTGGGAATTTCCTTCTGGCCACTCATTACGCGCCTTGGTGACGTTAGTTTAGGAGCTAGCAGCAGGTGCAGTGTTGAACTGCCTGGTTTCTCAGGAGGCAGGCAAAGAGGCGAGTGATGGAGGTAAGGTAAGGTTTGGAGGTAAGGTCTGGTAGAATAAGAGGCTAAAGGCGTACGGTGTGAGTAGGGCAGAAAAACCGCCTCCCTACAGCTGCGGATGCCCTTTTCTACAACCCGCGCTGGCTCAGAAGAATGCATTCCCCATTTTCGTTTGTTTGGTTTTTGTTTTCCTCTCGGAAGCACTCATTTCTGGAGATGTTTCCAGAACGCTACTCACACAGCGTTACCCCAGATCTAAGCAACGAGGCAATGCCCCAGTGCACAGGCTGATAGAGGCAGGCACCAAGGATTTTTCTTTCCTAAGGTTTCTGTTTGTTTGTTTTGAGCTGGAGAGGAGCACCGGGGGGAGGGCCTGGGGCTGGAGCCCAGGGAGACAAACGGGGTTTGTACAAGTGCTGCTGGGCTGCTCTGCAAGAACTGCCACGCAGAACTGCTGCTGTTCAGAGGCACGCTGTAACCCGTTGCAGCGAGCGATACATCAGCCAGGCTATTAAACAATGAAACTTTACACTAACATCCAGGAGAAAGTGTTTCAAAGGGCTTCTAGGATTAATGCTCTGTAGTCAGCTTAAATAAGGGAAGACGGCTGGTACGTGGTTAGGACAATAGCTTGCTCTCCTCTAACATTTCGCTGGGTTGCAGAATCAAGATCCATATTCCACCAGTGGAAAAACTGAGCCCTGGGAAGCGACTTCCCATTGCCTAAATACCAGTTTTATTTGTAGGCATATATATAATAACTGAGTTATCAGTTATCTAAATCATATTTGAAATTTGGGCCGTGGGATCCAGACTCCCCCAGTGTTCCTTAGGCTGCTCGTTGCCTCGTGTAATGCAGGGTTGGGTTTAATTCAGGTACTTGCCCTTTGTGAAATTTCAGATGCAGACAACCCAGTGCCTGTCCTGGCTGCCAGAAGATCTCCTGAGTGACCACTGTGCGCATGGCTCAGGATTCTGCACCTACATGGGACTATTTTAACTTTTCTCCTTTACAAAACTTATGGAAATGTAGCGACAGCTCAGGAAGCGTCATTTAGATGGATGGATGAAAAGACAGGAACGTGTGTGCATTTCATGATGCATTTATAAACTCCTCCAGATACTGGAGTCCTGGTTCTGGACCTTCAGATACACGCAAAGCAAACTGTTTTCTCTGCTGCACAGCTCCATCAGCTCCCCAAGGCTTTCCCGTGGCTGCCAGGAGCACCCAGCAGGGCTCTGTGCCGGCAGGAGCCCCACCGCACCCTGATCCTCCCTGCTCTGCTGCGCCTTCCAAACGAGCGAGGGAAGTTTCTTGCAAGCAGACTGGGCAGTGGCCCTCGTAGCCCCCCACTGACTCCGTCACTGGATGACAGGTTCTTTTCCCTTTCTGGTGGCACTGTCTCCGTGCCTCCCTGAAGGATTAAAATTAGCAATTCATCCAACAGGCAGCAGGGGTTCATTTGCAGAGTCAGCCAAGTATTCGGTTCTGTAAACATCCCTAGCAGATTCCGGGTGCCTCATCATCTCATCTTTCTACATTCCAACTGTTCTGCTGAACTTCATCCTGAAAGGAAATAAAATTGTGGAAGAACAGAAGAGACCCAGGTTTTAAAGATCATTTATGGAGCTGGATCTGGACTCAGAGGTGCTATTTCTTCACATGATTAATTTTTTTTAATTACCTTTTTTTTGCAGATACCAAGCCTGCATGTACGAGACGGGCCAAACACTGATTATTGAAAAGGAAAACCAGGCATTGACAGGCAGGGTTCCTAAATTGTTTCTTACACCACCTAGTGTCGAACTCGGCTGACCCTCCCAGTGGTGCTCCTGCTCCTCTCCGAGCACGCAGCTTCGTGCGGCACGTGGGAGGGAGCCCGCAGAAACCCAGCGGCAACGCTTGCGTGGCAAACACCTCCCACACCACTCTGCTACAGACGTGGCAGTAGCGCTGTAGAGAAACTTCTTGCAGTCCCTCAGTGATGTGCCATTTCTAAATACATGTGGAATTACTGGTCCCGTGGTAGTGCCACCAGGGCTGTAACAAATGAGGCAGCTCTGTTATACAAGTAACGCGTTAAAACACGATGGAAAAATTATGAGAATACTTCATTTTAAAGAGAATTCCAGATAGGACTTTATTCAGAATTTTACAAACAACAAGCATTTTTCTATATAAAAAAAGTGTAAGAATCAATTTAGTTACAGCTACGAATATTTACATTCTTAGAAGAAATTTCCATGTGTTTCTATATACAAGGCTGTGGCCATCACTAGGAGGTTGAAGTACTCCCAAAGGCACGTGTAACCAATGCAGTATGCTGCCTAAGCTGATTCTATGTTCTAAGAAAACGGTTTGCAAGTTAGGGCCCTATTCTACAAATAGTGAAATACAAGTTTATTCGCAGAGACAGTCCCAACAACTTCTGCAGGTGCCTACTGTGCTCAGGTGCACAGGCCTCTGGAGAGCACAACCAAGAACAGCCCCCATGGGTGAGACCAAGAAACGTGAGTAGCTGTAAACAGAGGTGGGTGTAACTCACGTTCACCTCAGATTCCATGAGCCCAGCAATTCAGTATTGGTATCACCGTATCCCAAAATGGAAGTCTCCCGGACAAAAACGATTTTTACAATGTAGATAGGTACACAGAGAAAGTTGTTTGTAAATATTGCTCCTCCTCACAGGCAGCAGGCTGAAGGCAGTTTCGTATAAAACCGAGAAAGGGTTGTGCAATTAAAATAACATGAATAAGCATTCAAACCCCAACCCTTGGCCTGACTTACTGCAGTCCCGTTCTGGTCTATGCACCACCTCCCTGTGCTGTCTTCTTTCAAACCGTAATTTGGAAGCACAGGAGCAGGTGTTCACACCTCTTAAAGTGCAGTGTCAGAAGTGACCCAAACCTGCCTGCTTCTGAATGATAAAATACCAGATAATGCTGTTGTGAGGATTGCATTCAAAGTCTGGAGAGTCGAACCAGAAAATTCCGTGAAATAAGACTGTTTTGCATGAACAAGTGACTGAAGAAGTTATGGTACCTTTTGAGCTAACGGTATTTCCACTTGCATGCAAGGAAACCAAAGTCACAGGATTGTGCAACTTGCCCAAGGTGATGAAAAGAGTCAAAGAGCTGTAAATGAAGACACCCTAGTTCCCAGGTCAAGGCCTTAATACTGTTTTCCTTGGTGAAGATCCTGTAATGTGCACGGTTCTCTAGCAGCAGATAATTTTACCTAACCAGAAGTCTCTACTGTTGTAACGCAGGTTATGGGCATCACAACCATTTAGTCTGAAGTTATAAGAGCAGTCCATTTACAGAAGGGTCTCAGAAAACAGGTCCCAGTCCTGCTTCACATCCCTGTAACACAAAGTGACACGCCAAGAACACGTCTATAGAGAAATACCACCCCAGACAATACTGTTTGGAAGTAAGCCATGCCTGACAAGGTTGCGGTCAGCAAGCACCATCCAAAACTATGGTACTGTGCAGCACCAATGCTTTATTCCACAGCTACCCACAGCCACAGTCAGTGTTGTAGATCTGACTCTTTGCCAGTACTGATGTCACTCTAACACCTGCTAATTACTGGTTTGGTTCATTTAATCTACGTCTTGCACAGATCACATCACCTGCCTGTTGATGCTATTAAAATAGTCCCTTGAGTTCTTTTGGAAATACTTAGTAGCTGGATTCTGACTACACACTAAAACAAGTTCCTTGTTTTAAAACAAGTTCCTTGTTTTAGAAATAAGCCTGAGGATCAGTGCCAGACAGCAAAGTAAACAGAAAACAATCCAGGATGCTATATTAATTATATTACATTGTTTCTGACTCACACTTTTTACTTCTAAGATTAGCAAGGAAGAAAGTGTATTTTGTGACACAGAGCTTGGCATTGTGTTTTGCAGTGTTAGTCATAACCAGAAAATTCCCCAATTAGGTCGCACCAAAAATAAACAAAAAAAAACCCCAGTCCTCATTTAGTAAACATTAGAATACTTAAATATTCAAGAACAAAAGACTCGCTGCCAGGCACATACCTGGTTGAAACAGTGGATTAAAAATAACAGGTAAGTCAGATGTTAGATGGACTTTAACGGGAATTTCTATAATAGATCATGTGTCAGGCAAGCACGTATCTTGTATCTTACATCTCAGGATATTTTCTGAAACAGTTTACAGGAAGAGGCTTATGGGACACAGTTGTTTACATTGGCAAACTCATCACAAGGAAGTTGCAGCTAACTGTGCTTTGCCTCAAATTCCTGTGGTGATCACATTTCTTCTATGACACAAAAAAGCAGCTGCTTCTGGATGCTCCAGTTCCTATCAGTTTAAAAGAGATAACACTTACAAAAATATATTTGCACTGAGTTCGTTGCATATGTAAGAATACGGTCTAAAATTTTCCAGAAAAGGTGCCAGGTCCGAAACCTGACAAATTCTATCATGACTTTTGGATGAGGGATGTTCACACCACCAGCAAACCCGGCTGATTCATGCATTCTCCTGACATTTGTTTGCTCACTTCAAGGCCATTAAGTGATGTGCAGTGAGGCTTGCAAAATTCAGACTCTCAACTTATGCACCATTTTCAAATTATGCACTCCATTTTAAACTCATCTGCCAAATGCCTCTTTATCTGTCAAACAGGAATGAAACTGAACCTGCCGGAACTTTGGGATTTCTCTTCTCGAAAGAGCTGACACTATGACAAAAGTAAGCTTCTCTATATCATTCTGTGGCCTGGTGACATTGGCCAGCTTCCCGCTGCATCCAGAAGTTAAAACACCAAACAATTAGGGGAGAAGATGCAGGGAAAGCAGAGCAAGCCCTGTAGGCTTAAGACATTGGTAGGAAGAGTGTAACACACAAACCCAAAGACTGCAGTCTGTGCAGAGTTTCTGCCTTCTTGCTTCCCAGACGAGCAGTCCGGAGGGCACAGAACGGCACCAAGCCAGTCGCTGCAGCCCGGTTAGCAAGGACAGGATACAGAGTACTGGTAATTCAGCTGTTCAACTGCATGAACCGCTGCTGCACCTAGAAAGTAAGGCCCCTAACAGCTTTGACTATACAGGTTCAGGTTCTGTTTATTCAGTCGTTATAAGACAGGACAAAACACAAACAAGTGCCACAAGATAAATGCTTTTACCATACACATCTGTCACAGTATAAAGTAATGCAAGTTCAGGATGGCACAAACGAGACTCCATGTATGTGTATATTGTACGTATTTAAAGAAACACAGGTAGTGCCAAGGGTGCTTCTACGACCCAAGGAATAATTTCTTGGCAGATTTTCAACATGATTTTTTTTTCTTTAAGAAATTCACATACGCAATTAACACAAGTTAAGTGAAGTAACAGACCCCACAGAAATCAAACCGTTGGCACTTGTGAATCAAGAACCAGTGGTCTCAAACATATTGTAAATGTTGTTCTTGGTAAATTTTACCACGAGGTCAATGGAGTTGCGTGGATTATTGATAGTATGTGTATGTGCATGTATGTGGAAAGGACAGAACAAGGACAGGAGAATCACTTCTACCATCCAAAATTGCACAGAACATTTAAAAAACAAACAATTTGGACAGAAAATTTCCAACACTCATCAAAAAGGAAGAACCCCAAACTAACAACACCCTCTACACACAGAGATGAAACCTTTTGCATCATTTAAAATAAATACAGCCTCGAATCAGGCCACATTCCAGTGTCAGATGTAAACAACTTCATCAGACATACGTAGTTAAAAACCAGCATTGGATTCCAGTGGATTTTGTGAGCAAAGCTTCAATGCTACAAGTATTTTGTGCAAGACTATCCTTCCACTATGCCGAGTTAAAACATTTCAAGTTAGAATTCCTTCTCAAAAATCTTTCTTTGCATCTTTCTGAATCTGTTAACAAATTCAGCACGTGTAAAGTCACTTAAGATCACAAAGAGGCACGTTTTCATAACCTTTACTATAATAAATAAGTTTTCTGTCCAGAGACAGAAGTCAAGGAATCAAAACCAATTAGCAGCTTTCTCTAGCTATTTTAAATCCTTGATGGGCATCAGCTCTGGAGAAGGCTCACTGATGAATCCAGGTGCTCTGCTAGCCCTTGAACTCATTTTCAAGTATTGTTCAGCTGAACTACACACTTACTTACAAAGGGTTGACCAGATATTGTTCCATGGTACTAATGCATTAATGCGGCTGAAAATCTCATTGAAGGCTACACACTATTTATGGCCATATAAAATGAGAATGTATGGAACACAGTGCTTAAATTTATAAATAAGGTTAAAATTGCAGGAAAAAGTGTTGCCACTAGCCTGTTCTAGAAGGAATATTAGAAGAAAAGTCCATTTAACTTTCAATCCACCAGGAAGCAGAGAGTTTCATTAAAAAGCTGTGCTCTTAAAAATCTCTGGATTTTCTTCTTCATCCTTCGAATTCCTTGTAGATGCAGGCCTGTATTCTAATCTGGAAAAAAATAAATAAATGAGAGAACAGAAAAAAAAGTCTTTGATATCCTGAAACCTACTTGACATTGCCGACTCCTAATTTTAATATTCCGTTGACTTAGTTGGACAGGTCGCTTTCTAACAAAGGGTGTGCGCTTATGTATCATCTTTGACTAGAGCCGTGGCAGAAGGCCAAAGTCCCAATGCTTTTTTTAGGTTAGCTGAACCAAATTGGAAGAATTCAGCCCTTCGCCAGTACTTAAATGACTTTAAGAACCTAGAAAAGTAAATTATTTTGTAACAGTTTGATATTGCAGAATTACTGAAAACATACGGACTAAAAATAAAGCCCATTTAACTAAAAAAAAAAAAAAAGCAAATATATAAAGCAAAGCATTCCTCTTGTACTTTTATTCCGCCCTCATAGCAGAATAACAGATTTGGAGCCTAACGAGGTACATTTTACAATACACACTTGGGAAGAGGGACTAGGCTTGTAGTCAAGCTTTTGCATCTTCAACAGAACTATTAACTAAATTACCAAAGCCAACTGGGTACCTGATAATACCTAGGCAAGTCCTTCCCTCTTCTCAGAGCCACAGGCTGGTGGAGGCTGGAGGAAGCTCTGGGTCCTTCTGGTCCAACCGCAGCTCAAGCAGGGGCACCTGGTGCTGCTCGCCCAGGAGCATGCATCCAGGCAGCTTCTGAGTATCTCCAAGAAGGGAGACCCCACAGACTCTCTGGGCAGCCCGTGGCAATGGTTTGCCACCCACACAGCACAAGTGTTTCCTGATGTTCCTGTGTTCCAGTTTAGGACAAGAGGCAATGGGCATATCACTGGGCAGCACTGGAAACAGCCCGGCTCCATCCTCTTTCACCCTCCCTTCAGGTATTTATATACCTTGATAAAACTCCCCTGAGCCTTCTCTTCTCCAGGCTGAACAGTCCCAGTTCTCTCAGCCTTTCCTCACAGGAGTGATGCTTCAGTCCATCTTGGTGGCCCTTCACTGGACTCTCTCCAGTCTGTCTCTCTCTTGTACAGGGGAGCCCCAAACTGGGCACAGAACTCCAGGTGGGGCCTAACCAGTGTGGAACAGAGGGGAAGGATCATCTAATTGCATCTCTGTATGGTTGGACGGTGTCTCTAGATTCCTCCCAGATTACTCGTCCCTGTTTCCACCGTCTGTATACGTGTTTTTTGTATTTGTTTTGCCAGGAGCTTTTTGTTCATGCATGCAGACTCTTGGCATTTTTACCTGTCTACCCTTGCATTGGGATGGACCAGTCTTGAGCTTGGAGGGGGTGATTCTTGAATATTAACCATCTTCCTTATGCTTCTCTCCAGGGCTTTATCCTCTGAGACTCTTCCAAGTAGATCCCTGAAGAGGCCCTGCTCTCCTGAAGCCCGGGGTTGCAATCCTGCTTTTTGCCCTGCTCCCTCCTCTCAGGATCCTGAGCTTTACCACTTCACGGCCATTGTATCCATGGCTGCCTTCGACCTTTGACTTTTACATCTCCAACGAGTACTTCCTTGTTTGTGAGTACAAGGTCTAACAGATCACCCTTCGTTTTTCGCTCTACCACTTGGATCAGAGAGCTGTCATCAATGCCCTCCAGGAGCTTCCTAGATCACTGACGCCCTACTGTGTCGGTCCTCCAGCACATGTTGGCACGGCTGATGTCCCTCACGATAAGCAGGGTCTGTGAACATGAGGCTACTTCCAGCTGTCTGTAGAGAATCTCATCCACTTATTCCTTCTTGTTGGGTGGCCTATAGCAGACGCCCGATACGTCACCCATACTGCTCTGCTCTGTAACGCTTACCCTTAGTCTTTATGGCTCATCCATCCTGAGGCAGAGCTCCATTCCTTCCAGCTGCTCTCACACAGAGGGTGACTCGACCTCCATGTCGTCCCAGTCTGTCCTTCCTAAAGAGCCTGTATCCCTCCACTGCAACACTCCAGTCATGGGAGCCGTCTCACCATGTCTCCGTGACTCCAACAAGACAGTAGCCCTGCAACTGCACACACAACTCTAACTCTTCATGTTTATTCCCCATGCTGTGTGCACTAGTGTACAGGTACCTCAGAGAGGCACCCCAGCAAGCTGTTTTTTTTTTCCCTCCCCCCTCTCCCTTCCCCATAACAATACCCTGTAGGCATTTCCTTGCTTACATGCAAATGCTGGGGGTTATCCCATTTAAAAGCCTTCTTTTGTTGATTTTCCATTCCCTTTCCTTCATATAATGTCAACTCTGTCCACAAGTCCCTCACAAGGCTGCTGGTAAGTGTCTCTCCCATGCTGCTCCTAGTTTAAAGCCCTGTTATCAGGCCAGCCATCCTGCTGGCAGACACCTTTGCTCCTCTTAGTGTGGTGGATCCCATCTCTCCCCAGAACAGTATTTTGTAGACAATTCTTTGCAACTCTTCAGTCATTGTTATAACTCTTAGAATTCTTTTAAATGCACAGCCAACTTTTAACCAGCAGCTTCTGTGGCATACAGGTACCCTGGTCCTCAATTACTTGTGCTGTGACTCCACTGGTCTCTATAGAACTAGTCTTTCCTACTGCTAGTATGCTTTTTATACAGCAAACCAAGTAGTTTAGCAAGGCTCTATACAAGGGAACATATGCATAGGCATGCACATAAATTTATAGATAAAACAGATGTATTAAAATCAGAAGGATTAAAATCAGAAGGCAACACTTACCCTTTCACCAACAGCATTTGCTCAATTGTGTCAGGAAGAGGCATACCGTAACTTTCTGGCAGAAATAGAGTCAGGATTCCTGATAGCACGGTCAGGCTCCCCATCAGGATGTAAGGCAGGAACCTATCATAGGCACCTAGCAGAACGCAAGAAAAGCAAGCATAAGTTCTAAGTCACTGATACCATTTGTACCTAGGTACAGCTTTCAGTAAACAAAACAAAAACCTCTTGGCCTAGCACTCAAAGCATATGTTGTTTTAAACATGCTTGAGGAATTCAAAGACTGGGAAACAGTAGTTATGAGAGCTGTCCCTACAGAACCAATAAGATTGTGAGTGTCTCTTCAACAGGCATAAAACACAAATTTCTCTATGTTATGACTGTGTGTTGTTCAGATATGCCTTGAGATCCCATTTTTTAGCTGCAGTTTCACAAGCCACATGGATCTGGAAACCAAGAGAAGTCAGAAAATCCTAGTGACCCACAGAGGTGGGAGGCTGAACTGAGTCAAAAGCACATCTAAAACTAGCACGTGGTTGCCAGCTTAAGAAGAACCCAGGAGACACAAATAAGACTTGGTAGTTGGTGTCCCGTTACAATGACGTGGAGAACAAGGGTCCTGGACCTACAGTTTGGACACAAGCACTGGAGTGCTGGGCTGCTGGACAGACTTCTTTGACACACGTGGTGGTGCCTGTGAAGCTGGGACTGTTCAAGAGTGAGTGCAAGTGAGCAAAACTGATTTGGTTTCAGTTTCTTTTTTAAGCCCTCCTACTAGATCTTCCATTGAGATGCAATTCTGTTGTAAGCCTTGCATGCAGCACTAGAACAATGATTTCCACCTATCACCATCTCCCCAGCACAACCGCAGACTAGTTAACTTACCAAGGTAAACGAAGTAAGGTGAGAGGATGCTGCCAAGTCTGGAGGCCATGGAGCTTGCTCCAACTCCCATGTTTCTCACCACTGTTGGGTAAAGCTCAGCCGTGTAAACATAAACCATTGAAAAGGCAGATGTGATCCCAAATTTCCCCAGCATCACGAGGAGAATAGATATGGCACGAAACTCTGAAATAAAAATGCAGTAAGATCATAAATTGTCAGAGTTTTATAGAAGCTATCTATTAATTCTACTGTGTTTGCATAACTTCTGTCTAAGTCCATTATCCAGTGTCATTTTTTTTCCTGTACATGTCTACAAGCAACTTTTGTTTTTTTTTAAAAGCTAGGACAAACATGTTGATTTTCCTCTTGAGCATGGGGCTTTCTGCCAGGTTAAAGATAAGTACAACAGAGCAAGAGCTGAAATGGTTCTTTCAGATTTCAGAGGCCAGATTGTTGCTATTGCAAACAATGCCATATATTCCTTTTTAATACAATGAGCAAAGTTAATAATTTGAAACAAGTTATTTTTATTTTGCTGCTCTGGTTTCTCATTAACATTCCCAGCTACCAGTCAATAATTTAATTCTACAATGCTGGGTTGACTTTAACTAGGACAGTTAGATCTGAAGATCAAAATAGATCATATCAGTGTCCAATTAACTGAAAAGGATTAGGAAAAAAAAAAGAATGCAATTCATGTATTGCCTGTATAAAATAAGCAAGGCAGTTCTTGTTCAATTTTTGTTTATTCTTTGATTTGTAAACAAGTGCTAAGTAACAAGCCTTCTCCCCAATTATATTTAACATCATTACCAGAAAGAGTCCACAACCCTCAGTCTAACTGGCCTGAAGATGTACATTGTTTGACATCCAATAAATGTTATTTTGCCCTCCTTGCAGTTGCCAGACATTATTTTACCTACCAACTCTAATTTAGTACAAGCATCTTTGCTTATCAAAAATGCCTTCCACAATGACTGTCTTGAACAATGACTGTTTAAACGAGCCCTAAAGAAAGAGTGATTGACAGTTGTTTAGGAAGCAAGTTCTGTAGCCTCCTGTTAACCTCCAGTTAGTCTAGCCCTGGTTTTACGCTTGGACTTTACCAGAACACCTTGCCAGGGATGTATGGTAAGGCAAAACTGGACTACGGTGCTGATCTGAACAGATTACAAAGCAGAAGACCCACCTATAAAAATGTATAGGAATTGCTACGTTGTGTGAGCTCCCAGTGCAGCAGCACCGAGAACCAAGCAAGAAGGGCATAGATAGGAACTGAATGTCTATATTTAGTCCCCTCGGGATACTTTCCCTCCACATCTGCCCAATGCATGGCACTGGACTTCACCTAGCATACATGTTTGAGATCAACCAATGGTTCCATACGTGAAGGCACCAGCTGAATGAAGAGAAGAACACAGCCTCCCAAGAATAACGCAGCAGCCATTGAATACCGTCGGGGGAGATTTCGAAGCAGCAGCCAGGAAATAATGTAGGCTGGAACTTCAATCACTGCTGAGAGGAAACAGTTTAAATAGACGTCTCCATGCAAGTTGGGTGTGTCAAGAGAAAGTCCAAAATAACCAACAGAGATTATCATCCTGAAAGAAGCAGAAGAACATGATCAGACAGATTGGTCTTCTTCCTGAGGTTGCCGTGAACCTCTTTCCATCTGCCAATTGTAGAAATCATGCTGATGGAGAGGGGGTGAGGTTCACGTATGCCTCCTTATTTCAGGTCACCCCTGAGAGATAAGCAATGTTAATTCACGATCTAACAATATTATTTAGTTCTTATTACGGGTGGTTGTAGCTTTACCACGACAGTCTGAACTACTGAATTCTACAGCTTCTGAGGCCTCGAGTAGCTTCTTATTATGTTTAGAAGGAGACAGGAAGCTCTGGGAGGAGAGAATTGTTTCTGGGTCATTACCCTCCCTGCTTTGTGTATTAAGTCAGAGAGGAGGAGTACGGCATCCTGGCAGACCTAAACAATCAGGGATTTTCTCTGCCATGCCCCACACTGGCTGGACAGCACCCAAGTCGTGTTTGCATGGCTCTGTGCCTGGGTTGGTCAGGATAACAGGACAGAGCTTGGTGGCTGGGCACACAGCCATCTTAACTGTGTCACTGCCAAGCTGCAGCTGGCTTCCCTGTGACCAGGGAAACGCACAACTGTCCTTACTGACAAAATCTATGGTGCCGTGGGAGATGCTGGGAAGAAGGTTATGCTTCAACAACAAGCAACAAGGTAAACGAGGTCATTGGATCAGGATGAGTCCAGGTGCGAGTTAGGCACAGAACACTCAGCACTGCCTTTCCTTCAGCATTTATGTGATATCAGAACAGAGAAACCTGACTGCACAGCACGAAGTGGATCACTGACCAAAGATTAGGTCTTTTTCCTCCTCACTTCACAATGGAATAACATTCACGGTCCAGTTACTTAAAATAAGTTGCCTAGTGTACCTGAGGGTAAACCCCTCATTGCTGTGTACAATATGCCAGCTAAAACTATTCTCTTCAAAAGTAGTTATTACATGGTATTTTTCGTGATTCTTCACAACACTGGGCTGCTAAGAGTTATTTTTATAGCAAATAAACTGCCTATGCTTGCTGGAACTCACTTCCAGTAGCAGTTTGACTTAGCTTATCACATTGGCAACCCTTCACAGAGTTATAACTTTTCTAGCAAACTTTTAGGGGGTATTTACATGTTCCAGGGCGATGAGAAGTTAAACTTTCTCCTCCCTGATGCAAAACCAGCAAAGGGATTAATTTAAAAGCTCTCTAATTCCTCAAAACTAACAAAACCCTCAGCCATTTGCTGTTATCTGTTATCCTCTTTTATCAAACTTCTTTTATGAGATCTTACAATTCTTAAATCTGAATATACCACGCGTATACTATGCATTATAAAACACTGTTGTGAGGCAGCACAGAATGCTTTATATTTAATGAAATTAATTAAAAATACGTTAGGTAACTGACATTCAAGGTAAAAAGAGTTTTAAAATAGTCCAAACCAACTAAATGGTTTTCTACAAGATTTGCAAGAGCAGGTAGGATATGCAATTGACTTGGACAATATCTGACTCTTTTGTCCAATCATAAAACTTCGTTTATTACCTGGTAAAACAGCCCTTCCTCATGTGAAACGAAGAACCTACGTAACCAGAATTTTGTTGCTTCAGCCAGCAGGTCATTGTTTCTTGAGCTAACGAGTTTTGCCCATACCTCCTCAGAATACCTCAGTGTTCAAAGAGCAGTTTCTTACTGTTTTGCTGCCTTTGTGCTTACATACTCCCAAACCACATTCTTGCTTACCACAGAATCACTGACATAATTGTGATAGTTAGAATATTTCGGGTTTTCATTAGATCCAAAATGGTGTATGTCTGTTGTCTCTGGGAATCCACATCCTGCAGCTGGAAACAAACAAACAAAAGCATGGAACGTTAACATCACGCAAGCAGAATTATTGTGAGAACAGGTCCACTGCCTGACTTATACACCACTATTTTGAGTGCATGTGGGTCCATTTCAGTAAGCTGCAGAGCTGAAACAGGTGCCTCACTTCTAACCAAATGGGTATATAGCCACAAGAGCCAAGTATCTGTGAAAGCAGTTGCTCCTTCCTAATTTAAAATCATTTAAAATTTAGGCTGAAATTAGTCATCATTTTCTCTGCCTGAGGCTCCATAAAGCAGCTGCTTATTGTTACTTTAATACTTGAATTATAGAGCAACAACATTTATAATTTATATGCCACTGCTGGCATCATTCTTGCATCCAGTTTTGAGCTCAACACCTTCAGCATCATGCAAGTCAACTGCACCCAGACAAGAGGAGAGAAACAAGGATGAGGCATTTGAAAAACATGATCAAGTCTGAAAGAACAGAGCTTATTTAGCCTAAGGGCCAGAAGACTGTGGGAGTCTTAAAAGAGCAAGAATGGTTTTCAAAGACCAGCAAAAAAGTGATAAACTGTCTACCCCTACCACAGAGGAAGCAAGAAATAAGATTAAACTGCAGCAGGATAAATTTAGTAAATGACTCTTCATGCTGGACCTAACAGTAATGTATTTAAATTGAGACAAACTGCTGAGGAGCTGAAGAGTCTCATCATTATTTATCCTGGTTTTGAAATCTCCTTGTAAGAATACAAGCAAAAAGACAATGCATTACTTCTCCCTTCCCCATGAAATTTTTCAGCTCTTCAAAATAAAACCATTTCCGTGTAAACAGTGCAAAGACATTCTTCCATGAAGCACACTAACAAGTTTTGTGCTTGATACGATTACACAAGAGGAAAGATTTTTTTTTTTAATTTAGGACTTTAATTTAGACCTCTAAACAATGAGTAACAAGGGAAAGATTTTTCAAAATATGTAAAAGGTGATATGAGAGCACAACTTGCATTGATTAAAACAACAAATTCTGATAAAGCAACACTATATGGCTGAAGAACAACTGTTTTTTCTACATGTGATAATTTGTCATCACAAAAGGTGGTATATTTTCAGGGTTTGTCAAAGTATTTGCTTAATTTTATTGTATTTTTTTAAATGGTCTCACAGCAAGAACCTGAGCAAGATTTTGGTCTGACAATCTTCTAGATTCTTATGTTAGGTGATTTTATACCTATCTGAATCTGCAAGCCTACTAACTATTAGAAACCTACCCAAGAAAGAAACAAGCATCCACCTTAGCAGCTCAAAATTGTAAAATGAAAAAAAACTAACGCTGAAATATTTTTAATTCGGACACTTGTTGAAATGCAAGCTGTCAAGACAGCTCACAACATTTAAGCAACAACTGCTCTCTTCGCAACTAGAAGAATCACTCTTACCTGATAGACCGCTACTACGTGCAAGCACAAAAAATTATATACAAAGATTACTTCCTCCTGTGATTTTCCAAGACTCGAGAAAGTCAAATTACACTTAAAAATGTTTAAAGACTGAATGTCTTTGGTTAGCACTGCATGCTCCATAGTGTGCGCAAATGATTACAGATAAAAGTGAAGTAAGATTGTAGCCTCAAAATAGTGCACTCGCTACTTCAAGCTTTTCTCAACTCTCTCTCTGCCTGGTCTAATTTAACATCCAGTACTCTGCATTAGTTCAGCTTGCAACATTTTTTCCCCTAAATCATCAGGCCTTCCAGTAGACAAGCTGGATACATTCCAGGACACAACACACAATGAGGAGACAAAAGCAACCACTAGTTCGACTTAATTCCTCATCAGCATCTCCTCCATATTCAGGTCGGTGATCTTTTGGCAAGTTAATTGCTGGAGACTGATTTGGAGCCCTTAAGGTCTTGTCCCTCGACTCAAAATATGAATTATTTCCTCCATATCTTGTAAACCATCTTGTATCTGAGCTAATGCCAACAAGAAGTTTATGTAACTTCTGCATCAGGTCAAAATTATTTCCGAGCGCTATTCTGCTCTGAAGATCTGGAGGATAAAACAGTAGCCTGCTGCTCGTGCACTCCAAACGTCAGTGTATTTGCCTTTGTAAATCTTCATTTTTTTATTCTATTAAAAGCAAGAAGTTCTATTAAAGGCTTAACATTTGACCGTTTCCCTTCTTCCTCAGCACAAGGCTCCCACCGCACAGGCTGCGGGCAGCTTTACAGCTCGGCCCTTTCTCATCCACCACATGATCCTCCTGAAGTACTCTCCAGTTTTGCCACTCTTGGTTGCCAAGAAACCAACAAACAGGAAACAAAAAAAAGGGGAGGAAAAAACAAACAAACCACAAAACAAAACCAGGAACACTGCAAAATTTAAACAGTCGATGAGAAACAGGGCCCAGCCTTTTAGCAGCTGTGTAAGCAGACAATACAAGCCCCTAACGCGACAGGGCAAGAAGCTACGGCAAGGGCAGGGAGAGCAAAGGGATGGGCTGTAAGTAAAACTATCACCCAAACATTTTCATTCCCCTCATATTGGATAATCCAACGAACCGGGCTCTATTTATGCTCTGCAGACTGTCTGGGGATAGTCCCCTCCTGGACCCTAACTGTTTTGAAACCTCGGAGCCCGAACGCTGTGGGTGCTGCACGGGATTGAGGAACACTTCAGACAGGAGCCCCGGGCGCTGCTCCATCCAGACTGCTCATTCCAACTGTATGGGGCCTCACGGCGAGCCCAGATTTCTGAGAATCGTGCTGCAGTGTAAACATGTTTCCTAAAAACTGAGGAGAAGATGCCAGCCTTCTGCTTTACAGCTCTTCAGAAAGCAAATGAGAGAACAGGGTAAACAGGCCACTGAGGAAGAACGGCTTTGCACAGATTATTTTGTCACAGCATTACTTTTACTTTAAAAAAAAAAAAGGACAGAAGTTCTGCAGTTAAACAATTACCTGTTAATCTAGCTCATTTGCCTTTTAAACAGCATTTGAACAGCATTTCTGAGAGTTGATGTGCTTTGGTTTAATCTCTTTGGCCATAAATAAGCACTGTGCAAATACGCAGTGCAGCCCTCCCTGCTGCGGCAGCCAGCAGCTCCCCCTTGTCCGGTGTTCCCCAGGATCACCATTTCCTGGTCTTGCCCCTGCCTTCTGCCGCTTCTTCATCCAGCCCCATTCAGAGATAGGGAACAGATCAATATTTCTTCCGACGAATGGGAGATGGAGGCATTCCAGACGCAGTGACCTTAAGCCAGTGTTGGAGTCAGAGCTCGTTTTCTGTTCTCTTGCCACAGTGCTGGCAGGGGGTAAGTTTTTATCCCTACAGCATGAGAAAGAATGTGGGCGGGAGGAAAGAAAAAAAAAAAAAAAGGGTGTTCTAATGAAAGTCCAGTGAAAGAGCCATCATCAGAGGTCTAGGCTTTCCTGGCATTCTCAGTCTGTTCCAGGGAGACCAGGATGGCTCTCCTACTATCTACAAATCAGTCTAGATAAACAGGTTTGCCTGTACCTCAGCCACCTTCCAGCCAAATTAAGCTTTTTCCATCTCAATAGCAACACGTTTGAGTTTAATGGCTAACCATTGTGCTCAGCCTGGTTGAGAGGCCTTGTAAATCAAGTGAATATACAAAGGTAGTGACAATCAATTTTCCTATCAACAGCTAGACAACGTCTAGTGTCAATAAGAACACAATTGAGCAACCATGCCCACACAGACTCTACAGATCTACACATTCCCCTGGATTATGCAAACAATTTGTCTGTCTGATGTGTGAATGAATGTGGAGCTGATTATACAGCTTAAGGTCACCAACTGCTCAGACAAAGGGGAGATACCTAGAGGAAACAAGAACACCTTTGCAGAAATGGAGTAGTTAACAGTATATCTTTTCTTCCTCATCCACTCTAAAGAGGTTCAACTTTTGATCTCCTCAATATGGAGTGAAAATTGAACTAGAAGAACAGTAATTCCAGTACCACTCGCCAGGATCAGTTTTATACTAGACTCTAAGCAAGCATAAAATCTGTTCAGAGCATAACTACTATCTACAGCCAATCACTAGAAAACAGATATTTCTGTCCAAAGAGGTCTGTGTCTAGAGGAAAACAAAGGCTAAGAGACTAGGAGATTAAGTGTTCTCTGTTGGGTCCCAAGACATACTCCTCAACATGGCCAGGTCCCAGAGCCTTGAAAGATCAGAATCAAGTCATTTGTCAGCTGCGTGGGCTAAGAAAGCCCACAAAACTTCGAGTCCCTGGGATAAACTAGACTCCCTGCTAATTTGCTGACTTCATATGGGATATAGTCAGATAACAAAGCAATAGGTAAATTAAATGCATTACCTCCCCTCAAAACTATGGTTTAAATCGAAAAGACAGCTGTTAACTGGATCAAAAAAATGTTTGCATTAGAATGTTGCATGGGATTGGGACAGCAAGGGCTTTGCAAATCTTAAAGAAGCACGGAAGGGGTATTATGCTTTAAGGCGTTTCAAGAAAAGGATGAACTTCTACCCATTTGAGAAATACATGATACACTGCAGGCATAACTCAATTCATAAGTTTGGAAATTAACTGCTTTCCGTAATCATTAATAGGTCTAGCAAACAACTTGACTGCTAAATGAATCTTACCTCACTAGGATCAAGTATTACATCTGGGGGTGTAATACCATTAATTTTTGCAGCCTTTCGGAGTATGTCTTCTGCCTCTTGAAATCGTCCCTGAGAGATTAGCCACCGTGGAGATTCTGGAATGACCCTGTAAGAAATGTTCATAATAATGTGTCAGAATGCACTGCTGCAGAGACCAACACATATTGTTCCAGGCACAAAGAGCTCAAAACTTGCCATACCTTGCAGAACTTAGAGCAAAGACAATAGAAATCAGATTTACAAGAGCAGACTAGCAGGCTGAACAAGAACAGATTAAAATGAGTTCATGGATTTTAAAAAATACTAAAGAGCTGAAGTATGATTCAGAAAAGAAAGTAAGAGCAACTAAAACCTTCCAAGTATGGGGAAAATGGTTTAATTAAAGAAATTCAGAAATGCGAACACATAAACAGCATTCTGTACATTAAGAGGTATACGCTTAGTGACTAACGCCTATAAAATCAGTTCTTGACTTGCCTGTTTGTGACACTGTTTACAGAAAGTGGAATCTGCATGAGTCATTCAGCTTCATAAGAGAAGCTAGATGGAATCAGACACACCGTCTGTGTAAGTGAAGAAACACCACCACCATGTGGACTACTTAAACTTTACATGTCACATCACAAAGGTAGCATTTCACCAACTGTGGATGAAAATATTGAAGTCTCACAGGTTTTACAGCTCATCACATCTGTATCACCATACCATTGCCCAGCTTCCCAAAATAACTGTTTTTCTTGCTGCTCTTAGTCCAGGCCTACTCTTAAAGTTCACTGATTTTGGCTGATGCAGGAGGATGAGTTTTTGCCCTTTTTTTTCCCCTCCCTCCTTTCAATATGGAATCACTTCATTTTCTAGAAGCCTACAGAAAATGAAGACTATTTTTTTCAGACATGAGTCAGAGATCAATGCTGCAGACTTGTGGCTAATACACTGGGTAAAGTAAAAGGCTACAGCCACTTTTCACCTGCCCACTCCTGAATTTCATTGGTAAAGGTTGGCTGGCATCAGGATCTTAAAAATCTGCTGGCAAAGCCTTCTACAGACTAATGTCTTGTAGCTTCTTTCTACTCACCACCAGAGTGGGATGCAGAGCAGCCCAGGTAAAGTAAGCGCCAGCAGCAGCATCCGCCAGTCTCTGATGAAGTAAGCAAACAGTGGCAGCAACATGTAGCCAAATGCGTAAAATATGCAAACACCTAGTGTGCAGAATAGCACACGGATTGATTTGCCAAGAATTTCTGTGCCTGTTCAAAACAAAAGAATGAAGATTAGTGTTTTAACTTAATAGCAACCAGATATCTTACAAAAATACCTTAATAACTGGCTTTGAAATATACTACACTGGGTAGTTACAGCATATACAACTTTGCCTTCCAATATTTGAGGCACTCCAGATCTGTTTCATGTCATGATCCTGCATAAACCCAAGTAGTTACAAGTACAAAAGGAAGAGAATCAGGCTATAACTGTATTTCTTTATGTAGAAAGAAATACAGAAGTGTTAGCTACATGTTCTTAGAATCTCCCATTTTACTTGAGGAGCTAAAACCACCAGATATACTACAAAACAATTTTCTACATTTTTCCTAAATTAGGTTCTGACCTGTATTACCTTCTGAAATTCTCTTTTCTCTTGCAGCTGAAAAACTCAAATCTTTAGGAGTACGCGTATGGTACATAAAAAGGGCCAGGCTACTGGCAGTAGAACTAAATGCACTAACAGAGGGTCAATGCTTTCCTTTAAGAACACCTTGGGATCTGCAAATCAAGAGACTTCTAAAGAGATTATCTTTGCCGTTTCTGCAGAAATCAAAGAAGATTACATGAACTGCAGCAGAATGCACGCGTTGATGTTAGCTAAACACTGTTTTCACAGCTGTGCTGGCCTTTTCTAGCCCAAAAGGAATTTCTTGCCAACATCTGGTACTCTGGACAGTGATTGGTATTACTTCCAGTGACTTCATTTTATTTTTTTTTTGAAATCTCAGATTCATAAGGTAATTCACATTCCCATCTGATCAAATATGACCTTAGTTAAATTGAAAGCCAATGAAGTAAGAATCATTATGCCTTTTAATTTTTACCACAGGATGTTTTAGGGAAACAGCACTTTCTTTTACAAATTTGTACATCAAATACACATTTAGGTCCCATAAAGGGCAACACAAATCCCTGAAAAATGACATCTTACACATCTTATCTCTCCAGCTAGAAGACAGATGTTGTTTCAAACAACCAATTTCTGGTTTTTGCCTTTTTAGTAAGGTAAGCCACAGAATTAATTTAGATTGCACTTCTATCAACTGGAAACTTCCAAAGAGAGCACGAGTTATCCATGCGTGGTGAGAACACAATCTTAATAACAGTGTTGCCTGGCAAACCAAGCCAACACTAAGCCAGTATAAAAAGGAGCAGGGAAGTGCGTAGGACTAAAGACCGCATACTGTGCCCAGCAGGGCTTTCATACCGAGAACAAACGCTGCCACGTAGTTAGATATCTGTCCCATGCCGACCAGCAAAAAGAACACTGAAAACATCTCCCAGCTGGTAGAGAAGACCTGTATGAAGCTGAAGCCAGTCTGCATTGCCATAGTTGCAAACAGCACATTCTTCCTGCCAAACCTTCCATGGATTTAAAGGAAAACAAAAACCAAAAACATCATTATACAACAGCATGAAATACACCTTCAGAAAGAGAAAGATACTATTACTCATTTGTATATCTGGGGAGATACAAGACATCTGCAAAAAAAGCAAAGTTTGGGAAATATAACGCATGCATAACTATCCTAAATACATTAAGATATCCACTGGCCAAGAAAAAAATAATATTCCTATGGCCACAAGAGAAGTCATCTTGAGGTATGTGCTGGAACGCTATTCCTTCCTTTGGGACAGGATGAGTAGGAAGACAAATCACCGGGAGCAAAATTATTTAAAATGCAAGAGCAGTAATAGATGCTCCTCCTCTGAGCAGCACAGATCAGCATGTTACAAAAAGAAAAAAGAAAATGTCTGAAAGAGGTAAAACTCAGGTTTGTTAGATGCTACTATCAGTAAGTGGTAAAAAAAAAAAGCTTGGTAAAAAAAGCAACCTAATTTAAGGGCGCTTAGCAGTTCTATTGATGGACTGAGGCACTATGTAAGAGGGAAAAGAAAACGGAATGGATGCTACAAAACTGGGAGCGTGGGGATTACGTTTCCAACAAACGGAAACTCTACAAGTAAATTGACAAATCAGAGGACCACATATTGTTACATCATACATCTGATGTACTGCACAGCAGATCTCAGGGTGATAACCAGGAAAAAAAAACCCACACACAAAAAAACCCACCATCTGCACCACAGAAATTTTCGGCACCTCCCATTCTTTAAAGTCTGCTGGAGCACAGCCGAGCAGCAGTTGCGCTTTCCAGCTTCCACATACACAGCTCACTGGACTCAGACATTGCATCTGAAGAAGTGAAGCTCTAAGTGTTGATAAACAGAATTTTAAATTTGACCTCAGAACGAGGAAGACAAGCCTCAGGAATCTCCCTGAACATGGTCCGAAGTAATTAGAAGAGAACATTACGGATTTTTCCGTATGAAACTTATCTCCTGCATCCGTTTTCTGGCATAAAAACAGTTTGCCGCAGAAGTGATTTCTCTGAAAAAATAATCAGGTAAAGGTAACACCCGCTAACAATCCTTGTAATGTTCTGGTCTAAGGTAAGACATTTACTCCACACACCGAGTGCACTCGGATGGGACAGTCACAGAATTAAGACGTGTTAGTAGTCGCAGAGAGACACTTAGAGCAAACTTCACATACAAGAACTGCTTGCAAAACAGCATCAAGGAGCCAGTGATTTTGGTGTATATACTTTACTTGTCTGAGAGTTGTCCCGATATGAAAGATCCGAGCAGGACACCCACAAAAAACAAGGAGGTACTCAGGGGTCCCTTCCAGTCGTTGTCACACACGAGATTCCACTGCAAGGAAAGAGAACATGAAAGTCTTCCAATGAACAGGAATCCCCCCTCTCCTTCCACGTACGGCTAAGCCCAGATGAAAATGTATCCTTTGAAAAGAAAGCCTCCACAAAAGAAACGAGCAGCCAACCTACGGAACAGATTTAGCTCTATAAAAACGTGAGTTTTGGGCATGATCACTCATACACATATACGTAACTAACAGTTTCCTCATGCACTCGATTCAGCTTGCCTTCAAAGGCCCTGCAGCCCCTCAAGCAGCTTTTTGAGAACAGACTCAAAGCTTTAGTTCCCTGCTTACGGTAAAGTCTTCTGTTAAAAATTTACGTTTCTAATTTACAAGGAATTGAACTATACAAACAGAAGCACAGGAAAAAATGCCTCCTCCTTTATTATATTTTAATATGGTTTTGAGAGAGACTGGAGATTCACTGCTCGCTGGGGACCTAATTGCAAATTGCGGCTCGTTACGCAGCACGGGTCTGCAGCAGACACCTGCAAAATCCAACATGGTCGGGTTCTTCGGGAAAGCGTCAACTGTAATCTTTAGAATACAAATTGAAATATACACCAAGCAAACTGAGATTTCCAGAATGAAAACAAATCTTGGCAAAAAGAGGAAGAAATAAAGATACCTATTAAATGAAGCCTGCAATAGCTTGCAATCACTTCCCACTTGTCTGACATTTCTGAAACAGCATTCGTGTTGTTTTTGTATCACTGTCAACAGCTATTACTGAAAGAGTCTATCATTTTGTTTGGGTTATTGGGGAAAAAAAGTGTGTAAATATTAGAAGAGAGGACGAAAACAGCAGGGCTGCCTCCTCGTCCCTTACCTCACTGCCGTGCTATGGCTGGAGCAGCTCCCAGAGCTCCCCGTCCTGCTGGCGGGGGGCAGGAGGTGACGCAGCCCCCGGGAGGCCGAGCGCAGGCGTGGGATCCGGAGGCACCCAGCACTTCTGATGTGCGGCCAAACCCTGCCAGCCTCTGTTATTCAAACACCTCCCCCAGGGGCCCTTTCAGCGTTTTAGCGATGGAAATTTTTAGTTTCCAATTTGCACTAAAGATGACAATATTTACAGGTCAATCTGCAGGTCAAGACGAAAATATTTACACTGAGCACAAAACTAATCCCCCTCAGCCCCAGCTTACAAACAATTCAGTACTGGGCATTTCACTCACGGGGTTTTTTGTTTCTTTGTTTTTAAAATCTGTACTGGAGCAGCGCTCAAAGCTTCGATCTGCCCCATAGGAAACCCAGGCTGCTGGGCTCCCAGACCAGCAAGCTGTCTGCAAAGGGCCTGCCACACACCAGACACCACCAGTGTCTGTGTTCGCTTGCCAGCCATATGTTGAATGCCCACAGGAAACAGCTTTTTCCTTCCCTCTTTTAGAGGGATATCTTTCATGCCTCCTTGTCTCCTTATCATTAAGCCTCTGACTGCAGGAATCTCACAAACCCTCAGTTTTTCATAGCTCACCAGACCATAGCGTGCATTTTAGGGCTCCGTAATCACTGCAAATCACTGAATGGACAATGCGGTCTGTCCCTTCGAGATCCCCAGGGCAAAACCCAACCGAACCACCCCTTGTTTCATGGAATAGCATCTAGTTTTGAATTACAACAGAAAGTTTTCCTAGAGATGAATTATCCTCCTTCATAAAGACTTACTCTCACCTGTGTTTGTGCAACTTAAGCTGCCAACCATTAGACTGTCTTAATTATAACCCTTAGAGATAAAGTCTTTGTTTGTGACCTTTGTTTAAGGTCACGGGAGCAAACAGAACACACCTTTTTCCAATTTGTGACTATCTTCAAGGCATTTCTTAACCTCTCCTTTGATAGATCTGACCGTGGTTTTCTTTGTCTTCTATCGGACTTCAGAGTCCTCAACCTCACTCTTGCACTTATTCCCAAAGCCCTTCCAGTTTCACAATGCCTTCTGAAGCACAGGCACTAGCACTCAAAACAGAGGTCCAAGAAGCCCTACCAACATCATCAGCTAGGCATCATTACTGAATTTCCTTTCAGCATCATGGTTTTCTAATATGCCACCAACTTTACACCACCCTTGTAAGGGATTTCACTTACTGGGACGGAAGGGAGCAGCATGAAGCCATCATGGGGGCAGTTCAGGCTGGCTGCTACAAGAAAGTTCCTCACCAATGAAGTGGTCGGGCACTGGGACAGGCTCCCCAGGGCAGCGGTCACGGCACCGACGTGCTGGAATTCCAGAGCATTTGGGCAATGCTCTCAGACACATGGTCTGATTTTGGGGTGGTCCTGTGCGGAGCCAGGAGTTGGACTTGATGACCTGTGTGGGCCCCTTCCAACTCAGGTGTTCTCTGATTCTATAGTTATCAAAATCATATAGACTAAAACCCATAATTAACGTATTTATGATTAAATCTGTATTTATTCACCAAATGCTTCATTCCTTGTAGACTAAAGAAAGTTTGAGCGACTCTCTGATGACTGTTCACAGAGCCTAATCCAGCCAAGAAGCTTTGGCAAAGCAAATCTAGGCCATTGGAAATATGCAGCAAATGATCATTATCAAATTTATACAGAAGAGAGGTTCCTGTGGTTACCGTGTCTTCACACGACGTTTATTAGGAAATCAAACACCACTCCCAGCAGGCATCCTGCAGTAGCAGACTCGCCTACTCGCAAAGAATCCCCTTTCCACCAGCCACAGGAACCAGACATCCTTTTCAGTAACAGAACTGAAGTCGAACTAGCCAAACAGTCAGCCCGGTGATTTATAGTGTATCATTACTAAATAAGTCATTATTTCCCCGCTGATCACTCCGTGCCTGTGAATTAGCCGTCTCCTTTCACCCGTCCTCCGCTCTGTACTTTGGCACCCAGGTTGCACAACACTTGGCTTTCCAGACACTGGCATGTTTGTGCCCGGTAACAAACATTTTCTTATGACCGCTGAGGCAGAGACATTGCTTGGAAAAGTTCATGGTTATAAAATGCCACACTGCCCTGCCAGAAGCTTCTTGCGTCGGCAGGTGGAAACATACTGGTCCTTAGAACGCTACTCTGATTACCATCTTGTTTTTCTGTGTCTCTATTAACACAATTTTAGGAGCTGTTATGCTGAAGAGCACTTGAACCAGGCACCAAAGCAAACTTCAATATTAAGTTTCCAAGGGAAAACTACCTTGGTTGTGCAATACCGCTTATTTATAGCCATGAACTCCACGTGCACAACCACTGAAACAGACATTAAGGTCTGTAACCTCTCGCCCCCGCTGGTAAACGTAGGCTGAAGAGCTTGGCTTTTCAGCGCCTCGCCAAACAGATCTGTTTGTCTGTGATGGTGGCACCGATCTCCCAGAGCCACTCTGCAAGCACGCCCTCCCCTGAGCTGCACATTGCCCAAGAAGTCACCGAAGCATCACTGCTAGGAGGCCAGCACCGCTCGGAGCAAGCATCCCGAGTAGTTACTGATTGAATCCTGCCGCTGGCAGAGCTGCGTGAGCACAGTACACTGTGACCCAGTGCTCTAAAATCACGTGCTAGTTTCATTTCTTTGTCTTCGAGTGAGCCTGCTAGATAGCACGGCCTTTGTCCCAGTAAATAAGATAAGGCTGACCTCAGCAAGGTATTGTGGCTCCAAACAGGAGAAAACCCCATTTCAGCCCTGCTTCAAACAGCACCTACTGACACCGCAAAGCACCAAGCTCCTGAACACTGGTACCCAACGCTCGTGCCGTGACACAGAACTTTCTCACCGCCTTTTTTTTTTTTTTTTAAATAACTTTGGAAGAGGTCATCCTCTGGTGCAGTTTAAAACTATCTTCTCACCCAAGCTGCCTGCAGGTCCTTTGGCTGGGGTGTAACTACTTCCTGAAATGTTTGTCAGGTCAGGGCCATCCTTCATCTGCAGCCTCACGCCCAGCAGCAGTAACTGCTTACACGTTGGGATCTACAGCAATCGCAATGAAATTCAGACTACTCCATGATGAAATTTGATCTTTTTAAAGCTGAATATTGTTGTACAGTCTTCTGCAAAGTGAAAAATAAAGGTACCAAACTAAAATTGCCAGGCAAGTTTAGGCAGATGCCACAAGTCCAGCTGATGATATTGCCTCATCCCAAGCAAAAAGCATACTTCTAAATTCTCTAGGCACTGCAAAACCTCCAGGAGGCAGACTACTATTTTTATTTTTTTTTTTTCTGCACGCAGGCTCTGCATCCATTGTGCTAGCAGAATACCACGCGCCCTGAAAGGAGAGCTGGCCTTTGATGAATTACTAGCACTGAACCCCGCACTGGCTCCTATCCACACACTGATGCAGACCCCTTATCCCACATAACTTTCACTGCAATTTTGTTATCTTTTCCAACCTGCTATAACAGGAACTAACCAAACTCTAACTGTTAATGACAAGGTGCCAATCATATTTAAGCATAAAATTTGCCCAGTATTTGTAATGCTCTAGAATGTGGAAACTGCAAGCCTAATTACAGGGAAGCTCTACAGAGCATCAGAAGTTCTTGCAATGCAGCATCACAGCAAGCAAATGCATACTGCCACCAAATACATGCTGCTACCAAACACATTTGGAAAGTTACGGAAGTAATTGTGAGGTCAACAATATAATTTGGGACCACAGTGGAAAAAAAAGCATGTTTCTCGATGTAAAGAGAACTGTTCCACTGCAGGAGCACCTGTACTTTCCTGATACCAGTCCTAGAACCCTACACAAAGAAGGACTACAGCAAATACTAAAAACTTCGAAAGCCTTACACAGATACACCTGTTATATAAGGAAAAGCCTTACAGGAAGAGGAATTTTCACAGCTACAGTGCATTGTGTCCTCTTAATCCTCTCTCTGCCTTTTTATTTAAAAAAAAAAAAAGGCAAGAAAAACTTCTGTTGCTGAGAAGAGCACGCATGATTGAAAAAAGAAGTGGGGCAGTCTCGTGTGCTAATATTTGCTTTTTAAAAATCAACATGTTAGCAAGAATTCTTGAAGCTAATCCAACATAGCATGCTCTCTCCTACCAGTTGCTTCTCTCTGTAAATCAAGGCAGGTTCTTAAAAAAATAAAAATAAACAAATCCCAGTCTCACAACTGAGCACTTAAAACCACTGATGCAGAATCTGGTCTTGTTTATTCTCATATAAATATTCTCCACTTAGTTGAGAGCTATGGGCATTATTAAACACCCTTTCCTCTGAAAATGCATTTGTATATTCCAAATACTTAGAGGTTCTAGATATTCTATCACAGATTTTAATCTCTAAACAGAAGTTTGCATCTACAAAATATTCCTTATGCTCAATTTCTCCTCGTGTAATTCTTTTTGAGTTTTATAGCGGTAAACTGAGAAACGAGCTGATTTTTAGTCCAAAATTAAAGACAAAATAGGAACATTATCCCATAATTAATTCCCTATGGTACCTCTACATTAGCATTGTTTCAATTTTAATTATATGAACTACAAGACTATCATACTGTAGAAACACTAACCCTGTAAAAACGTTCTGAGGCTAGAAATGTTTATGAGTACAATTCTGAAGAGTCCTGTGTTACGTGCTTCTTAAATTATACCATGAAAACCTCAGCATTTTTAAAGTACATTTATCAGCCATTCGTTTTCACTTCTGAGCTGAAAACTATACATTTTTCTTTCTTCCGATGACTATTAATACTAAGATTTTGCACCTACTAATCAGTTAAAGTCTCAGCTTTTTAGTTAGTGCTTAGCTCTGACACTCACAGCTGTGCCAGCCCATAGCTATCAATAGTAACTTCAGCCAGAAGAATATTCAGATATTACCCTACAGCAAAAAAAGGGTCCTTCTACTGCTTTTAACAGATGAAAAATAATGGAAGTCCTGATGTGACTTCTTGTCTCTGAGGCCACTGCACTAACACGATTGGAGACGTCAGCCAGAGCCAAACCTGGACGACATGGGCTTGATTTATGCTTCAGCTGCTGGCTCCCCTATTAGAAAAGCTTGTGGAAATCAAAGTTTCTATCACAAGCCTGCGCTTTTATTTTGGGTAACACAGCCCTCCTTGTCTCCCAGCAAAAAGGGAACATCAGAACCTCGTCAAACAGCTGTACTACGGGGCCCATTTGTGTCATTCCAGCTGTCACCACCGCAGCCTCCCCTTGTTTCCTGCAGGTCTGGAGCAGCTTCAGGGCAAGGGTCTGACAGCCACCTCGGTGTAAAGGTAACGGAACACTCAGGGCCCTAAGATCTGCATGGGAACTTTCTCTGTATGTTCTTACAGGACCCAGAGCTCCAGCAGTACACCAGGCCTCAGGGTGCTTCAGTAATTCCCAGAGTAAGCATCCTTCCTCTGAAAAAAAATGAAACGTGTTAACACTGCAAGAGGCATAAAACATGCAACTCTGGAATACAAAAGGATGCTTGCATTGAACTGATTTCAATTTGATAAACAATCATGCTTCTATAATTAAAAAAAATGAAGATGTGTACACAAAACTCAGCATCTTTTTAAGTTTCAGTCTGTAAGAATCACTCCCATACTTCGGTATGTAAGAATACTCCCAAAACTATAATGTTTTACTTGCTGTATCATCTAACATATCCTCATTATATCATCTCTTTCTAGTCTACTAGTGCTCAAATTCACTGCCCACTTCTGTTTCCAGTTATTCAATACAAGACCCCAACCAGACACTAAGCTTTCATAGACATGACTGGAAGTTAGCCTTTTCCCTTAATTACCCCAGTTTATATATCTTTCAGTCCCATATATAAACTTTTATTGTGACTACATTCTTTTTTTATGGGACTTAGGGAGGAATAAGAATGACACAGATGGTCACTCCGACTAAAGAAAAACTTTTCATATCCCTCAAGCCACAGTATCTCAAGAAGTAAAAGATGAATAGGGATTTTGTTCCTGGTTGAATACTCCAGACTAGCTAATGGCATTCTGCTGTTAGTCTGCTTGAAAAAAAGAAAGTTCCCCCTCAACTGAAGAGCGGACTGAATGTGTTAAGTCTTCCTTCAAAAGCAGAAACGTAACTGAGGGCTTTCTCTAGAGTCACGAGAGATTTGTGCAAAAACCTTTCGTAAAAAAAATTCCCCCTTCCCCCTCCCACTGTCAGCTACAGAAATCTGGGACAAAGGTCCTCATGATTATTCAACAAGTTAGAGATATGCAACTAAAGACAGGATTAGTGAATCATAAAAGCAGCAGCACCAAGCCAACAAATTAAACAAGTTTAACGCTGAAAACCTGCAAGTATGTGAAAGGCCACGGCTCTTGCAAAACTGGCTCAGAAACATTAATATTAAAGAGAAAAAATACGGCCTTGGTGCACAATGCCTGGGCAGCCAAACATCACCTCCCCCAGACGCAGAACATCTGCCAAACTGTACAGCCACCGGGCGAGAGCTGCTGCAGAGCCTCACCGAAATGTTAGCAGCTTCTGCTCCCTACATCATGAAGCTGCTGGAGGATACTCTGAGAGTTCGGATGTTGTAACTCACACCCAGTCAAAGCTCAGTGAAGAAGCTGGAGAGACACAAAGCACTGACAAAATACGCCTCAGCCAGGCCAACCCCTCTATTAGGGCACTCAGGACAAAGCCAGTATGTTCGCCTGTAAATTGCCTAACTCTAGAAAATGCCAACTGCCTTATGCTGTCTTAAGGGTGCCTCAGCTTTTCACAACCGTACATTTCCCTGATGACCAGGATCTAGAAATCCAGAGCAGTTTTCCTCTTCATGAAAAACGCAATTCTTCAGTAATAGGTGAGGCGATGCCTTGTGCCAGCTGTCAAACGCCACCCAAGTCCCAAGGACCGTGCATGCTCAAGGGAAGTTTTCAACAATTCAGGTTTTGCCCTGTCCTTGCTTCCCCGCGCTAATGTGGTCTCTCTTCCCTCTGCTCCCTTCCTCACCCAGCTTCTCCTCCTGAGGAAGGCTTCTGCGCTCAGATCAGCTCATGGTCATTAAGCACTCAAACATCCATCATCACCGTCCTTGCAAAGCAAGGAATATAGGCCTCTGAGCAGAAAATACAGCTACAGTTCTGTAAAACTTGTTCCCAGCTACAAAGAGGAAATTGGACTGTACAAACGGTTTACAAGCCTTCTGAAAAAAACCACTATCTACATTTTGAAATTCAAGTACTTCCTTGCATCCTAAGTCAGCCAGTGCCTGTGGGTCTCAGTACAGCTTTCCTCTGAAACAAGGACAATCAGCACAGCGTCACTTAGCTCGGTGCCCTGCCTGGAGACCCTGCTGGCGGGACACACCTGGGCCGGTCAGGATCCGGCCCATTCCCGGCAGGGGAGCGGGGACACGAGGGCAGCGGGCAGGTGCAGCACTGGCACACGGCAAAGTTCAGGTCCTCTCAGACACGGCATCAAAGCAGCACCTTGCTGCATCCCACTGTTGTGCCCTGCACAACTCAGGATGACTCGTACTGCCTTATTTTTTTTAAAAAGAAAAAAAAAATTGATGTCATGAGTTCGAAGAGACATCTTTGAACCACCAAGCCCGTTGTTGCTGGGTTGACCTGTCCTCCCTACGGTATACATGCTGATATCAGATGAAAATAATTAAGCAGTCGATGCACACACACTACACCGGTTAAGACACAGCATCCGGAGGCTACTTGTGCAACTGGAAGCTGACAGAACAGACCAGCTTAGGCGTCCCACCGCGCCGGGAGCCCCCGGAGGAGCCGTCCCCGGCCCCCGGCCCCCCCGGCGGCGCACCTCGGTGACGATGGTGGAGCGGTAGACGTCTCGGCTGTACTCCCAGCCGTCCAGGCACGGCTCCTGCTCCAGCTCTCCCAGCTCCACGTCGGAGCCGGGCCGCAGCCCCAGCGCCGAGAAGCTGGCGAGCGCGGCCAGGCGGTAGCGGCGGCAGCGGCTCGGCTCCGCCCGGCCGCCGCGCAGCTCCAGCGGGATGCTGGCGTTCAGCCACTCGCCGCTCAGGTTGGCGCCGCGGGGCACGGCGCACCGGTGCGCGGGGGTGCCGGCTAAGAAGACGATGGAGAGGCCGTTGAAGCCGTTGGGGACGATGCTGGCGCTGAGCAGGAAGAAGACGAGGCGCTGGAAGCGGCCCCACTCGCCCAGGAAGGCGGACACCTCCTCGTAGTCCCGCATGGCGCCGCCGAGCTACAGCCGCCGCTGCTACCCGCGGCACCGTCTGGCACGGGCAGGAAGCGGCCGGCCCCGGCCCGCCGAACGCCGAGCCATGGGCCGGGCCTCGCCGCCGGGGGTGGGGTTTGCAGGCGGAGGGCCCGCAGGTGGGGCCGGGCCGGGTCGGGCCTCGGCGGCAGCGCCCGGCCCCCCTCAGCCCGGCCCAGCCCGGTGCGGCCCGGCGGAGGCCGGCCGGCAGCCCCCGGCATGCAGTGCGTGCGGCCGGCAGGGAGGCGCGGCGGGGGCTTGGCCGCTGAGGGGGGAGGACGCGCGCCCGGCTCGTCGCCGCCGCCTCAGAGGCGTGGGGCCGCCCGTTCCTACCCACACGTGTCTCAAAGAGTATAATAGTGCACGTACATAATACAAGAGCATCCATTAAATGTAAAATCTTCACTCCTGTTTTGGTTTCGCACTGATGGGCAGCCAACACCGCCGCACGGCTCCCTCACTCCCCCTCCTCAAAGGGAGATGGGGAGAAAACACAACGGAAAAGGGTTCAAGGGTCGAGGTTGCTCAACCGATTACTGTTATGGGTAAAACAGACACAGGGCAGGGAGAGTAGTGCAGTTTATTGCCTATTGCTAACAGACTAGAGCAGTGAGACCTAAAGGCAAACTAAAAGCACCTTCCCCTGTCCATCTTCTACCTCTTCCCTTCGAGCAGCCCAGGGGAACAGGGAATGGTGGCTGTGGTCAGTCCATAGCACTTCTTGGCTCCTCACACAGAGGCCACCCTCTTGCACTGTGCTTGGCCTCTGGTCTGCGCCTGGCATCTGGGCCTGCATGTTTTGGGCAAGCCGAAATGTTGCCATGATCAAGGTCAGGTTCCTTGCGGGGAGCTGGAAAGGAGCTTTCACAGGTCTCCACGAGGAGCCTGGCCCAGGCCCGTCTTGGTGGCATGTACCAAACAGAACCAGCCCCATGTTTCCTTGCTGAGGTCTTGCTTTGGGTCCTTCCCCACACATGAGCCTTCACAGATTGTTTTGTTCTTCGTACAATCAAAGGAAGAAAGTTAATACGTAATATCTATTCCCAAGCCAAAAAATCATAGCTCATTACCTATTGGCATTGTCAGGATGACAGGAAGATTCTGTCTGCTATAGAGTTCTGTTAGGAAGCCACATGATTCACACTTCTAACTGGCATTTTTTTTTGTTGACATTTTCTCAGTTGGAGGTTGACACCTCCAATTGATAAAAGCCAAATGTATACCACATACAGCATTCTTGAGTGCGTGTATTGAAAAATAGCTTTCTTTCCATTTTGGAATCACAGTCGTGAAAAATCTCAAGTGTGGGAAAATGTGGCAAATGAAAGGGACTAAATAGAAGCTAAACCTCAAAATCATCTTTGAGGATTTAATTAAGGGGTTTGTACTTGACCCTACAAACATGTACAGTGGATTGCTGTACTGACCTGTCAACACAGCCTGAAAGCATTCTGCTTCTGTGGCTTTGCAGGAAGCCAGGATTGAGCCATCTCAAAGCCAGAGAAACTGTACTAACAGTCGTCTTCTGGGGAAGAGCTTATTTTAGGGCTTTATTTTCATACCTTATTCGTGCTAAATACATTTTAAATTACTTCTTTAAACATCTTTGCACGAAGTGTTACATTTAGGAGACATTATTCCACAATGAAACCACAGAGAAAGTAGGTTACACAATGCCAGTGCACATTTTTATTACAATAAAGACAGCAGGTACCAAGCAACAACTACTACATTTGTATACATGTTTTAACACATCCAATAAGCCCGTGTCAGATCTTACTGAAGATAAGAGGTTACACAGACAGAACCAGGTAAATGTGACAGAGGAGAGAGCTGAGGCATAGTGCAATCAATGGGAGAGATCCAGTTGTGCTTCCCTCCCGTCTCCGGGTCAGAGCCATACATACATCTCCCAACTGCACGTGAGCATGCAGGTCCCATCATGAGCCCCACTGCATGTCTGACACAGAAAACTCGCTAAAGATTGCAGTGAAAGTCTTAAATTGCTCACCAGCAACACATTTATTTCCTACCAACAGCTATTAAACCGATGCTGTTTTCTTCAGCTGTACAATTAAAAATTTAGTAACTACATCAGCTGAAGCAATCTCCTTTTCTTGTTTTGACTGTGCTCCAACACAGTAAGTCCTTATAACAACAACACATTCTTGTAGAGGTGCATTCCATTCACATAGGATTTTTTTTTTTAAATCTGCCAATATTAAACTGTGACACCAGCTTTGGATGAATGGCATAAGCAGGAAAAATAAAACTGATTAAAACAAGGTATTTTAAAAAATCACAATCCTTTTTCTTATTTAAAAAATGAAAATTAGGTTTTAAGATACTACAAAGTTTAAGAATATAAAAATATTTACCTTTAGAAATACCTAAGCCTACAATCACATAAAATAAGTATGAACTTAATATAAAAATCTTCATAAAAATAAAGCCACCTATATTTAACTAAGTCCTCAAAGCTGTCATACGCTGATATAAAGGTTTTGTTCAGAAATCTAGTTATGTCTAAACAGCTATTCTAGAGATGAACTTTGTAATAAGTAAAGACAAGATTAAATACTGTTGTCATTAAAGAAATTCCAGTTTGAGAAGGGATGAGAACATCTGAGGTCATCAGCCTTATGCCACGTTACATTTGTGGCAAAAGCATGACTACAGAAAATTAATATTAAAGTAAGTAGAATTTCCACATCCCAAAGAGCAGCTTGAAATGATTGCACAAGTTGCTTGCATTTAAATGTTATAAAGCTTTATATATGTGCTTGAACTTAGAGGGAGGTCCTCACTTCTGCACCAAATGCCAGCACAAGACAAATTGCCATGAATTTTCACAATAAGAGATGAGATGGTGCTTTTCTTGGCCCTTACAGAATGTGAATCATGGCTGATAGTTATTTATAAATGATAAAAATCAGTCTACCTGTTCTAGGTAGTCTGGCTAGGCTGACAGACTTTATGTGGCCAACAAGTCCATGCACAACCAATAAATAGGATTTTTTTTTAAACTATGTAGTGTTCATAAAACAGTAGTAGCACAAGTCTAAGCTCTACTACATGTGACTTTTCATCTCACCTAGCTTTGCTGAACTTTAAAAAAAATGCATATATAACATGTAGGATTTGAAAAATAAAATACTGGCTTTGTTGGCATTCTTTGTTTTGAAAAAAAATCTGTGGTCCCAAATCGGCTCTTTTGAGTTCTTAATAGCTGCAGGTAAACAACAACTGTGCAGAACACAGGTTTTTGCAAGCATCAAATCCCCTTTAAATTTGTAAATGGTACAAAGGTTTTTGCAGAGGCTTTAAAAACTGAGATGAGCTTTCTCTGAAGGTAAAGCACAGTGTAGTGTATATTCAAAAGAGAAATGAAATGCTTTGAAAAAAAAGACAAAAAGATTCAAAAAGCTGCTTGTGTCAATATACCATGAAAACTCCCAAAGCTAAAACTGCAGTGCATATTTGAATAGGATCACTTACTTGCTAAAGTCTTTGTTTCATTGGAAAGTGGGCACGGCCCATCAGAAGTGGGTCAGCAAGCTAGAGTCCTTACACGGAACATTCATGAAGCCCAGTGATTTCAGCAGGCTTAGGCTTTATGAAAAAACATCAGCTTTTACAGGGATGAGTGGATCAAATGTGGATTCCGGGTCCTGGGAAACACACATCAAAAGCTACTCTGTCTTGTTTAAAAAATGTTACTGTTTTTTAAACAATAATGTTATTTATATTACGGTTTTTAAACAAAAATGTTATTTCAGTGACGTCTACATGTGCTTTGCTACAGCTAAACTCAGATTCCACCTAGACTATCAGGCTTCGGTTACAGGTTTCAAATGAGGCTGGGATCTTTCCTTTAGATACGTGTGCTGAGATGTTCAGTGACAGACACCCAGCTCCCCTTCATCCAGTCAATGCACACAGCAAGAAAAACCACCAGTATTACATTTGCTACCTTCTTTTTTCTTTTAGCAGCTTTCATTGAGTACATGACCGAGTAGAGTCATAGCTGTATTCCTGCCAGGAATCAGGACACAATCACAAACTAAGAGTCCTACGTGAGCAGACAGCGTCTGTTCAGTAAACTAGGTATTTAGCTACAGCAGCACAGGGGATAATAACTATGGTGTGGCAGCACTGACTGTTGGGTTTTGTTTCCCTCTGGCAGGAAATGCATTTTGAGGATCTTGTTCTTCTTTCAGCCCCACAGAGAGCATGCATCCGTCTTCACATTGGTGTTACCAGAATTTTAGGACTCTTCTTGGAATTCCTAGCTCCAGTGGTTTGTTGCCCATTTCTGAAACTGAAAGCAAGTACGAGACTGAGAAGCTAGAGAATATTTTACAGACACTTACCCCTCCTAATCGGCACTGCTAAAATAACCAGGTTATGGTACTTATATAAACATTGGAAAAAAACAATGTTTCCTCTCTGAAGTATGCCCTTCTGGATGGAAGAAGCAATGCAGCAGACAACATTTAGAACTTGAATTTAATTCAGTGACTGTAATTCAGTTACTTCATTCTGTTTATGCAGGATGTCTCCAAAGGGAATGTGGTTGGACTCCAGGATTTCCAGCTACAATTCATCAACTGCAGAGCTAAAAAGCTATGGGTCAGACATATGAGAAGCCCCTAATTGTCATAAATAGCAGCGTGCCCGTATCAAGGAACCTGGCCTGAGAATTCTTCTTATTCCGAAAGCATAATGACAGCTCCGTTACTGACCCCAGGTTAGATACAGGCAATTCCAAGTTGGGGTTTTTTTTTTTTTGGTTAAGGGAAAATTCCATTCACAATACACATTCTCACTACGGCAGACAGTATTTATGCATTTGCATTTCAGCTAATTCAGTTTCTCTCTATGTGAGTTTTCCAGCCCACAACAGCAGCTAGAAAACACCATCTCTCTCCACTGCACTTGCACTATAATATACGAGACAGATTTCAGGGGGCATATTTGCTCAGAGTACCCTAAATAGAATCTGGTGGGGCAGGAGGACTGTTGCTGTTTACAGCTATACCAGCCAAACAAACAACCAGGAGAAAGAGCTGTCCTGGTGTCTCTAACCTCCCAAGGAAAAGAGGCTAGAATATCAAAAGCCTGTGCTTAATTTAGAGTAGCACCTAACAAATTTATACTGAAAGAGAAAAGTGTTTTGTAACTTAAATTGTCCTACTAAATGGCTAATTTAAATGCAGAGTTAAGGAGAGGGACTTATATCCATGTTGCTAAGTAACTTACTCCTGAAAGGGAAAAACAATACAACAAAAAACGCTTGATGTAAAAGGATGGAAAGCATTGGGAGGCATGAAGCAACAGCCCCAAAGCGATGTGAAGGTCAGCCTTGGTTTGCACGTGTCCGCTTTCAAGCACATCAACCCTCAGGTTCAGAGATTCTGGAGAAACTGTACGATGTCAAAGTCTGTAAAATTAACAACAAATCTAAAGGGCGCTTTGAAAGCTTTGATGTTTTGCAATGGATCTGATGAAATGTTTGCTCATTGTGAAAAGGGACTATGTACAAAGAAGTCCTCAGTTCCTGTGAAGTATGGGATAAATGAAAGCCGACTTACCATTTCACCTTCAGCATTTGTTCAAAGCTCTCAGGCAGAGAATTTCCATAGCTCTCTGGGAGGAACAGGGTAAGGATCCCTATCAGCACAGTCAGGCTTCCCATGAGGATATATGGTAGGATTCTGTCGTAGGCACCTGGCAGAACACAGGACGTAACAACATTAGTTTATATTCCAGACATAGCTGCAATGCAGAATTAATTTGGAATAATTAGCTGAAACCTTTATAAAATATCAAAGGTGAATCCAAACTGGGTTACATCTAGTATCTGCCAGCAAAGACGGAGACTTTTCGATTAAAACTATGCTCTAGGACGATCACCACCTATCATGTCCCATGCTACACCCACGTTTTTCTGGCAGCCGATAGCTTTTTGTACATTTTCAACTGGGATAGCCAACATCTTTGCAAGGTAACAGCTCTGCTGGGATCACTGCTGAAAGAAGCAAGTCTTCAGTACTGGGTTGCCATCTGGAACCAAATCCTCAGTAAAATAAGTCAATGTGAGAGACGAAAGTGCTCAGAAGCAACCAAGCACTCATTAGCTGTCTGGGACTGAGCATCCTGCTGGTTCCCTGCAAAGGGAGGGAACTGACTAATGGCAGCTGAACCATTAAATGTGTGTGTGATCCTTAAGTACCCTCCTTTTTGGAAGTGGAGAAGGCATCAGCCTGCAGCGACACAAGAGGCTCTGACCTTGGTCTGCTCAGTTTCTGGTTTTGGACGAGAAAGCAGCGGCCCCTACCAGCAGCCTGCAGCCAGTGCACAAGTGTTCAGGCAGGACGTGAGACTTTCAAATCACAATAGCACAAAAATTAAAAGGTCTCTCAGTGAAGGGATTAACTAGGAGTTAAAGTATTTAAGGTAGAGAAAGTACCAAACTGAATTTGACAGCTTCATTTTTTAGTTGGGATACAGCAGCATGCTTTATAATGTGTGGAGTAAATTAGGAGTAAAATGAAGACCCCTGGGTATTTCACTTATATAGCCAGAGTTTGTCATTTGATCTCCTTCTGTGGTCATAGACTGGATGAACTGCAAGCCCTAAGTTAGCCATAGCAGATATCAGCAATTCCCAAGTTTATTCTAAAACCGCCTAAAGTTTCAGAAACTGTTCTGATGACTGGAACAAGATATTTTAAAGACTGAGCCTATGGAAACCTGAGAGAAAACAGAAATAATAAAAACTTCATCCTGTCTACATCTGTCCATTACTGCTACCTAAGCTGCAACAGAGACTGAAGACCCTAAGGAGCATCGCAGTCATTCCATATTTGTGCAGCACTCAGATGGTAATGAGTGTCCAAAACAAAAAAAAAAAGCCTAGAGGTAATTAATACTTCTGCTTACAGACCTGCTTACAAGACATGAACAATGTCTTTTTCTTTTGTGAAACTCAAAGAGCTCTGCTTCACTTCTACAGTGTACAACGTGAAACCCAAAGGGAGAGTAGGGACTTAAAAGACAACAAATGAAGGGGCTAGCAGCTGAACCTGTGCCTCAGAAGCTCAGATAATAACTTTTCTGGGCAGTTATGTAGCTCAAGGCAAGAAATGCAAGATGTCTCACCCAGGTAAACGAAGTAAGGAGCAATGATGCTGCCCAGCCTGGAAGCCGTGGATGTAGCTCCGACTGCCATGTTTCTGACCAATGTTGGGTAGAGCTCCACATTGTAGACATAAAGCATTGAAAACGCAGATGTGATGCCAAATTTTCCGAGCATCACCAGGCCAACAGACAGGGCACTGTAATCTGGAGGAGAAAAAATTAAATCAAGATAAATAAACAAGGCCCTTTGCTTATTACTTGTATTTCTTTTACCTTTCAAAGCCTCTATCGGTGTTTTTTTTTTTTCATTTAGAAGTTGTGTTGTTTTTCTTTCATTTGTTTTGAATTCTACAGCATAGTAGCCCCATCCCCAGATCACTTGGCTGTGGACCTCCTGCTGAGCACACGGTAGAAGGCACAAGCAGGTTTTTCACTTTTCAGATTTTATATTTCACTCAGTGAAAGGATGTTCTTGACATGGAACAAAATTCTGGATTATACAGTAAGGAAGCACAAGCTTAAATCCACCCCGGTTTTGCAAAATTCTATGAAGATTTGCACACAGTGAGTTCTGGGAGGCTTGCAGGGTGTTTTTGGCCTTTACACATAACCAGATAAATCACAGTGCACTTTTGGCTCTCACTTTGCAAGCTGGTTCCCCTGGACTATAAAAAGCTCAGTAACCTGACACAATAAGCGAGAGCCATGTGTGACTCAGCATATGCGTATATATATAAAAACATAAAAATAAATCACAGCCACAAGTGATCAGCACAAATTTCACCTCAGATTCCAAATTTGGTCACAGCTTCCAGTAATTCCACAGACCCATTAGACAGTAGCATAAAACACCATAACACTGTATTTAATTAAGTGACGTATCAGATCTTGTACCTGTAGGAACAAGCTGGATGAAGAGGACGACGCCACCCCCTAAAAACAAGGTGCCAGCTATTGAGTAGCGCCGAGGCAGGAAGCGGAGGAGAAGCCAGGCGATCACGTAGGATGGGACTTCAACAACCGCCAGGAGGAAGCAGTTGATGTAGACATTGCCATGCAGGTTTGGAGTGTTAAGGGAGAGGCCAAAGTAACCAACTGATGTGAAAAACCTGAGAAAAGCAATAAGAACAAATTATTCCAGAAACACCATTCTCTGAACACCTCCGGTGCTGCCTCAGAGGTTGTTACAAAACTGGGACGTTGCAAAACATTGCCACAGACATCGTGGCTTAAAAACCTCAGTGGCAACCCCAACTTTCTAATGCTGTCATCCCTTGCAGTGCTCATATCCACAGCAGCGTGCAGAGCCCTCTGATTTCTGTCCTTCCTCCATATACTGAACCAAGCACTAGGCTTTGTGGAAGTCAGTCACAAAGGCTTTTCACTGCAACGGGCTCATTAACGGCACCTTGAAACAAGTCTGGAAAGCTTCCCACGCCAGCTACGTTCCTACTCGCAGCAAACTCCAGGGACAGGCTCTCCCACCCTCGGCAGTTTGGTTACGTCTTACTGGACTCTTCTCAACAGAGCTGGACCTTCAGGATTCAAATCTCAAGAGTGCCTTACTACGGCACGCCAAACGTGCTAGCCAGTTCCTTTCTGCTGGGGGAAATATGTACAGAAAAGGGCCGCAGTTTGTCTACATGGCACTATTTGGTCGTCATTCCTTGTGGTTGCCCAGGCAGGGACCAGGATCCCAGTGAGACAGGCACTGCACAGAAACACAACGAAAACGCTGGCCATGGGTCTGGTTCTGGTTCTGTCTCTGCTTCGAGACATTTCCCTTCAAATAGAGATTATAGAGATGGGAGCTTCTTAAAAAGACAACAACAAAAAAAAACAACACAAGTTGCTATATATATTTTCTTAATTATTTCCCATCTGAGTTGAGGCTACCATCCCCACACTCGTACATATTAATGCAGTGCGGGTGCAAGGGCCACTGAGGGGCACAAACCAGCCAAGGACCACGTGTGGGTAGGCTCCGAGGCTGAAACTTATCTAAACCTGTGCCATGTGCCCTCAAATCAGAAATCGTTCTATTGCCTGGGTACTTTAGGAATACACATTTCCTTACCACAAAAGTAATGACATAATAGTAATAGTTGCAATGTTTCGGGTTCGAAATAGGTCCAGAAGGATAGCCTTCTGCTGCTGCTGAGGCTTCGAATCCTGCATCTGAAGGAAAAAGGAAGACAAAACCAAAAAAATTCCCACACCTCAGAGCACAACAACCTTTGCACACCCACACGTCTGGGCAGTTACGAGGTTACGGCTATCCCAGGGCCCCACCAGGCAGCCCAAGCTCTGCAGCGGGGTGCGGTCCTTAGGTAGAGCTCGTCTCTGCACCCAGCTGTGCAAACCTTCCAGGTTTTGTTAAATGGGTAGCACTGGGACCTCTGCACCATGCTGACTACTTAACAAGGAGTATTACTGACAAGAAAGATGCACGAACACTTCCTTAAGGATCTAACGCAGTCCTTCCAGGAGTAACCTCATGACTGAAGGCATTTTTCCGTGCACTGCACTCAGCTCTCTTCCATTCAACCTTCGCAAACGGTGTGAGATAAATGCAAGTTATCGCCCAGTTTTGCTGCCTGCTGCTTGGTCTCAGAAACACGTGAGTGATCGACAGCGGTCCCACCCGCTGGGGCCTGAAAGAGTCAGGTCCAAAATGAAGGACAAATGAGCTCTGGCTGCGAAGGAAAGTGCTTCCAGAGTTCCCATAGCTGGAACGTGTGCTAGAATTTACAGCGTAACTTAGGCTTGGAAAAGAAATCTTCAGCCCAGCCAAAGTTTGAGCAGGACGTTCGATAAATCGATACCGCCAGCAACGGTGCAGCATTTCTCTCCTGCAGATATCACAAAGGGGTGTGCAGTGCTTTGCTCTCTTCCGTATCAGCAGACACAAAACGCAGGTGCTGATAAGATGCAGAAAGGTGGGATCTGACACACAGACCCACGGTCATCCTCGGCACAAGGCTGGAGGCGTTGCGGATTTCTCTGCACAGGAGCCGTGCCCGTGCCTCTTCAGCAGGAGCTCTGGGGGAGGACGAGCTGCCAGAGGGGGAGGCGAGCACGAAACCCAGCCGTGCTGCTGCGGCCGTGAGCCTGCTTGGTGCTAGGCTTCCTCCTCTTAACCAATAAATATGAAATGCAAGAAAAAATCTGCCTGCAGAAGAATTTCATGTGATCCGGTGCCTTCTCTCTAGTCACACGTTTCAAGGGCACTTGTAGCATTTGGTGCTTTGTGCGACTGGAGCATCCCGTGGGGCTCCGTGGGGCCCCGGCACACGTGGACCTGGACTTGGTGCCCCTGTGCAGCCCCTGTGAAGAGCCCCTGTTAAAGTGCAAACCGCTGACACCGCGCTGGGACGGGGCTGAACGCGTCCTCCTTGGGTCTCCTCCGTGCCCGAAGGGTGAAGCAAGCTGGGTCACCCTTGCTCTGAAAACCACAACCAACCACTGCTGCGGAACAGAGCTTTACTGTAAAAAGCAAACAAATAAGTAAGCCCTCTGGCTTCTCATCTTGAGTTTGCTAACCCAACACTTACCTCACGCCAACAGCCAGCACCAGCCCCTAAGAGCTGCTGTTGGAAGCCATTCCTGCCCTGGCATTTCACAACAAGTCAACTGGCCAAAGGGGAAAGCTGCTGACGAGGTAAAGTGACAGGGCACGTGAAACATACCTCCGCGGTGTCGAAAATCACAGCCGGGGCTGGAATGCCATTTATTTTTGCAGCCTTTCGGATAATAGCTTCTGCCTCTTTATATCTTCCCTGGGACATCAGCCACCGAGGGGATTCAGGAATGATCCTGCAATAAGTTTCAGAATAAATGACTCAACGTTTTCACAAAAGTAAGACATTATTAAAACCACATGTACAGTTTTTTTGAACTACGCTCTCATCTCGCAAGTTACTTGTGGTTGAACATGGTCAGCACAGAAGCATGCAGGCAATGTAATTCATGAACATGTCCCACTGGGACCAGTGACAGAGCTCAAGTACATGGGATGTGCTTATCCTCCTGCTGAAGGAGATGCATGAGCCTTTCTCCTGGGGGGCTGCCTTTTTTCTTCTCGTATTTTTTTTCTTTTTTAAAGAATAACTGATGTCCACCAGAAAAGACTGATGTTGCTGGACAAACAGAAAAATGGGGGTAGCTTAACCATTGTTAAGCAAAATTATTCTTAGGAAACTGCATACAGAGTGGAAATGCTTTAAATGCACAGAGGGTATATTTAAAGGTTCTGTGTCACAGGAATCTATATATGAACCTCACAATTCTACCACAAATCTGATGCAGGCTCTCCTAGGCAAAGGACAGAGGCACTGTTCCCATGCAGAGCTGATGACATTTTTTAATCAATTCCAAAGGTGCTGAGTGAATTAACACCGAACACGGGACAGAAAATCTCACCTTCCCTTAACCTTCCTTTAACCTCAACAAATGCTTCCTCACTCCCTTTAGCTAGCATTAATTTCAGGGCGCCTGTCAAGCTGAGAACAGCGGTAACTTTTCCTAATTTGTTTTTTCAGCCTTCTGGGGCAGAGGACCCATGGGCAAGTGAGGGCGCACCTACAGCAGAAGGTGGATGAGAAGATGGTGGTGGGGATGAAAGAAAACATGGGCTCAGCCACTGAGACAAGAGCATGGGATGGCTCAGAGGAGCTGAGCGGTTATGAGGGACCTAGGGGGCCCTCACAAGGTCCCCACCTCTGCTGGGTTTCAGTGTGAGCTCTCTACTTGGCTTTCAATGCCAGCAGGGCTCCGGACACTCTTGCTTTGGCAGCCAAAGCAACGCCCGGGAGCGCACACCCCTGCCTGACGACATTTAGTGCAGTTACCTGCCGGCTTTCCACTCAGATTTTAGTACCCATCAGCAGCTGAATCCTCACTAAACATGGCTTAAAGAAAACAGCAGGGAAGAAACGTTAGACGGAATCATTCAGCACTACCACAGCTACGAGGTGGTTAACACTGTCCAGAGCTAGGGGCCAAACAAAGTTCCCAAGCTGCTCCGGAGAGCTGGTGGGAAAAGTGCCCCCAAGCACATGGTGAGCACCAGGGAGGATCAGCGGGCAGGTAACTGGGCTGAACACTGGCAAAACAAAAACGAAATGCAAAGCAAAAAAAAAAACACTGGGCCCTGGAGGTAATTGGGCACAAAGGGGAAAGCGTCGGGCGCGTTGCACTCACCACCAGAGCGGGACGCAGAACAGCCCCGGGACGGTGAGCGCCAGCAGCAGCATCCGCCAGTCTCTGATGAAGTAAGCAAACAGTGGCAGCAACATGTAGCCAATTGCAAAAAATATGCAAACTCCTAACGTAGAGAATATAATACGAACTGATTTGCCAAGAATTTCTGTGCCTGTTTAAAACAAGGGAGGTTGGATTAGCATTTCAACTCTCTCTTTGCAATCACGACTACATACTTTACTGCATTTACAAAACAAAGCTAAACAACGTTAGAAAAGAGCAGTTTATCTTATGTAACACTTCAATTGACACTGCCAAGGAGTAATGGTCCAAAAGGTGATGATCATTACAGAGCTATTAATCTGGGGGGAGTTCCTCCAGATTTTCAGCGTTCAGACCTGCCCAGGAAATAAAAATGCCAGGGACTGTCAGGGGCTTCCAGGGCAAGGAGCAGCTTCTGCTTGCTGCGATTAACGCGCTGTCCGGCACAGGTGGGGGCAGGCCGGGGCCAGCGGCCGGCAGACTGCCAGGAGCCTTCCTGATGTGCTTGAATAAGAAATAGGCTTTGCCCCCTTTCACCAGTTTGGGATTTAACGCTCAGCAGCGCCCAGCAGCAAGCTGCATAAGTGTGCGGATGGCAGGCTGACGTGGGGTGGGGTGACAGGGCACGAATTCACAGCGAGGTGGGATCTGATGCTGGGTGTATTTTCTGGAACTGGCTGTGACACCAGAGCGGCACGCAGGGGTTGCAGGATAAAAAGGGAAGATACCAATGTCTGACAACGCTCCCGCTCCAGCAACCAGGCATCGCTAAATGACAGCGTACGGCACCAGCTGCGTCACGCACAGCCTAGCGCCAACCTAACATCCACTGATAAAAATTGGAGACGTTGTAAGCCTTCACAAGCACTTCATTTCCAGTACAATACCCTGCTTAACAGGGGTAACGTTTTGTTAAGCCTCTGCTTAACGAAATGCATGCACATCCAGAGCTCCTCCTCACTTCTCATTGAGTTCCCAGACCCAGGTCTACAGAAATTTCCTCTCCGTCTGGAGCACTGGAAGTGCCACAGCTCCCACAGTTGAATCAATTAACAAACAAATTACGCTGAGCTAACAGGAGGGTCTCGGGTAGTCTGCGGGGCGTGATTTAGTTATGTAGCATGTTAAAACCCTTAATATTGCAGAGCAATAGGAAAAAAATACCAAAGACTTGAAAACCAACCAACCAAACCAAAAACCTACTTAATAGCTACAAGAGTTTCCATTTCAGAAGCTTGGGGTAACTGAATAAATTCACAAGAAGATGAAAACAAGGACTCGTAGGGACAGGAAGGGTGTGTTAAAAAATAAACTGTGCTGTCTTCCTCTACTGATGGCTCTTGCTTAGGGGCATCTGGGGAGACGTCTGATCCTTGAAGCATTGTTTTATACCTGTTAAGCAGTATGGTAAGATGTAGGATTTGTGGCATTACAAAGCCAATACGAGATAATATCTTTCAGCTATATTTCTCTTCTGTCTCTCCTCTTCCCTTAGTCTCTTGGCAATAGCAATCCTGGGATGACAGCAGCATGCCTTCACAAATCTGTGTGTTGTTTTACAGTCTCAGAACTTGAACATGGAAAAAAACCATGACCTACAACTAAGGAAAAACTGGCAGAAAAAGCTGGTTTGAATGCAGAACCTGTAACAGGGACTGAGCCTGTGCACGGGGAGGTAAGACACGCTAACAGCGGGCTTCCAGCCGTTCGGATGTCAAGAACTGGGATGGGAACCGACAGGAGAAACCCGTGGGAAACCGGTCACTGGCAAAAACAAAAACCCCAAACCCAGCTGGTGCTGGGGAGTGCCAGCGCTGCAGCACAGCAGGGATTTACCCGTGCTGGTGCCACTGCTCTCCCCGAGCTGGAGTCACAGCATCCACCAACGCCAGACAGCACAAGGGCAGCGCCTCCAGGGCGCAGGGAAAGGGAGCAACCCTGGGAGCAGGAGCCCACCCGCTGGACGGGGTTTCTATAGGAGCCACTCTTCCTCCTGTGGGTGCACTCCCCCACCCAGCACCCTTGTCATGTGCTGATTTTTGGGAGCTCCTGGCTGGGCTGGAGGAGCAGCGGGGGCGTGCAGGGCGCTCAGCTGCACATTTTAGGGTGGGAAGCGCCGTGCTGCAGAAGTGCCTCTACTGAGGACAGACAGCTGATGACTAACCGCAATTAGGGAGATAACTCCTAAATTGCTTTAGCTTAATCCTGTCCTTAGTAAGAGCCCCAAGGCTCCTGGGGGAGTGGGAAGAAACACTGAGCACCTGAGGCACCTCCTGAGCGCTGGGAACGGCTCCACGGAGCCCCGGATTGCAGAAGGAGCACCACAGCACACCAGGTGCCAGCAGGCTGCACCCAAACGTGCTCAGCACTGCATTGGGAGCAGCTGCCCCACCTCTCAGCAGCGGGTGCTGCCAGGGTGCTCTGGGCCCCCCCAGCTCTGCCAAGTGCAGCACCCCAAAACCGCAGCCCCGCGTCCCTGCCTCCAGCACCGCCCCGCGCTCCCTGGGGAAACGCCGGGTGAGCTCGTGCCTGATGTCACCTCTTCAGGTGACATCAGGAGCTGCAAATTCTGACACCACTGGGTTAAAAGCTCACACAAGAGGCCGCACGCTGTGCATGGAAACTGCTTTGCCCTGAGGGCTAACTGCCCAGAGCCCTCTGCAAACAGGAGGTGGCCAGGGAGGAACCCAAAACGGTGCTGCTGGCTCAGCCCTGCTCCTGCTGATAACAGCTCTCAGCCTCCCTCGAACTTTTCCTCCAAAGAGCACAGAAATAATGTTTGTGTTGCTGTTTCCTGCACTCCTCTTTTTCTCTAAACCTGTAGAAAGCACAAGCTATAACTATCTGAAGAGATTCCTTACAGTATCCAAGAGAAAAAAAAAAACAAACAAACACGCTGGCCTAAATTAGGAATTTTACCAGTGAGGATTTAGTGCCATCTCTAATTAACTGCGGCAAGTTCAGAGGAAAAAAACAACAGTACGTTAAGCAAGCATTTAATCTAATACAGGCATATCCATACCCAGTATGAAGGCCACCACGTAGTTAGAGATCTGCCCCATCCCCACTATGAGGAAGAGCACTGTGAACATCTCCCAGCTGGTGGAGAAGATCTGCAGGAAGCTGAAGCCCGTCTGCACGGCCATCGTGGAGAAGAGGATGCTCTTCCTGCCAAACCTGGTGCCAAGGACAAAGGAGATGATTATTTAATTCATTTATGGAGCAGGGCTATGCAAAAGAGTGCAAGGGAGCATAAATATCCAACTTCAGGTGACACAGCTCAGCTGAAGTTAAATTTTTTATGACTTTTATGTATTATTTCCATAAGAACTAAAAAAATAAAATTTCCAAGACCTAGGAAATAAATCAATAAAAGAAATTAAGAGCAGAAACTTCAGGTTGTCACTAGACAGGAACTAAGGAGCCCAGACAGTAGTATATAGGTGAGAAAAACTCTGAGATTGCAAGCCATGCAGACCAAGGTTAGGAAATGATGGCACTTAGGCTGCTGGCATCTACAGAGCATAACACCACTGCAGTTTGGACGTGTTATCTACCTTTATCAGCTGGTTTCACCTCGCTTGGGCTCAGAACACACACATTTATTGACAAAACTTTTCCAAAAAGCAGCGAATGCTAGAAGGGCCCGCTGGCTCGCCAGCTGCTCGGGTGTGCACATTTTATCAGATGTTGCCAGGGGGCACCAGAGGGATTTAGTGATAATCTTGTCTCCTCTCAAACAGTAACGCTGCCTGACTTTTGCACCAGGGGCAGGAGATTAAATTTGGATCATGTGGAATTTAATACTCATGGCTTTGGGATTAAGTCTCACATTGAATTTTGACCCCCCGCCCCCCGCTGAGATGTCCCTCCCCAGCCGCAGTGGCACAGGGCGGGGATGGCCACGGGGGCTGCAGCAGGGATGGGGACACGCAGGAGGAATGGGTGTTAGGCACTGGACACCTGTAAGGCCAAAACTTGATTGCTGCTGAGATAATTGTTAAATGCCTGTTGTATTTTTTCGACGTTTTACATCTACATAGTTAGATGGCATCACATCATTGCTATTCATTTACAGGTTCTTAATTTCATTTCCAACGAACCATCTCATCCAACAAGACACGTTGGAGCTCCCACTCAAAGGCCAACTTTTGCCTTACAGCTCCAACAACAGACTCCCAGTTAATGTGTGACAATGAACGAGATATTTATAGCTACGAGAAAGGGCAGACAAAGGAACGAGCTTGGGACTGAAGCGAAGACCAGCTCATCAAACTGCAAGGCTGCAAACATGCAGAGACCAGTCGCTGGCTTCCTGACACGTACAAATGGCAGCAGTTCCACGTGTGCTAAGGGTGAAGGTTGGGATTTTTAAAGAAATTCAGCCAATTACCTGATTTTGATCAAAAGTCAGAGAACTGGACTTCAAAGTCCCTTATTCTTCCCTAAAGCACATTCGCCAGCCGCGGCTGTTCCTGAGGTTTTGCCCTGCTCTGCTCCCGAGCGAAGCTGGCGGCGGTGGCGTTACCTGTCCGAGAGCTGCCCCGAGATGAAGGAGCCGATGAGGACGCCCACGAAGAACAGGGACGTCGTCAGCGGCACTTTCCAGTCGTCCTCGCACACCAGGTTCCACTGCAAGAGAAGGGCCCACGCTCAGATCTGCCCTGAAGCAGCCCGGCGCTGCCCGGGAGGGCGCTGATTTCCCGTATTGTGGCCCAGTTCCCCCCATCCTCTCCCCATCCCTCCCAGTGGCTGGGGCCGTGAGGTCCCTGCTGCTGGTGTGCACCCATCCTGCACCCACCGGGCTCTCCGCACCCTGAGCTGGGTCCCCATGGGGTGCTCCTGGGGACAGCTCGCCTGGTCTCCCTGGTGCAAAACCTGCTGCATTCCTCTGGCTTACGGGTTTGAGAGAACGTACGCAAGAGCATGCACAGAGCGAAATCTCTTTTCTCCATCCCACAGAGATTTACTTTTTTAAATCCCTCCTCCCCCTGGCATCCTCATGGGCGGCTCCGTGCTCGCCGCTCGTCCTCGCGGCCGGGACCGGAGGCTTGGGACAGGAGCCAGCGTGGAAACTTCCACCTGGCACCTCCCGTCACCCCACGCAAGGCTTAAAAAATGAAATCAGCGCAACGAGCCTCGGTGCACCCAAGGGAGAGCTGAGCACGCATCTGCCAAGGCTTGCTCACGTCCCAGGGAGCGATCCCCCGGTCAGGGCACACCCGCTGGGGGTGCTGCTGGACACACTTCAAACAGGTCGGTCGCAGCTTAGATAATTGTACCACGAAGGTAGGCTAATCAGGCTCAGATCAAAGTACAGCATCATTTTAATAATTAGCCTTGCTATCAGGGAGCGGGGACATCGCCTTTACCGGGACGCAGCCTCTGCCTGGGGGGCGGAGGGGCTGAGCAGGGCGCTGAGCAGCACCGGGGGGGGGGAACGTGGGCTGAGGCTGCCCCCAGCACAGAGGCACCCGGCCAAAAGGAGCGACACGGGCTTTGGAGAGGGATCCCGACACCATCTGACAGCACTCCCTGTCCTGCCAAAGTGAAACCAAACAACTGGCATTTCAAAACCACAGCCCGTGCCCGCTCCTAAAACACACAGCGCATCGTCTGCAACACAGGAGTCCTGCGGCCTGGGGCTGAAATGCACCTCAGATGCTTAAATCTGATTTATTTCAAATGGAAACCATCTCCTCCCTGCTGGGAGGAATAGGTGGGTAGGTGTGGGCCAGGCCTGGGTGGTTATCTCTGTTTATCTTAATTGTATTTGATAAGATCGGAGGGAGGGCGTGGGCCAGCAGGGCTCGGATGCTTCCAGGGATGCTGGACTTGGAAAATATACACAGGGATCTGTTTCACTTTTCAGATGAAATGGAGATTAAAAAAAAAAGAAAAAAGGTGAAGGTGCAAATCAAGCCCTGGATGTTCCTAGAAAAACTGAGAGGACAGGGAACAAGGTGGCAGGTTCCCAGATTGCCATGTCCAGACTCGTACCGCTTTGTACACTCAGCACAGACTTGGAGAAGCCGGTGAGTAACGAGGTGGCAGACCTCGCGGCCCGTACAGAACATCACTCAGGATATTAAAATCTGACCCCTGCTCACTCCAACCAGCTGGGGAGGTCGGGCTGTTGTCCCCGGCGGTCTCCGACTCCGACCCATCCTGTCCGCACGCTCTGCTTGGACACCAAAGAGCTGCTTTGGGAAATGAGGAGGCTTCCTGACACACATAGAGCCCCACAGGCTGGAAACAAAGCCCCCGTGATTAACATTTGCTGTTATTTAATTACAGCACCGCTGCAAGCCCTGCTCAGGGCAGCAGCCTGTGCCTGCGTCCGCTCTGCCAGGCTCGAGGCGTGGGGTCGGCATTCCCAAAACGACTTCTAAAAGGCACTTTGGCTACAGCCTAAAACCAGCTAACTAATAATTTGCCCACGAAGCTGCATTGCTTCCTGCGTTTCCCAGCTGTCTACCTTTTCCCATGGCATACTACACAGACAGAAAAAAAATAACGATACCGGGTCGAGCCCTTTAAATTTACAGGATGTGGTAAGGGTGTGCAGCGGCCGGCTGGTGGGGTAGGCTTTCTTTCTGTAGGAACTTGCTGTATTTGACCAGAAAACACGCAAACACAGTGAAATCCATCTGACCCCAGGTATAGCTGAAGCTGCTGAGCAGAAAGGTGCCCCTTATATGAACTTAGGTGAAGTTCACCAAATCCTCCATCAAACACGACCCTTCCTGCCCCACCGCTCATGCCTCTGCAGCCCCGGCACCACGGCAGTCCCTGCAAGCAGCACTGGCTTCTTGGGAAAAAAAAGGGACATTTAACTTACTTCAGCTCCTCCTTAAGGACAGTGCCCATCCCAGCCTGTGCCCAGCACACAGGAGCTGAACTACCTGCAGCCACGGCATCCAAACTCTCTGCTGGAGGAATTATTCATTAACCAGCAAATAAGTAATTCTCTAACATCTCTGGCTAAGCACGCTGCAGAACAAAGTTCGTGTAAGCGTCCATGCGAGTTCCTTTTACCACTAGGAATTAGAGCTGCTCGAGAACACTGCTGGATCGCTTTTTGGCCATCACATCCCCGGGACACTTGTTCCCAAGCTCCCGGCTTCCAGAAGGGTGAACTCTGCCGGCGTGGCCAGCAGGGATGCTGCGGGTCGACGAGTTTTGTGAACCGACTGGTTGGTCGGTCTGCTCAACGCTGCTGGGAAAAAGCCGCACGTGAAGAGACAAATCCTTCAGATGCCTTCACATCACAGCACCTCCTACCCAGCTTCGTACAGGGAAGCTGCTCACCCCTGCTGATCCCCAGCCCCCTGCCTCCCCCGGGAATTCGGCCCCAGGCTGGGCGCAGGGGGCTGAGCAGCGCCCGCAGGTGAGCAGGGAGCAGCCTGCAGCACCGCCGTGGACACTCACAGGGCTCCTGCAGCAGGGGCACGCACCGTGGTGCTGCAGGACAGCCCAGAGCACCTCTCAGGGAGCTGACAGCCCAGCGCCGGGGCGTTAAGTGCGTGTAAGTGCCCTGCTCCAGAGAGCAAAACCGCTGCTTGTGCTTGAGCCTCTGGTGACAGCCAGATCTGAGCACCGCTCTCTGGAATTAGAGCAGAATTAGGTTAAGTTCCAGGCGAAAACCCACAGCATAGCAAAAATACGTATGTTAACACTTAAATTAATTTCAAAGCACAGATGGCGGAAACTGGGGGAACAGCCAGGGAGGAGCAGCACCACTCTGTGTCAGAGCCCGCCTGGCTGGCTCGAGCCCTCCCTGCAAGTGCTGGCAGCGCTGACCTGGTGCAGCGGCCACACCGGCCACCTGGTCAGAAAAAAAAACCATCATTTTTATGTGGGACAACCTGACCGACACCCTCAGCTCCCTGACCTCGTTATGTCCTTTTTCTCCTGTGTTTTGGACACATTCACTTTGCTGACATCATCTCCACTTTAAGACCTACCATATGACTGGGCTTGGGACCCTTTGTTCCAGGGAATTCAGCACATCCTCAGACAACACCAGCACCGGGCTGGCACCTCCCAGCCTGCTCCTTTCAAGCAGCAGTAACAGGATTTGATGCAGCTGAATGAATCAGATGCAACCTCCAGTGCCCAATCCCGTAACCATCAGGTTTTGCTCCTCAGCTGAGTTCCTCAACTGAAGATGTTTTTTTCCATCGAGCTTTCCTGATGGCATGTCCAGGCTCGTCTTTGTTAATGCAGAGAAAAACGTTGGGCACAAAAATTATCATCACAAGTTTAACCGAGCTGCTTCTTCTCATGGTTTCATCACTGCCCGCTTTCCTTGTTTTAAAACGGAATTCAGTATCTTTCCCAAATGTCGTGCCATTTTAAACAAAACAAGTATCCTTTTCCATCTGGCCTACAGATGGGAACCTGACACTTGGTTTCCACCATCTGAGCGTGTTATTTCCCCTCGGGTGCGCTCCAGGTCCTGTGGCAGACCCCACTGCCAGCACAGGCCGGCTGGGGGTCACTGCCCCGAGCAGCCTTTCTGCTGCACGTGTCTGCCCACAGCACGTGCCCTGCAGCTGGGACGTCGCCACAGTTCGCCCATGGCCAGGACCGGGGGAGCTTCCCGAGGGATGGGGACTGAGCACAGCTGCTGGCATGGGAGACGCACACATGGGCTACACGTGTCGATGGGCACGCGAGGGGCGTCCCTGCCCCATGTCCTGCCCTCTCCGAGCCTTTCCCCGCTCACCTTCCTCTCCCGCACGCCTCAGTGCAGCTGAACCCACGTCTGCTCACCCCTGCCCGTGCCCCCACACCCCCTGGCACAGCCCCACAGCGGTGCCCGGCCAGCAGGATGGTTCCTGGTGGCAATGTCCCTGCTGAGTCACCGCGGCTGCAGACGAGGGGCAGGCGCCCGCTCGCCGCCCACACCGCGCACCCTGGGCGCGACCCATCGGGTGCACCAGCGGGGTTAATCCTTCTACCACTGAGCACGATCGGGGCAGCACCCGGATCCCCAGAGCTGTGCAGAACCCCAACGCAAGCCTGAGGTTTCTCTGAGAGTCCTCTCATGGCTGCAGTGACCTCGAGTTGCGTGGGATCTCCTGTCCCCTCCCAGGCCACTTGGAGCGACCCCGGATGACGCTGCCTGTCCTGGGGCACGCTGCCCGGCCCACGGGGCCTGCCCGCTGCCAAACCCCAGCGCCGTGGGCGTGGGTTGAGCCCGTTATTCCTTTAACCCTGTCACACAACGCCGAAGAGCGAGAGCAGCTCCGCAGCTTTAGGGTATCGTGTTTTCCTCCTTTATCGCAGCTCGCCACCAGACGTGCAGACAGCCTGTCCCTGCTGGTGCACTGAAACCCCAAACAAGCGCTTCCATGACCGCCACCGCTGATGCTCCCACGACACCTTGTGTGGATGTTGTATGGACTTAAAACCGGCAGCTTGGCCACAGCCTCAGGGCCAGGCTCACACAGGAGCCGGCAGCAGCAGCCCCCAGCACCCAGTTCCACCAAGTCACCCAACGTGGACCTGGCAGCCACCAAAGGCAGCGCTGGGGCTGGCAGCACTGCCACAGGACGCTGGGGCTGGTGAGGACCCACAGCTGGCACCGCGCTGCCCAGCCCCAGCAGGGCTCTGCCGTGGGTGCCTGGTGGTGTCCATGTCCCCGTCCGGTGCCCGTGTCCCCGTCCGCAGCGGGGCTGGGAACCAGAGACCGGGGGGGACCTGCCAGGAGGGTCAGCGGGCCGCAGCCAGCTGCCACCCGTCTATTTTCAGCCCTCACCTCCCTGCCACGGGAAAGCCCTCTGCAAACAAACCAGGCTGGAGTTTCCACTGGACGCTCGGCAGCGATAACCCGGACGGGCTGCACGGTTCGCCCCCCGTCCCCCCGAGCCCGGCAGCGTCTCCCCTCCGCCCGGACCCTTTCCCTCGCCCCCCTGCCCCTTGGTGATGCCCCCACCCGCCTCCGACGGGCCCCCCCCCCCCCCGGCGGCGCACCTCGGTGACGATGGTGGAGCGGTAGACGTCTCGGCTGTACTCCCAGCCGTCCAGGCACGGCTCCTGCTCCAGCTCTCCCAGCTCCACGTCGGAGCCGGGCCGCAGCCCCAGCGCCGAGAAGTTGGCGAGCGCGGCCAGGCGGTAGCGGCGGCAGCGGCTCGGCTCCGCCCGGCCGCCGCGCAGCTCCAGCGGGATGCTGGCGTTCAGCCACTCGCCGCTCAGGTTGGCGCCGCGGGGCACGGCGCACCGGTGCGCGGGGGTGCCGGCTAAGAAGACGGCCGACATCCCGTTGAAGCCGTTGGGGACGATGCTGGCGCTGAGCAGGAAGAAGACGAGGCGCTGGAAGCGGCCCCATTCGCCCAGGAAGGCGGCCACCTCCTCGTAGTCCCGCATGGCTCTCCCCGCGCCTCTCCGCGGCTCTGCGCGCCCCCAGGACGCGGCTCCGCCCCGGCACGGCTCGGCCCGGCCCGGCCCGGCCCCCGAAGAGGCGGCGCGTCCCGGAGGGCACCCGCGGCCCCGGCCCCGGGAGGGCGCTGCCGGTCCCCGGGCTCCCCGCGCAGCATCCCTGCCCTAAGGAGCCTGCTTCGGCAGGGGGCTTGGACCCGATGATCTTTCGAGGTCCCCTCCAACCCCTTCGATTCTGTGATTCTGTGATCCCCGGGGCGGGCAGCCCGGGGACACCCCGCTCCTTGCCCCGTGCGCCGGCCCCGCAGCCGGGGCTCTCCGGTCCCTGCCTCCCGCGGCGCTTTCCGCCCAGCCCGGAGCGTGGCCGGCCCCACGGCAGCTCCCTCCCGGCAGAAGGTGGCCGGAGGGGGATGAGGAGCACCGAGCGTTTGTCATCCCCGGCGGCACAATGTCTGTTTGGCAGCGGTGTCAGACAAGGTCAGCAGCGGCTGCTCCAGAGGGTCCTGGGGCAGCTCTGGCCCTGGGAGAGAAGCTCTGTGTGCCCCAGTTTCCTATCTGTTATCTGTCCCTGCCTTACACGTGACTCTTAGCTTGCCTGGAGGGAGATACATAGATAGCTGGCGAAGCCATTTCAGAAATCTGAGCAGCGCTGCCATCCCCGGCCATAGCTCCAGGGGCACTTGGAGCCACGGTGCTGTTTGAAATGTGCGCAGCGCTTGGCTTGTTTCATAAGGCCGCTTTGGGCCGGGCTCCCCTGATGCTTGTGACACTGCCGTGGGCTGCCAAAGCCTTCTCGGAGGAACACCAGGAATGTCAATGCGCCGCTGTGTGGCAGTCCTGTGAGTCCAGGGACAGGGCTGGTCCCTTTGCTGATGTTGGCACAGCACGGAGCGCGTGTGGCAGCTCCTGCCCTGGCCGTAGTGATCAGACAGGAGGGAAAAGGGGGCATGACAGGAGGGGAAGAGAAGAGAACAAAAGCAAACCGCTCCCATTTCCAGTGTTCCTTCAAGGGAGCATGGGCCGCTGGCTGCCCACCAGCCAGTACCACGCTGCTGCACAGGAGGACACGGGGCGCTGCGAGGGACACACGGGTGTGTGGGTGCTGTCTGCACTCGGTTGGCTGGGCTTTTGTTGTCTTTTTTATTGAAAGGTGCACCCCAGGTACAGGAGAGCGCTCCGGTGAGTCACTTGGAGGAGGACACGGCAGAGCTCTCTGCAGGATGCTTGCTGGGGAGCGGCCGGTTTGGCCTCGCAGGGCCAAGCTCGCCTGTGCCGGCAGCAGGCAAGAGAAGACAGGGAAACATCTCCCCAGCAGTGATCGGAGCCTTACGTGGGCGCTCAGGAAGGTGGAGGCACAGACAAAGCAGCAGGCGCTGTGCCACGGAGCCACCTCCGCAGCAGTGCCTGGGGAGGAGAAGCAGACGGCAGCATTTATCCGGGCCAGGCAGAGACCACTGCTGAGCGGGATAAGCGATGCACCGAGGTGGTGCAGCAGATGGAGAGGGCTCAGACACCGCCTGCCTGGAGAGGGGCAGGGGGGGAACATCTCCATGCCAGGCCTGAGGCACCGCTCAGCCAAAGCTGGCCCTGGTGATAAGAGCAGAGAGGGGCTGGCAGGAGGACGGGGGGCTCGCAGCCCGCAGCGAGGGGCTGCCCTGCCCTGCACGGGGGCTGCACAAAGACCACGGACAGACAGGCAACGTGTGCAGCCCCATGGAGTCGAGAAAGCCTTGTCTTAATCCTTAGTATTAGTGCAATTATTCAGTCGGCAGTAATTGTCTACAGAGGAATCCTTTGCAGTGCTCATAAACTGCTGTGGATAGAGCGCAAATCTAGTGTATCAAAAGTGGTAATGTATAAGACACACATGTTTATCTGTTTTACAGATGAGTCCTTAACCTATTATAAATTTCATATGTTCAACATGAAAGCACCGCTGGGTTTTCTCGTATATGGTGAAGACATACAAATTAGTAGCCAGAGAACCACCTGCTGTCCTAGCCAGCTCTGCCATGGCCCCACCAGATCCTGCACACCAGCACCGTAGCGCAGAGCGCTGCTGCTCTCCTGCCAGCCTTTGCTGGGTGCTCCCCGGATTGGAAAGCCTGCTTTGATCAAACATCGGGGATGGTTCTAGCCAGACACGGAGATTATATGAGCTCCTGCTCTGCTCGGGGTCGGAGTGGTCACTGCCCGTGCAGCTCCACTCTCCCCCTTCTGCTTGGGCAAAGCTCCTCTCGAGGATCCTCAGCCTCATGGGACCCTCGTGTCACGCTCCCAGCAGCCATCTCAAGAGTGGGAATTAAGAAAACACATGATAATTCAGAGTTGTGTAATTCCATATTGTTTGTATAACACTTGGATCATGCAAAAGCTTGCGTATTGACAGGGCAAAGCAAAAATCCATTTTCTAAGGGCGTTGGCTGGCTCTGAGCTGTGCCCGCAGCGGGGCGATGTGCCCAGCGCTCTGCCCAAAGCCTGCCCCCTGTGCCTGCTGCTGCTGTCTGCACCGGGGCGGCTGGAGCCGCTGACCATCCCACTGGGCTGATGGCATCTGGGACAAAATGTTTCTTGGCTCCTTTGAGCTCCTGCCCCATTGCAAACCGGCTGTTCCGCCAGCAGATGTGACTGCGCTCACTCCCGTGGAGCACTGCTGAGGATTGCCCGCTGCAATGCTTCCTCGCAACCAGACCCATTTACAGGATGTGGAGCTTTTACGGGCAGTTGTGGCCATCGCTTCTCGGTTCCTGGCAGTGACGCGTGAACTTTTCTCCTCCTGGGGAGAGCTGGGCAGGCAGGCACTCGGCAGGATTATTTTTCAGGTAAGCACACTTGTGGCAGGCATCACGTACACAGATGGAGCCTGCAGTGCGGGTGTGAGGCTGGGAAAGCCCCCCAAAATGCACCTGCTCAAGGGGAGGCAGCTTTCCCCAAACCTACCCACCTCCTGCTAAGAAATGAAGCACTTTCACCCGGCACAGCATCACTCGACCAGGCGAAAGGCAGCGCCGCAGCCTCCAGCTGCTCCTCGGAGAGCAGCCCTCGCCCGGTTACCTCCCAGAAGAGCTGCCCCCCCGGTGCAGTGTGCTGTGCTGACCCAGGAACCGCTCGCCCAAGGCTGTAAATCCTCAGAGCACGGCAGTTTTTCTCCCACCCTGCCCGGACTTGCGGCACGTCCCGCCTTTCAGCGCTAGGTGGTGCAGGAGGCAGGCGCAGCGCACGGCGGGGCTGCGCTGACCCCCCGGCACCCCCCACCCCGACGTACCTCCGGCACCCCCTGCACCCCCCTGCACCCCCACGGCCGGGGAACACCCCAGGACTCCCTGCCGGGGGTCTCCATCCCCTCCACACCCGCAGGTGCCTGCTGCTGCCCGGGGACAGGGGCAGGGACCGCGTGGCCCTCCGGGGTCCCCCCCCCCCCAGCCCGCTCTGCCCAGCCCGGTGCTCGGTGTCCCTCGGTGTGCCCCTGGGCCGCGGGGGGACAGGCACCCACCGCCAGCCTCCCTGCGCCCCTCGGCTCAGGGACCGAAGAGCTGGGGTGCTTCCTTGCAAAAAATAAATGTTCTCATTAAAAATATGGAAAGCCTGAAGCGTGCCCGAGCACCGCCTTTGCCCAGCCAGAGCGACCCCGTGTAAACGAAGCGCCCCAACAGCAGCGCTGGCACAGCCCAGGCCCTCCCCGTACGAAGAGCTGCTCCAGGACTGCATAAAAATCCAAAATATTCAAGTGTCCTGCTGGGAGAAGCTGCTCCCGGGTTTGGGGAGCGCTGTGGGTGTCCCTGTGAGCCTGTGCTTTCCCTGGGAGAAACTGAGAGGCAGAACAAACTCGTAGATAAGTTCCTGTACAGTCAGGAGCAGTTTTGTCTGTTTTATTATATGTGTGAGGAAGATTTTCTTTTTCCCAAAAGTAATTAAAATAGCCTCTTACACACATGAGAAAGGGAGGCGAGGGAACATTTTTTCCAGCAATCCTCTTTCCCATTATCTCCCCTCCTACGGCACAAGGACTTTTATCCCAACACAAATGGAACAGCTGAGATATTTTTTTTTTAAGGTCCCTGGGGCAGCCATCCAGTAACAAAGGCAAAGTTAAACAACTCCAAACAAAAGCAGCAGAAAAAAAGGGGGGGTGTGGTGGTGGAAATAATGCGGGCTAAGTAGGAAACTTCAATGATGAAGCATGGAAAAAGTTAAACAATTAGAACTTGAACCAATTTGGCTCCGATCCCACCTCATTTAGTTAATAAATGGTGCCCTTCACCACGTTTGATCTTAGCAGCAAAAAGCTTTTTTACAAAGCACGGAGGAGCCCGGGGAGGCGCCCGGCACGGGGCGCTGGGCTGGGAGCATGGGTCCTGGTGCAAGCAGCGCACCAAGTCCGGCTCCGCACGTCTGCGTTCGGGGGGGAACGAAGAACCACGGACTGGAGAGAGAGTCGTCAGCATGTTAATTATTTGAATATGTGCACTAATTAGATCCGGGGTTGCACACCCAAACTATATGAAAATGGAGGCCTGGAGAGTTCGTAGCATATGCAGATCCTCAGAGGCTCTGTTTTTTAAAATATTTAAGGCACATTCAGACAACAATTTCTATACATTAATACCTTCCAAATAAAACTTTTTAGATTAACTATCTGTTGGGGGCAAATAACTCGCATTGCTTCCGACTTTCCCACGTACCAGTGAATTGAATAATAATCAGCTATTCAAAGCAGGCCTATCAAGATTTAGCTATGTAAGCAAACATCCCTCTATTGTACGGTTGCTAAACCCCAGCGAGCCTATCCTCACCCTCTCAGTGTTCACCTGAAATGTTAGAGCAGCCCTGTTGAGTCCTTAATTCCTTAATTACACCCCCTTGCAGGAAGCGCTAGATGAACTCACGATGTTTAATTCACAATCGTTGGACATTTTGTTCAGCTGCTTGGAAATGACAAGATGCTTTCCCCAACTCCCGTGAAAAAAAGCGTCTGGGAATGTCTCTTCCAAACAGTCTCTCCCATGGCCTTTGCTGCTGTTCTCCCTCCTGTCCGTGCCAAATTAACAGTGATTAGCGAGCCTGCCCCTCGAGCCAGTGCTCCCGGCATGGAAATGATCGCTGCGAGCCCGCTGGCAAATGCAGCACGGGGCTGCACCAGCTCCTGCCCTGGCACCCGAGCAGCACGGGGACCATCGGCCCCCCTTCCAGCTGGAAAGCCTCAGAAATAAAGACAAAGTGAATATTTTATGGATGGGAACCAGTATTTTTGACATTTCTGGTCTTCTGGATGCAAACATGCAGAGACCTGGTGAGCTGCGTTACACCGGTGCCAAGGAGAGGGCACCCACGGGTGTTTGCAGGGCAGGGACATGATGGCCCTTCCCAGCTCTGCACCCTGTTGGGAGCAGAATGGCAGGAAAGGCTCATGATTTAAAAAAAAATAACAAAAAAAACACCACAAAATCAGCACCCCCCCAAAACCACATGACAGACCTCAAGCAAGACTCCGAATGCACGATGAGTTACTGGAGAGGTGCAGCTCTCTGTCCCAGGGCTTGTGTTTTATTAAGGCTTGCGGAGTGGAAATCCGTGGATTTGGGATAAGAAAATCCTTTGTGCCATGCTTGGGGAATCAGGCTGCAAGCGGTAGGGGCTGGCATGCAACAGCTGCGCGGCCCACATTACTGCCTGAAACAGAAACGGGCTGGAAGGTCTTCTTTTCATGAAGAATTAGAAAAAACACCCTGCCTTTAAATTCAGGTAAAATTCAAGTCCCTTTTAAGAGGGGAGCAGCAAGGCTATTCCCTCCACGCATCCCAAGTAGCGCTGCTACAAGGGAAACAGTGCTGCTGGGACTCATCAGCAGAATTTCCCCCCAAACAAAAAAGTACCACGAGCTTTCTAAACGTTTATCCAGGACCCGCCTTATCCAGACACTGAGAACCTCTGCCACGCATGTGTGCTGCTGAGGGAGAAACCCGAGGGATGGATCAAAGCGAAAGCCATTAACGTGAGGCATAAAACCAACAATACAACTTTATTTTGTATTTCATACAAACGTTTTACAGAGTTAAATAGAATTAACAGGTAAGGCTTGTGCAGCTGGCCCTTGTTGTGAGCGGGGCGAGGCGGAGCCGTCGCTGCCTTTAGGCATCTGTTAGAGCACGGCCACGGGACACGGAGCCAGAAACCAACCTGCCCCAGGGTATCGCTGTGTGAGGTGGCTTTAAGCTCCTCAGGGGGATCACACGAGCTGATAACTCACAGGAAAGAGTGTCACGAGTGTGTCTGGAAAAACTGATTTGGGGGAATGCATTTCCAAATTAAAAGAAAGGCGCAGGCGAAGCCCAGGTCTGCTCTCCCCACGTCATTTCTGCACTCAGTGCCCACAGGTGCTGAACCAGCTCGTCAATTTTTAAGGTGTTCCCTGTGCTGGAGCCACAGCACGGCTGGCACCTGCGGGGCGAGAAGGCGGCCGCAGATGGCACCAAATGGGGACAAAAGGTGCCAGGATGAAACACGGCCGGTGTGCAATTCCTGCTGCGGCACCGAGGGAGAGCCCCGGGGGGATTTCTGGTCCTGGGTCCGGGTGAGGCAGAGGAAGCAGCAGCGACCTGCGGGCAGTATGTATGGTGCAGCCGCAGAACGGCCCCGCTGCTACAGAGGGTGCAGCACCACCTCCGAAGCAGCGCTGCCGGCCCGTAACGCGAGGTCAATAAGGGAAGTCAGAACAAACGCTGCTGCTGATCGCAAACTAACGAGCTCCAAGCAGAGGCCTGCAGACGAGGGGCAATAACACTTCATACCTGATTAGTGTTAGTCTCCTAATCACTTACAGTTGTCCCGAGTGTTCCCATTCAGCTGGTCCAACCTACCGAGCGAGGCTGTGCAAGTACAAGGAAAACAAGGCTCAGCTGTGTGATAAAATTGCCATGTGTTCCTTGTACTTCGATAATGAAAAATGCTGATGGAGAAGGAGCTGGGGATGGAAGTCCTGCTGCCGGCATCCCTCCGGCTGCAAGGCAGTGCTCGGGTGGGGGGGAAGCTTGCTGGGGGAGCAGCACCCCCCTGCTGCAAGGCAGCCTGGCAGCCTTTGGAGTACCAGTGCTGCTGGTGTCCTGCTTTTCCCTCAATCACCTTGCCTTCTGCTTTTGCCAGGCCCCAGCTCCCTGCACCCCTCCAGGAGCGGTCCTGAGGCCAAAGCCTGGTGCCCGAAGGAGCTGCTGCAACCCCCGCGAGGCACCGCAGCGCCTGGTCTCTGCCTGGCCCTGTAACGCCCTGACAAAACCCCGCTGATCCGTTACATGGGGAAAGAGTGACACTAAAATGAAACAGTTTGCCTGTACAGAAGGTACTTTCTCATTTATAAAGCACAGAAATGTGTTTCAGAAAGGACCTCATGGTACCAACCACATGGCTTCCATCATCGTGGTGGCATCTAACAGCGGGGTGTCTAAACAACACCTCTCTCCTCTAAACACTAACATAAAAACGTTCCTCCAACAAAGCAACATCCCAAGATCCTCTATTTTTTTCCCCCGTAAAATAAAGCGCACGAGAAACCTGGCTAAAAGCACAGTCTCAGGGTATGGGCACGGACCTGCATCAGCTTGCTCCGGCCCCGGGGCCTCACGGTGGGCTCAAACAGCTCTCACGTTACCTCTGAAGTGCCCGGGGGGATTTTGTTTCCCCCTCCCCAGCTGCGAGGTCAGAGCAGACCCAGACGGGGAGGACCACAGAAGCGTAACCGAAGCTGGGTCGGAGTCAGGAGGACGGAAGCAAAGGGGCCGGGAATTCAGGCAGGAGGAGCAGCGTGGGGGCAGCCAGGTGGGCTCCGCATCCTGCCTCAGCATCCCGTCCTCAGCATCCCCCACGCGTGCTGCGAGGTGGCCAGGTGACAGAACAGCCAGGCTGGGAGCAGGGAAAGCCGTGTGGGATGCCCGGTGCGGGGAGGCACAGAGCAGTCATCCACGGGCAGGAGGCTGAAGTCACGACAGAGGAATCAGCTTCTTTTGGTAAAGTGCCTTATGTTCTTCGAGCTTTTAAAACATCTTCCTTGCTTTTTCAGATGGGGGGGAGGTATAGTAGTTTTATAGGAAAAAGAAGTAGGGAATGAATCAATATTTATGCAGATCTGGGATAAGGTTATGGCACAGACTAATAACCCGGCACAGCAACCCAAAAAGCAGAGTGTCAAAGAGAAGGGAAAAACCTGTTCATACGCTTTCAACACCATCCCCTCGAGATCCCAAGTGTAAACGGTTTTATCTACGAAAAGGCATTTTACTCGGGCTTTAGTAATCGGGGTTGATTACAGCCACATTGCAAAGCCGGCGGCGTGCATGTGGGTGGGCGAGCGCCGTCTGACCTCTGCGGAGCAGAGCGGGATTTAGACAAGTTCAACTTTAGCGTTCGGATAAACAGCCACCACGTCATAGCCCTCGGGGGGCTTAACTCTTTCCTTGGCGTGCGTCTCGCAGTAGAGCTGCTCCTCGATGAAGAAATACCCCCTCTGCTTCAGGTTGAGGCCGCAGTCGTCGCACATGAAGCACTCGGGGTGGTAGAGCTTGTCCCGAGCTTTGACGATGGTTCCCCTGGGGAGATGGGGAGAGCGTGGGTCAGACCCAGCGGGGCACGGGGACACGAGCAGCACCGGGGGCCTCTCCAGCCCCCTGCTCCTTCCCCCTGTCTCTTGTCCCCTTGCCGTGCCAGGGCAGAGCCGCAGGCATCTGCAGAACCCAGCACCGCCAAGCCCGGCCTGAGCAGAGCACGAATTACAGGATGAAGCAGAAAAGCACCTCTATTCCCTAAAATCTGACCCCACGTACATCCGCCTGAGAATAATTCCTCAACAAACTAACAAAAATAAATGCAGGCCTCTTCTACTTGACCCTCATGGCATTTCTCCCTCAGTAAGGCAGCGAGCGAGTGGCAGTGCCTTCGGTGCCATGCAGAGCTGCTGGGCACTTACTGTGACAAGCAGGGCACAAACCGTTCAATGAATCACCCACATTTTGCTGCAAGATTCCCTTAAAATGGGCAAGCCAAACTGTCTTCCCCGATCCCAGCTTCAGATATGGTGAGCAAAACAAACACCCCCAAAAACCAACCAACCACCCAACAACGAGGGATTCAGGGACTCTGCTGTAGCCTCTAACTCGTATTTCTGGTGGGAAACGACCTGGCCACGTCCCTGCGTGGGCACGCCGGGGCTCTGCGGCACGCGGCACTTACACGATCCCGTTCCCGCATCTCGTGCACTCGGGGAGCATCTGCATTCCAGACATGGCACCGCCGAGCTTCGGCACCGGAGGCTTGACGTTCCGGGGGTTGCTCAGTCTGTCGAGTTTTTCACCTGCCAAGAGTTTTAGACAGACACAGAGTGAAAACTTGTCCTCTGGGAGCTTTTTTTTTTTTTTTTTAATTTTCATTAAGGAGCCAGACGAGTTCTTTAGTTAATTTTCCCAGGAGAACACACACAGTGCCTGTCACAACTTGCTTGTAAGGAAGTACAGAGCAAAGAGCGAGACCAGCTCCCTCAAAAAGTCGCACAGCATTCACAGGTGCCCGCAGGACAGCACACGGACCCTCTGCTCATCCTCATGGTGCGTGGATGGTGTCAGGAGCCCTTCGCTCCTCTCCCCTCGTACTGCCACAGCACCACCTCAGTACCCGTACGTTGCCAAAAGGCAACGCGGTCTTCCGAAGATGAGAGATGAATCTGGCTGCAATGCTATTTAGTGAGTCAAGAAAGAAAGACAAATGGCAAAAATCTCAAAAAAGCTCCAGGAAGAAGAGGTTCTAGCCCACAAACATTTGGGTGCACCTGCTGAATCCACCACCACCAAGGAGCCAAAGATGAAAGTCTTTTGGAGAACCAGGGAAATTAAAACAAACAAGACTATAATTGCATGCATTCTTCTTCCAAAAGGCTCATTTACTTTAATCTAAAATAGTCTAAAATAAAACCTTCTGATAGAAAATGAGGTTTTCTGGGACACGAGGTCTCCTTTCACAAAGGTCCAACTACAAGAAAGGAAGGAATGAAGCAAATGGTGACCCTTAAAGGTGTGCTTAGACCCCACTGAGCTCTGAAGTTTCAGAACGGGCACAGGTGCTTTCTGGTTGAGGCATCTGTGCACACTGCAAAATTTTTGGAAATTTGTGCTTGGATTTTGCCCCAAAGTGCCCACTATGGCTCTGCACTTTTTAAGGAGACTTCTCCATATTTGCAATCAGTGCCTCACCACAGGTGGATTCCTGATGCTGCACAGGTTTACATGTTGCATTCCAAAGGGCACTACCAGCAGGAGAGCCTGCTCCTCCCATCCGGCACGCCACCGTGCACCAGTGCTCCCAGCACCGCATGTGTCTGCACACCAGTGCTCCCAGTACCGCTGCAGGACAAAGCAGCCCTTCCTAACATGTCCACGGGTCCTTCCTCTGCCTTGCCAGGGAGGAACTCGGCCAGCTGCCGTGGCTGCTGCCTTCCCCAGCAGGGGTATGGGGTGTGCTCAGCCCCCGTGCTGACATTTAGGGGCTGAGCTGCCACTGTCCCTCTGAGACCCCCGGTGGGCACCCAGTCCTCTGGTGGGCTCCTCCGCTCGAAGAGCTTCGTGCCATGCGCCCAGGACAGGGCTGGCAACGCTGGAGAAGACAGAGCTTCCAGTAGAAATGCTTCCCATATAAATCAGCCCCTTCTCCAAGATACCCAGCTGCGCAGCAGGGGAGATCCTGACTTTAAAAGGACAACACGCAGCAGCCCTGGGCCAAACTGGGTATTTTTGTGACATGCGTAGGCTTAAGGAAAATGGAACAGGGTGGAAGCTGTAAAACAACCCAGCACAAACACTCCCAGTGATTTCAGCTTTGCTGAAACATTGCAGAGCTTTCTGCCAAGAGAGATGCTTCTCACTTAGGTGCACCTCGTTGCTAACCCTTACGAAACACACACCGACAGCGCTGCAACAACCAAGGCACCGCGGGGCTGCTGCTGGGCGCACACCCCCGGGCCTGATGGAAAGCACATCAGAGAGGCTGGCGGAGCACCAGGATGTGACTGCAGCAGATTGCTGCTTTTTTTCCAAAAAAAGCAACAACCAAGAACCAGAAACCAAACAAAAACAAATAAACAAAAACCTTATTAAAACGAACAAGCCAGCAAAGCTGCAGTTTTGCTCCATCTCCCTGCACAAGAATGGGAGGAAGAGGGGGAGCAGCTTTATTGGCTTGAGTTATCTCGGCCCCTTCCTATTAGCTCCTTCCTGGCGAGGAGATGTGGGGAGGCAGCGCAGCACCACAGCAAGCTCCCTGCCGGCCTGCGGCTGTGGTGCTTGCCCCTGGTGTCCCCACAGCCGGCCACAGCCACACAGGCACCCAGAAAACCAAAACTGGTAGAAACTCCCGATGTTCAGAAGCTACCTGCAATCATGCTTCCTGTGAAGCAAGAAGCAGTAATCTCCTAGTCAAAACACCGTTCTGTCATTTCATTCACAGAGACACCGGAGCGTGGCAGCCTGGCTCCCTAAGTCTTGCAGCTTCATAATGAGATTTGCAGTAGTTCTTATTTTCCCATAAAATCTAAGTTCCTGGATTCACATGATTAGAGTCCGAGGCTCTTGGAAGGAAACAAGAAGATTTTAGCCCCAGTGATTGTAAAGAGAAGCCTGAAGGCTTGAACACAAAAGCCTCAATGGACTTAAGGTTGAAAGGCAAATAAAAAGAAGCAGAAATGTGTCGTTTGGGGATCTTCTTCTGAATGGTCAGAGCTGGCGACTACCCAAGTTAATGATACAGACAGGAAGCTGGGACAGAGCTGAGAAGTGAGCCAAAAGCTCCTGATCTCTATTCCTGCACTGCTGAGGACCATCCGTGTCCCTGTGTAAATGCCGTTTATTAAAAAGGCACACGGTTCTCCATCACTGATCTTACACAGCCACTTTAAATCACTGCATCCAAACAAACAATTCCGGGAAAGCAGCTGCCACGTAGATGCCGTTTGCAGATCCACAGACCTTCCACGTGATGCCCAGCTCAGCCACAACATTTGTCAAGCACCCAGATGCTGGCCCGAGCTTCTGCCCGTGCGCTTGACATCCTGATTTGAAACCTGATGAGACAGCTTAGCTCCAAGTCACGCGCAGCGAAACAGAGCAGCCCAGCCGGTCACTCTGTAAAAATGCCCCATCAGCTCCTGCCAACGGGTCCTTTGAGGCTTGCCAAGCTTCTGGACCTTGGGAAGGGAAAAGGAATGGGGTTAAGCCAGCAGCAGCAACTTGGTGGATGTGGGAGCCATAAAAAGGGGCATAGAAGGAGCGAACGAAGGCGAGAGCCCAGCTGCTGCTGGGGAGGTTTCGGGGCCCCTCCGGGTGACATTACGGGTGCCAGCCGCCTGCAGACCTCCTTACCGTTCTCCCCAGCCTCCAGCATGCCCTGCAAGTATCGGAAGGATCCCGACTGCTTCGGCTCCGAGACGGGCTTCTCATAGTCCTGAAGCATCTTGTAGACATCTGACTCCACATCAATCCCATTTCTGTTCCGTGGGAGAGACTTTACGGGGTCGATGCTGTTTGGAAACAAAGAGACACTCAGGTCAGATATAAACAGCAAGTGTCAGGTAATCAGGGGTGTACCTGGACTTAATCCACTTTCAGACAGATGCTGCGAAACACCTCTCTTCCCCCGTGCCTCTCTGCCTGCAGGCATAGCCATGCTAGGAGAACAGCCGTCCGACGGGGACGAACTTGTTTCCTGCCTGTTCCCCGTTGAGCAACGCAGCTCGGGCAGGACCAGCTACCAGATGCCTTCGGGAAAGAGGGCAGCTGCAAGCACTGCAAATTGCTCTGCCACCCGTGAGATGTATTGAAAAAAACTGGATAAAACAATGCGTTTAATTAATTATGCAGGGCCAAGGGAATCCAGCCACCCCCGTACCAGTGCACAGGGAGAGGTTCCTGCTGCCAGCACGGGGGTCACAGCGTGTGGTGGGGTTACCCACAGTCACCCCTCTGGGTCAGTGTCAGTGTGGCTGGCTTGGAGTCAGCAGATCCATGTGCCAGAAAGACCAGAGCTTCGATGAGGAAAGCAGCCTTCCATGAGAACGGAATACAAAAACATTCTCGTGATTTACTCCCAAGTGCTGGCCTTCAACATCTACACCCGAAGCTGCCTGCATCTGGCGCGCCTGGGGTACGCTGAACTAATTGCAGTTTAAGCCATTGTGCCAGCTCGTTCAGCACATCCATACACAAATAGCATAATTTCAAATGAAAAATACTTTGGGGAGATGTTTAAGCATCCTGCTGAGTAGAGATGAGTTCAAGTGTTTTTATGCTGTGCTGAGGCCTAAGAGCGTACAAAAGCTCCATGACAAAGGGCTCCAGTCCCCTTTCTGAGTGCCAAGAACATCCAGGTCACTACAGAACCAATAAAAGCAGCAAGAGCCTTGAAGCCCATCAGAGAGCTGAACACGTTGCTGGTGTCACCTGGCTCCCTTTCTCCACCTGCCTTCCCCTCGTGCCTGCCAGACCCCAACCAACCTCGTCTGCAGAAGAGGCCGGGGCAGTGCCCGACTGTGCACAAATTCAAAGGGAACGCGCTTCTGCCCCAGTTCTGCTCAAACACGGACAGAGCTCATCTCCCGACTTTGGCTCACACGCATGTAACTCCAGATTTTGTTCTTAGTATTTCTGTGTGGTTCTCATCTTTCCAAACTCATTAACTTTCCTGAAGCAGCACAGGGAATAACCTGGCTTGCAGGGTCAGTGAAATATGAATTCATACAGGCACACAGCTCCTGAGATGAACACAAACTCTCATTGCCCTTGTATTTGATACAGACCTTACTTTCCTGCAGAAAGTTTTGCCAGTCCGTGGGAGCATAAATCATCGGCAGCACCAGCCACGTGAAAGCCTCACAGCCCGGCCTGTCTCAGAGTTAGCATTACCCACATGAACTGCTCTTGGCTATACAAAAGCTTCTTCTTTCCTATGCATGTTATTTACTCCGCAGCACCAAACGGATCGCACATTTATGAGCATCCCAGTTTTCTGGGTTAATTTCCTCTGCGAGCAATTCCGGCGCCCATTTCAGGTGCTGGCTGCTGAGTTTGTGGAAGCACCATGCTGACAACTACGAGGACAAAACCTGTCAACCCTGTCCCAACCGTGTGCTTTGAAGAAACAGGACTGTGATGCTCGTGACACCCCCTGGCACTGCCCCCAGGCCGGGGGGCTGGAGCCGGTGCCTGCTGATGTTAGTACAGAGCGTGAACACCGCGCTTGTCATACCTTTGGGAAGAAGCGATGTGGAGCCCGCTCATCTGGGCTGGCAAAGCGGAGTCGGCGCTGCTGTTGGCGTAGAGCCGGGTGGGGTTGTTGTACTGCAGGTTCAGCATCTGCTTGCTGTCCACCGGGCTCCCGGCGGCGTGGGGCATCGGCCGCTTGTTCAGCGCGGGGCCGTTATCCTGCGCGAGAAGGGGAAGCAGAGAAACCCGTGAGGTTTATCCCTCCTTGTGCAAACACACGGAGAGGCTGCTCTGTGATGTGAGGCTGCAGTAGTAACGGTTGATATATGTTGTGGAAACTAGAGCTGTGCACCAGCAGAAGGAAAACTCGGTCTGTAATCAGATCTTGCTGAAGCTGTGCAGCTTTTCCTGGTCTCTAATCACAAACGTGCCTGCTTCTCCAGGGCTGGCCATTGCCAAGTATTCTCTGTTTATCCTCCTGTAAAAGCATATTTGTTATTTCCTCAAAAGAAGGGCCGTGAGTCTGCTCGAGCCTGCTTCTAATTCCCTGTTAATGCACTCCTGTGGTGCTCAGCCCCTTCGAACTGCAGGCAGGGCTCCTGGCGCACACCAGCACGCCGCGGCGGAGCGAGACCTGGACCTGGGGACACATCCCTGCATCTTCGTCTTCTTTCAACCACCTCGTACGCAGAGACCTGTGATTTCAGGAGGTTTCCTCCCAAAATAAGATCAACTGCAGTGTGATAAGTGCGTTGGTCAAGAGCTGAGCTTGGTATTTGTATCTTCATGGCCTTTTTAATTCTTAGTTTTTAATTTAATAAATCAGTATTTGCAGGGACAACTATGGGAATCTTTCTGTCGTGTCATCTCAAGTCAGGAACTTGCATGCCACTAAAATGCAAGTTTTTCTAATGATTTTAGCTACATACATTACACATGTGCTGTTCAAAAGCTTTATTACTCGGTCCTGTGCATGCCCACAACCAAATATCGCCCATCCCGACCCTTCCCGCCCGACCCAGCCTGGAGCTGCGAGTGCCCGGCACCAAGCTGCACAGCCCATGGACATCACTGCTGCTATTTCCATTCGCCTGAGTCACAAACACGTCTGCACTGATGAAATAGATGCTTACACAGGTGGCTGTAATCTCTGTAATCTGATTTAATCTGTCTCAGGGCAGATCCACCGGCTGAGAGCAATGCCTGTGGCTGCAGCAGGGCGAAGCTCGTGCAACGCCGAGCAGAGAGAGAAAACATCGCCCTGCAAACAAACAGCCAAGTGCATGCTGAGGGCTCTTGTACAAAGCTTGCTTTTGACTAAAATCATCCAATAAATACTAATGGGAAACAAATGTCTATCACTGGTGCATAGGAGAAAATACTGGCGCTTCCAAGCGTAGTAAAAACGAACAGCTAAGAGAAATAAAAAACAGATCCTGCTAGAAAAAGATTTTGGAAGTCCGATCCTTCGGGTTCTTCCTTATGCAAAACCCCCATTGATAAAAACAAGGCTTAATTAAGAGCTGCAAGACGGGGCCTTTGAATTCCTTGTGCCACCAGCTGAAGGGCAGCAGCCTCAGGCAAGCTCCCCTGGGCAGTGTGCTCCACGCGTGCACGCACGTGGGAAAGCAGCTTCCAACCCAACCACTCCAAATTAGCTAATAAAAAAGGAATTTCGCTGCCAGGAATAATATAATTTTAATTGTTCCCCAATTTCTGTTCTAAAAAAAAAAAAAAAATTAAAACCAGGCTAGAGGTTTCCAGTTCCCAGATTTACATTATTATTTCAAGGGAAATAAAGAAAATACTTTCAACCGTGACACGGAGAGGAAAAGAAGGATCATAAATGTTTCGGGAACAAAAGCAACAGCACATGCTGCCTGGATGGCAGAGCTACGGACACTCAGGCTTCAAAAAGCACCAATTTTTAAATCCCTGTGCACCTAGGCCCAAAGGAGCGCGTTGTCCATGGGCTTCCCCCCATGCCAGGCTCCTGCACCAGGGCCCCTGCTCCCCCCAAGTGCCACCAGGCCCTTCCCAGTCACCTCTGGGCTTGCTTTAAGCCACGGCAGCTCATAAAGCATCATCCACTCATTCCTGCTAAACCCAGCAATTTGTAAATCAGGCACAAACGCCTCTGTAAGCTAAAGCTCACTGCCCTGACACACTCCGTGAGTCACAAGAGCCTCTCTCTTGTCTTCCTTCTCGGTCTTCAGTTTCTCTGTTAAAATCCGTCCTGATGCATGAAAAACTGTTCCCTGGACTGAGTTCAGTCTCCTTTTTTCCATCTCGCAAGCTGCTTCGGCGTTTTCCCACGAGACCCGTGCAAGGCTTTACATCATGCACAGCGCTCCTGCATTCGTTCTCAGAAACCTAGAACCAGATGGGTTTCTTTCCAGTTCTCAAATTCAAGATCACAACATTTTTTGCCCCTTTGGGACCTAATTTGCTTTTCTCTGCTGGCTTTTTTTTTCCTGCTTTTTATGGCCTCTCCTAAATTAAGAGGGTTTGCAAACCCTTTCTAAGAGCTGGCCTGCTCAGTTTCACCAAAGAGAGCTCTTTTAGCCTGCAAAACAGAGACTCGAAATCTGTTTTCTCACGCTTGCCTTCTAGGAGCATCAATTACGAAGTGCAGCTGAACTGACACACAGCATTTGGGGCTCCCGGAGCCCATGCTGAGCATTTCAAGCCTCCAGCTCCCGGCAGGAGCTGCGCACGTGTTCATCCCTCTCCGGACACCGTGGGGCCATGTGCCGGCTGAGGTCTGGGTGCAGGGAGCAGCTGGGTTTGGGTGGCTGCGGGTGCCCAGCAGTTCTGGTGACTTCCCCTGGCTGCTGGAGACCCCAAACCCTTCCCTCTGCTCGTCTTCCACCAGGGGAAAGGTGAGCAAAGAGGTTCGAAGACAGTTCAGAGCAGACGGAGAAGAGTCGGTCTGCAGCGAGAGCCTTGTGGGCACCACGTGGCACCCACCCAGGTGACACCTCTGTGAAAATGGGGAAAGAGAAAATTAAGTGCCATGAGTGCCCAGTTCTTGTCACCACCACTACACAGCATCGAGAGTGATAAAAGGATTTTTCTTTTTTTTTTAAGAAAACAACCCGTACTGCCAATCAGCTGAAGCCTACAGGCTGCCTATAAATCTCACAGGGAAAAAAGTTCATGGGATTTGTGCAAGGAAATCTGGAAGAGAAACAGGCTGCTGCTCTGCCCAGCTGATGTATCAGGTCTGCATCTCTGCTGGAAACAGGAACGCTTCTTCGGCTTCCCTAATGAAAACCTTTTCTCTACATTAATATGCTAATCTGATTTTCTACTATGTTAATCCTTTCTCTCCAAGGATAGCACAAAGGCACCCAAATGGGTGACAAGCAGAGAGACTGCGGAGCTGCCTGGTCGGAGCAGGAACCACACGGCTCTGCCGGCACGTCCCACTCCTCTCCCGAGGGGCACAGCAGCCGTCGCCTCACAGCCACCCCCAGCCACGCAGCACGCACAGCATCTGTCGGCGCTGGGGCCGGTGCCTGCAGAGAGACCCTACTACAATATGTCGTTTCCAGTCCCAGGAACCATCCAGGAGAACACTAAGAGGAGCAGGCTGAACATTTCAACAGAAACGCAAATATACTCCGGGTCTTCGCTATTTCCAGCCAAAACATTCTCTGGTTAAAGAACAAGATCAGCTTCGCCTGCTCATTAAAGCTGTGCTGCGGACTCCATTGGAGCAGATAAATTGGGATATTTGCTCCCCCGGCTTGCTTTTTAGTCAAATCTGTGATATAAGAGAAGACCTAGAAATTAAATACTTTTATCAAGCTAATAACTGCTTGAATAAGCATTCCCATAGCTAGGAGGAGTGTGCAGCCAACCACGAGGTTTGGAAAGGTTTTGAGAACTAGCCTCAGTCTGTCTGTCTTTGGGAGAGTTTATCCTATTTTGTAACCAACTCTTGTAGGGTCAACAAAAAGCATAAATCTGTTCAGATTTTTAAAATATGTCAAGGCAAGCATGCAGTTTCGACTGCCTGCTTAACAGGAATAGTGCTGGGATCCAAAACTGGGAAGACTTTAAATCAAGGATTTAAAGCTAAGCTCTTCCCTTGGCAGGCAGAGCTCCCACGTGCTCGCCGTCTCCGCCACTCTCAGTACCAGCCGCCCTCATTCGTGCTCCTTACAGCCGCGCTGTGCAGCCTGGCAGGAGCTACCTGCCCTCGGCACTCACAGGATGTACTGCACGAGACATTATTTCTTAAGTTTTGGGAACCTATATTTCTGTCCTGATACACTTTGGTAAAATACATCCGACCTTCCTGGAAGGAAAAAAAAAAAAAAAGCTATTTCTTCTTCGGGCATCGTGCAAAATGCCCCATTTGTCTTTCAGCCTTTTTCATCTACAGGCCTTTAACTCTATTGGCCAAAGGTTTTAGGCACGGCTTTAAAGGAGAAAAGATTTCACACTGTGATCCAGAGCATATAAAGTGCGCTCACTTCATGACGTTTTCAGTTAGACCCTTGAAAGCCCAGGAGCACAAACAAAATGATTGGGCTCACCTTACAGCCTGTCAGGCGGAGACTAAAACTGAAGTCACCAACCCGAGAGGCTTGTCCTGGCTCCCACAGCCTCCACGTAAGCCTACAGCTGATTTGGGGGAGCTCTGAGCCTTCTGCAGGCCTGAGGAGGCTCGGCCGAAAGGCCCCCAGGCACATGGGGTATGTGGGTCCCTGGGGACAGCACCGATGGTGCTGAGCTCCTGCGGGCCCGGGCGCCCGGCTGCTCTGGGAAAGCGGCTGCGAGATGTTTATTTTGCTAAGCCAAGGGGGGCCAGTCCTGCTCTCGTTATAAACACGCGATGCACCAGACTTAAACAGAGCTGAAGGTCATTAACAGCTTGGCTCGGAGGAGAGCAGCTTTCTGTTTGATGTACTTCAGATCCCGTCCTCCTAAAAGCAGAATATCAGCAGTCAGCATCGGCAGGACGTCTGCTGCCAAAATGCTGGATTAGCGACAAGAGCCTCGTTATTTGCACGCCGCAAAGCACCACTTAGCCACGGGGTCACCTCGAAGAGGTCCCTCTTGTGTGACCACACTCTGTCACTTGTGTCCCCCCCAGGGACCTCAGCGGAGCTGAGCGCTCCAGCTCCTCAGCAGTGGCTTTGGACTTCCCTCTCCCCCCTTCTCCTTCCTTCCCTGGTTTTTAGGAAACACAGAGGCTGGTGATGCTACACGAGGTACCCAAGGAAGAAGCTCCTGGTTCATCTGAGAGCAGAAGAAACCCTCTGAGGCTGCAGGGAGCCTCCTGGCCAGCCCAGCCCTGCTGCACCAGAACAATAGCTGCAGGCAAAGGCTGACCATCCTCGAGCAAAATCCCCCCAGCACTTGTACCCCCAGTTTCCCCAGGCTCCAGCCTTCTGTGGGTGAAGTCACCGCAAGTCCTCTTTTGTGCCAATCTGACGAGCAGGCAGGTCTGCAGACACGTGCCAGCACATCCCTCAGGACCGAAATTCAGCCTCTGCACAGAAGACAGAAATGCAACGCACCCCTCCTTTCCTCTCCCCTCCCCAGCTTCTCAGTAGCAAGCTCAGTGCTCTGCCTCTGACAAACTGGTTCAAAAGTCCTGGAAATGGAAATCTTATTAACTCCCAAGGAGGTAAGGGCCGGACAGCGCTGTGTTCATTCTAATGCACAAAACAGATTTACTTTGTGGCCAGTGTCCACAGGCAGGGGATGGATTCTCCAGCTCGGTCCACGCCGTACAGCTGCTTCTCTCCCGGCACGAGTGGATTTAAGTAGCTCAGGACCAAGAGGCGGAAGGACAAGGCAGTTGAAGCAGTGAGAAGATGGCACCTGGGGCCAGGGTTTGTGCCCAGGGACACGAGGACAAGGACACTCTGTGCACAGGACTCGCCACCAGGAGCTTCCCTGGGAAATGGCCCCAAAAGAAGCCTGTGGCAAACCCAGATCTCAAAGGCTGCCCCTAATCTGCAGGAAAGGGTACATTTTAGCAGCTAACCACATTTAAAAAGTTCCCTGAAAAAGGTCTGCTACCCTTTCCCTGTGGGCCCTTCAGCTGCCCTGCTGAGGGGCCGGGTTTTGCAGAAGGAGCAGGCTCCAACCTCGCTTTACAAAGCTCGGTAAGTCCATCCCTGCTATTGAGCTCCGCTCGGGAGATGAACAGATAAGGAAACAGGGCTGGCACGGCTTTCTGAGCCTAGATGAACGGAGCATGTGAGTTATTTTATGAGACGGACTTCACATATCCTGCCAAGTCCCTGTTTCGGTGTAAGCCGAGCACAAAGGAGAGCCCCATGCAGCACGTACTGCTCACCGCGCGCCTTCTGCAGACGTCAGCTGAACACCAAATCCCTTTTTCAGATCTCCCTGAACACAAACCCAAACCCTTAACACCCAGAGGGCGTTTGGGTTAAGGAGACAGCAGGCAGCGTTCGTGTGAAGCGTGACCCCCACCCCGGCCCCAGCCCCTCTGGGGGCTGCAGGGTTGGACCCCAGCAGGCGCAGCCCCGGGGCCGCAGGGGAGAGCGGGGCCCCGAGGAGCAGGGTCAGGTCCTGGGGGGACACAATTTAGTGCGAGTGTTTCTGTGCTGTGTTCTGCAGTTTCTGCTAAACCCCTGCAAGCTACGAGAAAAAGCATCACAGGCAAACCTCCATTGCATTTTTTTAAAAAATTAATTATTAGAGCACGGAGCAGGGCTGAGGTGAGCCCCGAAATCTCATGTCAGTGTGAATTTTCGACCACAAAACCCCAATTCCAAGGTGCACGCCCTTCCGTACAGCAGCCGTGATTTATGCTAGGGCAGTAATTACACAAATACCCGGACCAGCCCTGCCTGAGAGCGGCACATCAGCAGTGAAAGCACCAGACAGGGAAAAGCTGAACATTTCCTACCAGTGTTCAGTGATGCGTCACCTCTGACAGGATTACAGCAGCCTCGACAGCAGTCATCTGAAATCTATTTGCATGTATGGGGAAGTTTCTATACCATTTGCAAATGATGGCTGGGGATTTCTTAACATCCAGTATTGTTCTGGGGGGAGGAAGACAGCGACCCTTTTCTGAAGGAGTGCTCTCAGGAGAAGCAGCTCTGGGATGTAAAATGAGGCGTTATTAAAGTTAAGTGCATATTAAAATTAAGTGCTTTTGGGGTTAGCTAGGAAAATATTCCAGCTCCATATTTGCACATGTTCTGCACTATTCATGCACACCTCCAGGACAGCACACATCTAACCGAGGAACGAGCCCTCCCCATGAGCAAAGGGGCAGGGAGCCGCACGACTGCTTTCTGCCATTGGGGTGAGCCGCCCAGCCCCTCGGGGGGAACATCTCCACCTGGACATCTGGCAAAGGGCATGGAGCTGCCTGCAGGACGAAGAGTGAGTGCTGGGTTCAGTGCCTGTGGGGCTGGCGTCACTTAGAGGGCTCCCAAGGGACTCGAGCTGCCACGGCACAGCTTCGTCCGCAAAGCTACCTGGCTCCCCTCCGTCTCTTAAAAATCCACAGTGATGGAAAAAAGTTACCCAAGAACGGCAAGAATGATTAAAATGTGTTTCCATTTATCCTGCCTGCCTCAGCTCAGGCAGCATGTTTTTAATATCAGCGGTGCGAGGGTGTGTTTAACAAGCAGACAGAGGAGGGCTTTGTACCAATGTATCTGCTTTATTAACACTTTTATAAAAAGCAGGATAACTGGGGAGCTTATGTAGAGGAGACCAGATATACTTGCTGTGTTTTTAAAGTGCTTTCAGCCAAAGCCCTGCAGATGAAGCCCTTCGGCAGAGGCACCACCACGTTCGGAGATGAGAGCAGCTGCAGCACCGACACAGTGCGCTGTGCTGAGGCTCGGGCCGTGCCTAAGAGGCTCAGCTCAGTCCTGAGACAGCTTCAGCCACAAGGTCTCCCATGGAACCAGAACAAGGAGCAATTTTAGCAGAAGTTACCGCAGGTGAAGAGGCCCAAGGCTGAGCTCCTGCTCGAGCAGCCTCCCAAGGGACTCGGCCTTTCGCAGCGGCAGCTGACGATGCCCACTGCTCTTCACACGAATCTCTAGAGAATCTCTAGAGAAGTATCTCTTCTAGAGAAGTATCTCTAGAGAAGTGGGAGAGTACCACCGTGTTCAGGATTCCTTTCCCAGTGCCCCACTGGCTCAGGAACACATCAGCACGTGGAAACGATAGCGAGTGATTGCAAAGGGCAATTCATTCATTTCAGGTGAGCGACAAGGAAACTGAAGCAGGATACTAGTCCCTTCTCCTGATGATTGCTTGGTAAGAAGAGAAACGCAGCGAGCTACGTGTGCCTTCACACAGACAGTGTGCTGAGTACACCAGCGTGCAGCTTCCTTACCTGTGCTGAGGGTCACCACTGAAACTGATGTTATCCAGTAAAATAATATGGCATACATGTATCTTAAGCTCTTCATCCAGCGGTATTTCCTATTTTGTCCTAAATCAACCCAAGGTGTTATTATTTTAGTAGAGCTCCTATTTAGCTTCAATGAGAACAAACTATTTTAGTTATTTGGATAGAAGAAAGCCCCATTTTGAAGTTCAATTCCAATTTTCTTTTCCCTTTATCCCCAAGTTGTTCTTTCCTCTTTCATATATTAGGATCACTGAAGCTTGCTTGCTAAGATGCTGACTTACATAAGAGGTACCTAGAGAATTCCACATAAAGGCTTACAGCTACTACAGCTCGACGCAGTACAACACACTGAGGAAATTCATTTGCTTTCAGGTGATTCAATATTAGGTCACAGAACAAAGCCCCCAAGCACACACCAACCTGTGAGCAGCTCCTTCACCCGGTGAATGAGATCAGTGAGTTTTGGAGGTATGTGAGACCAAGACACCCGACTGAAATGCTGCCCGAGGACCTGCAGCGCGGGGCTGACTCCAGCTGCAGGGGCTGTCAGGACGCGGCATGTTTCTGCTATTAGCAGTCCTCAACCAACAAGCTGGGAGTTCCCATGCGCCGGGAGCCCAGTGCCGTGCCAGGGCATTATCTCATCCCTTGTTTTCCCAGAAGGACGGGCAGGCATTTCGCTGCCTGCACAAAGCTCCAGCTCCAAGGGGCGCGGGCTGGCTTGCTGCGGGAGCTCGAGCTCTCCCCGCAGCAGGCATCACCCCGGCTGCACAGAAATCCCCCCTCTCCAGGAGGCTTTAACCCCAACTTATAAAAATAAGGATGGCCTGGGGCAAAAAGCCCTTTGCAAATATGGTTTCAGAAGTTTCCTCTGCAACAGCAACATGGTAATAATTTGAAGCAGTTCTCTAAGCCAGTTAACCAAACGAGAAGTAATTCATCCTTATTAAGACAACGTAATGAGACCAAAAAGTTAACATAAGAATATTAAAAGACCCTTTTTTAAAAGACCCTTTTCAAGCTGTTCGGAGTTTTATAGCATTAGCAAAGACCGTCCGTGCTGCCACACTGTAGATACAGCTCAGTTCCCAGTAAGCCTCACAGCTTTATACATTATGGAAAATTAGTTAATAAAGAACTTGTGATTGTGTGGAACCATCTGGAGCCAAGGCCCACCGCCAGGGATGCTGGCACATGCCCACAGCTGGCTGTATCCTGGGGGCTGCGCTCATGATCCCTCCGTGCCACAGTTCTGCTTTCACAGTCAACCACAAAATAAGACAATATAGGGGAAAAGTTATAATTAAAAAAATGAAGTGAAGAGCAGGAACAGCCTTCCCATGCTGCCTGCACAACTATCCCACATTACGGCATGGCTGGCTCTTGCTCTTCAGTGCTCAGAGCCCGCCTTGCATCGGGCTGGGACAGCCACGACTGCTGGGCATGGTGCGAGGGAGAACCAAGGGGGGCAGAACGGGGACCAAGAGCACCGACCGATGTCCCCAGCCATCCTGTGACAACCACACCGGTGACATTACACAGGCATGGTGGCACCACAGCACCAATCCTACGGGACGCAGCGATAACCGCCTGCTGCGGACAGGCGAGAGGAAGGCCAGGCTCCAGCCCCAAGCCAGCTGGCTCCGTCCAAGTGCCCAGGTCTGGGAGGACACACATCCCCTCCCAGCCTCATCTGTGTGCTGCCAGCTGACCTCGCTGAGATCCCTCTCACCCCAGGCACGTGAAGCTACCGGCAAGGAGCGCGGCCACGGCTCTGCCTCGCAGCCCGCGCTCCCGGCCCCGCGTGGCCAGAAAGCTGTCACTTCCAGCAGCACGGCTCCGGTCGAGAAAACAAACATCCCACGCTTTTATTAGCACCACATGGCGGTGTTTTGACTGGACGGCTCACACCACAGGCGGCCGAGGACGGGGATTTTCAGGAAGCGATCCCATCCCACACACTGGTGCTGTGCTCTCCCTGGCCATGGAGAGGTTCGGGCGCTGCTTGTGATGCTAAAATGGGGCGGCCAGGACTGATTCACAGCTGGGCAGGAGGTCACACCACATAACAGTGGTGCCACACCAGCACCATGGGAACTACGACAAGGGCACGGCTCCCTGGGGAGCACAAACTACTCTGAATGTCCCTGCACGGCTTGGGCGGCACACGTCGGTGCAGGACAAACACACAGCCCCTGTTAGGACGCAGTGAACATCACCAAATTCATCATTTTCTCTACAGACTCTCACTGTTAAAGAAAGCCTCGTGCAGTACAAAAATACCTTGGTTATCAGTTAAGTATTAGTTCATTGAGATGATTCGCATTTCTGCTAAATGTGAGCAAGCAGCTCTCCCAGTTTCCAAGTTCTTCCATTCCGATGGCAATTACTCCCTGCAGTCATGGCATTAATCAAAGTTTTAATAAGGAGGATTGATTACATTCTTGGTCGGAGTAGGGGTTTTCCACAAAGCTCAGCTGACAAACCACAACAGAATTGAAGACAAAGAGCACAAGAGCTTATCAGCTGGTTCACACCTTCCACAGTAATTAACCTAAACAATAAACTAAAATGAGACTATGGGATACACGCTTTCCTAGAAATCACATGAATTTAGTCACTCTGCCTACATTCACATGTCTCAGAGCAGGGGAACTACAGCCAGAAGTCAAAAGACTTTGAAGACATCTTTACCCAGGACAGCAGAAAAGTTGATGAAGTAGACTCTTGGATTCCCCTTGGAGGGAAGAATAACAAATGCTCCACACTACTGGAAAGGCTGCCTGGGGTAAATCTAAAACCTTTTCAAAGATAACCCCAGATCTATTCGTGCAATTTGAGGGCAGAATTCCAGCAGGATTTCCCCCCCGCCTCCCCATGTTTCAAAGCAGACTGCTTTTTTCCAGATGCTAGGAAGCACACCTCAATGTTGCACGTTCGGAGCCAAGCTGTTACTTTACAACGAGCCTTTTCTTTCCTGCTACCTAACAAACGAGGTTGCTGCAGGGACTGAACTGGCGCCACGCAGGACCGCAGCAGGTCCCGGGGGGGCTCCAGCCACAACTGTCAGCTCTGCTTCAGGGACAGGACAGCTCCTGCAAGGGGCTTGCCACCACCCTTAGCATCAGGCAAGGCCGAGGATGTCTGCAAAAAACCAGGGCTGAGGACAGCTAGTGGCCAGCAACCCAGGAGGACACTGAGCGAGGAAGTATAGGAACATGTCTGCTGCCCACCTGGCTGCAGCTGTAGGAAGGAGCAAGAGCAGGAACGTGCTCGCTTTACCTGCTCGTTCCTGCTCCCACACCTCTTCTGGGGCCTTGCCACAAAGCTGCCTGGTTAGCCACTGACTACTCCAGATTTAGACATTTCCAGTGTAGGTCTGGATTCAGGGAAATCCATCACTGCCCCCTTCATTATGCTCTATGCAACTGACTAATTTTTTAAAAAAGATCCACATGTAACATATATTAATAGTAAGAATCAAATCCAATCTGCATTAAACCTCAGAAATGTTGTATCTGGCAGTGGAACTGCTGCACATTTGTTCCTTATTTAACATTATTCATAAGGCTTTGGGCACATCAAAGACTATTAAAAAACCTTGTCAAAAAAAAGATTGCCATAATTGATTAATGAAACAACCACGGCCAGAACTCCCTGCCAAGGCTACAGATCACCCAGCAGGGCAGAGGGACAAACAGTGTCCCCTCTGTGGCACCCGGGGCAGGCTGGCAGACACGGCCATCCCACGGGTCATCACGTTGCGGCACAAGCAAACGCCCTCACCCCCATCTGCCGACTGTTTTCGCTGCATGGGAATGCAAAATATTCACAGATTCCATGGATGCGTCACAGGGCTGCGATGGCCAACGCATTCAAGGGTGTGAATGCACCGATGTGCTCTTGGTGGTGCTTGGAGAGCCTGGCCCCGTCCTCCCAGCAGCCGAGCTCATCGTTTGGTCACTTCCCTGCTGTCGGTGCATTTCCTCGCTCCTCCTCGAAGGGAACAAGGCAAACACCGCCCCTCGGAGCATCACCCTGGCCGCTTCTACATTCATCCTGGAGTGAACTGAGGGAGGGCTGGGGGCCTCGGGACCCTGGGATGCTTGGGAAGCCCAGCTCCAGGAGAGAGCCGCACAGCCAAGCCAACAGTGCCTGCTCCCAGGGGCTTTGTGAGCACCAAAAAACGCTCACAAAGAGAAAGAAACCAAGAGCAATATTTGAAAACTCAGCATCGGCTCCTGCCCCATACCTGTGGCTCGGGCTCGATGTTGATCCGGTAAGCTTGCGCCTTCCCATCTTCCAGCACGGGGGGCGACCAGGTCTTCCCTTCAGCTCTGAAATGGGACATAAAGCAAACCCAGCTTAAAATTAAATAAATAAAAATATCCAAGAACATAAATATACACACAACCTGGCAGAAACTACACGCTAGAACACAGCAAGACTAATAGAAATGCCTTCCAGCAAGAAGGTTGTGTGACCCTGTATGAATAGCCTTGACCCTTCCTACCCAGGTGCTGCAGACAGGAGGCCCTAAAACCCAATTTCCATTCACAAAAGCACCTTCAGTCCTTCCAGGCCAAGCCAGGGTGTTGTCACTGCCCAGAGGCTTCCCAGGAGGTTTCCCTGATCCCTTTCCCACCGGGAGCCTCGGGCACGGCTCCCCCAGGCCATCCCAGCTGGCTGCTCCTGTTCTGTACCGCTTCTCACCCTCGCTGGGGATGAAGGGCGAGATCAGACGCCCAACACACAGAGCAGATTGCTGTGTTTAACCTCACAGCCTGCACACCTCTTAATGCAAAGAGCAGCTCTAGCTCCCATAGCCTGGGATCACCCGCTGCAGCCAAGCATCCCTCCTCAGACTCTGGCCCCAGCTGCACCCCGTGTTCAGTTTTGGTTTAATTATCTGCAGAGTCCAAGTGTGAAGAACAAGGAGCAGTTTTAGCCCTGGAATCTTTGATGCAAAGTTTTACCTTCAGTATCCTGTATCGAAACCTGTCAGCATGCAACCCCGCCTTTATAGATTCGGGGCCCCCACCATCACAGCTTTTTCAACAAAGAGCTTGCTCTTTGTCACAGTTAGAAAAAGATGTCTGGTTCTGATAAACACTCTACTACAGTTATTTGATTTTAGGCTGGGACCCTGCTTTCTAAATTGGTCTTTCAGACTGCTGTTTGCTGGGACAAAGGAAGCTGACCTTCCCAGGAACGGCAGCGTTCCCAACAACCCCGACTCCATTTTTGCCATCACCCAGTGCTGTGTATATTGCTTCCACGTTAAGAATTTCATCTGGAGGCTCAGAACAATGAGAATGCCTAATTGCATTGGCAGCAATCGTGGTTATAATTTCCGTGCTTTTTCCCCTTGCACTGAACTAGCCTGCTGTTTGTTCGCACTGCCGCCGAGAAGCGGGCGGTTATGACATTCCTGTTTGTGCAGCTCTGGAGACCACATGCCAAATACAGCTTAAAAAAAAAAAATCCCTGAAGATTTCAATTTGCCAACGAGTAAGAAATGAGATTCATAAAGTGACTTTGCTTCCAGGAGATAAGAGTGATAAGCAACAGCAAGATCTCTCTGCGCTAAGCCAATGCACTGGCGGCGGTGCTGCTGGCACTTCCACGCCGCGGTTCCCAGCCCACCGCACCCCGACAAGCCACGGCGGCTGTCCCGGGACACAGATAACTGGCAGCTTCCAAAGTCATCATGTCTGTACACTTCAGGACAGCATGGTCAGACTGCAGGCTTGCATGTAGAAGACTATTCGTAGTTAGCATTTTTAATGATTAAACTCAAGAGCTTCACCAACAATTCTTTAGAGCGACCAGAAGTTTTCGGAGTAAGCAAGATGCAGCCCTGTGCAGCTTCCAGCAAGGGCCGGGACAAACCCAGACTGACCTCGGCTGCAGTTTCCAGTTGAACTGCTCTGAAATTAAACCGATATGGCACAGTTTAGGTTCTGTTTGGCATTTTCAAAAACTTCCTGCAAAGCGAAGGGGACTGGGGAAATCGCCAGCCTTACCAGAGTGAAATGAAAACCTTCTGAGGCTTGGTGAGAACGAGACCCCTCTTTGCCAGGGGAACATGAGCTAACCCGAGGCAGCATCCCCAGCACGACCAGCACAGGGGGAGGCCCCTGTGGACCCTGGGATTGGGGCACAGCAGGGACCTCGGGGTCACCACAGCCACCCCGAGGCACCTCGTGCTGCCAGCAGTCACAGCTCTGTGTTTAGGCAACAGCAAAAACTAATCACGCTTCTCCAGCGTAATGGGTGAGAGATCAGACACCGCGCTCAAATGTTCCAAGTTGTTTAATTTACGGCTCAAGGACGGGAAAAGCGTTTTCAGATGTGTTGTAGGGGATTAAAATCAGCTATGTGGAAATCATTACTGTGCATTAACAATGCTCTGCTCTATCTTAATGGCTGCTAGAACAGCCAGCTAAGAAAAATAACTTTACCCAGGTTAGTGCTAGGCTTTAGACATGGGGCTTCATGGGAAACAGGCCCATTAACAAGACAACACGAAAGAAAATAAAGAAAGTTGCAGACACCTTTTATCCCACAATTTGTTTTCAAAAAGACTCAATATCATTTTCCAGAAATTACTTGCATATGCTCGCACATTTTACCAAAGTGTTTTTTCACCTGGTAATGATCTGCAAGTCTCCTTCCCTACGTTTACACAGCTACTTTCAAAAGCTGCAAGAACTCCTGCATCTTACTGAGTATCTACTTGCTCCATTATAAAGGGGTGAGCAGTGCCCAGAGGAGCGCCAGCCCATCCCAGGATGCTGCCACCCACTCTTCTCATGAGGTGCACAGGTGTGAGTGGTCACAAGCTGCGCACCTCTGCAACGTGTGCATGTCGCTGCATTTCACCCCAATCTGTTCAGTCCCTCCCAGGGCAGTGACTTCAGGTTACTGCCCACCTCCCACCGCAGTGCATCCTCAAGGTCATGACTGCAAAGGTGATTTTTATTTCCCACATGGCTGTTACCCTTCTAAGAAGCAGGAAAGCTGCCCCAGAGGATGCTCGTGATTCCCCAGGATGCTGAGCCTCGCTGTGGTAGCTGTATGGTGCAGGATCAGTCCCTGCAGCGTTGCATGGGGCTTTCACTGGCTCTGCAAGGAGGTGAGGCTTCGCACATACTAGCAAAAGTGCTAGTGCTGGGTGAGCCCTGCTGCACGTGGAGGACCCAGCTCATGCAGGACACACACAGGAGAGGCCGTGGTGCTGCTTCTCCCTTCGTTCCCCTTGGCTCGAGCTGTTCCTGTGGAGCTGGGCGCTGGAAAGCTGCCGGTTTTCCCGTTAGTCCTCGCACAGCTCCGAGGGGAAGCTGTGATTCACTTACTCAGTTGTTCTCAAGTTTCCAGTAAGAGCACATCACACCCTGTAACGGTTCCCACCTCCCAGCGCCGCGACTGCATGGCTCAGACGCGCACAGCCTCGGCCGCGCCGCAGCCATGAGAAAAACGTGCACAGAGCCAGGGGAGGCTCAAAGTCAGCTCCGTGAAGTTCCAGGGCTCCGGGGGCTATGTGCCCGGCAGATTCATCCCTGGGCTTCCTCCTCCAGGGAGGCAGTTTCCAGAGAAGCTCCATCTCAGAGAAGAGCAAGCGTGCACGCAGTCCATCCGTGCTGCAGCCCCACACAACAGTCCCAGGCCCTTTGGTGCTGGTCTGCAGCTCCCGCCCAGCCCCAGGCACAGGAGCCCAGGATTATCACCAAAAGAAAGGGCTTCCAATGGATTGCACTGAGAAAAGAGGCAGCAATGTTATTATTTTTTAAATATCAGACTCAAGACACATGAAATCCTCTCTGCATATTACAGGAATACCAGCACACTATTCACGGGGCAGGAATAAACATGCATGCTTTCCTGACGTGGAATTTCTTCATTTGTGTACCTTAGAGACATTTTCAGTGAGGAAAAAAGAACAAAGTTTACCACACGATCATCTTTGTCCACACATTTACATTATTTAAAACTCCAAAATCCCTGGCCTCCAGTCAAGCGCGCAGATTTTGTGATTAAACACCAGACCTGCATACCACATTTCTGCACGTAATAACTCACGGGGGATGCCTAACGCCACCGATCTTCTCTCTCAGCTGCCCGGCGCCTGCCACTGGCTCTGCCCTGCCAGACGCTGCTGCCTCGCCTGGGGACCCGAGGGACACGAAGCTGACACAGGACCGGGCTGATGTGGGCGCGGACATCCTGACCCACCCGGCTCAGCCTCCCCAGTGCCAGCGCTTCCCCCACACCTCTCGCTGGGACAAGGCACAGCGGTGCCAGGAGTGCCGTCAGTGCACGAGGGGCAGCCCCACGGACACCATGCCGAGGGTCCCCCTGTGCAACCCTGACCCTCTGCTGCAGGGCACGCGGGGAAACGTTCCCAATGTGGGCTTGAGGCCTGCTCCTCTGGGAGGATGAAGTGTAACCCCACAAACCGCCGGCTGGCAGAGGGCAGAAGCCCAGCGCACGCCTCCTGGCTCGCCCTTCCCCTGGGGGGCAGCGGCAGGCTTGGGCAGCACCGCCAAGGACGTGCCAGCCGCGTGCGTCAGCAGGAACAGCGATGCCACGAGGTCTCCTGTCCGGCGCCCGAGGTCCTCCGTGTGCCCAGCCCTCAGCAGCTCTGAAACCAGCTCTGCGCGTGCTTTCACCTGAGGCACGGCCCGATCTGAAGGAGCTGGCAAGGCTTTAAGAGCGCTAACAGAACTCCAAAGTAAGATGTAAGAACAGGACGAGCTGCATTGCTGTACTGCTTATCTCTGGGCAGAGCATGTTATGTGCTAGCCTGCGTGCCAGCTGCCTTCCAGGAGGAGAAAAGGTTGGTTATGGAAAAGAACACTGATTTTTAAATAGTGACTTCTTCATATGAACATATGTTGCTGCAGAGGATCCAGGCGTGATTTATCAAGCTTGCAATTATTTTGTTGTAATTATTTTGTTTTTTTTTGCAGCTCCTCACACCCAAGGTGACTGCTGTTTGCTGCTGTTTGGAGAACAGGAGGGCCTGGCCCTGCCTGTTTTTACCACGCTTCGAGTTTTTTTACCACGCTTCGAGTTTTGCTGCCAATGCCTGCAGCCACTGCCTCCCCCAGCCTCCCAGAACTAAATGGAGGATCAGGTGCACACAGCTGCCCTGAGCCCTGATGGAGTTTCTGAGCACTTGTCTGGTTTTCCTTCACCTCATATCTCAGTGGGAAGCCACCCATTTCTGTGCTTCCTTTGGAGAGGCCTGCTGAAGGTCAGGTTTGGTGACCGGGAGGCTGCAGGCTTCCTGTTTGGGGACACAGCTCTGGCAGATCCCACTGCCGGTCACCGCCCTGCTCGCTGCATATCGTGATGGAGCTGAGTCCACCACCAGCCCCCTGAAACAAGAACATCCCACAGAGACAAGCACACCTTCCTCCTGCTCCCCAGCGGCCACCCGCTGCAGTTGGCACACAGCAGTGCTGGATGCCCCAGGGAACAGCGCGGTTCCCTCCTGCCAGCACAGCCACGCTCCGCAGCATGGATCCATCCTGCTTCCACCCAGCAGCTCCTGCTGGAGTAGCCACCACAGCTGCCCTGCCCAGCCTGTGATCCTCATCCTGCCCCACAGCCTGCACCAGCCACAGATGGGGTGCTCCCAGCACCTGGCTCCCATTATGGTGCCTGCAAATTACACGCTTGCATCTGACCAGAAGCAGTCGGTTTTCTTCCTTCCATTCTGACTGCGTGAGCAGACTGCCAGGCAGCTGGGCAAGAGAAAACCAAACCCAGGGCAATGTTTCTAATGACAGACTTAGGACAGATGCAGGCATCTATTTGCAGCCCATCCACACAGTCACACCTCACTACTGCCAGCCCACTTCACTGCAGACATCCCACTCACTTGTTTCCTCCCAAGCACGGAGGGGGACACTGTCTGCAGTGCATGGGAAAGCTTTACACACTGATGGTTTGTTCTACACACAAACCACCAGTCATCCTGGTTACTTGTTTTCCCACCAAAAGCCCTTTTCAGGCAAATCTGATAAATATAATCAGCATCTCCCAAATCCGAGGGGCCGTCTGCATTGCCAGTGCACCCAAAACCCGGCAGGTCTGGTTGGTGTCAGGACACCCGGGTCTGTTGGCCTGCCCCGTCGGACAGCCAACAACTCGCTCCTTTTTTCCTTGTATGGTTTTCACCCACTCCGAATTTCCTACTCAACTTTCAATTAAATTTGAACTTTCAACAATTTGAAAACAAACCCAATCTCGTTATACATCTCAGGAACACAATGTCAGGGGTTCACTGAGAAAGGGCACAGCACAGAAGGAAGCACCGAGAGCACCAGGAGTTGGGAGCCCTCCGCCGCCCAGCTCACCGCCTCACCCCCTGCCCACCCTCAGAGCGGGATGGAGCCTTGCTTGGCAAGGCACTCAACACCCAGTCTTGCGTGCATTTATTAAAAGACAGACCAGTGAGCTTGTTATTTCAAATACTTCAGACACTATACTGCCTTTTTAATCACTCCATTGGGGATTTTGTCAAAGGGGGCATGCAGAAAGGGCGCTGCTTGGGAAACATCCTTCGGGATGAGCAAGCAGCCACCCGTCCCTCCGTACACAGGGCTCTCTCAGGGCACGGTCCCACTGCAGAGCTCGAGAGGAGACCAGCAGTACTGCAAGCACAGCCACTGGGCACCCACAGCCACCCCACACGAGGCCACGGCATTCTTCGAGAGGTGCTCCCGAGGCTTTGCTGGACGCGCTTCCTGCGCTGACTAACGGCTGGGCACAGGCATCTGGATTCAGGAGGTCACTCGGGAGACAAGGGAGAAGTCCAAGAGCCATGTCACCGAGCACTCTGCTTGGCCAGACTAAAAATAGAGCTAATAATGTGTCACTGGAGCTGCTTTTCTCACTGCAGAGAAAACAAGCTATTCAGTTTTTCCTATCAAGAGCAAGGCCACGCTAAGGAGATGCAGAAAGCTCTCAAGGCCCCGCAAGGTGTTTGCTTTCTGAAGAACCACGTAACTGCACCAGCTGTAAGGTCTTGTTCCCAAAGCCAAACCCCATACACAGCAATTCCTCATCATCCCCAGGTGCTGTGTGCATTGGTCTTGTGGCTTTCAAAACACAGCCCTTTGCTCTGGAGCAGCAGGCACCAGGCTGGACATCGTCCCTCTGCACTGCAGCCGGGATAGGAACCTCTTTTGGGACAACGGGAGCCACTCTCACAGATACTGCTGACACTGAGCACACTGCCACCATTGCTGCCACGATCCCAGCACCACCGGCATGAGCTGAGCACCGCTCTACGCAGCAGGACTGGGGGACAGCAGGGCTGTGCCCATACCGCCCGCTTCCTGCTGCCAGCATGACTCTTCTGATGGGCAAAGCCACCAAATAACCCCGCCAGCAGTCGCTAAAGTGGCAGAGACTGGGACCCAAGGCTCTGACACAAGAAAAGCCATCTCCTTACTTTCTAGGATATGGATGAACTGCAGCCAGCAGGACTAAAGAGCACCTGAAACCACTCCTGAACCACTGCAGTGTCAGCACAACATAAAGGAAAACAAAACCATCTCTTTCTCTTAGCATGCCTACATGTATAAAGGTCAGAAGCCACTAAATTATCTTGTCTCAAGATGGCAATTCCATCAAGCCCATCAGCAGACAGCTGGATGCCATAACAGCTCCAGCTCTGGTTTTAACCTGCCACTGCGTGCCCTTAGCAGATGGCTTCCAAAGCCTGCCCCCAGATCCCAGGCAAGACTCCTTCCTCCTGCTCCTCTCTTCAGCCATAAAGTGGGGTCAGCAACACTGCCTTCAGGTTACAGACTAAAAAGTCTCCATGGAAAAGGTGATGATTTCATTAGGGTACTTGAGTCATCTCTGGCAGTGTCCTGTTCTAGGCACGGACAAAGCAGTTTCCGATTCCAGGCACGTCCCAGGACTATTTGAACCGCTCTGTTGGGCACTAACTTGCCTGCAGTGCTGGATGGCAGTCGCTGGCACAGCCTCGCATCTGGCTGAACGGATGGAAAGAAGTCTTCAAGCTGCCGTGATGACAAAGTTCCCATTCACTATTCATCTAAGTTTTATCTTCCAAATACAAACGTGTAACTGAGTAACTGCACCATTACAAGAGGACACTAGGCAATCTACAAATGTGAAAGTATGTCAATGTTCAGGGCAAAAAAAGGAACACCTGCGGTTCGATCTCAGTCAGTCAGACGCCAATTGATACTGGTGCCTAAAACGGGGTGAGAAAATCGGACTTCAGCTTATAAATTCAGGTAGTACGAACCCACACACAAGAATACAATGCTGCCAGACTTCAGGTGAAAGCTGTTTTCAGCAAAACTGCATTCTAACTCCTGACAAAAGATGTCCCATTGCTGAACCACCAAATCCTCCTGCTACACGAGTGTTTCCACTTCTCTCGTGCTTTCAGACAGCCCACAGAAAGCTCCACCAGCACTGGGAGAGCGGGGCTGGGAGGGAATCCTTGTCCTGCTCCAGGTAGCCCTGCTGGGTGTAAATAGGTGGTCCAGCCTCCCAAAAACTGCAACTGATCGAAGGCCGGACAATTCTCCTTGGCTATGTGAAGTTCTACCCACGTGAAGGGTTTTCTGTTTTATTTTTTCCCTCCCCTTTCTTCCCCAAAGAAGCAACCACGTAACCTGCATGGTACAGGCTGAGCTCAGCAGCCCCTGCTGCAGCCAGGCATTGCAGACCCTGTTTCGTGAAACCCTAGAACAAAACCAGGTTTCCCATTCAGGGCAACGCTCCCTGCTCTGAGCATGGCTGCTGCAACCATGGGCCGGGACCAGGCTTCCAGTCAGAAACTACATATTTCCTAAAAGAAGTATAAACAGCAAGTGGCAGCTCTTTATAGCAGGAAATGCCTTTTTAATCTGAAGTGGACAATTAGTACAAACTTATTTAAATCTTCTGGAGATAACAGTCCCGTGGTAGCCTTATAAGGAGCACTCAGTAGGACTAGATCATTTGTGGCCTGCACTTGAAGTCTTTAGCTAAAAGATTAATTCCAATGGAAAGCAAAAAAACAAACCTTCAGTTTGCTTTGAAATAGTAAAAGAAGTAAAGAACTCACATGTATTTGGCAGCACCTTCAAATGTGTATTAATTCAACAGACACTTCGGAAATTGATAGGTGGGAGTCAATCAAACAGGAGGCTTCTCCCAGATGGGATTTTTGGTCCTGTCTATAGGAGCTCCACTGCCTTGAAGGGTTCGACCCAATTCAGCCTGCAGGAGCCTTGCAAGGTGCAAATGAGAACCCAGACACGTGTAAGTGACCCAGACCCATTTATTGTACCAGTGTTCTTTCAGAAATAGTTTGTCTCACTGTTTCTAAAAACCACAGAACAACCACACAGGCTGCTGGGATGCATCAAGAACTGGATCTAACGGCACGCCTGCTCCGGGGCCAGCTGCAAGCCTTCTGGAGAAGTGTCAGGCAAAGCTGATACAGAGCACGTAAGAAACCAAAGCCCCAAGGCTGCCTTGTTCCCACATCTCCCTCTCTGAAGGAGCACAGGCAGAAACTGCTGCCAGAGCAGCAGCAGCCGCCCTCCTTGGAAGGGCAGGGGAGCGCAGCATCACGGGGCACGCTGCACCACGAGCACCACTGGGACTTCTCCTCCAGCCTCACCAGGCAGGAGCAGTCATACTGCGGAGCAGGGACAGGGAGCAGGACGGGAAGCAGGCTGCACAGAAATGCCCACAGAGGCGTTTCTCAGTAACATGGACACGGCACCTGCAGCCTCAGCCAGCGGCGTGCGGCACCCACCTGTTCACGGAGAGCAGCAGCTGGTCCGTGCACGCCTTGATCTTGTTTTGTGCTTCCAGGTGCGTCATGGTTTCCGTGCTCTCCCCGTTAATTGCCAGAATAATGTCTCCTGGGCACAGGTTTGCCAGGGCTGCTTTACTTCCAGGGTTAATCTAGGCAGGAGAACACAGAAGGGTTACTTAAAAGAATGCTCACTTTAAAGAGACCCATTTCTTGGAACAAGCAGGTTGAAACAACAGTTATCTCTGGAGACCCACACATTTTGCCTACATCAACAGCAGCTACCAGAGCTGGGACACAGCCAGGGCCACCCCTGCACCTTTGAGGGTCAGGGATGCAATGCCATCAGGTGCTGGCTCTCGGTGCATGAGCTTTCTGTCAGCCTCAGCACGTGATCAGGCCCCCTCTTCGGATCCAACGTCTTTATTCGAACAGATCTCTTTATTCAAACAATACATCTCCCTCTTTAAAGAAGGCTCCTTTAGCTTGCAGGCCCTAAAACATGCTGTGAGAATCAGTCCCTGAAGAGTACGTGAAACCCTCTACTTTGGATAAATATGTAATTTAGAGATGAGAGCAGTCACCCTAATTGCTTCCTGGGGAGATGTTACATTTGACATCAGTTTTTCCTGACCATCATTCAAATAACTTCTCTCTGCAGCTCTGCACGGAACATAACGCAGCTCATCAAGCATCCACAACCCTTTCCTACTGTTTTTTGTAGGAATGCCAAAGCCTTATAAAACTTAACGTCTTTCCTGAGGAACTAATGACATGTCCAGGTACCATTTGTGGTCAGACATAAGGCCAAACCTACAGCCTATAAAAAAATTGAGAAATTGCCCTTTTGATTACATCAGCCCAAATATGTTTTTAATTTTTGCAGTATGATAAAGTGATACAACACAGACAGGGCAGGTAAACACGCCCATTTAAGCTCTTAATAACTACACATTTGTCCTTCAATTTCCTCCTCGGGCACCCAGAGCATCTGTTACCACTCTGCTAACCCAACACGTGGCCCAAAGCACGGAGTGGCTTTCTGCCCTCCATACCTAGCTGTATTTAGCGTAACAGTGCCTCGATTCCTTTAGCCTTGATTTACACCAGTGCAGTCCTGTCTCAGGTGATGGCTCTGTGCCTCACCACGTCCAGAGGTGTGCTGAGGACCAGATGGAGGCTGCCTGCCCCCAGGCCAGAGGCTGCCTCCTGGCAGGGTCAGCCAGTAGAAGTCCCATTTTCACCAAGTTTGGTTTCAGAATAAAACACAAAAGAGTCAGAAAACAGAATCACTGCTCCATCCTCCACCTCCCCTCGGTGCACAGGGTAACCCATCTCCAGCTGCCTGGTTAGCTGCTAGGCACCGGCCACCTGCATCATGCTGCCACCAAGCCCCTGCGATGACTGCAGGCTACCGCTAAATAGGCAGCCTCTTAAAGAAGGCACGCACACGTCTGCTTTCACCGTTTTCTTTCTGTTTGCTTTTTAAAGCTCGTATTTTCAGAGGGAATTTGCGGAGGGTTTAGCCGTCACACCGCCCAAAGCCCTGTGCACCCCCAGGCCAGCCTGGCATGCACCGCCCCTGCAGCAGTGCTCCCCCTCCACCACAGCTCCAGGTGCCACCGAGACACAGACCTGGAGGTGTTCGAGGAGCTCCAAATCACTTTTTGCATCTAAGCAGGACTGACAGCCTGAATTAGGCCTTTTGTTGCGTTGTCAGAGCAAATCAACATTTACCACTCGCTCTTCAATAGCTCCAGCCAGCAATTTCGCTCTAAAAAAAACCTGCCTGGCTACCTCCTTCCCCGTCCTGGCTCCTCTGTGACTCAGCCCAGAGCAAACAATAGGAGGTATTTCTTAACACATCACATATTAGCTGCAAAGCTCTGACACAGGGCATTTTAACCCTGGAGAGATTATTTTTTTTTCCCGGAATTAATTTGTCCTGTTGTTTTTTTTTGAACCTTGGTAAGAAAACACGATATTCACCCAATATTAGGCTCCTTCTGCAGCCACAGAAGCTGCCAGACCTACCTGAAAGCCGCCCAGCAGCTTAGGCAGTTCCTCCAAGGAAGCACCTCCATGCACTCGCATGTTGTCACACGTTTCCCTTGGTGTCCACCACTCAGCCACCGCTGCCAGCAGGCTTTTGGACTCTGAGCCCTTCAGTCTGACCCAATACAGCTGCGTTTTGTTCCTGTCTGTTCAATGCTGTCTGGATGTCTGACGGATTTTTCCCCTTGCACTGATCTTAACCACATTGCAGCTTCCTTGGAGAATAAGCTGTTCATAAATGGGGCTCTTAGCTGTTTCCTATTTTTAGTTTCTGGTTTATTTCAAGTTATTTTGGCAGCATCTTCATATTAGCATTTTATGATATCCATGTAGATGACTGAGGGCTTGAAATGGAGCTGAGCTCCAAGAACTCATTAGTTGGAGATACAGCATCAGTGTCATAGCAGCTTGGGAATCGCTATAACAACATGTGTCAGGTCCAGCACTCATATTTGTTGGCAAATACCATTTAAAGTGCTTCAATCCAAGTTCCGCCAACTTCCAGCTGTGCGAAGCCATTGCCACCAAAGATGCCACAGCCAAACCCTTCAGGCTTTGGGCCGCTGCACTGCACCTGAACACAGGATCAAGCCCTGGGCATTGCCCTACCTGCTCCTCCCCACGAGGATCCACATGGAGAGCCTCCCCCAAAGCCAGGATCTCCAGAAGGACAAGGAGGCAACATTAAATTTAATCTTTGTAGGAGAACATATGCTTGGAGTCAAGCACCCAGGTAGGGTGACCCTCTATTACCACGTGGAAGTGAACAAATAAACGAGGAGGGAGCAGGAGGGATCTGGGGGGCTCGGTCAAGCACCCCCCAGCCAGCTGCTAGCAGTCAGCACCCACATCAGCAGCAGTCAGCTCAAACCAGAATGCTCCAGGTTCTTAATAGCCACTTTTCCAGAGGAAAACCTGCTGCTGAGAATCCACCATCGTGAACAAACTGGTTTTTTGTAGCTGTACTAGTGACAAACCTAGGGCTGTGCACACTGAGGCTATGGCCAAGCGATGCAGGTTACAACTGGGTGTGCTGCACGTGGATGTAACATCTCCATGGGGCAGTGAAATTAAAGGCCAGTAGCAAAGAGAGGCCCTGGCACAGAGCTTTTAACAGAGGCACCCATTCATGCCTCTGCTCAGAGAGGGCTACGGTCTGCTGTAAGCATGGTATGCATGACATGAATGAGGTGTGCACAAATTTGAGAGTAACTGGATATATTATGAAGTTAAAAACCCTGCACTGAGTCACTGGAGCTGTGTTCTCACAAGGGCCCTCCATCAAAGGAGCGGGTACTGAATAGGGAGGGTTACAAAGACAGCAGTAAGGCCTCTTTGTTCTTCGGTGCAGAGAACAAACCATTGCAGGATTATGGCTAAATGGACACAGATTAAGACAAGACCAAGGGCATGCGATTTGGGCTGGCGTAAGCAGCATCCCCGGAGCCAGGACAAGCTGCGGCCCCTCTCCCCGTGCTGCCCTTCCCGGGCTCCCCAAACCAAGAGCCGCAGCTCCCCCGGGCCGCACAGCACCCGCCGGAGGCATGCGGCCGCGTCCCGTGGTGCCGCCCGCGCCCTGCCCCAGCTTGCCCGTGCTGGAAGGATCGGGGCTGTTCGTGTGCTCCTGCTCCAGCCAGGCTGCGAGGACAGCCTTTGTCTTCTACAGCCCAAGGAAAAAGACGTGCCAAAGCACAGGATTTTTAACTTTTTTTTTTGGACAACCATAAAAATGTCTTATAGTGGATTTATTTGGAATCAGGGCAGGATAAATACATCAAACACTGTCTCACACACCCCAGCCGTACTGTGCAGACCCCATGGCCACAGTCCTGCAGGAACGAGGCCACTCAGCATCCCAGAGAGCTCTGCCCATGCCTTGGGCCGACAGCAGCCTCAATACTCATTCAGAGCAGTCAAGTGTATGGCAGAAGCACACCCGAAGCAAAAACCTTTAAATATTTTTAATAAAGCTACCCAGAAGTTCTTCTTTCCCAGCTAGCGAGAATCCAGCCCCATTTGGAAGCCCAGTGAGCTCGCACAGCCATACCAGCGATGACCCCGACACAGGCCATGGCAGTGACCCTCACACTGATGTGAACACCAGCCACCAGTTAAATTAGGCTGCTAATTATCATTATCCTGTGCTTCCCGCTGCCGTTAATCCAATGCCAGCTGATGCAGAGCTGGGTGAAGCTGCACAAGACCAGCGTGGTGCTGCTGGAGATGCCCTGGAGACCACCACGTTGCCATCGGGCTGGAGGATGCTGCCTCTCCGGGGCAGTCTGCACCGCACCCAACAGCGCTGACTGTGGGAGGTATCGCCAGGCCAAGCCATGCTCAGAAAAACCAACCGCCCTCTCCCCCAGCCAGGGGGATGCTCTGGAGCAGGTCTGGGAAAAGCCCCAAACCCAACAGTGGCTATCTTATCTGGCCGCTGGGGCCTCGTGCTGATTTACGAAGTGCTAGCATCTGACTCCAGGCCAACAAAATAATGCACGCTAAGGCAACTGTTGTATTAAGCCAGTCGGTGTTGGAAGCTGCGCAATCTCATTTAGTAAGCGAGATTATTTGCACTAAGAGGAGTTTACTCTTGAAACACACACAGCATTATTCTTTCCCTCCTGTAGACCAAAGCCAGGCGCCTGCCAGGCCTGTAGGAGCAGTCACAGCAGAGCAAACCTCCGGGGGTGAACCCCCAGTGCTGCTGTGGGTACAGCACCGCCAGCTCCATGGGGCACTGGGGACTGGGTGGTGCTGGGCATGGAGGGGAAGGGCACACGCAGCTCTGTGCGAAAGCAGTTTTGTTCAAGGGAGCTCTGGAACCAGCCGGTACCATAAGCTGAAGCAATGAATGCTTCAGCAAAAGCTTAATTTGTTGTATGAAGTAATTATATTAACAGATTAACACAGTAAGAGTGCTACTGTAACAGAACAGCTCATCCCATCAATTATTGGAACCATCTTCACAGAATTTAATGGGTTAAAAGGCACAACTCTGCACAAACCTATACAGACCACATAACTTGGTAGCCAAATCAATAGCAGTTTGTTACAGGCAAGTCAGGGGAAATTTTCTGTTCTGCAAGCGTGATCAAAAGGGCCTGATTAAAGCCTCTGAGAGGCTTTCAAGATAGTGTGACAAAGTTCTCAGCTTTTCAACAAAGCGCGCTTGTCCTGCCGTCAGGAAGCACACCACAAGGCAGCTGATGCTCTTACAGTAGCAATATCTTTTAAAACAGGAAGGACCAAGAGTTAAGTGGCAAACTAATGAAGATAAATTCCCCAAATCTTTTAACCGCTCCTTCCAGGGATTCTCTTCAGCTTTTCAAAGCATTGTTCTTTGAACGAATAAACTTTCCTTGCCAATGCATTTATATAAGCAGTTAGAAAAGTGCAGGAGACCAGCATATCTTGATTTTGCTTGGGCATGCTGCACACCACAGCAAGCGAGGAGCCCTGTTTACATAATGTGAGTTCATTTAACTGCTGAAGAAATAAGAAGGAAGACGTTTAAGAGCATAAAAGGGAAAGAAGCAGAGTACAAGCATTACGAAGGGCAAAAGACTCAAAGCCCCTTCCTAGTCCAAGCGCTGATGGATCCGACTCCAAATTTAGAATCAGATTTGTAGCTTAGGTCCTAATCCAGCTCAAGGGCTGAGATCTCTACGGGGAAGAGGATGAGAATCAAGGAAACATAAATTGAACCAGATAAATTGAGCCACCTAACCCAAGTGGAAATCTCAGAGAGCCAGCCGAGGAAGACACGGGTCACTCAGCCGTGGGAGGGGACTGACTCTGCAGGAAGCCCCCCTTGCTCAGCCCCACCACGCTGCTGCCCCTCCCTCTCCTCCCTCCCTTGGGGGAGAAGCTGGGGATGAGCTGCTCTGCTACACCCAGCACCAGCCCACCACCACCCCGGGTTCTGCCACGCTTAGGGTCACCCCGTGCTGCCAGGGGGACAGCGCGCCCCACAATGCGGGTCAGCCCGGAGCAGCTCCGAGGTCCCCCAGAAGCTGCATCACGGCCAACATTTGGCACACTGATGTAACAGAGATGCCTTTATCACAGTCAGCAGCTCATTTCCATTAGAGGGTCTGTGGCCAGCCCTGCTGTGAAGCCCCTCTCTGCCCCCCAGCCCACCTCTGGGACTGCCACAGGGGCTGCCTGGAGCAGCTCTGGAGAGCCCCTGGGTGCTCGCAGCGCTCCCTTTAAAGCACAGGCTCTCTCCATCCACCTTCCTGGCGGATATTTTCTTTATGACCAAAAGGAGAGCAGCAGAGGTGCTGTCAAGCAGAAGTTCACCACAAGCAGTCTGAATTCAGGCGGGCAGCAAAGCTGCAGCTTGGTCCCTGTGAAGCAAGGAGGCAGTCACATCATGCACCCTGCTGCTGCTGGGCCCCGTGCCACTGCCTTCTCCTGGTTTATTTGTGCACAGTAGATATTTCACAGGGTTTGGCCTTTTGTGCTGGAAGCTTTACATGTGCTAAAGGCTTCTGGGAAACGTCCATGGCTTTGGCTTACGGTGGATGACAGCATCCAGGCTCAGGGTACGGTAACCTTCCAGCAGAGCATCTAGTCCAAGGTGCCTGTTAGCACACCACACAGGATTTAGTTCTTCCAGGCTGTTTCTCTTCCAGCCATGCACTGCCCGTTACTGATAATTAGGAATAATTATTTAAAATAATCTTATTTAATCAGCTGTATTCTGCTTTCTGAAGCTTCTTGTACTGTAAAATGTCATTTGCACGTACTCTGCTATTAGTCCAGGAGACATGTTTCTGTAGAAGTACTTAAGGTTTAATGGGTGTGAATTTGAGCTGCAAGTTTCTGCTGCTCTGGTTGACAAGAAAGATTGAGTGTGGTACGGGCTTTGAAGGCATCTTTATGACGTTTGGGAGATTTATTGGCTGAAATGCTCTTGCACAGCATTTTTTTTTAATAGAGATATGTTCTATATGGTGAGAAAGTTTGTTTCTTTTTTCCTGGTCTCTGCTGGCTGTAAAAACCACTCCAACGACACGCTGTGGCTCTGCATTTTTGCAATTGCTCCAAGTAACCCAGTGAATCTGGTACTTGCACAGAAACCTCAAGCAAGATGAGAAGCTGAAACCAAACATTCCCAACCCTTATCTGCCAGGGCTTACTGCAAGCGTGGTGTTAATGGCAGTGTACAAACCCATTACATTAACAAGCTTTCACTACATACATTAGTGTCTTGCTTCAGTACACATCCAGCAGCTCTGCACTGACAACAAATCAAGTGGAGTGTGTTCTGTTAACATGTTTGTTTTAGCTGTTTTATCAGCTCCACTAGATCTTGAGAGATCTGCTGTTTTCTTTCACACTCCAGCACCTGTGGTCACAGGTGGCTTAGAACAAAAATAATTTCACTAAGTGTTTGGGTATCTAAGAACCAGCAGCCAATGCATTTTAAGAACTCTGAAGTCAAACGATTTAAGTTAAAATATTACATTTAAAAGGATCCACACCTCCAAAGATTCACTATGTAACACCTGCAGACTTGTAACATGCATTTTTCCCCAAGCTACAAGAAAAAACAAGTTGTAATAGACTTCACTAATTCCACATAACCCACAATGACATATTTGTGTTAAAATTAAAGGACTGATCTACCCCCAGCAGGGCCACCTATATGTATCACCACCTGTTAAACTCTAAAGCAACAAAAAAAATAAAAAGAAGCATTCCATATATTTTCCTTGCATGCTTCCCACACCAACAGGAGCGTTTTATTAAGCCTTGATGCACACCTTTATTCTGTTTTGTCCTCGTATCAAGCGAGATACACCCAGACATTTTTCCAAACTAACTCTAACTCTGCCTACCTGTCCCAACAGGCAATCTTTCAATCTTCACAATGAAGGTGATGTCAGTTTTCTAACAGCAACAACAAAAAGCTAAACACCCCAGTTACACCAAGCACTTTCTGCTTTGTTCCACCTGGCAGCAGCCTGAGTGTTTTCAAGGGTGTGCTGGGTTTATTTTGCTAAACTCGCACCAAGGTCAGACCTCATATGAATGGACCTGCGTGAATCATTCTTTCCGCCCGGTTTCCCACTCGGGATTATCAGCGTGCTTGATTAGGGTAATTAGCATTAGGCTTTCATTCCAGCCTATTCTCCCATTACTGTCTCCTGAACCAGCACAAGCATTTACTTTACTTTCAGTTATTAAATAAAGCCTCAGTGATGGAATACATTCAGCAGCAAACATATTTGTAACATACTTCTTTTAGTCCTTATCTTTATTAAATTAACTGTTAAGTACCACTACAGCTTGAAGTGTAACAGCACAGATTTCTCATTTGAGACCTTGCACCAAACAAGCACTGGGACACTAATGAAAACAAAACAACAAGCACAACTAGTTCCTGCCACTTAAAAACATCACCCCACTTGAATCATTACGTTACAACGATAATATGCAACAAAGAGAAACAACTAAGATCTCTTAGTTCTTCTATACAGACAATAGAAATACCAAAGGCCAGCGGAAATCAGCCGTGTCTCTAGCTTTATGATTTTTATCAGCACAGAGCAGTTATTCCAGTCCATTTGGGACTGTTAACAAAGTGGACCGTTTCCATTTAATAAGCAATCAAGTACATAAAATTTGCATATAAAACCAAAGGCAACCACCTTATGGCCTAGCAGAAAAGCAAAGGAAAAAGTCCTGTTCCCTTTGTTGACATCTCTGGTTCTTGCCTTCTCTGCCAAGTGTGTCAGGATTTACATAATCAGGTGGGGATTTAGAAGGTTAACCCAAACCGTCCTCAGGTTTGGGCTCTGCCATCCCCAGCCCAGAGCATGTAGGAACAGGACCTGTGGGCCACCCTGTAACATAAAGCAGGGCTCAGGGTGCGTGCATTTGGTGTGCAAGTGGTAAGGATCCCAGGATGGCACCGGGGGATCTGCAGGCAGCCCGGAGGAGTGAACAAAACAACGTTTATTGGAATTCCTCCATCGGCGGATTTCCTTCTGCATATCCCAGCCTTTCATGGTACAAGTATTTGCTCAAACATAAAAGCTGCTTAAACTTAAGAGTCAACCTGAACTCACCACACCACACTACTTGGGTAATGGACTGCAGACCGATTATTTCTTGTTCCAGCTCCAAATTTCTTGTTCCAGCTGACAAATGCATTTCTTGCTGCTCTGCTACGGACCAGCAGGTAAACTGATGTTGGAGCCAGCAGATAAAGGAAAAGCTGTGTTAAAAAACTACTTTTTGTTTCCAATACTGGATTCAGTCCATTTGTCAGTAGCCTGCTTCGCCAAGTAGTTCTGACTAAAAGCAGCAAGTGCTTGGACTGACGCTGGCAGAGCTGGGCAGGGGATGACGCTGGCTGCTCTAAGAGCTCGACAAGTGAGTTCAGGCGATTAATACATTCAGCTACTCCAGTTACACTAATGACTGATTATCTTTTAATCCTAGGCAAGGGGTAGATCAACAGCAATCCCACACGGAACCATGGCAGTTACTGATGTGGTTACAGGCACAGCACTGAAAGCAGCTGAGTAAGTTATTCCACTGCTGCTGCTGGGTGTGCTTGCGAGTGAAAGGGAGCGTTGTAGATACCTGCGTGAAAGCAGCAGAAAGCCCCCGTGCCACAAGCACAGACAGTGTCCAGTTGTTAGCCTCCAAGGAAAAGCAGCTGACAACTACCAGAAAATTAATAAGGTCCTACAGCCACTTTCTGTCAAGTCCTTGGCCAGGTGCTTCGGGTCATTCCCCCACCCCTATAAATATCACTAGAAGAAGGAACCTCTCATTACATGATGAACTACACCCAGCTTTAACTTGCTGTAACCACAGGGACAAAGCAAGTCAGGCTCCCTCCCCAGCACCGAGCCCTGGACTGCAATCCCCCCCCAGGCTCCCCACGGGGCAGCCCCACCACCTCCAGCCCTGCTCACTGTGGTCCCCAAGAAAACGGGGGAAGAAACTGGGAAAAAAAGGAACAGCTAGCACAGCTAGCTTTTTAAGAGGCCACATGCGACAGATGCCCTAAGCACAGCCATCTGTATTTGCATTTCCTTATCTTTAATACCCAAGATTTCATTTTAAAGACTTTAACACTTCACACTCCAGCTCAAGCCATGGCCTCAGCATCAGCTGTTCTCAGTGACTCGAGCAATCAGACCTTTACCACTTGTCATTTAAGATTTATCAAACCACAGACGGATGAGACCTGCTTTCAAGACAAATAAATCATTTCTTGACTTCATGAGCATATCTGAAACAGCTGCAAGCGACAGGGCTCACCACCACGAGCTGCACCTGTGCAAACGCAGGACTTCACAGGGAGCGAAAGGGTAAAAGCAAGTCCTGGTAAGTCATTCAAGTCCTATTCCAAAGCAGCACTGTTTGAGGTCATTGTTTTTCTTGCTGCCAAATCCATATTTTTCCAGGTTTGTCCTCTGCAGATACTGCCACAGGCTTGGCTTTTCGTCCCGCCCCAGAGCTGGCAGCCCGGGCACCAGAGCAGTGCCTCCTGCACCAGCACCGCACAGCCAGCTCCGGCTGCGTCTCTATCACCCCTCCTCCTACAGCCCCTCTTTGGGGTCAGGTCCCACCAATGCAACGTTTAAGATTGCTCTGGGTGAAGTGACAGCACGCAAGTAGGTTTGGGAGAAGCAGCTGCGCCCTGGGAGGGTTCTCCAGGCAGGCAGCAAGTGGCTCCAAACAGCACAATCCATTACTGCCAGGGAGCTGTCAGGTCTGGAGAGAAATTGTTTCCTGTAGCAGCCTAGCAAGGACTAGACAAAACCAACCTATTGGTGACTGAGGATATTTTTCTCAAACCCCACGCAGATGAATTCATGTTTTACAAGTGACTGGAAGCAGGGTTACAAAGAGACAGCCTTTGGCATCGAGAGCTGGAGATGTGGGTGGCTTTCAGATGTCTCACGTCCCAAGCTGCAACCCACGAGCCGCCGGCATCAGCCGGTCCCACACACACAGAGGAGGCTTGCTGAGCAGCCCCAGCCTCATGCCCGACATCATCCCCAGCCCCACAAGGGCACAGGAGGGGTGCAACCACCCCAGCCCCACAGCCACCAGCCCTGGCCCATGTCAGCAGCTGGGGCTCGCAGCTGGAGGTGGGAGCCCCAGAGTCTGCTCCCTCCTCCCACTAGGATCGCTGCTTTTTAGAGTATCTGTTTGTAATTTAATGACATTTTAATACAAAATAAATAAAAAAGCACTTTGAACCAGGCAGACGTCAGCCAAAAGCCTCGACAGTCAGCCTGCAGAGAGGCTCCCTCCCACGCTTTTGTCTCCAGCCCTGCAGATCTTCCCCTCCTCCCCACTGCTAGGCTGGGGGTCCGGGTGCTGCACCAGCCTTGGGATGGGCAGAGCTGCTCCCCCAGCTCCTGGTTCATCAACTCAACTAATTGCCTCCCCATGCAATTCCATAATCGAAGGGGGCACGCGGCACACCTGCTCCCAGCCACATCTCAGCACAGCCCAGCTCCCAGAGCCCCCCCCCCCCAAGGCTGCCCACCCCACAGCCTTCTTAATTCTGCCCCTTTAGATGTTATTTCTGAAGCCAACACCATCTCCATGTGGTGGGAGCAGAGCCGGGTGTTGTCAGCCCCCAGCAGCATCAGGGAGCCGCTCTCAGAGCATCGCCCCTCGCCTCCATGGAAGCAGGGTTACAACAGGCCTGGGCTAAGGGAGTGCCACGATCAGCAACCCCAGCCCCTGCGCTGCTGCTTGCTGCCAAAAGTAAGCCTGTCCAGGGGGGGCATTATCCTCACACCTCCCAGGTTTGCTGAATCCACTTTGGGCCTATGCAAAAGCAGACTTTTTTTTTTCCCCCCTTGCTTAACATTAAACCAAGCTTTTTCAAAGCAACAGTTGAGCAGGCTCCCTCCTCTAAATTCAGACATTCCTTTTCACAGCGGGAAGGCTCATACAGACACCCAAGTTCTGTGCTCACTTGCAATAAAACCCCACGTGGCTGGGGGTTTGGGGAGCTGCTGTGCCCACCTCCCCAGGAGCACCCACACCAGAGCTGGGTGCCCGAGTCCCCAGGAGCAGCGGGGGCAGCCTCTGCCCCAGTCCTTCCCAGTTCCACCTTCCCCCCCTTCCCTCCACAAACCAGCCCTGGCCAGGCCACCTGAGCGGGGCAGCCCGGAATAAAAGCAGCCCCTCGAAGCTGGGCAGCGGGCACTGCTGCGCTCAAACACAGCCCCAGGTCCTTTTAAAGGTGCCTTCCTCCCCAGCTCAGGGTAAATATTTTCCACTTTCTGTCACGGCTTTGGCCGGTGAACGAAGAGATGGCAGAGGGCTTTTGTGCGTCAGGAGGGCAGCTGAACGCTGCAGCCACCCTGCGAACCGCCCGACCCCCCCGTCCAGCAGAGCCCCCGAGCCCCCGCAGCCCAGCGGGAGCGGGGGGGGGCGGGGGGGGGGCTCGGCAGCAGCCCCGCACCCTCCGCCCAGCACCCAGCGCTCCCCCGGCCCCCCAGCACAAAGCCGAGCTGCCCAAACAAGAAGCCCCCAGCGCACAGCCCCGCGTCCGGAGCCCCCCGACGGCTCCGCGCCTGGAGCCCCCCGGAGCCCCACGACGGCTCCGCGCCCGGCGCCCCCCGGAGCCCCCCGGTGCCCCCCGGCCCCGAGCAGCAGGGGGAGAGGCTGCGGACCCCGGCTCACCCTGGAGATGGTGAGCGGCGTGCTGAAGTCCTTACCGCCCACCAGGCGGAAGCCCCATGGCGAGGGGCCGCGCAGGGCCACCGAGTGGGGCATGGTGGTGGTGGCGCCGGGGGCAGGCTCCGGCTCCGCTCCGTGCCGCCGCCGCAGCCCTTAAAGCTTCGCCCAGCCCCGGGACGGCCCTGCCGGGGCGGGGGGGGGGGGAGAGGCGGGCCGCGGGGGCGGGCCCGGCCCCGACGGGGCGGGAGCGGCGGGCGGGGGGCCCGGGGCCGGGAGGCGGAGGGGAGCGGGGCGGCCCCGGGAGCCTCCATCCTCCCTGCATCTCCTCCATCCCCCCTGCATCCCCTCCATTCCCCTCACACTTCCTCCATCCCCCCCACATCCCCTCCATGCCCCCTACACCCCCTCCATCCCCTCCACATCCCCCCCATGCCCCCCACATCCCCTCCATCCCCCCCACATCCCCTCCATGCCCCCTGCATCCCCTCCGTCCCTCCCGCTCTCGCTTCCGCCGCTCTGAAGGGGCCCCCGACGGCTCCCCCCCCGCTGCCGCCCTGTGCAGGCGGTGGCAGCCCCCCCCGGTCAGGGAGCGGGGCTCCAGCTCCCCAGGGTGGGGGGCTCAGCCCTGGCAGCTCGGCCAGGCTTTGATTGGTTTTGGGGTGGCCGCTCGGGGGTGTGCGGCCCGTGTGGGCACTGCGGCACTCACCCTGGCTGCCCCCCCCGAAGCACGGGGTGAATGTTGTGATGTCCCAATAAAACCAGAGGCTGTACGTTGTCCATCACCACTGGTATCTGGAAGGATACTCCAAACAGAACGACCTGCTTGGGTCAAAGCAGCTTGGGAAACCTCCATGCCAGCCCACGGAGGGGGTCTCGGGTGGCCAGGGCAGCGTCAGACCCCATGTTCCAACCCCTTCCTGCTGGCCGAGTGGTGTGGGGCCGCTATGGGGCTGCCACCCAATGCGCTGCCTGCCCCACATGAGCACCCATGGGGGCGCCCAGGGGATGCTGGTGCTGCAGAAGCTGTTTGGAGGCACGGAGGTGGGGTGGGTGAAGCAATGGGCACAGCTGATCAGGTCCCTGCTGAAAACTGGGGTGCGAGAGAGACCTGGGCTTGGGAAACCCTGCTCTGCCTGGGCAGGGCTGGGCCGAAATACCCTACTTCCAAACAGGACCAAACAAAGGAGGCATTGTTTGAAAAGTCCACTTTGGTGAAGTAGCTTCGTGTTGCCCGGTTTCTGCGACTTTGATTTATGTGCTGCTCGCTGTGAAATGTTTTCGCATGTGTTTGCTCGTGCCATAGGAGGGTTTGTCTGAGGCTGCCATGCCCGGGGAATTTGGTCTTGGCTGGGGTGGGAACTGCGGCATTTAACCACGGGCTCTGGGGCAGCCCTGTGATTTAGCGACCTGAGCACAGCAAGCACGCGTTATGAGCCCAAAATACAATAAGTTTTGTTCGCCTTAACAGAAACAGACCTACAGAAGAAGAGCTGAGACACAGCTGGGACCAGTCGGGCTTTTACCCATCCTCTTTGTCCCGTGCAAGCGGGTGCCTCCACCGCGCACGCAGGCTGCGAACGCTCACTTTTGTCTGTGCAAGGGCTGATGAATCATGCCTCATTCCTGCATGATATCACCGGGCTGTGAGGAGGCTGGCCCGAGGTTTCCTCGCTCGCTTCCCGGCTGAGCCCCGACATTCGCCTCGCAGGGGGCTGGAGGCACAGCTCGGGACCCCCCTCTCCTGCTCGGGAGCCAGGAGCAGCGTGCGGCCCCGCGGGGCTGAGCCAGGCTGTGCTGCCCTCGCTCCCTCGGCAGAGGACAAAGAAAAATTCTCTTCTGTCAAAGAAACTAAGTTTGCTGTAAAGTGAGAGCAACGCCAACAGGGAAAAGGCAAAGAGCAGAGACAAACGGAGCTGCCGTTCCCTGAAGTGCAGTTTTTTGCCGGCTATGGCCAGGGATTTATTTCCGTGGTGGTTTCTAAAATGCAGTCTGCCATGGGTGGCAGGCACAGCAGCCTGCTGGGGTTTAAAAGCAATTTGTTGGCATGGGAAATAGCTGATCAGAACACAGAGCCCCCCGCTATTAAAGTATTCGTTTCGGAAATCTGCTGAAAAAGCTGCTGACTTCAGGACAGTTTCTCTTCAAGGCCTCTCGAATGCTCAGCCGAGGCTGCCCCTCACGTAATGTAAGGCTGATGGAAAAGGTAACCTAAGTAGAATACAATGGGAATTAGCCAAATCAGTTTAAACTTGTGGGTGTGTTTATTCCAAATTAAATTCCGTTCCAAAATGCATTAAACTGAGCTGAAGTAGAGCCAGTTTTAGTCTGAATAAAAGTATCTGCAGTCGAATTCCTCCTGCTGGAAAGTGTCCATGTGTAGACCAGCCCTCGGATCGGAGAACTGCATCAGGAATTCATTTTGTACCCCTCTATCACCGGTGTTTTTTCAAGGTTTTTGGGAATGAGACCATTAGCTGAAGAGCCCCACTTTCCCCAGGCACCTCGTTTCCTCCAGTTGCTCCCACACCTTTCCACATGTGCTTCCTCTGAGCAAAGTCAACACAGCTCTGCAGCCTGAAAAGGGCCCAGTCGTTTCAGGGAACAAAAGTGGACTCAGCGATTTCTATTTCTTTGTTTCTCCGAACGTGATAACTTTTAAGCTATATTTTAAGTCACTTCCAGAAATGAGTTCTACTTCTGGAACAGAAATGACAGAATCACCAGAAGATGATACGGATCTCGCTGCGGGAACAAGCTGAAACATTAAGCTGATAATACAGTATCTCCAACATGTTCGTTCTTCTGCCGAGTGCTGAAACTCTATAGCAAGCTCTAACAAAGACCATGCATTACTCAAAAGAAAGGTCAAATGTTTTCATGAATTCAATCTCATCACTCCATTTGCTGTGTGTTTTTTTTTTCCTCCCAATATTTCGCTCTGCGTATGTTTCCAGTGTTTTTCCACCCTGAAGCCTTATCGCCTCCCTGTTTCTTTTTAGAGTATTTCATTCGGGCTCTCCTTTGCCACTGGGGTCACTGTCTGCTTCCTGCCTTTGTTATCACAGACTGACTGGGTAAACTGTGCATCTCCAGCGCTGCGTTCCCTGTTGAACCAGCACTCAGCTTTTCCATTTGCCACCCCCCCGACATCTCACAGAGGTCCCGGGAGGACCAATAACAACCCCCCAAAAATGTTTTTGAATATCTGCCCACATGGGAGTGATTTCAGGTGTCGTTACAGCCTGATGGTTCTTCTCCAGGTCAGGAGGCTCTCCTGCTCTGCAGATCACCTTCTTCTGGACTGGGGCTGCTTCTCCTCAGAGCAGTTGCAGGAGGCTGGAAGTCAGCCACGAGCCCTCTCTAGCAGGAGGCTGGGGCTGGTGGAAGCAGAAGTAAGGATCTCTGACATTTTCACAGTAATTTAAAGGTTGATCAGTGGGTTATGAACATTTTCTTCAATGTTTTCCTTCTTATTAGGATAGATGATAGTCATTCATAAATCACTTGGTAGGCATAATTTGCTTATCAGTCAGCCATAAGTTATTACTGACCTTTTTGCACTGGCCCCAGGTCTTCCAAAAAGATTTTATTTTCATGCTGTGAAAAAAATACCCAATATTTAATGCAAATTCAGTAAATTACTGCATTTGTCAGAGAGATCTGCAAAAGGCTTGCTAAGTTCAAGCTTCTTAATTTTTCAGAGTTTAAGGTAGAATTCAGCCTCTTGATTGATCTTTTTTTGGTGTGGGGGCCTATAAAGCTCTACGTTGGTCACCAGAGCAGGGGCATCCCTCTGGGCTTCATACAGCTCAGCTTGGCAAGTTTCTTGACATTTCTGCTTTATTCCTGTAGGCACAGCTTGGGTTTCCAAGTGGCTTCGTGGCTCTCGCGTGGCACTTCTAACTCCCCTAACCCAGCACCATTGCCTTGCAGAACCACCCAAATAATTGTGGGGTCCCCAGCATGAACACGGACACCTGGAGTATCTGTGGTTACGTTTTCTGCCTCTCCATTTCTAGCTGGAGTATGTTTCACTGCACAATTAACTATTCAGCAAGACTACATGACCTGGAACTGGGAATGTGCTAGGAATTACACTTTTCACTCATCCGTCCGTCGTGCCCAATTTCCCCGTTAGAAGGGACGCCTGTGGAAATGCCAGCGCAGCACCGTGGTGGCGCGGCAGTGATGGAAGGTCTGAGAAGTGACAAGCTGATTATTTGGTGCTAATGCAAATTATTAAACTGCAACAAGTTCAGTAAGGGTTCACTTGGCAGGTCCATCCCTTGCATGGAAAGCTAGCGATAAATACATTAACCCAACTTGTGCTCAGTGCTCGCCTCTCCTCACGCTCACACGGTCAGGTCTCAGAGGAATCCATGCGATGCCCATTTCCCTCCCGCAGTCTGTCCCCACTGCCTGACCCCCCGGTGTCCCCCGAGCCACCCAGGTGCCACAGCTGCAAGCCACGGGGGGCCCGGAGCAGCGCAGCCAAGTGCCAGAGTGGACTGATGCTGCTGAACCCTCCCAGCCCTCCCCGTGGTGCCTCCGTGACCAACCGAGAGGGTAAGAAATAAAGGAGATGGTGCAAAGCTGGTGAGTGCAAAGGGGCTGAGTCGGGAGCCTCCTCCCCGGCAGCCACACACGTTACATGTAGCTGCACCTCTGCAGACATCCTCCATTGTATGCTGGGAGGTGCAGCTCCCCATCTTGCTCGTTTAAGTAGCGAACTCCTATGTGATGAAAAGTTCATTTTAATGTGACATTCATCACGTTCTGAAATACTTCTCGCAGCTTATTTGCCCAGAGGTTCCAGATGAATGACTTCTCTGAAAGAGCTCCTATTACACTGACGCCTGATGTAGCATGTGTAACATTCCAAGCTCCGCTTAATTTTATCACCTGAGAGTTAGAATACTTCTGTCATTAAGGTAAGGAAAATATTTTTATAGCTCCCTTTGTTTCAGCTCATGGTGGTTATCCTAGGCGTGAGATCTTTCTCTTTCAGTGTGGCAGCTGTTGGAAATATTTTAAAATAATGTACATACATGTTTCACGGGATGCACTTTTTAGTCCTTAAAATTATCTATATTTCATTTTTAAATGAAGGTGGGAATCTAACAGAGTTCCCTAGCTGTGCAGGGAATGATTAATAATGTCCCTTTAGACCATTTCCAAGCAGTTTAACACAGACACTGGGCATTTAAAGCAGCATTGAGAGCACACTGGATGCTCGCCTGTGGGCTGGCCCTCCCAGCAGTTGCACTCCTATTTAAAAACAGGTCTTGTGCTGGAAATTCAGTTGTTGGGAGTTTTCATTTGTACGTTCCGACACTGGCTGTTCCTCTCATTATTTGTGATTGGAAACAGGCCCTGGAAATGATGCTGATTACATGAATTCAAAATTCTTGTGGGAGTGAAGACTCCAAGCACAGTTTCATGGCATGTGTGCAGCTGTGGTTTAATTTGCCCTCCCAGTAGTCAGTGTTTCTCAGAGTATAACCTTTCATGCATTAATCAGTCGTGCTTGACAGTTTCATCTTAATTTCCATTTCCCCTGACTAAATTAGCACTTTCTGGTGCCTTTCTAACCTTACGGGACCTTCTCCATATTCATGTACAACAAATTCTTAAGGGGTTTGGTTTATTTCTTTACTTAATAGTTAAAAAAACCCAAGCAATCTAAAAAACAACATCCTGTGAAAACATTTAATTTTGAAACTCATTATTTGGATTAAGTTGAGGCAAATCTCAACCCTATGGCAGATTTGACTGCTGGTTTGAAAAGGATTACTTAATTTATAGGCTTTGCAGAATCTCTCAGATCTGAGCTATTATTTTGGCTTTTGAAAGTTTCTTGGCTAGTGCCCAAGTGTTGGAAGCTGTCATTCTGAATTCCGTTTAATTCATTTGTTTGTCTAAATCATTTATAAAAAGTTTATCTCACGGATCTAGGCATCCCACAGAGAAAAAAAAATGAGCTGTGATATAAATCATTAGGGTAATGAAAGAAATCTAGGCGGTCCAGTACAGTCCTTGTTCTGTAACCAGCTGCAGGTGCAGAGGACTGCTGCCTCCGAAGTCTCCGTAGCTTTGTAGGTTTTTACAGAGAAAACTGTGTGAGGAGGTGTGCTGTGTGCGGTTGCTGCAGCATCCCAAGGCTCTGTAGCTTTGTAGGTTTCTACAGAGAAAACTGCGTGAGCAGTTGTGCTGTGTGTGGTTGCTGACGCCTCCGAAGGCTCTCAGACTCTGCAGCACAAGCAGATTCATGGCAGGGCCCAGGAGATCCTTTTTTCTTTTCAAAATGTGTTCAGGAGGTAAGAATGAAGGAAGGCTGGCAGATGCAAAACGCGGTTTGCTCTGCTGTCGTGACAAATGGCGGTGAGATAACATCTACGTGCCGTTCTAGTCCTTGCTCATCGGGCCGCCAGCCACTTCCCAGAGCTTCGTGTGGCTGGGATGAATCTCTGCCTCTGAACCAGTGCAGACTAAACACGAGATAAGGCCGGCAGATGGGTTTCCCGGCAGGGAGCACCGGGAGGCAGCGACACGGCGATGGCCAGCCGTTGTCGGAGCACAGCAGCAGCCTGTCCTCGAGAAAGGGCAGCCCCAAGGAAGGCCGGGAGGAAGACAAGGCAGCTTTTCAGGGCTGATGGGAAGCTCACAGAATGCTCCCTTGTACTTCTCAAAAGCAAAGCATAGTCTTTTTGAATTAAAACTTCAGTGTTTCCCATTGGTTTTGCTGTTAAATGATTTGGCTGCGTGTTTTCCCCAGTTCTCGGTCCTGCTCCAAAGCACACGGATGAAGGAGTTGCATGAACCTCATGCTGGCCCCAAACCTGCAGAGGTGCTTCAGGAGGAGCCAGGCCAGCACAAGGGGGATGCTCGCTCCTGCTCATTTCATCCTGCAGGCCCAGATGCCGGGAGCAGGGCTGTTTGCTCTGGGGGTGCACGGCCTCTCCTGACAGCTTCAGCGGCTGAAGCAAGGCCAGGACCGACCCCGGCTCCCCTGCCGGCACTGCGTGCCCCGTGACTGATGAGCAGCAGTTGGGAAAACAACGAGAAACGCTGGCATAACACTGCGAGGAGAAGATGAGATTAGAAGCGATCTGCTTCTTCTGTAAGGCTAATTGTTCCCATTATGGGATTAAACTGATTGATTCCCTGTCAGAAGCAGCGCCGGGAAGAACAAAGTGAAAACCCCACGTGTAATGTGAGCCCGTGCACCGTGCACACTCTGAACTTCTCTGTTTTCTTCTTGTGAAATCATGACAGACGTCAGCTGTTGGGGTGTTCTGCAAACAAACTTGATACGTCTTTATTATCATTATTTCATGTGGTAGAAAGCAAGCAATCGCAGCTATTCAGCAGATAGGTTCATGCCTTTCTTCGGGGTTTCAGCGTTTATCATCCCAGCTCTGGGGTCCATTGATAGAGATGCTTCCTTTTTTGGGTGTTGTGCCGCTACAGAATGCAGACAACTGGAGAAAATTAAGCTGAATGTTCCCAATTTATGCAGGTCAAGGGAAGTTTGCCTTTTATCATTCAGAGATAAGTTCAGCAAACTCACTGTTTTTGAAAGGCTGAGTTCCGCAGATGCCGTTATTAAGCCTCAGGAATCACAGAGGTTTCTGTAGGTGGATTTCACAGAACCTTTCCAATCCATTCCAGAATATTCCACAGCCTTATCCTGACAGGGACAGAGGGGAAAAGCAAGCTAAAAAATGGGGCGATGAGCCACGCGATCGCCTGTCCCCGGGCAGCCTGCCAGGATTAACGCAGCCCAGTTCATCAGCTGCTGAGGGTGTGGGAACAGGACACGTGCTGTCCCTTTCTGTACCATCGCAGAGGCTTTTCCCCTCCCCTCAGGCTCTTCATCGCTTGTAGGACTTTTACAGAAGTTATCTACAGATGCACAAGCATCCTCAGGCCTCAGGTGAACACCACTCACACAGTCACAGCATCACTTTTCTGTTGCCTTGTGTGAACCGAAGCAAACATCCCCTGGGATTGTATGGAAAAAGCAGGGCATATTTGATGTTGCTTATGCTGGTTATGAGAGGCGTGCTTAATAAGTCAAACTCTCCCTGTTTCCTCAGTTCATTGGATTGCTGGAGGTGGATTTCCAAAGTATCTTTTGAAAAATATTTTGCTTGAATTTTGAGGTGAAACGCTATGAGGTGCTCAGGCTGGACTGAAGAATAAACATCCATCATTCACTAGGATTAAATGAAGAAACTCCGTAACAGCAACACCAACAGCAAACAAAGAAGCTCCCCAGCACCGTGCACACGTGCACTCGCAGCATGGTCCTGTCCAGCAGCAGCGATCACCTCTGTGGGGAACAATGACCAGAAGCCACGGGCTGAGCTGATCTAGCAGGGGATACAGGAGAAACAGCTGAGGAAATGCCGGTGTGATCCAAAATTCAAGATGTACCTAGGGAAATTCCTAATGACTTCGACAGGCATTAGCTCAACCCTCATTTTTTGGTTACTGTAGAAAAATGAATGGACTAAGCCTTCCTGTCCCTACCAGAGCCTGCAGGCCAAAGTGAAGATGCTTTGGTATCCAAACCCCACCATTCATGGGAGTGAGTCTCCTGGGCACCAAGTCAGACCAAAAGTCATCAAATAACATGCGAATAGAATCTGCAAGATTGCCATAACAATTTGAGATTGGTCTTTTGAATTACTGTGTTTTGTATCGTATTTTTCTCTTAATGTTCCCTATCTCGGTGTTTGTGCACCCAGATTACAAAACATGTAACAGCACAAGTCCAGAAACCCTGAATACAGGCCCTAACTTTGCTGAGTGGGCAAAAAATAGAATTGCCAATATTTGTATTCGAGCACATAAGCATGAATTCATAAATGCCTGCTGGAATGTAACATATCAACCTCCTTAAACAGCCGCATCCTGTTTCTTTTGTTCCCTTTTCTGCTTTTGCAGTGACTGTTGCTACAACACTATCCGTCACTGCTCCTTTCATCTGTCAGGCCCCACAGCCGCCCGCCTACGGTGCCGTAGCTGCTCCCTTGGGTCTGGGCTGTCTGCACTTCCCCTGTTTGCAGTGTCAGGGTGTTGGTGCCCATCCTTTCCAGCTGCAGCTGTGTGGGTGAAGAGGTTATCCCCTTCGGTTCCTCAGCACCCTTCCCGTACCTGCTTGGCTGGTTGCATGAATAGGTTTCAGTTAAGCAAGATTAGTTTTAACAGGTTTAGTTGTAGGGCATTTTTACCCGGGGCTGAAATCAGGGTTAGGATGGGCATGGTCTGGGCTGAGACAGAATGTGGTGGCTCAGTCAGAGGGCAACGTACCTCGACATGCCTGCTCAGAGAAGTTCAGACACATCTTTTTCTGTTCCCTTCCTCTGGTATCATTAAGTTCTGGTCACATAAATAGGTAGCTAATAGGCTACAGGCTCCTAGCACTGAAGACGCTCCTATGATCTCTTAAGAGCATTGCATTAGGTTCCCTGGCAGAGCACACCCCTCGAAGGAACTCGTTCTGCACAAATGGTAACTTAATTTTCTCTTTCCCCTCATTCCACGCATGCAGTTACTAAGACTTGGAAAAGCCGAGCCTGAAAAAAATGTTTAAAGTATGCTGAAGGATTTGTCATTACTCAGAGAAATGGGTCTGCCATTTAGCAGAGCACGAGGAAGTGGAGAGCATGCAGTGTTCTCAGGAACTGCAGCTGCCAGGCCAAAGCTCTGCCTTCGCTTGCATCTGGGCAACTCATTTAGGCTAAGAGGACTGCGTAGCATGATCGGGAGTAGACGTGCCCTCAGAGTTTAAATAAAATAAAGGATATTTAAGAACCTGCAAGGCCATTAGGATACTGTACAAAATCGTGTCTAGCAGGACTGAAGTCTCAGATCGATATGCAGTGGCATCAGTAGGAAGGCTCCCAGCAGTGACAGGGAGGATGTCGTTTTGAGGAGTTTATCCCAGGAGTTTAGTGGGCATTAGGATAACCATCAATTCCACTCAATGACGAGTTAGATCATGCTCTTTCTTTTTTAACACATGCAGCTCCTCATGTCCCTCAGCCTTGCTCTGCCTTTCTTAGGGAAGGACCTGGCTGTGGAGCAAAGACGTCGCATTCTGAAGAAGTAACAAACACTCTTACAAGTGAAGGAGGGCCAGCATTATGTAATAATGTTTTAAGTATTTGTCTGCTTCAAGCACAGTATTACATTATGGTAATTAAGCTATATCCAAACTTTAATTTAGTATTAGGAATATAAACCCCATCTGCCTCTCTGAGGCACTTTAGGGCCTTTTACAAACATTATCTCCAAATTTGTCCTCACCGGCACAACAGTAATGCATTTAACAGATGAGTAAGGCTGTGGCACCCAATGGTTAAACAACCAGTTGCAAAACAAACAGGCAGCTCCTGCTGGAGTCCTACCCGGCCTTCTGATCTGCTCTCCTGTGGTTTAAGCCAAAGATGGATGGGTCAGGAAACCCACGCAGGACTGCAAGCCCTCGGCTGCCCTGTTGTTTGCTCCGAGGTCTACTCGGATAAAGCACCGGTTAGCAGGAGAAGGCAACGGCTTCGCCAAAATGAAGCTATTTCATCTTTTAAAGACATCACACAAAATTGCATTTGGTTGCCAAAGAATATGGAATTTTTATGGCTGTTTAGGAATGCAAGGTGAGGTGTTACAAGATCAAACAAATCCCAGCAGTTCTGGGGGCTCATAAAACGGGAAGGAAGGATGAATTGTTCGGACCTTTTAATCCTGACATACCTCTTTGAAGATTTAATATGATGCGGGTTTTTTGGACGGCTTTAAATCTTAATGTTGCTCTAAAGCCTGTAATTTTTTTCTCAGCACCACGGATGTCGGTCCATGGTTGGTTCTGCTAAGTGCTCTGTCCCTGTGCAGCCATGGCATCGCCCCGGCCTTCCTGCTTTTGGGAAGGACTCGTCAGGCCCAGGTTGTTCCATGCTCTTTAGTTCACCCCAAGAAACTCTTGCTGCTCCACTCAATATCTCAGTCTCAGCACTACATTTAAAACAATCAGGGCTGCAGCCGAGGGAGAGCGAATACAAATACTTGGCACTGGTCGATATTTGCTTTTCTGTTTTCATGGACGCAGAGTCAATTGTGCCGTTTCAGAAGGTCTCAGGAGAACCATGAATAGTTTAAACATGTGTTCAAGGAAGCTTTTTGGTTTATGGATCCCCAGGTATTTTTCTGAATTGTGCTTTTGTAGAATTTCTGAAATAGGTGTACTATTGTTCTTTTAAGAGACTGAAAAAAAATTCTGGAAAGGAGTATTTTAAACTATGCTTTGCAAAGAAAGTGGAGTGCTGGGTTCATGCTAGGGGCAGTCCGGGGGGGTCCCACACATCCCCCCAGCCCAGCCCCGCCACCAGCATCCCCCCAGGTCAGCACGGCCCATCTCTCCATGCCTCACAGGCACGTGTCCCATGGACCCAGAGGACAGCCTAAACTTTGGGGGGAAAGAGAACTTCATCAGGCTTCTTGGATAGCATTGCTGAGATGGCTTTGATTTACAACAAAGTGAAGAGGCTGCTTTGGGGGTTGGATTTTCCCCGTGTTGCTTTGGTCATATACAGAAACATGTGTGTGGGTTATTGGTCTGGGGGTTTGGGTGGGTTTGGGGAGAGGTTTTGTAGACGGCTTTGGGATGTTTCCAGTGGCTCTTGGGCTGAAGGTGGAGAAGCAGCAAAGTGAAGAACCGGGAGTGCTGTGGGGTGGGTGCTGCTTTTGCCCTGGCTCCACTCCCCCCCTGCAGATGCTCACTGTGAAGGCCTGATTAGAGAAAGGTTTTACGTTCACGGCAACTGTGTGCTGGCTAACTCATCCTAGGAGGGTGCTGCAGGTGTGGCTGTGGGATCACGGGCTGTGGCTGTTGTATTTGTCTGTGATCGCTTTCAGAAATTTACTCATGAGCTTCTGCTGGCTAACACACACCGACAAAACAGCTTGAAGGACGGCAGCACATGCGAGGCTGGGCTGGGCCTCTGGAGGCCACCAGAGCCTGGCTCCAGCTCCAAGCAGAGCCAGCTTGCTGGTTACATCCCATTTCCCAGTCAGATCGGATATGAAGAGCGGAAGGAGCGATGGGCAGTGCTCCTGAAGTGCCCCAGGAGCCTCCCGATGGTTCATCACCCGAGGCTGGGGCAGAGCTGGTGCGGAGTCCAGCAGCAGGGGCTGCTCCATATCTCACAGCCACGAGCATCGGCGGCGGTGACTCACTTGGAAATGTTTGCTGGCAGCCTGTCCTCAGCCAGCACACGGCCTTCGTCCCACCTTCACACGGAGACCCCACTGTGCCATGTCCCTGCTGTGGGGCACGGGTGGGACCCAGCTTATGGCCACGGATCCCGGGGGAAAAAATCCCCATGTGTTTCTTCTGATCCTGGAAGGGAGCTGACGAAGGAAACGGTGCGAGCCCCTTGGCTGAACTTGGCAAAAAAAAATGTGGACAATGCTGTCAGGAAAATATTCTTCACTGGGTGAGTGAGGCAGCTTATTAGGGCTTGTCTCCGTTTCTGTGATGGTGAAGACAGGATCTGTGAGTAAGAGGCCGCCACGGCCAGTGTCCAACAGAATATTTACAGCATGCTTAGGGAAGCATACTTTGTCTCTCTTTTTGGACAACTAGTTGAGGTATTTTTAGACGCGGACAGGGCTTTCTGCTCTCGAATGATGTAAGGTTCCTGTTAGCTCACCACATTGGGTCATCCACTGTAAAAAGCTAAAAAGAGACAGAATTACGCGCTCCGTTGGGTCCGAGCACCAGCTCAGCGGGGCAGGGAGAGGCTTTCTGCTGCTGACTCGCACCCGAGGCGCAGGGCAGGCAGGATGCAGAAGCCTAAACAAACCGCAAACCCCGACGTGGGATTGAGCTGAACTCCTGCTAATTTATCTCCATTTATGGAGCTATTTCATGTCAGACAGAATGCTGTGCTACTTCACGGCTGCTTCATTTGAGACAAAATATGTGATGACCTAAACAAATCCTGAAACCCACAAATTACACCCAGGTGGCAAGTTTATTGTTTGATTTTTTTAAAAGCCTTTTTTATATAATTCTCCTAGTGGGCGGCTAATAAGCAAGGCTGGATCCTTGGCTGGTGTCAGTCTGTGCGGTGTCCAAGTCTAATAATCTCCGCTGCTTTATGCCAGCTAACACTTTGCCTCATATATTTTCATGTTCTTATACTGAGAAAACTCATAACTTTGGTTACAGTGCTGGTATTTGCAGAAAAAAAGAGGGCTTGACAGAGCTGGAGTGGTTGTTTTAAGTGGTAAAGAAATACTGTAATTGTGTATGGCTGTGCGTTGCGTAACTCTGCTATAAAGGGCTTGCAGGAGTCTTTTTTTTTTACGTCTCCTGTTTTTTCCTCTCATAGACAGACAAATCACCGTCACCTAGATCTCTCTATGTGAGAAACTGGAGTAATTTCCTTTGAACGTTCATCTGTGGCTTGTTAGTTTATAAAGAAATCTGGTTCTGTTCCATCGCCCTTCCCAGCCGCTTCCTCCCAGTTCCTGCAGTGCGTGTCACCAGCAAGGTGACAGCCTCCAGCTGTGGCACCCCCTGGGGGAGCACAGCCCTGACCCATGCCTCAGGTGCTCAGCCCTCAGGCATCCCAAATCCATCCCGCGTGGGACATTTGCAGCTCTGGATGTAGATACCAACCATCCCGAAGCGGTGGGTGAGGGCAGACGTGAGCTGCGGGTGACAGGTCATGCCCGGATGCCCCAAATTAGTGTAGGGGTATAGAAAATGCCGTGTGGTGCCCCAGACTTGGTGGCACCAGTGCAGGACCCGCACCCAGGGCACTGCTGTACGCTTGCATTGGGGCTGTTGGGGAGTGGTGTGGGCATGGAGGCAAGAGCCCCAGGGTGATGTACGCCTGCTGAGTGCACCAAGGGGCCCTAAGCACACCACGTATTGGCTCGGGCCCAGGCTGTGTCAGCCTTTCTTTCAGCATGGCTTTTTGGATCCAGCCAGGAAAGGGAATGGATTGCTTGCGATGTTTCCTAGGTATTTGCTTCGTAGTCACTGAAGACGAAATCTAGTCGGTTCCTGATGAAACGGGGATGTTTCTAAGCAAAATGCAGTTCTTGCCTTCATCTGCTTTCCACAGCCCGGCATTATGTGACATATAAAACCACCCCATTTGTTTTTCATTGCCTGTAAGTAAATTCCCCTACGAGACCACCACGGAGCAGATATAGTTGAGGAAGCCAGCCCTGCTGCCAGCCCCGTTCCCTGGCCCTGGCTGGGCATGCAGCTCCCTCGCCACGGGTGACGCTGGGCGCATTTGTACACACTGTGACTTCAGCATGGGGCACAGCACCCAGCAGCACTGTAGTGTGACACTCATGTGCCACAGAACGGTCCTAGTCCTAGTTTCATGGGCATTTTTCATCCGGATACACTCAGTGCTCCGTCCTGAAGTATGGCTGGAGCAGTAAATGTGTTATCCTTATGGAGTCAGGGCAAAGGCATGTGCTTGTTGGGAAAGGTGCTCCGTCTCTTCCATACCAAAGCACACCTCAGTCATAAAACACGGTAGTAGTAAGTGAAATCACGTGGCGGATGTCAGTCAGATACCATGGTTGTAGCCCTTCAGTGTAAGGAGAAGCTTTTGTGGCAGTCCCTGCTGTTTCTGCAGCATCATCCACCTGAGGGCCCATCAGCGGGGCTGCTTGTGTGCTGTGCCGGGGCTTCCTCTTCTTTGGTGTCTGGAAGTCACGTTAGGAGCACCTGCTTCTCTTCACGGGCAATAACCTGTGCACAGTCCTATATTTCTTTTGCATTTAATGAAGTAATTACTCCCCGAAGGACTCGGTACAAAATTCCTATGCTGTTAAAGATGTGCCAACGTTCTCTTCGCAAATCTTCGGTTCCCACCAAAGTTAGTGGAAAGACGTCTTTTGACTTGCTGTGGCTGGGTTGGGGCCCTCAATTGAGTTCACTTCAGGATAACCTGGAGGAAACCTGTTGTCTTCTCAATGTGGAAGAAATCATATACTCCACTCACTGTGATTTTGCCAAGGAAAAAGATATAGCTTTAGGTTTTCTGCTTTTGTGCTCTAGGACCAGGTGTTTGCAGAGAGCTTTGCTGAGACCAGTGCATGTAGGCTGATTTCCACCTTTGGTGTGATAATGGTATTAATAACAGTGTTACCAGAACAAATAATTTGATCCCATTAACAAAATATGTTCCCACCACTCTTAGTGTATCTGGGGCTCTTTAGATGAACTCAGCTGATCTTGTGTAATTTGAGCTGGACTACTGAGTACACAGTTGGGATTGAGTTCAGGGCAGCAGTAATGCCCTACAGAACCTGGGTTTCTAATTACTTCAGATAAATGTTTCATTAGAGCGAATGGATCTTCTGCTTGGATGTGTCAGCTCCTCCTAACACAGAGCCCAGCGGAGCAGAACATATCACTGTTGAAATCCAACGCAGATCTGCAATTAGCGCCGTGGATGATCTCTCATGAATGCGAGATTCTTCTGGATGCTCTCTCTGCAATCAGTTTATAAACCAGCTAATTTATAAATCAGCTTGCCAGTAAGCAGAGGTGAGGTCTTTGGATTAGGGGCACCTAAGGGACTCTGCCTTCCCCGTGCTGAGCACCAGTGGGGTGCACACATAAAGCCACCAGCCCAGCCCCAGTGCCTCCGACCCCACCACGATCTGGGGGGAAAGTCTCTGGCTTCCTCCAGGGAACGCCTGGGGATCCCCAGGCAGGGGCAGTGTCTCGGGTAGTTGCTTCTGCTCAGGGCATAAAAACCTCCCTGAAACAGCCCCTTTGTTTCGGAGCCTGCCCCCCAGAATATAGCCCGGCATTCTGCGTTATTAGCTCACTTGGACACTCCACAGAGGCACTGTGTTTCACAGAAGTTTCTAAAGAAATTACGGTTCATTTTATTTTATTTTTAAAAGAGGCTCTGAGGTTCATAAAGATTTGTTCTTTATTTACTCCTTGAGCCCAACCTGCAATTTCTTACCCTTTTTCTGTGTGACCATAGCCAACAAGGCCATTACAAACCTTGGCCTGCAGCTTTCTGTGAGTCAGTGTCTGGTTTTACAGCAGAGCGCAGGCTGAAGTTACCGGTGGGGCTGTTTACATCGAATCAAGTTAATTAATTGCCGAAGATACGCTTTGGGTTTACATCACTTCATTGTTATTGGGCTGTGCTCATCCTGGCTAAATACGCTTCATTTTCACCTGCTGCCCTCTCCTTCCCTTCCAGCTGTCCGGGCCCGGGAGCCCACATTGCTGTGCCCCAGCGTGAAATTCCAGCATCTGAGCCAGAAAACCCAAATTTCTGTCTCGGCATGGCCTTCACGGGGACTGCAGCTGGGAGCTGAGAGCATCTCCAAGAGGCTGGAGGCAGCAGCACCAGCGCACAGAGCAGTTTCCCACTGCCCTTCACCACATCCCGAAGCTGCTGCTGGGGTCAGACTCCTGTGGCTGCTGGTGCTGGTGTCTGCAGAGCGCCTCTGCGAATGATGCTTTGCCAGCTCCTATCAGCTGAGTTCCTGGCCCCACGTGCTGATTGCCTCATTGCTAATCGTTTATTTTGGGAAATCAGCGGTGGTGCCTAAATGGGGATTTTTACTGGCAAAACCAGCACTGGGTTTCTGAGCGTTTCCGTTTTCCTTGGGTGCTGAGAGCAGGGAGCTGAACTGGGGCAGGTCACGGCTCTCTGCCCTGCTCCTCCCCGCCTCGTTTTCCAAACGCTTCTCATTAATAAAGTCAGGAGGAATTATGAAGGCAGAATTGCTCCCCCTCTGTGCAGAACACTGTGCAAAATTTGGAGCCCAGGAGCTGTATTTCTGGTCTCGAGGTGGACTTCTCAGCAGATGTGAGGAGGGGCTAGAAGCTCTTCTGATAATTTAGCATGACAATGGTGTTAGCAGGGGCCACATTGCAAACTTGGTTGTGAATGAAACTAATTGCCCTGCCAGAGCATTGCCACGAATGCTTTAAACCCAATGAAAACGGATTGGCCTGGAATGAAACCAGTCATTGTATTAAAATGACCATAACATCTTGTGCGCATTTATTGCCAAGTATGCTGGCTTTTGGTTTATTTGACAAAATATGGCCTCAGCTGCTCTCTGCAGTTTGGCACCGTGTCAGGACACTATGGAAAACAGGGATTTCTATCCCACAGGTTTTTGGAAAGGAGGTGAAAAAAGGAAAAGAAAGGCAACATAGGGTGATTTTTACAGTAACATCGTAATTACGCAAGCAAGGAATTTGATGGATTTTGTGTGGGTTTTATTTCCTGACTATGAGGGGATTTTTTCTGGGGGAGGGTGTTCCTACAGCCTCTCCACCATTCCTCCCTTTGCCCTTTGAATTACCCCAGCCGTGGACAGCAGATGTCTGTGCATGCATTTGGAGGAGGGAGGTGTAAAGGAAAAGTGACTCATCCAGTGCGTAACCCCCAGGAAAAAAGTGTGCTGGATGGGAAGAGGTGTTTGCAGCAGCTTACCCTCAGCCACTCGCTGCCTTCTTACAGGGCTGACTTGGGATTTAGCACTGTGCCAGCCAGCTGCCTTCGGATGGGCTTTAAAGACTGCGGCATCAGGAGTACTGGCACGCTGGGGGTGTTTTATCTGGCCCTGGGCATCTGTGTGGAGGTCACCCAGGACAGCCCGTCCCCAGCTGCAGCGAGGAACTGGAAGCTCCCACAGCCTGCAGCCCTTATCAAAGGGCAACGCAGCAGGCGCTGCCCTGGCCTCTGCCAAAGATCAGCACGGCGGAGGGCAGCCAGCCTCCTTGTCAGAGCTGCAGCGGGTGCGAAGCCAGGAGAGGCTGAGAGCTGGTTAGAGGGAAGGATTAGATGCTGCTGAAATGGAGAAACATCTGAAATAAGCAAGGTCCAGCTCGGTGGGGACACGAACAAGGCAGGTAGGGCACCCTGAGCCCACCGGGACGCACGGCAGGGCCGAGCTTCTCGGGGCCGGGCGGAGGCACCCCGCCGGGGCTGGGGCTGTTCCCTCCAGGGCAGCATTTACTTCATGAAATAAATGACCTTCGGCAGCCTTTCCCTGAAAAATTTCACTTATTTAGCATGCTGTGCAAGATCTCACGGTTTCTGTGGCTTGTCGCTGAAGTTCTGTATCCTAATTGCCTCCCTTGTGCTTTTGGCTTTAAAAACTTCCGTCCCTATTTAAGGAGCAAAAGCGGCCTTTAGAGGTGCCGGTGTGTAGATTGGTTTTCCTGTGACCGCTGGTGGGGATGTGTCACGCATAACCCACCCCTCCACCTCCCCCAGCAGCAGGAGCAGCTTGAACCAAGCCCCGCTGGCACTGCACAGCGAGGTGGGTGTTTGGAGACCCGCGGGTGCTGCTGATGAACCGACTGAGACCAGAGCTGTGACAGCAGGGCCGGCCACCACCACTCATCCCCACTTCACACCCCCTAGCCCCACTGATTTCGGCGCTCACCGCCGAGGTGCTCTGATGCCTGGTGGGCAGGCTGGGCAGCCTTTTGGTACCAACACGAGGAGCATCACAGGCTCTGCCTGGCTGCCTCAGCTCGGTGTCAGGCCATTCCCACCACCACGTCAGGTTTCCCCAAAGCTGAGTTGCTAATTTGCTGCTCCGATTGCTCCAGCGCTCCCAGCAGCGCTGCCTGCCCACGTGCTTGGAGCCCCTCGGTGGCCACGTGGCTCCGTTCCCGGGCAGAGGGGAAATTGCATGATCGTATGGAAAATACCAATAATGGTGTTGAGTTTTGTTGCCGTGGGAACGGGAGCTCGAACCAGAAATACGGCACATCAAACGGCGGAAGGCTGCATGTTGCGTAGGATGCCGAGAGCCCCAGCCTTGAACAGTGACATAGCAAAAGGATGAGACACGAACGGCCACGGGCTGCTCTCAGGGTTCGTCTTCCACTTCTTCTGACCTTTAACTATAAATTGTCCCTCTTATGGCCATCTCATCATAAAATCTGACATTGTATGTGATTTTTCTTATAAATGGGACAATGTATTCCCTCCTTCCTCTCTTCGTGTGACTTCATCGAGAAATGAAAGGCTCTATTCACCTTCAGCCCACATAAATATCTGCTGTTAACATGCAACTGCACGAGCCCTTCTGTAGCCTGCAGCCAGATGTTGGATGTAACTCTTTTACTCTTTCAGTCTTACCCTTAGGCCGCTTTTATCCACCAGGGAGACTCCAAGAGGAGCCGAGCACTTCTGTGGTTAGCGAGCACATCTGCAGCTCTCCCAGCGCCAGCCCACGGGGGCGCAGGATGGACAAACTGCCCCCGACGTGTCCTGCAGGCAGCACGGCCCTGCTGAGCCCCGGTGCAGGTGCTAACGAAGCAGGGCTGGTTCCCATGCTGCTGCAGAGCACAGCTCAGCATCGCACACCTCTCCCAGCCCCGCTTGCTCTGTCCCCAAAGTTCTTCCCAGCGGCATCTGCTGGGATCCACACCATGCAATTACAGCTGGAGTGGTGTAATTACAACCAAACTGAGGACTTTGGCGTCGCGTTAAGGTCACGGCATGGCGTCAGCTCCCAGCATTTCTCTGCTGAGACTTTTCCACCTGCACACACAAAAGGCAGGTGAGTGCAAGGCACTGATGCTCCGATCTGGTCGCTGCTCCGGTTGCAGGAGTCAGGGCAGAGAAAATACCCGGTGAGAAGGGGGCTCCCGACAGGCCCCATGCTGAACGCCCAGGAATTGCTGCTTCTTCAGAGCCGCTGGGGATTTGGTCCTGTGTTGGCTTAGGACACGCACATCTGTGAGGCATCACCCAGACGCACAGCCAACCATCACATCGATGGAGGGGGAGGAACAGAGAGCTGGAGCTAACGCCGAGGAAGGCTTTTCACGAGGCAGGGTGGGGCGGTGACACCACGGAGCCCCGGGCTCTGCGAGGGAGTCCCACGGCAGTGGCACGGAGCGAGGCCTGGCCTCCTGACTCATCCTCACCCTCACGGCCATGGCTGGGCCACCGGGACCCCCCCGGGGCAGCCCTCACCAGCGAGCATCCCAGCTCCTGGCCACCTTCCACAGCCGCTTCAGAAATGCTTTTAAAAGTCTTTTAGGGAGGGTGTGTTAAACACGCTGTGCTGCAGGAGAAAGCGAGCCAGCTGACAGGGGTGTCTGCGCGGGGCTGGCTGCATTCCTGCTGTGTTTTTAACACGTGGGTTGCCTCGCTGCTCATTCCGGGGAGGTGTTACATTTCTCTTTTACTTTCTCTCTTTCAGGGAGGGTTTCAGCCCAGCTCCCCTGCCCCTGCCAAGGCTGCAGGTTACGCCCGCATGCATGTGCCGTGCAGAAGGCCGTGGGGAGCAGGGTTCCATCTCCCTCTGCATCTCTGCAGCCAGAGCCACCCAAAACCAAGGTCAGGCGGCTCCGTGGTGGCTCCGGGACCTCTGGCGGTGACGGCTCCATCCATGTCCCCAGGCAGCTGCTGTGCAGGGCTGGGGCCAGCTGTGGTCGCAGGGCGAGGAGCTGGCGCTCAGCTCGTGGTCCAAGTGGGTGGGATGCAGGGCAGGAACTGGGTGAACTTTGGCGTCACTTCACTTCGCCTTCCTTGGGGAAGTGTCTCTAAGATGATGCAAAGAAACAGTCTCCGTGTGTCTCAACAGCTTTTCCAGCCAGTAGAGCTGTGGTGCAGCTCCTGGCTGGCCCTGGAGAAGACAGCCCGGGTGCAGCTGATGTGGGCTTGCTGCTCACCCAATTTTCCACCCAGGAAGTGACAGTGCCAATTGAAGTAAATTAATCTAGAATCAGCCTCTTTCAGGCCACACACTTTCCATAGGTCACTGGGGGGAGAGGGCAGCTGGGGAGCTCGTTTCCCCCCGCTCCTCTGTTTGCTGGCCTCAGCAGTGACGTGGTGACAAAGGCTCCATTTAGCACACGGAGCGGTGGCAGCGCACGGACCCAGGCCTTGCTTTGCTTTGCCAGGGATTCAGAGGCCAACACAAAGCATCTGTCTTGCAGAGCCAGCGTCTGGGCTCCTGCACGGGCAGCCTGGCAGAAGCAAAGGGAGCACAGTTCCCTCCCAGCTGAATCACACTGACACGAAGTAGTTCTGCCAAGACCAGGAGAGAAACCTGGAATTACCCATCGCAGGATAACTGGGAACATTGGTCCCACCAGCTTTGTGTTTCACTATCGAGCTGCTGAGGCATTTGCTGCTCTGCATTTGGGTATGGTTAATGCTTCCAAGGATGAGGCCAGGATCCTCAGGTTTTGAAAAATATACTTCCATTCTTTTGCTTTAAGAGAAACAGAGCACACATCCTCAATATAGAAATCCCCATTGTTTTCCAGTTGGGTCATAATGGAGCCATTGGAACCATTAAGTGTGCTCTCTGAATTTTGTGCCAGAGTTCCTTTGCTCATACCCAAACTATGTACAGTAGAAGTTGGCACCACGTAAAAAATTGAATGCGATGCGTAGTGAAATATATTGCTTGCATGTGTAGCCACAGCATGTTGGCAAAATGCGAATTTCTATTTGAGTTTGGATATTAACCAGCTCTGCTTCCTTGGCTAGAGGACACTTTTCCCTGCAGCGATGATAACCATGATAACCATCCCACCACAGCCACACTGACCCAACACAACCACCAGAGGGGCAAACGGGTTTGTTCTGAGCACCTCTGGCCAGAAAAAAGTTGGGAATTCCAACGCTCAGTGGAAGTTTTCAGGTGGGAGCGGATGCATGGAAACGCAGGGCTGGAAAAGGCACCAGCCTCTCACTGAGCTCCGGAGGGTGAAAGGTGGGGGAGAGCGGGGATCCGGTTGATCCTGCACTTTTCGGGAACCACCTCCCGGAGCAGACGGCTGGCAGAAGCCCGGGGCTCCCCGTGCCCGTGCCCGCGCCTCGCCTGCTCCCTCCTGGCCGCTCCGGAGATCGCAGCCCGGGAGGCACCGGAGCATCCCCGGCCCAGCTGCCGCTGCCCTTCGGGGCCCTTTCCCTGCTCCCCCCCAGCAAAGCAGCGGCTCTCAGCCTGCTGCCAGCTGCAGCATCCCCCCTGTCCCCCCCCCCCCGGGAGCCCGCGGGCTGCAGGGGGCTCGGGGGAAAAGCACCCAGGGGGTCCGGGGGGAAAAGGGAGGTGAGTGGGAGCAGGGCGGCTCCCAGGGCGTGCAGCGTCCTGCAGCAGCAGGGATGTGGTTTTTGGTAACCCTGGCTGTGGTGAGAGCCGAGGGGTCCCCAGCAGAGCACGAAGCTGGGTGCCCGTGGCCGCGGGGGTGAAGACAAGTGCCAGCTTTCACCGCCGTGCAGCTCGGTGAGGCACGGCTCACAGGGAGCTCATAAAGCATGGGGAACCACGTTTAGGCCTGCGCCATGAAAAGAGAGGTGTTTTACCCCCATGGCCAGAAGCCAGGGCCCAGAGGGGAACGGCTCTAACACCTTGCTTTGCAGGAGGGAACGCAGCTGGAGCCCTCGGCGAGCACCTTTCCTGGGGTGCTGCAGAGACCGGGGCTGCAGTGTGGGGCCAGCACAGCGCCGGGCTCGTGTGGGAAATCACAGCGCTGCCCCGAGCTGGGCACCGCGAAACAAGCCGCTAATACTGCCACAGGTAGGAGGGAAAGCTGCTTCGCCCCGCCAAGGAGCTCCAAGGGAACTTTCCAACGGCCCAAGAGCTTCCTCTAATTTCCTGCAGTAAAACTGATCCCTAAAGGAGATGTGGGAAATGCAAATCCCTGCACGCAAGGCCCTGCCTGGAGCTGGGCTCTGTCCACCTGGCGCTATTCGTACTGAGGTGTAAAACCGCAGCTGCTGAGCTCTGCCACAAGCTGCATCCTTCGAGAGAACCTAGCACAAGTGGCAGTTTTGCCCAGGGTGATTCGCTTCATATTTAGCTCCTCAAAATCATTACCAGGAAAGCACATTAGGCCACGACGTCAGGGTGTGAGCCACAGCTAATTAAAATTAGCTTTGACTCTTAGGGCTGGAAACTTTGCTGATTAAAGGAAAGCCATTGTCCTGAAATTGGTGGGGTTTTGCTCTTTGCACAAGCTGAAGATTTGTCCATAGGCCAAAATTATTTTCTCAGTGATCTCTCCTCTGTCACATCCATAGATGCAATATAAACCAGATTCAGCAGACTAGAAAGGTGATTGAAGACTATTTTAATGATATTTTAATGTGTTTCTTAAATTAAATAAGACAAAATGTATTTTCCTTCAATTTCTTTCAATTTTCCATCCAGCTCTAGAGGAAGCAAAAGAGCCAAGGGACGTTTTCAATTTTTACAGCAGACATCATTATTTAGCCTCTTTGGTTGTAATAGTACACATTGTCAAACATATCCATTTTCTGCATGAACCATGAAACTCTGAATCTCCATTAGCCATAATGCCTCAGTTCACTAATTGCTAAATAGAGCTGAAGTAAAGACATATATAACAAAGAGCAGACTGGGAAATATAAACCCACAGTTATACCACCATAATTATATCAGGAATAATAATAGGAATAAAAATTCCCGTAAAGAAGCCTTGAATCTGCTGCAATGTTAATTTTATCTCTTCCTTACGGATACAGGATGACACTTCTTGCAGTTGCAGCTGAAGTCCTTTGCCTGCCTACTTTTTTTTCCCTTTTTTGTTGGGGATTTTATCACATAAAGGAAGAACACACCCCATCCTGATTTAAGCTCTTCGGTTTACTCAGATGTGCTTAGAAAAAGAGAAGCTGAATGGCACTTCCACCGCACACACTGCTTGCTGTGCAACCTGTCATTATGGGGAGGACTCAGTCCCAAGGCTCCCCTGGGTCCCAGAGCAGCGAGCCGGCTGTGTCCCACCGCAGGCAGAGGGGAAGACGTGGGCTCTCAGAGAACCCTAACAAGTGCACGGTGTGAATTTACAGAGGGACCTGGGGCGTGGATACAGGCAGAAGATGTGCTGTCCCCTTCCAGCAGCTGAAGTGAGAGGAATTCACTGCCTCGCTTCATACCCCTGCGCCAGTGCCCATGCTCAGGCATTCGCTGTTTACTTACGCGGAGCACACAGTGCACTCACTGTGCTGCTTCTGCTGCCTGGGAAGGAATAAAGATCTACTGTTCAAGTCAGCCAAATATTTTTAAAATCCGGTGACGTGCCAGGAAGGATTTCTGGGACTCCTGAAGGTAACAACGGCACCGCTGCATTTTGCCGTGCAGATGTTGCTGCTCCGAGGCGGGTCAGGACGGACACTGCCAGGGTCACACTGCTGCAAAGGGACCTCAGAAGGACCCTTGGCTGGTCCCTGGGGAGGAGAATCAACATAGCACCTTGCCTGGGAGCTGCTCCCTGCGGTACAGAGCTGCAGGGACCCTTCCCTCCTTCAAGAAATCCCTTCTGGAGAAACTTGTCTCAGTCCCACGTACAAACCCCAGGCAGACAGAAGGAGTTAAGCACCAGAGATGATAACCACATAACGCACGGTGACTGCCAACTATCCTCTGTCTGGAGAGAAAGTTTCATGCTGGTCTGACTGTAGCCTGGTTTGACATGTTTTTTGAAGGCCTGGCTTTTCATCCACTAATTAGTAGCCTCAATAAAATGCAGGTTGAGATTTTTATTTTTTTATGGCCTTTTAATGTCTTTTACCCACATTTCTTAAGTACATCTTTCCCTAAACCTAAAAGGAATAATGTGACCGACTGGCCTGTCCTATTTCTGGATTTGATTTATGCTGGAGTCTGCGAAAGGATGACTCACAGAGCCTGTTTTACATTGGCCGCATGGCCTCGTACGAAATCTGTGTTAAAATCCCGGGCATGCAGGGAGGAAGGTCTGCACAGCCCAGGACAATCTGCCTTCTCTTCCATGCTCTCTCCCGGTGTCAAAACGTGCTTCTCCTCCACAAGCCTTGAAGTTAAACGTGTTGCAAGGGTAAATCCCTCACAGGTTGCTTTTTGGGGTGGTCCAGCTGTGCTACTTCAAGGCTTTTGTTCCTTTCATCTGTTAGGGGTGACATTTGCTGCTGTGCAGTGAACACAAAGGTCAGGCAGGCGAAGCTCTGCAGCTGTGTGCCCGGGTGCATCCCTGCATCTCACAGCCCAGGGTACAGGGACGGGCGGGAGGAAGGTGTCCTGCCCCGGCTGGGCTGATGCTGAGCACTGCTGCCGTTCTCAGCATCTCCCCTCGTGCCCAGACAGCTTGCAGGATTTTTCCCTCGGTTCAAACAGGGAGCGCTGGGTGATTCATCCTTCCTGCAGCCAAGTTTACAAAAGAGCTTACTCATTTCAGGAGGAGGGGGCCAAACTTTGATTAAAAAGCATAAAACATGGATATGATTTAGAAAATGTTTCACCCTGGACGATGCCTCCCGTGCATGTAAATGGTGAGGGCTGCAGCTGCCCGGTGCTTTTGCAGAGCTGCTGGCCTCCTTCAACAGAGAAGTCGGAGCAGAATCCTGGGAGCACCACCCAGAACAGCTGCCTCACTCCCCACAGACCTCACCAATGTTTAGTGAGGGTGAAAATTTGCATCCCTACGTCCCCTAGTTCTTTTGGGGGACAACTTAGAAAATGCAATTAATATATGACGGTGTCATTTCAAATAACTTAAGGAGGATAGAAAATGTGTCTTTCCCTTCCCTGTATCAGACACTTCCAAATCTGTGCGGGTGCACTTAGTTTTAAATAAGCCAGTCAGGCAATTGCTGGTTATTTCTATGTTTGTAGAAGTTTAAATGACCTTGTAAACGTGCAGCTGGGCACGGTTCAGAGCGCTGCCAGACCAGCCCCAGCTGTACCATAATTATGTTAAACAGGAACATGAGCCGCCGGATTCTTCCCCGGGCTTGTCTTCCCTCCTCTCCTCGCAAACCCAGCTCGAGCTCCCCAGCACTGGCACAGGGACAGCTGGAGCTCCTGCTCAGCACGACAGACCTTTTCCATCTGAGCGGTGAGTGTTTATCTCACATTAATTCTCATCTGGCTTATCTGCAGCAGAACTTAACAAATACATCCCATCCTTCCATTTCTCTTGGTTGCACTTTGGTGTCCTCAAGGGGTGTGAGCTTGAATAACACCGCATGCTGCCTGCCGCCTGCCCGGGTGCTCAGCAGTGTCAGAGCTCAGCACCTCGCAGGACTGAGCCCGCAGAGCAGTGTGAGGGCGAGGGGCCTTTTCACCATTCCAGGAGGACCCTGGCACAGGTTTGGCTGCTCGGGAAACGTTCAGAGCAGGAGTTTGCTTGCAGCCAAGGTCTCTGAGTTCTGCCAGAAGACAAAACCTGGCAGAGTTGATACCTCACTGTTTTCGTCCACGCACCTTTCCCCGGTGATGGACTACATTTCTCTAATGCTCAGGGGTTTTGATTCGGGATGGCTTCCTGACAAACGCTCCAGGTCAGAGCAGGCTCTGTGATTTTTGCTACCAGCTGGTACCAGCCAGGGCTGAGCCTGCAGGCACAGCCAGAGCAGGAGATGCATTTGAGCACTGTACCCCCACTCTCCCTTACTTCAGAACCCCCCTGCTTCTGCCCATCATTGACATGGAGTTAGCATTTCCTTTGGTGCCCCAAATCGTCAGCTTGTAAGATCCGTCTGTGCACACTAAAGTGAGACTAACAAGCAGATGGCACTCCTGCAGGCACCACTTCCTAGCGTAGCATGACCTGTTAGCTCTGGTAGTTGCAAAGACACTGGTCACACTGGTCTGAGCCTTTGAACAACATATAGATGATGTTGGCATGCCTTTGTTTTGGGCTTCCATTCTTGCTTCTCTAGGATCTGGTGTGATTGTTTTTCATTCATTAAAAAAAAAAAAAAAAAAAAAGAGGAAGTCAATAGGCAAACTGCTAAATTTAGAATTTATTTGTGTACGAGGTCTTTTTACACATGTACTTTTAAAACTCAGTTTCAGAAATCTGAGCTCCACTGAGGTCAGAGGAGTTTCGTTATCCCTGCCTCCTCCATTCTGACTCAGTGCATTGTTTTATGGGAAATACTATACTGTACTATGTAAGTACTCTTAGATAGTTTTAATATTTCCTCTGCTAAGGTCTCAGACAAAAGTCTTGTAATATGAGAGGCAAGGGGGGCATCCAAAAATACTTGTGTGTGCATCTGGCAGCCAAGCTCTCTGCAAAGTGATTTGATTCCACTCTTAGGGAAAGTAGTGGTTTGAAACTCTAGCAGGATGCTTGCTTCTCCTGGTTTTAAACCAGATCTCAATGCCGCAACTATTTAGGTGCTAGCTGGGGCTGTGCTGAGGTGAGATCAGCCTGGAATGGTATAATCAGATGATGAAAAAACACCTCCAGCCATTCCCCGCTGCTCTCCTTGGACCTTGGCTCAGCGGGCAGTGCCTCCTCCTCCTCTCGGACCAGAAATCTCTCCCCCCTCTCCAGGGGCAGAAGCAAAGGAGCTGTTTTTAACCTGACACATGCTCCTGCTCCCAGCCAAGGCCACTAAACAAACTCAGCAACTTTATGTAAAGGAAGAATTTCAAAGCAAATATAGCTAGAGCAAAACTGGTGCATTATAAGGACAACACAATACAAGACTTAGAAACATTACATAGTCAAGGTTCTTTGTGCTAATACTGCATCATATTGTCTATATATATAGTCAAAAGGACTGTACAGCTGGTTATTTGCAAGAGAAAAGACAGATTATTGTGTTCTTGTGTTCCCTCTAAAAACTCTTTTAGTCCTTTCCACTAAAACAGGGGGAAAAAATCTATTTCTCCATAACATAAGAACAAAAAGTTTGTCATAAAAATAGGTTAAAAAAAAGATCAGAACTGGATAAAAATTCTGGCTCTGAATCACATCATTATCTCTGAAAACTAATGCTGTTTGTACAGTCTCTAAAATGCACTAATATGTTCTGTACAGTCACAGCCTTACAGATTGCTTCTGTCACTGACAGTAATGTAATCTTTTGTAAATATGTGATGGAAATTAACTATACCCAAATAAATGTTAATGCACAAAGTGTACATATGTGCAGCGTGTGGAGCCTTTTAGTAAGTTTTGGTGACAGGACAGCTGGACCCTTTTATTATGGTTTACGATATTAGCAGTTGCTAAAAGCTTCAGTGAAATTATACCCTTATGGTAGATATTTGTTTCCTTATTTTTTCCACTTTATGCATTCTGATATGAGTCATCTCCCAAAGTCTTGCTTTCTCAGTCACATTTCGCTAGATTTCTGTTCAGAGAGTGCATTGGTGATGAAATCCGCTGAAATCTGGAAAGCAAGAAGCTGCTTGGTCTTGGTGTCCTGTATGGTCTGACTGAGTTCCTGACTCTACTTAACACTTAAAAGATGTTATTCTGGGCTAAGATTTAATGATGATTGGTAATGAAAGTCACTTTTAATTGGTGTATCAATTTGTGTAGGGGAAAAAATGTAAATTAGATGCCCTTGTTGAGCTGGGGAATGATCTTCTCTGGCTGTGCTTCAGATCCGTCCATGCCCCAGTGCCTGACTCCATCTGCACCCACGGCCCTGCGGAGATCCCAGGGCCAAGCCCAGGCTGTGTGGAACCAACTTGTATGTAGGGGACACGGTGAGGACACAAACCATGCGCTAATTTCCCTTTTAGAACACATTTCCATCCTCATGAAGCTACCATAAGGCCTATGGGGCAGTGTCAGGCGATGGCGATGCCCCAACACATGCTGGTTTCGGTGTGCCGGAGGAGCAGCAGCTCCCAGTGCCAGCACTGGGAGGCGGGCGGGCAGCTTTTGTGAGGAAAAACGCCATCACAGGTGGAAGGGCCGGCGGGCAGACGTGGGCCCGGAGCCGGGGCTGGGACCCCACCGCCTTGCGGAGCCCCGCGGGCCGCGGCCGGGCCCTGAGGCGGCGGCGGGGCCGCTACTCGCGGCATTACGGCGGGCGGGCGGGGCGGGGGGCGCGGCTCCCGGCGCGGCGGCGGCTCAAGAGCAGCGGGGCCGGGCCGGGCCGGGCCGGGGGGGGAGCGGACGGACGGCAGGAAGGACGGACAGGAGGACGGGCCGGGGTCGCGGTGAGCCGGGGCCGCTGGACGGGTCTCGGGCACGCGAAGGGGCCGGGAGCACGGCCCGGGTGCCCGCACCCCCGGGTCCTGCTGCGGGGTGGGGGGGGGTGGCAGCGCTGTTCGCGTGGATATCGCTCTGGGTCTCCCCTCCCCGCTTCTTTATTTTCCATTTTTTAAATAAAAATCCCCGCCTCGAGCCACCTGCGGCTCCTCCCGCCCGGTGTCGGCTGGCGCTGCCCGGGGAGCGAGGGGCGAGTTCGAGGCCTCCGGTGGCCTCCGCCGGGCGGCCTGGAGGGAGCCGGGGCTCGGAGCCAGGGCTCTGAGGAGACACAGCACCAACAGCCCCGTTCCTAAAACACCAGCAGCTGGCAGGGCTCGTTCCCCTTTTCTCTGCCCTAGGGTTCAGATGTGAGCGGTGCTGTCGCAGAGGCCGGTGGGGTCACCGTGCCTGCTGCACTAACCGGCTCCCCGTGTACTTCCAGCCTGCTGTCACTTTGAGATGAAACAAACGATGTCTTAAGCTACATACAGGCTTTCAGAACTTGCTTGTTCCACTCCCATCTCCTGCTGGTTTAACACGAGGCTTGTATTTTTTTGGGAAATCCTTTTGCTGCAGTCAGTGGTTGGGCAGCGATGCTGAGCCGGAGGCAGGCGGGCAGCGAGGCGTGAGCAGCAGGGTGTGGGAGGGAGGGTTTTGGGCAGGCCCGGCGGCTGCAGGCTGGTGCCAGAGCTGCAGCAGCACGCATTCAGGGGCAGACAGGAGTAATTCAGCCTCAGGACACTCAGAACTTCGTTATAACCTGGGAGGAAGGAGGGCATGTACATGCAGGCCATGTTTGGAGCCCTCTGGCTTCGTGCTGCTGCTGTTCCTTGCTGAGTGATCGCCCTGAGTCAGGCTTTCCCAGAAGGCGTTTCATAATAAAACTTCTTGCTCCTTAATTTTATAGGTGTGTTGTGAGCCTGAAGCTGATCTGACAGACCACTGCAGCCATCTTCTCCAGGCTGATACTTCAGCTTTTGGGCATCAAGGACCTAGGAAACAATCCTGCAGGTATGTTGTGAATGTAAATTGCTACCAATAACCGCCACTTGGATTTTATAGGCAGAGTGCTGTGTAACAGCTGTAAATTGGCATTGCCGTGACACTAACGGGCAGGAATTTTGCTTCTTGCTTTTGGCATAATTTCTTGAGATTCTTTTTAATATAGCCCTTTCCAGTGCAGGAAGTACAAGCCATGGATGTGATCGTGTATTTCAAAGACAGTAACAGCAGGGGGAGCATGATTTACTGTTTAGTATAAGTTTTTCATTCTAGATTTAAGTCAGGAATCTAGTCTGTTTATAATTTCCATGCTGTGCATATTTGGCAACCTTCCAAAGAAGCAAGCTGTAAACATAGCTTTTTCTATAGCTAGTTCTGATTTTTGTGTATGGCTTTCTATATGTCTGAGAAACAGGGACTCACAGTATGTTAGGAGGCATGTTCTAGGGTGATCTGAGATTCAGCCCCTACATCTCTGAGATAATGTCTTCATTTTAATTCAATTGCTGTTATCAGTTGAAAGGAAAACCTCAGTGACCACAGACCTGTCATTAAAAAATAATCTTCTTTCTGAACAGAAAGATTTTTAATGTTATTTGAGCATATGGGAGGCTATCTTAAGCGTTATGATATGCTAAAACTATGGGCGCTGCACAGTAAAATGAAGTCTGAGTTTTAATGCTGGAAAACAAACTCCAGTGGGGAAAAAAGCATGCAGTCCTGCTGTCTTGTCTTCAGTAACAGTGTGGGGTTTGGCTCTAGGCTGCTTCATGTCTGATGAGCTTGCAGGCACTGCGGAGTAAGATGCAGGCAGGTTTGCTATGCTTTAGATTTGCATGAATTTTCTTGTCTGCTGGAGTGCAGAAGAATTTTTTTTGCTGTGGTTTAAAAAAGTGGAAGTTAATCCAGATGCTTATGCTTTCTAAGGGTATTACAGCTAAGGATAACGCAAACCATTTTATGTTCAAAAAAAGGCATGCAGTTTTGCATGGATGTACTTTATCCTCGTTAATGTGTGCAAACGAACAGCTTTTTTCCTTTTGGATTGCCTTGAAAAGCGCAAGGGAATCATGTTATATTATTTGTTAGGCAATTATAATTGTTTTCAGATGCATATTAAGCCTTTGGCAAGAAAGGTAGTGATGTAGGCATAAGCTGCTTTGAGCAGTAAATTCGGAGTGTACTTGGGGAAGGAGCTGGGAAGCAGTTGCATGAGGAAGAAGAGCTCACTTGTGAGGAGGCACCGAACATTGAAAGGAGGCAATGCCTTTTCTCTCTCCCTGGGTGTGACCAAGAGCTAGCTGTTTGTAGGAAGGGAGCTGCATGCTGCGCTGATGGTGTTGGAAATCCTGTCATGAGGGTGAAGGTGTGCCTGGGTGGGACGCTGATAGGCATTTAAGGTCATACTTTTGCGTTGGGAGTGGCTGAGTGTTGGAGCATCTGACTACAGCTGGATAATAGATTTTAACCCCTAATGTTTTTTTCCTTCATCTGCAAGCAGTGAAAATTTGCTTTATTAGGATAAAAATGTTTCCTTTCTATTTAATAATTTTAATTAGTTTTATAGCTGCCATCATCTGCTGGCTGCAAGACCTTACTGCTACAAGCTGGATGTTTTTGTGGCTGATTTTCTTATAGCGGTAGCAAGAGAAGTTCTTTCTTGGCAACATCCTGAAAAAGTATTTACAATTCAGTCCATCTTCTGGCTTTAAATAAGTATGTAAGAAATCTTGCAGGTTTCTGTTTGTACCATTCTCCAATTAAATATAATTAGCTGTATATGCAGCCCTCAAGACTGATAGAAAGTTGTGGCCTACTTGTGAAGCTCTGTTCCTTGTGGAGGAGAAAGGGGATGAAGCCAGCTGCAGTCAGGTCCGTGCTTCTTGCTGTGTCTGCAAGTAACAGACAGTGGGTGGGAAGCCCAAGACAAGCCTGGCTCGTCCAAGAGTCCAACCTCAAATTGCTGCTCGAGGACGGACCATTCTTCAGAGCCTGGCAGGTGGGCCTCAGCTGTGTACGCACCAAGAACTCATCTGGGGCCTGAGGTGGCTTCGGAATAGTGACTTCCTTGTTAGCTTGCACCACGATACTTTAAATTTAGATACAACACAGAAGCAGCTATTTTAGCAGTGGTTTTCCAGGTGCATTCAATAGCATAGGCAAGCACAGAAGAAGAGGCAGGCTGTGACCCTTGTTTGTCATCAGCTTGTAAGTTGTTGCACTCTGATGGTTTACTGTAATTTAGGAAAATGATATATTACACTGTTTCTTCTGTTGGTTTTTTTTTTTTTGCATGCTTTATTTCCCTGTAGCAAAGTGCGGGTTTGGGTCTGTGAGAGTAGAAGCAAACTAGGGAAGAGTAGTGTACCTTAACTGCTGGGAAGAAACCATTGCTCTGTGCTCTGAAAAAAAAAAAAAAAAGATGGAAAAAACGGGAAACCAGAACCGTTAGGAGTATATTAAAGTTTGATTTGGCTTCACTGGCAAAAACTTAGGCTCTGAATGTCTGTAAAAGTTTACCTAGTGAAATGTAGGGGGGGAGTCAGTGGTGAGAGAGCTCAGTCTGGATCTTGGACCTCTTGGCGCCTCAGGTGGCACAGTCACTTTTGAGAGATGGAGATTAGCACGGCAGAGAGATACTTGTAGCTCTGCAGGGTGGGCTGGGAGCTTTGGGGTTTGAGTGGAGGACTGCGGACCCTCTATGCCCAGACACTGCAGTTGGAATTGTATGATGTTGGCTTCTGGAAACTGAACTGTAGATAAAAATCTTGTGTGTAAAAGAAACACCTGGCATGGTAGTGTATCGGTACATTTCAAGAGATGTAGTGTAGGCATTGAAAAATACCCTGTATTTGAAGGGTCCCAGCAGCATATATGTGCCTGGCTATTGGCACAAAGGGAGTCCTGTCACATCTGGGGGGTGGAAGACCAGTGCGTTGGTTTTTTTTCCTGGAGCTCATGTGATTGTAATGAGAGTTCACAGCACAGCAAGTGTCATGCTCTGGCCTGATCCGTCATTCTAATAAGCAATGATAAGGGGTGCCACTTAGTCTTTAAATCGCCCAGACTGACCTTATGTCAGTTCCGCTTAATTCTTCTGCGTGAGGTGTCTGCTAATTTGGAGCCTGAATAAGGCACTTGCTTTTGTTCCATCTTTCCAATTCCTTGACAGCCTAATTAGAACGCTTCTTCTGCCTTGGGTTTTGTTCTTCTGAGCATAACCTTGTCTGGGAAGGGAAAAGCTGACATCCGGGAGCGAATAATCAGCCGTGAGACGGTTAGCTGAAGATGAGGGTTAGGACAGTATGTGTGCTACTAATTGTACCTTTAAAAAAGCTGCAGAAAGTAAATAGTCCCCTTACATATGCTTCCATTCCAACCAAACAGTACTTGTCAAAACTTTTTTTGGGGTGAAGAGGAAGAGAGGGGTTTTGTGGTGTTCTAGCTTGGTAGACACGCAAATGTTCACAGGTCAGGTCCATTTTCTTATTTCTTGAGAATTTTTAGCGTATTTAATGAAGAACTCAGTCTAACGCATGGAGAAAAAATCCATCCTGGTCTGTTTGGTCTAGAAGAACTTTTTTCCTTCTGCCAGTGCTCCCTGCAGTCTGACGGTACTCTTTCCAGTGGGAGCGATGATTCATTGAGGGCTCGCAGACCTAGAAAGTGTTTATACAATATCCATTCGGTTGGCTTTTTTGCTGTGCTGGCTGGCACCTTTAAGGAAAGGAGCAAAGCATGAAATATGTCAGTGTATGTAGAGTTGTTGAGCTGTCTGTCACTGGAAAGGCTTCATGCAGCAGCGAGAGCGGTCCCTTAGGCGGTGCGAGCGCTCGGTGGCGAGGAGCAAAGCGCTGTAAGGTCTGAGCTCCATAAGATCTGAGCTCCCAAGGCAGCGTGTGCTGCCTGCTCTCGGCTCCTGCTCAGGGGCTTTCTTCTATGCTTAGCGCTGAACTGAGCCTAGTGGGAAGGTGCAAGTCCGCTGCAGGGGAATGTGGCCGTTCTCACTGAAAGAAACGGAAATCCTAAATTCACCTGTGCAGCATGACATGCCTGTTACCTGACGATGCCAAAAAAGCCAGGAATGTAGGCAGAGCTTGTCCTACACAGACCTCTTACCAGCAGAGTTCAGGCATTTCTCAGCAACTAAGGTCTTCCATTCTCTGAACAAACACTGGTTTTATAAGTGTCTCGATCGTAGTTATTGAGGTGCTAAGGCCCCTCCTGGCTCTTCCCCTCTTTGGTAGCAGATGGGCTAGCTGTAGTGGGGTGGGCGCACACGTGTGTGTGTGCACGCACACTTGTGCTCTCCAAGAATGTGGTTATGACATCACTTTCAGCCTCCTGTAATTCGTTAGTTCTTGCTGGCTTTCTGAATAACAGCTGCGAAAAGAATGTGTACAAACAATCTGCAAACCCTGCAGCCAGGTGTCCAGCTTATTCAAGCAAGAGCTGATTTCCCTGTTTACTGAGGGTTTCTGTTTATTGACTCAAGTAAATCTGAGTAGGATGGCAAAGCTGTTAAAGATCTGCTATAAAGACAAGCTGCTAGCTGTAGTAAGTGTTCTTCTTGGCAGATGTCCTGAGCCATGAGAGAACATGGTGGGGAGGTGCAGGGAGAATGCGAAGTTGTGTTGTTTTAACTGGAAAGCTCCCTCATAATTGTTTTGCCAGGCTTTGTGTAGTGCATCCAAAAAAACACTCCGTGAGACGAGAACAGACCCTGCAGATGGACAGTTCTGGCTTAATATATCCCAACCGATGTACTTCCCAAGCGCTCTTGACTCGCTGTGCTTTCTGCTATATCGTTTACTGTGGCTTTTAGTGCTGGCAGACCTCTGCGTGGCACCACTCATTCAGCTTCACTTGGTTCTCACATTACCCATGTACTAGTTCTGAACTAACTTAAACAAGCCGTTTGGGAATATGTGGTTTGCAGGGGGGTGAGAAAACTGGGAAAGGAGAAGACTTCTTCTGATGCTCTGAGACGCTGCTTTCCTGCTTACTCATGCTCGCAAACTGTTGTGGTAAATGTTTCTGGTTTCTCACGTAGACTTCTAAAGCAATCAGTAGAAAAAAAAATTGTCATCTTGCAATGTGATAATACATGTCAGAGCTGTTTGTAATGTTCTTAAAGATGGTCGTATCACTGGTGTGCTTGTTCGTGTCCATGGCACCAAGGAGCTTGGCTGAGGGTTAGGATGTATGGTGCTATAGACGCAAGAAACACGGAAGGAGAGGGCAACATCCACCTGCCAGCTCCTGTTTTGTGTTGTGCAGGCAAACCTGGAGCTCAAGGGAACAGTGAGCTAGAGTTGTCTGGAATTACCCTATTTTAATGCTTCCCACTTACTGCATTGCTGAAATTTTAATTTTCCATCTCTTTTCCTTTCACTTTTTCCCTCCATACCCCTTTCTCATCAGATTTAGGTGATTGCCTTTTGTGTGCGCGCTGTTAATGTATTTTTGATTAACAGCAGGTCATGTGTGGTCACTTCCAGCCACCGAACTGTTTACCCAGTTACAATGGGTAGGAAATGGGAATTAGTGCTGTTACATCAAGGAGAGCTGTTGTTGCTGTGTGGGTGTTATGGCAGCTCCCGTGGCTCCCGAGGGCTGGTGGCGGTGGCTGTTCCTGCTCCGTGAACAGCAGCTCCGGAGCGAGCTGTGGGCTGACCTCTGGATCTAAGAGCAGCACAGGATCCTCCTAAATTCACTGGAGCAGGCAGACACCAGACGTGCATGAAGAATTACAGCTCCCAGGAAGTTCTCCTGCATGGACTTTGCATCCCTCACCCCACTTGTCTTCTGTCTTCTGCTGTGTCTGCCTGCTGCCCTGGGTCTCCTTCTCATGCCCACGCTGTGCTCGCAGAAGCGTAGCAGTCTGCTTTCTGCCCCTGTCTCAAGGGGCTGGGGTGCTGAACTGGCACAGCTTTTGAGATGCAAAAGTCAGGGGCTGTGCCCAGAGGCCAGTGTGCTAGGACGGTGTGTTTGAATAAGCAAAGCTGGAAATTTTCTTTCAACTTTTCCAACGTTTGCTGCCACTTCTACTCTACAAATTGCTGTATTTCTTTGTTTGGCTTTCTCGCTATTTGAATTTCTAGACAGCTTTTATATAACAGTTTCCTAGCATGCTGCAAGTCTGACCATTAGATTTAGACCTTTATTATTGCTGGAAGATAGAACTTTGTATACTCTCACTTTCCAGCTGTGAATTTGAAGGCATTGAGCTGCACTTGCAGAAGGTTGTTCTCACTGTTCGTGTGGACAAATACGTTGCTTCTGTTACATCCATCGTTTGAACATGTCTTCTGTGCAAGTCTCTTAGAGGATTCTAGATATTTGAGACTGTTTTGAGTATTCCAGACTATTTGAGACTGAGCTCCTCAGCATGAGGAAGATTTTTTTTCAAGCTTTACTGATCACAGCTCAGTATTTCAGTGACCCAAATAACTTTCATGAGGGTGCAATGGTTGAAGGTGAAGATTAATGCCTTGTTTTTCCTCGAGAATAAGTTAGTCCTTTTCAATCCCTTTTCCTTTGAATATGTTACAGGTTTAAGCTATCTAGAAGATGAAGCCCTGTCTGCAGTTGGTGTTCTTTGTCTTCTTGATCTGCCACGCAGAAGCAGAGTTCTTCACTTCAATAGGTATGGCAAGAACCAATGCACAATGTTATGATGCAACTCCTGAGATTGCCCAAACTGTTAATCCTCGCAGTTGAATTTCATAACTTTCCTAATATGGCCCTATCAAGCACTCGCCTCATCAGGGAAAGTAACTCCTCATCATCCTTGATACTATTCTGCTGTGAAGGATCGCCTTCTCTTTATGCTTGCCTGTTCCTGAACCTTTCTTAACTCTGAAAAAACATCCTGCTGACTTCCATGTACTTAATTATTACTTTGCAAAGCTGAAACTAAAGCTGCTGTTGGGTTTGTAAATCACATTGAGTCTTTCAGTGGTTGGCCTTTGGAAAGCAAAGCTTGTCGTAGTACTTTGGATTGATAAGATGGCAATTTCCACTAATGCTAACTAGGTGAGGCTTTTGTTTCAGTCTGTAAACGGAAGAATTTCAGACTAACTTACTTAACGTTCGGTTGTTTCCCCAGATACCCGTATTGAAAAGCTGTAATTTTAAGTGATGCTAATAGTTGACTAGTAACTTACTAGTGTGACCTCATCTGCATCTGTATGTAGAACAGATGTTATGGCAACTATTTGCATCTTTTGTTGCTTTGACTCAATAGCTGTGTTAATGTCAAACCTTTCTTTTGATTATCTGGCATACAATTATAGTACTAAAAGTAATTCAGAGGCAGTGAAACAGTCACAGTAAAGCTGTATGGGCAACTGAAGTTGAGATTTTAAAAGCCCTTTGAAGCATCTGAATGCTGGACTTGTAAGCCCCAAAATCTACTACGCATACAAGCTTTAAACTGCACATCTTAAATTTGTCTGTTCTTTGTTGGTTTTAATAGCTCTACAGTAGCTGAGGTCTGTCTTGTCTGCTGCTGGAAAACTTCTCTTGTATGTGATTAACACTTGGTCGTATTCTTTCTTCAGGTCAAATGACAGATCTCATTTATGCAGAGAAAGACTTGGTGCAGTCTTTAAAAGAATACATCCGAGCAGAAGAGGTCAAGCTGTCTCAGATTAAAAGGTAGGGGGAGAAGTCTGCTTAACGGTGAGGGGTGACAAAGTGCAGAACCTGTTGTGTTGGATTAACTACACCTTCCTGTTGCCAGTCCTAGCCATTAGTTCTGGTTAGCATGTCCTCGATAAATTATCAGTGAGAACACGGGTAGTAAGCTGCATGTAACTTATTCCCACAAACCTACAGAGGGGGCCCTGCTTCAGATATTTTTGAACTTAGTCTGTTTAGTGACTGTCTACTGGCGTTTTTCTGCTTCTTTCCCTGTCCCTGTGCCATCACAGTACTCCTGTGGAGAAGACGCCTATGTCAGTCAGGAGCTTTGTTTGTGTGAGTTGAATGCGTGTGGCTGCCAGTGCTCTGCTAGCTTCTAAGTGGTGCATCATGGCAAAATATCAGCTGCACTGTGTAGTGGAGTGCACGCTGAACCTGACTTCCCTCCTGTGCTGCCTTTGCTCTCAGGGACGGTGTTCTTGCCTGCCTCTCTTCAGTTACCCACCCAACTATAGCACAGCTCAGATTATCCTGGTGGCTCAGATCAGATGAAAGGTTCTTGCTGACAACCGATACTTTCTATGTCCCTTAGGAAGACTGTTGCTTCCCTAGCTAAAAGTAATACCTAACAAGGCGTGACACTAGAATGGTATGAGGTCCAGGTTCAGGAGAGTTTTGTGCCTGTAGCTGGTGGAGCCATGCTTTCCAAAGACTTTATGAACTCCAGACTGTATCTGGCTGTTTGATCTCCCTTTGGGATTGTAGGGTGGGGTTAGGGTTATGAAGCAGTGAAATATGAATTCCTCATCACTTATGTATGCCTAAATATTCATTTCTTGAAAAGCTACCCTTCTGAAGAAAAGGTGTCTCCTGTTCAAGTGTGATTAAAGAGGATGTGAGTTGAATATATGTATAAACTGATCTTTTAAAAAAAACCAACACACTTGCATGTGTCAGTCCATCAAAAGAGATTTTTGTGTTAAGCTTTCAGTTGACTGTATTCTTGCTTATTTATAAGCAAGAGTATTCTGCCACTGTTACAATATTTGAGCTCTGGCATCCAATATACTTTGTAATAAAGGTGCTAAATTTCAACATTGAATAGGGTAACGTTTTTCACTACTGTCTAATTAGTTCTAGAGATGTTTGATTCAAAATATTGTGATGTGAGTAAAGAGTAGAACTTCACCTTATTACTGCTTTGCAAAATTAATATTAGAAGTAGTGAAAGCCAGATTAAAAAAAGGAAATGTGAGAGACTTGTCTCAACATATTGTTAATCTGATATCCCTGCAAAGGATCTCTGTGTGTAATCTTAGTTTTGCTTTCTGTTGCAACATCACAGTTCACAGAATAAGCCAGGCAGTATGGTGATACGTGGCAATGCTTGTATAAAATTGCTTACAACCACGGTTCATTCATGGCTTACTGGGTTTGAGATTAGACTTGAAGGGACTTCTAATGTTCACTATTAGCTTATCTCAGCAGTGTTTTCTTCCTATGGAGCACTGGAGAGTGGAACACAGAGCCTGGCCAGATTTTTCTATTAAGGGATAATATGAAGAGCAGCAGAAGAAATTCACAATGTAGCATCAGTGATATAACTGCCAGCAAAGCATGGCATCCCACTACTGGTATCCCACTGCTGCTTTGAAGCTGACTGGTGCATGCTAGGTGACTGACAGCACTCTTTATGTACTCTACCTGACGGTTTCCAGTCTGAAAATCAAAGATTGGGGTCTATTTTCCATAAAGCTAAAAAGCTCTGGGGTGTTGTTTGTATTTTTACAAAGATGGATTAAATGATACTCAGTGTTGTGCTCCATATATCACTTTTATTTTCTGAAGTGCAGTGTGCTGAAAACTGATGGCTTAGACTTCAAGAGCTGCATGTCTACTGTAGTAAGATTTAAAATAAAAAGCAGGGAAATAAATTCCTTCAAAAGAATATTGTGATTTTAAAAATAAATTGTACTCCACTTTGTCCTCGTAAAGTTGAAAGCTTGACAGCTGGTTATGATGGCAAAAGCAGCAATAAATTTATTCTAGTGGTGTAATTAGGGTGACTTAAGAAGGAAGACATGCATTCATAAATTGTTCTCAGACTGAGGCATGCAATTCTCTTTCCAGCTGGGCTGAAAAAATGGATGTACTGACTAGCAAATCAACCTCTGATCCAGAAGGGTATCTGGCACACCCTGTAAATGCATACAAGTTGGTGAAGCGTTTAAATACGGATTGGCTGGAATTAGAAAACCTGGTTCTTCAGGATACAACAAACGGTAAGGAGCTACAGCGAAGAAGGTGCTGGTGGGAGGCAGCCTTACAGCACTGTTGCTTCCTGTCATCTTCTGGAAAGTTGCAAGCTCAGCTGTGGTTTACTGTTGCCAAGTTTGTTTGAAACTTAAACCAATGGCTGGCCTCTTGTTTCACTTGCTTGGCTAACCAGTAAACTTGGTGCTTGAACAGGACAGAGTCAAGACTCAGAAGCTGTTACCTGTAATAGGCACGTTATGTCTGGGTGGCTTGTGCTGTTTATGACAGGAGAGTGGGATATGCTGAAATGGTCAGTTGTGTTAGAAAAGGTTTTATGCCTTTTATTGAGTTTTATATTCGTCTGTGTAAAAGCTTACTCATCTGTCTTCCCAATCTGCTGCTTCTGTAAGCAGTCGTTGCTTTTAAACCATGTTGATCAGTAGATAAGACTTAAGGATCAAAATGAGACCTGCACTGAGCTGGTAAAGGAATTCTTGTCAGCTCCATCGCTAACAGTTGGCAAATGTCTCATAACTGGATAATATACAACTGCTATCTGTAAACCTATCCTAAATCAAAAGTTTCCACTACTAATCTTTGCTCTTGCATCATATTGTTAGTGTCTGCTTGAATTTGCTTCCTTAAGCTTATTTTCTTAAATGCAAGCTTATTTTTACTGGACCCCTTGAAAGTAAGGGGGAAGAAGGTATGTTTTTCAGGCAGAACTGCATGTTTTCCCTTTCTCCTCCGCATTTGAAGTTTTCTCTCAGCCAAGATTTTTATTGTTTTTTGGAATAGTCATCCTAGAGAGAAATAAAATACTTAATTCAACTGAATACTTCTGTCTCTAATTCCTTTTCTAAGACTCCCTTTTCCAGTTCTGCTTGTTGCATGGCTAGAAATGGCTGAGTTTTTTTCTTTGGTTGATTGCCTCCCCTTCTCAGCCAACCAACCTGCTATACAACCTTGATAATACTTACTTCGAAATGAAATGCACTACATAAAATGTTGCCTGTTCTTACTTGCCAGATTTAAAAGCCTCTTAACAAGTAAGGTTCTACTCCTGTTTAGGGTTTTCTGGATCAGTGTTTCTGTCCTGAGCTGAGATTTGAAAAGTCGTTATGGCTTTATGGGTTGAAAAAATCTGAGATCATTTTCCAGTGCTATGATCTGCAGTTGTCTCTGGGTATTTCAGAAGGAGAACTGGTGAAAGCTTAAGCTTTCATGCTGGAAGGAGAGTGAGGAAACTGAAGATTATTAGATTCACATTGTACTTCAGTTGTGTGGCACAAGTAAACTGTCGATAGTTATTTATCTCTTGTCATTTGCCCATGAGCTGTTTCTTAAAATGGGACAGAAAGCAAAGTTTAAATAAATCAAGAGCCTAATGAGAGACTTCAAAGCTAAGTTACCTGAATCTCAGAATTCCAAAAAAGCAGATAATTCTCCTGTGTTGGTCTGGAACTGATGTTTATTCAAACCATGGAAGTAACATTCTTTCCCTTTTAATGCAAAGGCTTTATTGCGAATCTCACAATTCAACGTCAGTTTTTTCCAACTGAAGAAGACGAGACTGGAGCCGCAAAGGCTCTGATGCGCCTGCAGGACACGTACAAGCTGGATCCTGAAACGCTGTCTCGAGGAAACTTACCAGGCAAGTGTACGAAGGTCTCCTCTGTAAAGAAAAGGCAACAGGCATCCTCATACTCTCGAAGTCCTTCTTCAGTAGTGATGAAGGACTGTGGCTCTGAAACTGTGCAGCTCAGGCACTTGTGGTTGTGTTTATTTTGGCATTTTGAGAACAGCCTGGAGGTTGTTCCTACTCAAGCCAGGGAGCCATGATCTGCAGTGACCAGCTCCAGTAGCATGTGTTTTATTTCTATTGTTTTAAAAGGAAATACTGATTTTTTTTTGTAATCACCATACCAAAGCAACAGACAAACTTGCTTGTGCTGGTTACTGTGTAGGCAAATAACGTGGCAACTTCCTGTCCCTGAGAACTTAGAACTGGGGGAAGGAGATGCTCTGTAATTCATTGCTCTGATGGCTCTTCCAAAGCTTGGTTCTGTTCTTGTTTGTGATCTTCCAGTGAGGTTTGGCTGAATCACTTGGCTCCTTTTCTTTATCTGTGAAATGGGGACTAACAGTACATTCCACAGAAAGATGTTTTGGGAACTACATAGACGGTATTTGTGATATTGTGATGTTATTTAGGGCATGGCATGATGTTAAGAGGGCATGGCATCAAATTGCTCCAGGGGAGGTTCAGGTTGGAAATTATGACAAAAGAAATTTCTTCTGAGAGTGGTCAGGCATTGGAATGGGTTGCCCAGGGAGGTGGTGGAGTCACCGTCCCTGGGGGGTGTTTAAGGACAGGTTGGATGTGGTGCTTAGGGACATGGTTTAGTGGGTGGCATTGGTGGTAAGGGGATGGTTGGACCAGATGGTCTTGAAGGTCTCTTCCAACCTTAATGATTCTGTGATTGTTTGTGTTCTGGCAGCTGAGTGACTTTGTGACTCCTGCTTGTAAGAGATTTACTAGCAACCATAACCTCTTCCAGTAACACTATTTACAAACTGAATAGGCTTCATTAGAGTCTGGGTAGCTGAGTTTCCAAAACAGTTTATGTAGGTTATTAAGAGTGAACTTAAAATGAAGTCATATCTATGCATCTGTTGATCTGGAGCAACCGGAAATCTGTATGCAACTAAACAGTCAAATGGATACCTAGCTTGCCTAAGTATCAATCAGCTACGTATGCACAAGTATACATCAAGTAAAGAGCAAACAAGCTAGCTCTGCATATAGCCGGGCTTCTCCGATCACCTGTGGTAACTTAGTTTCAGTAAAGTTTGCTAAGCTGTCGGTCCACTCTGTCTTTTTTGATAACAGAACAGTATAATACTAATTTTGTTAAACTTTTCTTGGTTTCCAAAGGGACGAATGCCACAATTATGATGGAGTATAATCTTTAATTCCTGAAGGTGATCGGTTTGGTACAGAATGTAAAGCATTGTCAATGCTTTTTTAGAAGCCTTTTATGGATGATAAATTGTGTTTATGGGTATTTTCCAATGTTTGAAGGCAAGGATGCTTCTGTGTGGATTGCTAAATTTTTCTTTTTGTTACTAGGAACAAAATATAGGTCATCTTTGACAGTGAGTGACTGCTTTGGTATGGGCAAGACTGCTTACAACGATGGAGACTACTATCACACAGTGCTCTGGATGGAACAAGCCTTAAAACAGCATGATGAGGGGGAGGACACAACAGTCAGTAAAGTGGAGATCCTAGATTATCTCAGCTATGCTGTTTTCCAGTTTGGGGACTTACACAGAGCCATGGAGCTCACAAGGCGCCTGATATCCCTCGGTAAGAACCAAAGACTCACTATTCTGGTACTGGGAAGCATTGCCAGCAGCAGCCAAGAACAGTCATGGTCCATATGTATTGGTGAGCTGACTGGGAGGATATCCTGCCAGATGACTTGTAATAAACATGAGTTATGGGAAAAGTCTACTTGTAAATGAAGTATCTTCTGCAAGCCATCCTATAGTCCGTGCTGTTATTACCTAAAGACTAAATGCGTCTGACTGGTACCAGTGCTTAGGTGTACTGAGATGCATTTGGTAATGGTTAAAGCCTGGGTTTAAAGTCTCAAGTGTAGGTGAAGGCTACCATGGACTCGGGGGGAGTACTGCCTCTTCTGTCAAGTCCTACTGACCTCTTATATTTCTCTTTATATTCTTCTGTGCAGGCACTCTTTGATGCCAAGTGAATTCTTTGAGATCTTAAAGTGTATTTGAGTAATCAGATCATAGATGGGGTTTCTTAAAGCCTGCTTTTGTCTCTGGTCTGTTTCTAGCTTTCTTATGAGTAAGCAAATAAACAGCCCTTCCAGTACAGCTCTACCTTCCTCTTGGGTTGGGAAGGTTTATCCTCTTCAATTAGAATTAACATCTGACATCTACTGTCTTATACATTTGTATGTTTTTTAAATCAGCTGTGGTTCTTAATCTAGATGCTGGCTGCATCCCGAGAGTAGATGAAGCTGTTTTATTGAGGGGGAGGGGAAGAGTAAAGATCATGTTAACATCTGCAGACATTGGAATTCACAGATTAAAATGTACAGGAATATGAATATGTATTGAATCTAGCTCCCTCTGCAATAATGTTTAGCGCTAATAGCAGAACATAAATCCTTATCAGCACCAAACAGTGGAACAGACTTGGCAGTCCCTTCTGGGAGTAGCAGCTTCCTCTGCTCTAGGCTAACCTTCATCTAGCCAATATTAGCCTGTTCTCCAAGGAGTAGTTACTTCTTTGGCCTTCTGAGTTAGTTAAATAAGAAACACAATGAGCATGGAAAGGTCAGAAGCAAAAGAAAACTGTTCTAGGTGCTAGTGTCCGGAAACATAGCGATGAATAGGAAATTGTTCCTCCTTTGTTGTGCTGGGTCAGGTATAATAGATGGTTAAAACCATGTGTTGTTGGTATGAATCAATAAACCCCATCATCAATAGTCACTAGTGATAGGTCTGATGATGCTAGTGATCCAGGATACCTCCCTTATAAGCCTGTTATAAACATCAAATGGATGCTATAGATAGGCTGGTAAATGGTAATGCTTAACTTCTGAGCTTCCAAACTTTACAGGAAGCCTTTGGGACTGAAGTTTGTGGCTGGGACTCCACTGCAGTCCTGGGTTAAAGCGTACTTGTGCAGTGCAGGTGAGAAGTATGGTGGAGAAGGGTGCAGCAAGTAGACTGGCTTGATCTTTGCTTGGTGGTCTTCTCCTGGGCGGAACTAGGCAGGCCACGTTTGAAGAACAGGAGGGTTGTGAAGGTCAAAACCTCTATTTTTTTTCCTGCCTGAAATGCATGTTTTGTGATAGGTCCTTCCAGGAACTGTTTTGCAGGAATGTGCCTAACTTCCGTTTGCAGGGACAGAAACCTCCCAGCACTGGTTTTACAGTGCAGACTGGAGCTATTGCATTTGGTTGCCTAATAATGCTTTAGGAAGGGGAGAATTATTGATGCAAAGGCTTGTTTGTATTAACAGTTCCTGAGATATGCATAAGTTGCTGATCCTGTGTGTTTTTTTCCCAATGAAGACAGCACTCATGAGAGAGCCGGCAGTAATCTGCGATATTTTGAGAAGCTGCTGGAGAAGGAGAGAGAAGAGAAGTCAAGAGAGAACTCATTAAACAAGACAATGGCAACAACAGAACCAGTGGTGCAAAGTGGTGCATACGAGAGGCCTCTTGACTACTTGCCAGAGCGTGATATCTACGAGGCCCTTTGCAGAGGCGAAGGGGTAAAAATGGTAAGAGAAAGGCAAGGATTTTCTGACTGTCTTTGCACAAGGATGATCAAGCTTGCTGATGTTACTCAGCTGGTTACTTTTTTCAGAAAATCTAAATGTAATTCTGTCCAGGATGAGATTTGTACCTTATGTCCCCAACTCTGTCTTAAGTTACTGTAAATCCTATACAGAAAAACAGCTCTCAGCTGTACTTAAAGACTATTGAAAATTGCTGAATAGACAAACTCATAATCAATTTCAAATGCTGGTTGTATTAATATAGTAGGAGGAGTTTTCCACGGAGAGATAGTTATGGTTTGCCAATGTTATGGAATCGCATCATTCCTTCTCTTTTGTGCGTCTTGACTGTGTCCCTCTGGGGTAGTCATTTTGACCAACCAGTTTCTGGTACCTCTCTTCAAACCTGGCTTTAATTTCAGTGCAGGGGGAGGAATCAATTTGTTCCCCCTGCATAGTTGTAATCATAAGAACTGGATGCTTTTTTTTTTTCACCGCTAGTTATTTATGTATTTATTGTATTTGTCTAATTTGAAGCCTATTGTGATTTAGCTTTCCAAGAGATTAGTGTTTCACGTGTTTTGTGGTATCTTGAGTGCATAGTTTCACAGAAAATTGCAGAATCGCGCAGGCTTACTTCAAATTAGCTGTCAGCTGACAGCTTTTCCAGTGTTTTTGAAATAAAGCACACTTTTTCTTGCCTGTTTTAAATCCATGAAAAGTGGTTGAGCAAACAAGGAGTTTTACTTAGTGTCTTGTTTCAGACACCTCGAAGACAGAAAAGGCTATTCTGTAGGTACCATAATGGAAACAGAAACCCTCATCTGCTCATAGCTCCCTTTAAGGAAGAAGATGAATGGGATAGCCCTCATATTGTACGATATTATGATGTCATGTCTGATGAAGAAATAGAGAAAATTAAACAGCTGGCTAAGCCAAGGGTAAGCTTCCTTTCATCTCACTATTGCCTACATACTCAGTGCTTTAATCTGTTAGCAAAGACTAGGCAAAGGATTTGAGAGACTTGATTTCATACTACAGATAATACACTGCAGCTGTGAACCTAAAGGGAATGATTTTGAAACTGCCAAGTGATATAGAACTATAAAGACCAGGCTCCTGAAGGTATTTATGCAATGCTGCAGTTAATTGTGCAAAATTCTCAGTAAATGGCTTAGGAATTTTTACTTACAGAAAGTCTTAACTTTTTAATAGTTTTGCTTATGCCACTAAAGTCAGAGGAACTCTTCATATCACCTACGTAGTGTAGGACTGGGATCAGTAACACTAGGCAAATATTGTAGTCTTAAGATTCAGATAAGTTTTTCATTAAAAAAGCAACCATTTTATTAATTTTTTTTTCAAAATCTGTCTAGCTCTGCTGTAGGAATAGTTCTGAATTCTGCAGCACTGCTGAAAGAATGGAAAATGCAAGTCCTGTGATGAAATGGTCATTAATAAATACAACTTAATTTTCAGCCAGGAAAGTTTAGTTAGTAATCATGGAAGCTTTCAGACAGAACTCTGAAGTAGTATGTTAGTTTTGGGCTTGGAAAGATGAGTGCTTCCTTTGTTCTAAAATGTATTTACAAGAAACTTCTACTCTTAGTTCTAGGCACTTAACATTATCTGCAGTTTACACTTGCCAATATTTTTTTGTCTGGTAGAAAAGCAACATCTGTACGTGATATTCAAGTTGGTTTTCATGCTTGTTTTGCAAAATGCAATCGCTTACTCCAGTTCCAAAAAACTGTTCCAACTTTACAGGCAATACATCAGAGCAGACTTGTCAGCTGCTCAGCACTGGAAAGGGTCAAGAAAATTCTTCATTTTATTGGTGTGGAAGCCTGAACAGACAAAGATACGCCATTAGATCAAATGCTCAGTGCAGAAATCAAGCAAGCATGTACAAGCTTAAAAATGGCAGCATAATGAAAAGTTTGAAAAGCTAAATTGTATCCCAAAAGCTGTGCTTCACTGTGTAAGTGAAGACCAACATTCAGTCATCCTGGCTCTTCTGTTATGATTTATGCAGGAGAAATCTGGAGCAAAATAACTGAGTCAGAATTACAGGAGTAGCTTTGCCAAGAACTCTGGTATAGAGACAAGACAGTTAACATGGATTGTAAGGTTGGTTGGCATCTAATTGAGGAAAAAACGAAGGAAATAATTGCATTTTTTTCAGGGTATGCAGTTAAGGTTTTCTGGGAGCTATAATTAAGTGAAAGGAAGAAGGCATGATTTTTAAGTGTTTGTGGTTTGCAGGAGTTAAATTTAAATGTGGTCTGACTTTGCAGTTAAACAAAGGAGTGTCCCAGTTCTCGTTCTCAGTTGCAAGTATGAAAGCAAAGTGACCTGTTAAGCTAGTAGTAGTCAATTGCTCTGACACCACAGCAAATCTGATCAGTTTTGCCAAGTTACAAACTTTTCCTACAATTACAGTGACATGGCCTAACAGTGATGCATTACTTGCTGTTCACGACGTGTAGGTGAGCTGTGCTTCTGAAGTATTACCTTCCTAATGTTGTACCAAGATCTCAGGCTGTCACTGAGATTGTGTTCCAGGCATTTTTCAATTGGAAAAATTTGAGCATGATAATGTTGAAACTTGTCCTCAGGAGTCCTCTACCCCTGGATTTGTGTGCCCCATAACTTGTAGCTCATTCTGTAAAAGTTTTCACCCGTTATTTTTCATCTGAGAATGAGGCTGTTTTTTCCCAGTCCACATGAGGAACAGGCTGATTAAATTTATGTAGCATCCAATAATTCTTTCTGCCAAGAACTTAGGCTTCATAGGTTGTTAACTTTTGTTGTTGTTCCCTCTTGCTAACATTGACTCCAGCTGTTTAAAAAGTACCTTAAAAAACCATAACTGTTCAGCACAGACTACTTGTGGATTTAATGAATATCATGGCTTGTGCAGTCAGTCGGGTTCTCTTTCCGGAATAGCTGCAGGTGATGCATTGCACTTGCATTTCTGCATGCGTGATTCTAACATGAAATTGGAACAAAGTCTAGGCTGGAGCTTTAACTTCAATCCTTTGATACATTGAAATTTGACAAATCGGCTGCTGATTTTGGTTAGGATGAAGAAAAATTATATATTTTTAACCTATAGTTGACATGTTTCTTCCCACTTGGGATTTTTTTGACACAGCTGGCACGAGCCACAGTACGTGATCCCAAAACCGGTGTCCTTACAGTGGCTAGCTACAGGGTATCAAAAAGGTAAGCATAGAGGAGAGCTCAGCTTTAAGATTTCTGTGCTTAACAGTCCTAATCTGCTACCTACAGCTGAAAATGCAAAGCGCGCTGCATGTAGCAAAAGCTTGCACACGAAATGCATAGTAAATGGCTCAGCTATGTAACTGAGGGCAGAAGAAATCCTTCTCGCTTGGGAAATGGGTGGTTGTGGCTTGTATTCTAAAACAACGTTTAAATCTTTCCTATCCCTTTCCCTTGTCCTAGCTCATGGCTGGAGGAAGATGATGATCCTGTTGTGGGTAAGGTGAATCAACGAATGCAGCAGATCACAGGGTTAACAGTGAAAACAGCTGAACTGTTGCAGGTCAGTACGCTTGGTTCTTACCGAGATGAAATCCAACAACTACTTCTTGGTCAGGATGGTGTGCTACTTGCACAAACAACTGTAGGCGTGGATCTTACTCAACTCCTCCTAGGGGTTCTGTTGTCTGCTGACTGAACACATGAGTTCCCAGGAAATGGATAGGTAAGGGGCTCATGAAGAATAGTGGGGATGTCCCTGGCTGTAAGGACCTGCCAGGTAGATGCCTTCCCTTTGTGTGACAGGCAGAGACGAATGGAGGCTATCTAAAGAATACCAGATAACTTTGTGCACAAATCTGATTTACCAGTTTGTTTTGAGGGAAATGCCTGACACTTTTGAAGACTGCAAAAGCTAGTAAAATACCCATGCTCAGATTCTGCCTCTTCAGAGGAGGGAACATGGGTGTAATAAAACTATTGCTGCTCATTTGTGTTAAACAGGCTGTTGTAGTGATAGGTAAAGAGTGCTGCTGTTAAAGTTTCTCAGTGCTAAATGTTTCGTCTCAGGGGAACCCTTAAACTATGAAAGAGAATGCTTAAGATGTTTTTCATCTGCATACCTCATTTCTGGTAATCTATAGAAAAATAGGGTTAAATGTGTTGTAGATAACAATCTTTGCCACAAAGTACTGTTTTTCAAACAATGTTTTGGATCTTTGAGAGTTATCTTCTGCAGCAGTCATTTGCAGTTCACAGTTTTTCTTCTTCCATGCTGTAGGTTGCTAATTATGGAATGGGAGGGCAGTATGAACCACACTTTGATTTTTCTAGGGTAAGATTGCTCTTAATTATTTCTTGGGGGTGTGTGGCAGTGGGGAACAGGTTACTCTGAGAACTGTTGAAACCCTTATTAAAATGCCTTGTATACTAAAACACTCAATATATAGCCCTGCTGCATGGGATGAATAATGACCTCTGGAAAGCTTTCACACTCCCTTCTCTGATGCTGAGAGTTCAAGAGAACAAAGAACAAATCTGCCTGCCTGCTTATCTTTGGCCCTTTGGTTCCTTGCGCAGTGTAGAGATGTTAAGTCATACAGCAGTTGTATGTGCTCTTTCCATTACTTTATTAGGAAACTTAGGTCTGCGAGCTTTGGGTTGTGAGTCTGAGTTGTTCCATGAGGCTTATGAGTTTAGCAGAGTTGAGTCCTCCTTTGCTGGGTATGTTAAAGCACTTTGCAGGAACTGGCTGGGCAGGAGACATCCTCCCACTTTCCTTTAAAAAAGTAGCTTTTATAGAAATCTGAGTTTTAGAGCCATTCTGGCAAAGCCCTTATTATGGCTACAGCTATGGGGGCTGTGAAGAGGGCTTTGACAGCTGTGTCCAGGATGGCAGTGCTATGGTGAAAGCAGTACCACTTGGAGCTGGTACGTGCTGGATCTACACCAGGCACTAGAGGGCTCTACCTGGTAAGTGACAGCTCTCGTTAGCTGCAAGAGAGGAGAATCACAGAATCGTCTAGGTTGGACGAGACCTCCAAGATCATCTAGTCCAACCTCTGAGAAGAGTAACAAATTCTTCATTGCTACTCTAAAATGGTTTTAGAACTCTGATCATACCAGAGAGCTATGGTGACCAGTACTTACAAACACAAAATCCATTTATGATGCCTTCTTTTCAAGTAAGAGCCATGTCTTCAATTGAATCTATCTTAATTCAGCTTATTCCAGTGTTTTTTTACCGGGTAGAATGGGTTGCTGCAGCCACAGAGCAGCCCAATAAGTGAGTATGGAATTGAAGCTACCTTACTTAGCACTGTTAAAAAAAAAAAAAAATCAATCCTGATTTTCAGTGCTGTGGAAGCTCATATTCGTTAGCTTTGGCCTGTTGAGAGAATTTTGCTGTTAACTTTTAACACTGCTTCGTTTCCTGAGTCAAGCAAATGCTCTTAAATTCTCTTCAGAGCCTTTGAACTCCAGGACCTCAGACATCAAATTGGCCAGTATGGTCTTTACTTTTGGATTAGGCAGCTGGGACAGAGCTTCATTTGGAACATAACCTTGGCTGAAGTCATCGGTTAAAGCAAGACAACTGTGGAATTTGCCATGGGTTTGGACTGGTCCGCCAGGCTCTCTGTGCATCACAGATTTCAGTGTTGTAATTCAGAGGCATTGCTGTGTTTCACCATCTGATCAGCCTCGCAGCTTTTTGTTCCCTTACAGCTCTTAAATTGAGACACTTTAACTGCATATTACACTTGGAGATTACACTGATTGCTCAAAAGTTACCAAAAAATCTTTTGATATTATTGAAGTTCAGAAATGAATGGCTGGACCAGGGTTTGGCAGAGGTGGTGGAAAAAAGGGAGACCCATATCTATGCTGTCGTGTTGGCTTTTAGATTGAATTTGCTTGCACTGATGCACAAAGTTACGCTTTGAACCCATTTCAGGAAAGACCTTTTATTTCTTGAAATATTCAAGTAGATTGAACTGTCTTAGGGATGGTGGGTTTCCTTGCTGTTTGTTTTTCCTGATACCAATTCCTGCTTTTTTGACTGCTGAAGATGATTGTTTTTGTGTAGAAGAGTGCACCTTAATGTCACTTGGCTTAAATTAGTTCCTGACTATTAGTAATGTAAATAAACCTTTAATTCTGTTTTTTGAAGGGAACAGAGATGTACTGGAATTCTAGATGTTTTCTGCTTCTAAACTGGCACAAATATGATGTCATACTTAAATGAAACTCAAAACACTTTCTGCAGAGTAGAAACTTTTTGATCTTTTTGATGTGGTCCTTAATTGTAGATAGGCAACCACCTGAGAGAAACTTACTACTGCTGTTCTATTTCATCGCTGCTAGTGAGAAATGCATTTCCTTTTTTCATGACGTTACTTCTCTGAGAATCACTACTGCATTTAATGGGAATTAGTATTTTACCTAAAGCATGTTCAAGCTGAATTTTCCATATTCACCTCAGCTGTTGGCTTTGGATCAGTGTCTAGTAAAGTCCTAGCCTGGTGATAACTTTCAGGTTACTTAGTGTCTGTGCTGCAGGCCCAGAAAGCATTGCTTCTACTCTAATGCCCTGAGAATTGCTTCAGTGATATTTCTCCTTATAGCATCCAAGTGCAATGTGCATGCATTTTGCACTGTGGCTGCAATTTCCAATGGCTTTAGAGCTGCCCTGTGTGAAGTCCCATCTTTATTCCGACTCTAAATTGAGTCTAAAGTTCTTTCTGCAGAGCTACACAACTCTAGTGTGAGCCAGTTTGGAACATGGGTTAAAGTTGTTGTCTGTTACAGCGACCCTTTGACAGCACACTCAAATCGGAAGGAAATAGGCTAGCGACGTTTCTTAACTATGTAAGTACCTCTGTTTGTCTGCTGTCTGTGAGCTTGAAGTTTGCAGTTATTCTTATTTAATTTTATAGAAAGATGAGCCAGATGCTTTCAAGCGGTTAGGGACTGGAAATCGTGTGGCCACTTTTTTAAACTATGTAAGTATGATGATCCTTTATGCATTGAGTGTAACTTTTAGCAGTATCTTGTTTACAGCTGGTACAGTTTTATTTGCAGAGATTTCCTGGTATCTGGAAATAGGGTCGTATTTATTCATGCAGCATCAGGTGCTGTCCCATTTGAGTTAATAGAATTGATATCCTCAGAGCAGAAAACTTCAACAGAGCCCACTTCCCCCTTTTGGCTACTCTACTATGAAATCTTTGATTTCATTGGACTCTCACTGGTGGGAGAAAGGAATGTGGCTTATTTGTTTGTTTCTCAAAGGTGAGTACGTGGGGTACTCATATGATACTGTTTGAGAACTTGACTATCAGTCATTTACTGTGGGGCAGTCGTGTTCTTCCACCAGTGTTTGACAGCACTTGATGCTGTGGTCTGTCAGCCTCCATTTTAACTTCTTGTCAAAAGCCAGAATTGCTCTTGCATAGCTGTTGCTTCAGTAAATGGAGGAGACGTAGCTAATAAACTTGATGCAGCTGGGGAAGGGGTTATAACTGCAGAACGGAAAAGATCCATTAGTTGCATGCATTATACAGCCTACAGACCATGTACACTGAAATCCTCACTGGCACTTAATTGGCACTGATACTAGTGGCCTAATGTTTTCACAGTAGTCTTGTTCTGATGACACTCAATCAACTTCTGCTCAACCATATGGTTAATTAGGATCACCTAATCAGCTATATCTAACTTTTGAGTGATAATTTCAAATATAAATTGTGATGAGATCATTATGGTTGAGCTAGTATTCCGAGTGCAAAGTCTATCTCAAAACAGAATCAGAAATACTTTTGAGTGCAGAAAAATCTCTGAAATGAGTCAGAATAAGATAAACAGCTGTGAGATACTGCTGCTAAGAGGCTTTAATTCAAATTGCCTCAATCTCTCTTGCTTCGCAGACTCTTGAACAAACCTTGATCTCAAGTGAGTGCTCCGCATCGTATCCTCTGCCAGTTGTACATGGTCAAAGGCACTTTACCCTTTGTATGTCCAAGTAGAACATACCATACTTGTACCAATGTCCCTACTAAAGAGTGGTTTGTTGCTAAGATGTAGGTATTAACTGGCAAAGTTGCATGCACGTGCTTTCTAGTTGGAAGGGGCAAAACACTGTGCACCTATGGCATCTTGTGCCCTTTTATTGTAGGTACCAAGCAGGAGGACACCAGAGTGGTAATAACATCTGCTTTAAACAGAAATCCAAGTTACAATAGAGAATATGGGGGACTTGGGGGATTGCATTCATGATTGTTTTAAATTTGGTGGGAGTTGGATCTGACTCAGTTGTTTCTTGTAATTAGTACCTGATCAAAAACTTACTGAAACTGTGGTAAGACTTTCTATTTTAATGGGAGTCTTTCCAGTAACTTCAGGTTTTGAATAAAGTCTGTAGAGCTTATAGTGAATCCACCATAAATGATAAATTCATTGGGCTAAATTCATTGCAGTGTAGAAGGGCAAAGCGTAAAGATGTAAGCATTTCTTTAGAACTATATTTTGCTATATGTATTTAAGCTTGAGATGCATGAAGCACTTGAAGTGGCATGAGGTTGTTGAACCTCATAGAAACAGTGAGGAAAAGTGAGATTTTTCTAATGGTTTATAGTTTCTGAAGTGGTTGACCAAGATGCATAAACTAAATTATGAAAATAAGCTCCAAGGACACGGTTTCAATTTATGAGGAAATGTGTGGTTTAACAGACACTTATTTTTCTAATTGGATCATAAACTAGAATGAAATTCTTGAAACGGACTTACTCTGAAGTCTTCTCCCTTGTTAACAAGGTAGTACTCTAGAACATTGCAGGTACACAACTTTTTATGGCTAGTTTGTGTAATAGATTATACATAATCTAGAAGTGCTAAACAAAAACCTTCAGCTGGAATAGCAGGCTTTGCAGTTCCTGCTGATCAAAATGCATCCTTTCTTCATTAGTGCCTCTTGTAGACAGGTGCCAGTAGAAATCTGTTAGGATCTGGGGCGCTTAAGCTTGTGGGACTGCATGTACAAAAGTGCTGTAAATGGTCAGTTTGCTCACTTTGTTTTCTCAGATGAGTGATGTAGAAGCTGGAGGAGCTACAGTTTTCCCAGACTTCGGGGCAGCGATATGGCCCAAGAAGGTAAAGTCTCTTCGTGTGTGGCTTGTTCTCCTCTTCTCCTTTTTCCGTCCTTCTCAGTACAGTCTGGCATCCCTTTAAGTCAGTGAATGCGGCAGTGTCTAATGTGAACAGTTTGTGTAGAGGTGTTCTTAACAAATAAGGATTGTGTTCACTCTCTGTGGTGAACATGACTGAACTAGAGTTGGGACTAGATGTTTTTTCCTAAGTTTGTGTGCCTGAATGATTAAGTTGGGTGGGTTTTGGCTAATCTCGAACTGATCTGTTTGCAGGGAACAGCAGTGTTTTGGTACAATCTTTTCAGAAGTGGCGAGGGTGATTATAGAACAAGGCATGCAGCTTGCCCAGTCCTAGTAGGGTGTAAATGGGGTAAGTAAAATTCTTTTAAGAACAAAACCTTGTATGCATACAAAGGTGGTGATATACCGTACCCTTATAACAGCATTTAATAACTTAGGTGGTGCTATTTTAACTTCAGGAATTACTTGTCAATACTGAAAACTTACACCATCAATGTGAAGCAGTAAGCTATCACTTTTTCTAGTGAAAGCATCTTTTGTGGCAATGATAACAGAAAGCCTGTAAGAATGTCACTGGATTTGCGTAGTATAGAATCATAAAATGCTTTCGCTTAGAAGGGATCTTACAGATCACTTAATTCTAACCCCCCTGCCATGGGCAGCAACACCTTCCACTAGACCAGGCTCTTCAAAGCCACATCCAGCCTGGCCTTGAACACTTCCAGGGATGGGGTGTCCCTGGGCAGCCTGTTTTGGTGCCTTACTACCTTCATAGTAAAGAATTTATTCCTAATACCTAATCTAAATCTACCCCTTTTTAGTTTAAAGCCGTTATCACTTGTCCTATCACTATGATCTATATCTGCATCAGGATGACTTGAAGTATCAGTTGATTAGAATCAGGCCCGTTCCTACAAAACTTGTGTATAGTTCTAACTGAAAGTGGGGGAGAGGTCTTTGCAAACATTCACATCTACCTTACACGCTTTGTGGTTTAAGGGCATGAATAAACAGTTAAGTGGGGCCTGAGTACTTCTGCAGAGAGTGTCTAAGGATATATATATATATATAAATATATAATATATATATATATATATATAAGGATATTATATATACAGGGAACCTCTTCAGCCACAACAGTGTGCCAGTTAACTGAGCCACTTACCCAGAAAATGACAGAAGAATGTTTTTATACAAAATACAGTACATACTAGAAAGAAACGAGGTAGTATTGCGTATGTGTTTTTAGATTTCTCCCTGTAGCACACTCCCACTTTAGCTTGCCCAAGAACTTTCCTGCTCATGCTATCTGATCAGATGGGCGCTACCATGCTTCCTGGAAGCAAACATTCTGATATGCACGGCTAATAGGAGATAGATGCTACCTCTTGTTTGCCTGAGACGTCCATAGTCTGTCAACAAGGGGCTGTTTCCTACTTTGTCCAGCTGTTTGGTCACTGGGATATTCTGTTAACTGCTGAAAGTAGCCTATATTTCTCCCGTCATCCATTCCTGTACCCACCTCCCACAACCTCCATGGCATTCCCCTGGAGTGCTTTGTAAATGACACCAGTTCCACAACAAACTCCTTTGTTCCTATTGTGCAATTGGGAAGACCTTTTCTTCCCCAGCACTCTGAATCTTCCTGTTTACCATTGGATGGGTAAAGAGGTGTAAGCAGGTATAAGGCTTTACCTGAAGTAACACTCTGGGTTGCAGTAATATGTACAGACTGGGTGCATGGTGGTAACTAATTTCACATCCTTGTTCCACAGTTTCAAATAAATGGTTTCACGAAAGAGGAAATGAATTTTTAAGACCTTGTGGGAGAACAGAGGTTGACTGAAATCCGACCTGCTGCAGGCCTTTGTTTCTTCATCTCCTTTTCTACTGTTTGTTCTTCCAGTTCATTTCTAAGAAATGATCCATCTTTTTTCCCAAGATTCCTGGCACTTTACCCAAAGAGGATAAAATATGTAACACTTGTGAGTGAAAGTAAATGGCTTTGTACACATACTTGTGTTTTGGTTGCTGTTATTTCTCAGTCTCCAAGTCCCATTCCCCACCCTCCCTCCCCCCTTATTTTACTAGTCTTCCACCCTCAACTTTCTCTGTAGTAATGGTGCAAACAATGCTGTGGGCGATTCGGTGTTTTTGAGTGCCTGGTCTTGTGCCTTTTGTACCTCAGAAGTTTTAGATGTTAAATATTTCTTTGAACCAAAGTTTTTAAGTTGTGTACATGTTGATTTTATTGTATTTCTATGGATCATGAGTTTTGAAACAAATAAATGTTCTTTCCAAAAAAATGATTTTCTATTGTGTCCCTAATGAGTACATCAGTGCTTTGGTTCAGGGAGCAGCGGGCCTTTGCTTTGTCCTTCATTGAAGGTGTGTTGCTTTGTTGTCCTTTACTTTTAGAAAGACGTTGTTTTGGACAATGCTTTACTTAGGCTAGAGCACAACACAACTCTTGCACCTTCTACTGAAGCTGGAAAGCTTAACTTGTGTATTAACAATATGTTGTACCACGAGGGCAGACAGACAAGCTGCACATTTGGGGTCAGTCGGACAAGTGATCTCAGTACAATAGTCACAATACTTATGATAAGCCCTGCCCAGTGTTACATTTATATTGTGAGGGGCTATCTGGACTTGATGCAAGCTGTTAGAAAAACCTGAAGGCTTTTTCAGTTTTCAGCAGTCTTGACTATTCTTGATTCTAAGAGCAGGCATCTGCTGGTGAAACCCTGCATTTTTACCATGGGAGCACTTGATCTAGCAGAGCACACCTACTGAACTTGAAGTCAGTAGGACAGTTGTGTTGCTAGCAAAACATCAAACGCATTTAAATGTGTTGTCCTCTCTCAAAGCAGAGTAAATTGTAGCTTCCTTACTTTAAGCTGAGAAACAGAAAAAGCTGTGTATTTCTCCTAATAACCTAAAAGAGCCCAAGTTACCTGCCGTCAGACTCAATGCAGTCCATCAAGTTTCCGTTCTGCAGGACATAGTTTAATAGTTGCTCTCTAATCTCTCACAGCACTCTTTTGCTTGCCATGAATGTTGTGGTTGTTGGCTAGCTGCTCAGAATATTTCATTTCTGACCTCTAGGTTTCTTAGTAAAATCTCTCTGCACAACATAAAGCAGAACTCCTTATTTCCCAAGTTTACAACAAAGCGTTCGACATATGACAGCATCACAGATGTGAAGATGAACTGAGAATGAGCCAAACCCACGATCTCTAGTTGGACAATTTTGGATTCCAGAGGGAGGAAGAAGAATCTACTTAGACTTTCTGTTAACTTACCACGTTGACAGATAAAGTTCACATCAGGACTCTGGCCAAGAATCTGTACCGAATCTACTTCTGAAACTGTAGTTGGTTTGCAAATACCATTGTTAACAGAGTTGTATCATACTGAACCTTTAAAGTGAATTTTGCTTGCTTGTTTTCTCTAGGAAAAAGTGTATTTTATTCTGAGTCATCTTCTACCTTTATTCAGACCATCCCTCAGTAGGATGTGAGAAGTGTGGATGCAGAACTGCTTGAATGCTAAGGCTTTTTATGTTGTATGCAAGATATGCTTGCTGCTAATCTGAGCTGAAGAAAAATAGCTATTTTAGAGAAAACAGCAGATTGAGTTTGGGGCATTCTGTAACCTCCCAGGCATGTTTGTGCATTTTGGCCTTGAGAGGACTCTTATGCTGGAAGAAATATATTTTTCTTCATCCAGGGACAGGGAGCTTTTGTAAATGTATCACTGGTACGGTAGGTACTCAGTAGTTTGGTTTAGACTGAGACAGTGTCTCCTGACATATTGTTGACTCTCTTTCACAGGGTTTAAGTACTTAATACAGATATTCATAGGCATTGCGAAGGCTTGCTGTAGACAAGTGGCTGCCAGACACTTGGGAGTGCTTGGGGATCTTTCAGAGGGGATCTTTCAGAGGTCTTCAGGCTGGCTGTTAGTTACTTGTTGACACTGTCTCTGAGGCACTGCTCTACATGATAGGTGCTGATGAAAGCAGATAGCATGTGAACTCTCATGGAAAGATGGTCTCTTATCATGACTTACGTAGTCATAAGAAGAACCACCCCCAGCCCATGCCAGTAATCCGCATCCAGTTTGTGCATGTGGTTTCTTAACCCCTGGCCTGATTGCAACTGTGTGGACACATGGTGTGTCACTGAGCAGTAATGCAGCCCTCCAATTGGGTTAGGAAACCACCTAAAGCATAAATCTTCAGCTGTGTAGACTCAGTGAAGTACTTGATCTTGTCTTCTGCGTTAGAAGCTGCTGCTTTCCTGTTACAGTGGAAAAACGTCTGCTATGTAATCATTTATAGGGGAAAACCAACGTCCAGGCTAAAATGTATAGGGTGGTGCCTGGAAAAAGGGTTTAGCTTAGTGACAAAGCGAGCCCTATGAGCAAGGCTGCTGACCTCTTACTCTATAGTATTCACAGCTGGGAATTGTTCTGTGCCTGCATAGCGCTGTGTGTGTGTGTGCTTATCTGCTGTGGGAAGAGCACGAGTAAAGCCTATTAAGGACGGATAATGAAAGTGAGCTTTCATACCTTGAGGATTTTCATGATTTGGGATTGTGGGAAAGATGCTTGATATCGTGGACTACTTGAAGCCCTAAGGCTGCCTCCAGCCCCTTGCATGTACCCTCTGGGGTGCTGGTGCAGGTGAGAGGAGAATCTTGCCTTCCCCTGCAGTGCCTCCTGGAAGCTCACCTCGTGGCAGAGCACGGCAGCCTGTAACCTTCCTCTGGTCTGTCATTTTGCCCACAGCATCACCACAGGGAGGCTCTGTTTGCAGAGCCCTCAGCGAAGGGACCTCCCAGCCATGCTCCAGGTTTCGGACAGCCTTTGGCTCATGTATGTGCTTCAGGGCTTTTCTCTTGAAATTCCTGGTAAGGCCTTGAAAGAAAACCCAAGATGAAACCTCCATGTTTGCTTGATGTTACCCGTCAGCTAGGTCAGAACCCTCGATACAGCTGATGAATGATCTTCCCCTTAGAATCTGTTTTTCCTACCACACTTTCCTGGTGCTCACAACCCCATCAGCAGCTTAGGTGGGCAGTGGGGTTCTCCTCAGCGTGCGTTGCCGTGGCTGGGCAGGCAGGAGCAGTGCCTGCAGCAGCCTCAGCGAGGAGCAGGGCTGTGGTTCCAGCTGTGGGGCGGGTGGGCAGCAGGCGCCGCGGAGGTGCTGCCTGGCTGTGGGGATCGCTGTGCTCTGCTGGGAACCTGCACCCAGCCCCAGTACTGCAAACAAAGCCATGCAAGGCTCTTTGCTGGCAAACGAGAGTGTGGGTGAAGCTGTTTTGCAACAGGTTTTTTGGGGCTAAAAGATATACTTTTTCATGTGTTTTTGGGTGGAGTGGCAATGGTAGGCCTTGAATGCACCCTCAGCATAACCCAGGGCATTTCTAACTCCCTTGCTCATCCTAGGGCACTGCTGAGGAGCATTCGTTAAATGACCCTTTCAGACCTGCTCATTTTTCCTTTCTCTGACCTGAAAATGGCCGAGCGCTGCTGCTCTCTGTGTGCTGCAGTAAGGGCTGGGGTCTGGCTGAGCCCCTGGCTGAGCTCTTGCTCGGAGCATCCTCGTGTTCCTGCTTCCCGGCGCTTCTGTTAGTGGGAGCTGGGCCAGAACAGGAGAGCTTCATTTGGTGGTGTTCTGATGGGCTGCTGATGAAAAATAGTCAAATCTAGTAGGAGTCACCCCTGGCTCCAGGCTGGGAGGGTTTCTCCTTCAGCACTTTTTGTGCCAGGCCCCAGCTGCAGAACAGAGCCGTGGTGTTGTAGAACAGAGCAGTGATGTTTGATGTTGTAGAATAGAGCTGTGATGCCGTTAGTCTTGTGCTGCTGTGGGGAGTGAGAGCCTGTGGTGGCTGAAGCCTGGTGGTGATGTGCAATTAGACGAGAGCAAGCTCAGCAAATATAGATGGCCGCTTGTCCAGTTGTTAATCTTTTCGGGCCTTGGAGTGCTTTATCATTCCTTATAGCTGCAGAAGATATTGCTGTCAGCATCTGTCGTCTGTAACTGCAAAGACCGTGGAAGATTGGAGGTGTCATGTTTTTCATGCAGTCTGCCAGCCAGGGATCAGCGACCTGAGGGGACCTCGTGAACCTTCTCAGTGTTCTCTGCTTGGCTGGGCCGGGCTGGAGTGACTCACACAGCCATGGTCCCCCGGGGTGCAGCAGTCCTGGTCTGCAGGCCAGAGTGCTCTCCAAGTGCCACATCTTCCAGGAGGAGGAGCCGGAGCTGCCTCTGGCACCCACCCCATCTGCTGCAGATGGGCTGGGCCTGTGGGGCCGCTCGTCCCGCTGCCTCCGGCCCCGTGTCCCCGCTTTCCTTTGAGCGTGGCAGCGGGGGACCACCAGCCACGTGTGGCTACCACCAGCTGCACAGCCACATGTGTGGCACCACCGGTCCCTCGGTGGCAGACCTGGGGTGCTGCCATCTCCTCCAGGCCCTGCCGCTGTGGCCTCGCAGCGTTTGCACTGGGTCTGCGGCGACTTCCTTCGCTTTCATCTTAGCTCTTGAATGAGAGACACAAATGAAACACCTCTGACTCAGTGAGACAGGTGAATTTGTAAGCCCTAATACCACACGCAGCCCTAGTCTGTCACTTCCTCAAAAGTGCTAAGTTCTTCGCATTCTCGGGTCTCGTTTTGCCTCCACTCCTGTGTTGCACCGGAGTGGTGCTGAGCAGCGCAGCACGGCCGCGTCAGGGCGAGGGAGGTGGGGGCCAAGCTGTCCCGAGCCGCTGTCCTGGCTCTGTGCACGCCTGTGGGGCACCACCCTCGCTGAAGAGCCTCTTTTGGGTGTCCTCCTTTGTCGTGTGAAGGCCTCAGCTGCTTTCTGGGAGCTCCCCCTCAATCCTGCACGGGGCTGAGCACTGAGTTGGTGCGTCCTGTCAGTCACTGGAGGGAAGCGGTGCCTGCGCTTGCACCCTGCACAGGAATTCAGATTTCTCAGTGACTGGGAATGGTATCTGAGTAAGACCTGAGCACCTGAATCATTTTGTGACAGAAAAACATTGGCCCCTCAGTGCTTTCAGGGGGAGGCTTTGCACAGGCTGCGCCGCTCCGCTTTGTTGTCTGTGCGCCCTGCTCTAAGTGATAACCTGGCTTTTCTAGACAACAAGCATCATTTCACTCACAGGAAATAGGAAATGGTGAGTTGTGTTTGGTTTTGAAGCTATACTCAAGAAACATTCTTGTGAACGTGGGTGCATTTAAACCCGGAGGAAAACAACAGTGGGCCGGGACCGTGCTGGGGCATGGAGCGGGGCTACCGGTGCTGGGAGCTGCAGCAGAGGGGGCTCCGGCCCCACACTATGGGACAGCAGGGGGTCGGCTGTGTCCCGGGGGGCAGCCGGTGACTTGGCTTTGGAGTGGTATTTCCATCCTTGTTGGTCCTGACCTGACCCCAGAGGCCGCTGGCAGCAAAAGTGAAGTGAGCGCCGGGGTGTGCGGGTGCTTGGGCCTGCTTCTGACATGTAGAGCTGTGCCCATGCCACTGCTCTTACTGTTAAACCTTTTTTTTTTTTTTTAATATGCAAAAAACCATAAGATGAGTAAATGTCCTAGCTGTTGCACCTTTCCAAGCAAGTGAAAACAAGAGGGATGACCCAGGTGGGGCTCCTGTGGCAACGCAGCTGCCCAGACAGCGCTGCTCTGTGGGGGGAGCCCAGCCGCTGCTGCCCCCTGTGTGCCCAGGAACCTGCCAGCACCTTGCAAACACAGAGGGGGACGAAATGTTTAAATTATTGTACCAGCTCTGCGAATAAAACCAGGGCTGTGTGAAAGCTGGGGCCTGGCAGCAGCACTTCCTTTCTTGCTTGCCTTCCCTCTGCACTGCTGAAAATGTATGCAAAGGAATTCCAGTGGGGCCTTTTGGTTTGTGGCTTCACAAAACCTCATATTTCATCCCCAAAGCGTTGTTTCAATAAGAATAAATTACGGGCACATAAGGACTCTAAGTTTTTAATCTTCTAAATCAAGATTTGCTGCTTTTGTGCATGCCACCTCTTTGCTTGGAGTTCCCTTCTCTGAACCAGAAGGGAAAAGCTGCAAGATGCAGTCCTGGCAAAAAGAGAAGTCCTTCTGGGTATTTGTGTGCCCCACTTGCAGAAGTATGCAGCTGCTGAGGTGGAGAAATGCTGACCTAGGTGCCACAGGACTAGGACTTGGGCTGCACTACGTTTTCATCAGGGGCTCCCTGGACACTGGGGGTGGCTGCTCTGCAGGGCGAGCACCCAGCAGTGCCCTCAGCAGTGGGACCTCTGCTATGGGGATGCTTGTGCCACTTCTGTCCACTTTAGTCCCACAAACCCTTGCATGCCTACGAGCAGCTCCGGGATGTGTACGAGTATGTTTGCATGATGATGGTTTGCCTTTGTTCTGAAATGTCAGTCAATAAAAGAATTACAGAACAGTTAGGAGGAAATGCTCTAATGATTAAAAGCCATTTTTAGCTCATACCTGGGAAACCACAAGCTCGTTGTTTCACACAGACCAGAAGCTGCTTACAAATCATCTTTGCAATCAGTGCCTCTTTTCCTTCACTTGATGCTCATCTCCTGTCAGTGCACGGCCATGGCTGCGGTTGCACTTTGTTTGATGTGTTTCAGAAACAGCAGCTCTGAGTTCACAAAGTCAGAAGTCTGCCTTATGCCGAGCTGGGAGATTCGATTAAAAAAAAAAAAACAACAAAACCCCAAGCCCCACCTGCCTGCAGCAGGGCTAGCACACCCTGAAGCGCTACACTCCCTGCAGCACTCCTGGCTCCTGTAGTTCAAGTTGTTGCTGCTGCCAGCCTGGGCTTTGGCTCTCCCAGGGCCTTGCAGCAGCTTCCAGCAGCACGGCGAGCACCACGTCCCCAGGACGGGCCGGATCCAGCACTTCCTGGCGAGGCTGAAGCTGTCAGAGCCCCAGGTGACTTGTGAGTGCCTTCCCTCCCTTCGGACCAGGCGTCACACCTGGGGCTGGGGTGAGCGGTGCTGCTGCTCAGCCTGTGAGCACATCGTTTTCTCCGGCTCCACAGCAGGTCGGTGACAGCTGCCTGGTTTCCACCAGCGTGAGCTCACACAGAAATTATCGCGAGAACTGAAAACAGGGGAAATGGCTGAGGAAGCGTTTGATCTCTAGGAAGTACTTCAGAAAGCCTGCTTGACTTGAGGTGGTGGCGTTCAGAGCAGCCACCATCAGGGACTGGGTGTTCTTGAAGCGCTGGCTTGATGCACAGATAGAGGCAACCGCATCTCCCGCCCCATCAGCTGGGCTGGGAGAGCTCAGCACTGCTCAGCACCAGGACCAGGTGCACGGAGCAGAGCAGGGCTGTGGTTGGGTTGGTTCTGTAACCAAGCTCAGGGGCTGAGCAGCTCTGTTCCCCACTGGAGGGTCTGAGGCTCGGCCCTGCAAAGCACCCGGGCTTCCTTCGGCAGTGCTGTGTCCGTTCCACCTTTCTCCTACACATTTGCAAGATCAAACTCTTCATGTGTCTCTGAGGAGATGGCCAAGATATCTATGTGCTTGAAATAAGGATTTTCAAACCCATGCTGGTGTTGTAAGTAAAACGCCCTGGGCTGTTAATCTGTAGGTAATGTTGCCGGTTAGTCAAACACTTGACCCATGTATTTTCTGAACGTAAAGTCGCACTGGTCTGCAATTTGGCTTTAATTTTTCTCACATTATTATTCACTGATCGCTTCCTTTGTAGTTGGTTCTTTGCAGGTTATTTCCAGTGCAACACTTTTCCACTCCTACCACACCAGGCCAAACTTTGAGGACAGACACGTAAGTGCTGGGCATGGGGGCAGCCTCTGTAAACAAAGTGACACAAACATTTTCTGATGCCAAAAAGAAACAAAGCAGAGAGTCTAGACCCACAACAGTCAGAAAGGACACAAACCCATTTTTTTGCTGCTGCCTCAACCACCTCAGCTCGCCAGGGTCCCCAGCAGTGAGCATCCCCTGCAAGCAGCGGTGTCGTGGGCAGGTGCTGGGGGTGCCGTGGGGGGACCCAGGTCTGATGGCATCCAGCTGGGCGAGCGGGGCATCAGCTGCAGCCCACAACCCGAGAAGGCTGAGAAAGAGCATTGAGTGCTCGACAGGGAGGGGTTGTTTCCTCAAAAACAGCTTGCCTTTATTTAAAACACTTTTATTAAAAAATGTACATGTTAAAATACCCTGAGTGAAATTGAAAACAGAGTCCTTGTTTTCACTGCTGCACAGTGAGCTGATGGGATATCCTTGTGAGGGGGGCAGGAAAATAGAAGTGCCCTCATCTCCTTGGCTTGTTACTCGTGGTAAGTACAAGTTATTTCAGCCACTTTTATAACCGGGGGCAGAGGGACCCCGTGGCTCCCCATCCTGACCTTGCAGCCCCTTTGCCACTGTGCCTCCCGAGGGGTGGAGGGCCCGGCAGCACCGCCTGCTACCTGCTGCATCCCGGCCCCAGGACAAATGCTGCACGTGGAGGGGCTGGGCTGAGGAGGGCCCCAGATGCCCAGAGCTTGAGGGACGTTGGAATGACTGCCCCCATAGTGTGAGAAAGAAAAACCTGCAGATGTTCTTCATGCAAAGGGAAGTCACAGAGCTCTTCTCTGAGCTGGCAGAAGACCAGCGTCTGAAGGGCAAGGAGACCTTTGCAAATGAAAGGTCACTGAGGACAGGAAAAAGAGAGAGAGATGATTCTTGCTGCTGCTGCTGTTTGCACGGCAGCTCTGGGAGCAGCGAGCAGCGAGCACCCAGCAGCCGGAGCCTCCTGAGGGTGTCTGAGCAGCAGCGAGAGCAGCTCTGGGGGAAAGGGGCGGCACAGGGCAGGATTGGTGCACTTCAAGCCCCGGGTGATTCAGTGTGTTTGGGAACAAGGTCTGTACAAACCCTTATTTTAACCAAAAGATACTTTGTGGGGATCCTGTGCCCTGGGGCTGCTCTGAGTCACCCTGCGGTGCCCGCACACCTGAAACATGGGGAGTGCAGCACATCAAAGCAAGTCGTTGCTGACTTCCATTCTTAGCAATGTTTTCCCGTGGAAGCCACCAACATCGCTCACCTGCGTCCCTGTGTTCCTGGAATACGCGGGCAGCGAGGACCTGGGGGTCTGGCTGGGGGCTTCCTGTGGAGGCAGCGGGCAATCCCTGCTCATTCCCAAGGGGTTGATCCCGTTCTTTTCCAGCTGCTTGTTGCAGGCCTGCAGCTCAATGTCTGAGCCTGGCTGGGATTTGCATGTAGAAGCCAGTATCAAAATCCCATTAAAATGGGGTGGCAACGAAGGTGGGACTTTACCGTCAAGAGCTATTTTTTGTTGTCATAAAAGAGATCTACCCCAGCAGCGAAGCACTGCTTGTAGAAACCATTTGGAGCTGGCAATGATGCTTTTTTTAAAGTGTCTTCCACTAGAGGTGTTCTGTGATGGAGCAGCCATCACTTCTGCGAGTGTCAGGCATGAGCAGTACTTTTCGTGTGGTGTGGATTGTTTGTAGACAAGTAAACTCCTGAGATGTTGCATTATTAAATCGATCAAGTGTAACTTGAACAGCTTTGCATATAAGTAATGGCCACAGTGCAAATAGTTAGTACCTAACATTGCATTTTAATGCATTTTAATTCAAATAAGGAAACGCTGTTGTTATTGGGGAGCTGCAGAAACAGAAGGGGGCCGTGTAAGGACGTGTTCTGCAGAACCGAGAGGGTCGGCTGAGTAACAATAGGATAAGGGACATTTCTGATGAGTGATTTGAGTCCTGGCTAGATCACAGAACAAAGAAGTCGCTTGAACTTCTGGAAACTGCACTCTGCTTTCTGCTGGATTTCCAGCCTGCAGAGCAGAGCCGGCAGCACAGGACAGCCCCGCGGGGACAGGGAGCAGGCGCCGCGCTGAGACCCTCCGGCCGCGGCGTGGTGTGGGGACACTGCACGGCCACATCCTGCTGCATGGCATTCAGCTGGGAAACTGCGGTAAGTTCATCTTTGTTGCATTTTATGACCCTTTTCTGGGAGTGAAGACTGGACTGCACAGGAAGCTGAGGCACGGCAATGACCACTGTGTGCGCTCTCAGCTCCTGTTGCTCTGCCACCACAGCCTCACCGCAGGTTTTTATCAGAGGGAGGTCTCTCTCACTACATCACACCTCTCTCTTTTCTATTTTCTAGCTAATAAGCCTTCCTTTATAACTTCTCAAAAGCTAAAATACTTTGTAAACGCCTCTCACCATAGACTGTAAGTGACTGCTCCATGTAGCACCTTGTCACCAAAGCAAAGCCAAAAGGTAAGTGTATTTCCATTACACCACTCGGAGATTGCCAGGGGCATGGAGGCGGCCTTCCTTCTGGCCGGTGGGAATGCGATTTGCACCAACCACGAGGTTTTTTCACCATTCAATTGAAATATGCAATTTTTGGAAGGCAGTATTTAAGCTGAGGAAGAACCACTAGTTTTATACAGTGAAATTGCAGGGGGGACGGTGGCTTGCCAAGAGCACGGTGCCTGGATTTACAGAGGGGATGCAGGTGTGCAGCACCCACAGGTGTGGGCTGGGGCTGAGTACCACTGATCTGCTGGGACGCCTCGTGTGTCCCCACGGGAGGTGGCCGGGAGGTGACAGGGGTGACATTTTCACAGAGAGTCGAGGGGGAGGGAGGCAGGGACAGGACGCTCCCACCCCTCTGCTCTGTCTGTGCGCTCAGCCAGGCCCCATAGGCAGGGAGGGCCCTGCTGGGTGCTGTCCTGCACCGAGCATTCAGGCCCTGTCGTGAGGGCAGGGAAGAAACGTTCATAACAAGCTATAAAACTTTAAAAACCTCGCATGTGAAGTGTATCACAGATCAAATATGCTTCAGGACACGAGATCCCAGCACTTATGGAAGTTGTTAGAATTAAGATTGTGCTGCTGCCAAGAACATTAGATCCAGATTTCTTTTTCTTTTTTTTTTTTCCATTGCCTTTGAGAATACTCAGAGTGTTGTGCTTGAAAAGCCTCAAAGTCTGGATGACGATTCAAATAACTTAGGAAATTGGATACGGAGAAATGGGGTGATTTCAGGATTGTTTCTGAGCAGAATTAGGCAGGGTTTCTGCAGAGCCCAAGTCTTCTGAAAATGAATTCTTTTATACCTTTCGCACGTGGTTACTGCCAATGGCAGCCATGGTTCTAGTCTGCGGATTACTGATGGAGCGTTAACGCAAACAAATGATTTAATGCTTGACGTTTCTGCCCTTGACTTTTTTTTTTAGTAAGGTATTTTTTAATGATTTTTCCATTCTCTATGGTGGTTACTAGTGCTATTGTTAGAGAAAGGTATGGCACCTTTTAATAAGAACATGCTCTTTGCCCACTGCAGCTCATTGCATTCATGACTCAAGGATGTGGCTAACAGCTCTATCTTTAAAGAGGAAAAAAAAAGCTTAAAATATTTCAGCTGTGATAAATAGGTACTGTAACCTCAGTGTCTGTCCTGTTTCCTCACTCTTTGATAAAGTCATGGGAAAGAAGAAATAATTTCAGTGCTGAAGGTGTCTGGATGTGCCTTTGGGTAAAATCCCGTGGGCTAGGTGTGTGCAAGTCTTCTCCCTAACATCACTTCAGCAGGTACTTTCAGATGGCCATGGTGGTAAATGGTTTTGATGAGCATTCTAAAACAGGCCTCTTCATTTTTCCATAGAATCAGTGACATTAAGAGCAACCTGCATCAGAGTCTTCGTTTTTAGCATCTCTGCCCAGCCTTGGTTGTTTTATTATGGGATACATACTCCGATTAAGATGTTAAATCCAGATGCGGTGCGGTGGGGCAGAATTAATTTTTTGCTTGGTTAAATGCTTCTTGGTTCTTTTACCCTGTAGAAGCCTGTGGGATGCCAGGCACGGCCCTGATCTTGAGGGTTTGTGGCTGGCTGGAGGCTGGGGACATCTCTGTCCCCAGGGACCTTTCCCTCACCCCAAGTGTGAGGCCAGCCCTGCTCAGTGGGTGCAAACCACAGGCAGCCTCAGTGAAAGTCCTCCTCGGTTATAATTGTATCTAATGGGTTTTAGATGACTTGAGAAAGTAAAAGAAGGCCCAGTTTTCCTGCTAAATCCCATGGTTTGTGCGTCTGTGCAAATGCTGGGTCTGAGTCTCTCCCGTTTGCTGTTTGCTCCGCTCTCGGCTGACCACTGTGAGACGGTGACGTGGGGTGCCCAGAGCAAGTGTAGGGACAGCAGGAAGGGAGGGCTGGGCTGCTCGTATAATTTGCACCAGAAGTCTGATTCATCTGTTGGAACAGAAACTTGCAGTATTACTTCTTTCCACTTAAAGTTCCTGGTAGGGATGTGAGAGCTCTCTGCAATGCTTTATGAATGTTACATGTTTCAGCTGCTGTTGTGCACTGCTTGTAGGGGTTGATAATGCAAGGCAGGAGCTGGGGTAGGACAGGAACTACTGGGGTAAAAGTGCAGAACAGGGATAAAAAGTGCACGGGATGCCCAGAAAGGTGGTGGAGCCTCCATCCTTGGGGATCTCCCAAACCTCTGTGTCCCAACACCTGCCACAGGAGGGGTGAGAGGGGAGAGCAGCCCGGCCTTTGCACTTGCCCTTGTCGAACTTCATGAGGTCCCTCTCGGCCCAACCCTCCAGCCTGTGCAGGTCCCTCTGAACGGCAGCACAGCCCCCTGGGGTGTCAGCCACTCCGTCCCATTATCCAGGTGACTGATGAATAAGACGAACGGGACAGTTCGGATGACACACACTTCCCACGTGTGATCTGGAAATCACACATAGAATTTCTCTGGAAATAAGGTGGTGCTGAAACAGAATGTGAAACTGCTGCAAATTACGGGGTAGATCACCTTAAATTTCTCGTCTACAATTCTGAATGAAATTTTATTAGTTTGCAAGTTGAGGTTAAGTCGCTGAGTGTTGTCCTTGAGTAATGAGCTGGGACTTCACTGCTTTCCCTACCTGGAGTCGTGGAACTTTTCTGTGCTTTGTGGCTTGGGTGGTCTACGAGCAAAAGCAAGGCCCAGTTCTCACAAAGAAGTAGTCATTTCCATTATACAAATCACTCTTGTTCATGGGGGAAGAAGTCAGACACTGACTGTCATGATCTAGAGCTACCCTAGGCTGTGTCAGACCCTGGTGGATGGGAAGGTTTGTGTGCAGGAAGCACCCACGTGCATCATGCAAGGCAGAACAAATGCATCCATAAAGAAGGAACTGCTGCTGCATACCCGATATAAATGGTTAAGGTTTAATTCTGGCTTGTTTTCCCTTTCTTGGTGCAGGGGCTGCAGGTGTATGCATTGAGAAGTAAATATCTGTACAGAGATAATGAGTTCGAGCTATGAGTGGGCAGTGGGTGGCTGTGGTTTTACCTCTTTACAAACTTAAAACAAAAATGAATCATGCTGGGGATGCTATGGGACTTTCTGATAAGGTCAATGGAATATCATAACACTGTCGTTTCAGAGATAAGCCCAAGCATCATGTCCAGAATTTTGAAAATTAAATTAAATTAAGTTAAAACTAATGTCTTGGAGGAGCTGCTGGGGCAGGCTGGGTGCTCTGAGGAAAAACCCAGACCTAGCTCAGCAAACCTGACCATAGGAGATAATAAATTTACAGTCTCCACTACGAACTCCTTAAAATCATGGACTCCCCCAGAATAAATGTCTTTCTGATAAAAACAAGTTTCTTCTGTCATCCATGGTTCATACATTGACTGGTGCACACTGTCTGTGTTTCTCTCAGGTTTGTGATTCTTAGAAAAGGACTTGGAAATTAATGCCAACAGATTCTGCTAATATGGATCAGTGAGTGTGAAATGGGTATGAAATGTGTATTTGAACAGACTGGCTCCAGGCGCTTTTGAGGATTCATTCTGTTTTTTCTCATATTGTTGGACAGGAATATTTATTTCATCTCTAGGGTTTGTGAAGCTAAACTAAGTGCTCTTCATTCTTTTCTTTTCTTTTCTTTTCTTTTCTTTTCTTTTCTTTTCTTTTCTTTTCTTTTCTTTTCTTTTCTTTTCTTTTCTTTTCTTTTTTTAACAGTTATTGTCAATGTACAGTTCAATTTCAGCTTCCAAACATCACTGTGATGTGGGTGTTCCCGAGGTGCTCATCTTGCATTGGACGCAGAAGGATGCAGACAGCTAAACTGAGACCCTCCAATCCCATCCCAAACATTTTAACCTGGAGATGCCTGATGGTTTGAGGTCTTCCAAGCACGCTAGAAAAATACTTATGTTTGGAATGAAGCCTGGCAATTCAACAGGTTCTCTGTCCATGTACAATACACGCTGTGTCTGTCCTTCTCACCATCACTCAGTAAGCTACAAAAATCAGTTCTGACATCCCCCTCTAGACTAGGTACTGGTTAGTGATTAAGGCTTTATGGGAAATGGTGTAAACCTTCTGGTTTGTGTCTGCATGTGAATTTTCTATATTTTTACATGTGTGATAAATCCTACTTCCATTATGAGTCATTTCCATTATTGTTAGTGACTTGAACACATATCCTTGTCCAAAACTCATAGAAGCTGGTTAGGCCATGAGTGCCAGAGGGGTGAAGCATGTTCGATGGCAGCAAACGTCTAAGCACCAAGATAAGCTTTACCTAGCCAACAGGTATTTGCAATGTTTCTGGGTTAGAAGACCATTCAGGGACTCAGTCATGTTTTGTCGCAGTAATTTTGAATCCTATCTCAGTCTTTTGTTAGAAGAACTGCGGGTTATTAACTGATGCCAGCTAGTTCCTCTACGGTACGTGCCAGTTGTCTTTTGGCTCGTTGTCATGGCAAACTGCGTTTCTACCCAGATTTAGAGATGTCAGCAGTCTGGGTTCCCCGTGTTCCTCAAGTCTTGAGGACAAAACCCGTAAACTCTGGTGTCTGCAAGTCGCACTGGTCCAGTGCTGCCTGCATGCTCAGGAACAGAGGCATCAGGCAAGCAGCCTTCGAGAGACCGATGTCATCCACAGCCTCTTATGTCTGGTGTCTTCCCATTGGTATTGCGGTCAGGGAGTGCTGATACTGCTGTGAGCAGAACTGCTCCTTGCCACTTGTTTGAGCCTAGGTAGTCTGCATTTTATTTTATTGTTTAAAATTCTGTTTTATGTCTCTACCTAAGACTTTGCTGATTGGCAGAGAAACAAATATCTCTGTCAGAAAAACAGCATCTGGCACCTGATTTGTACTGAGTTACACAGAGCTATGCAAGGTCTCATGCATGGGATATCATGCTCTATCTTTCCAAAGCACGTGAGTCATCACAGTTCTGGATCTAGTCATAAGCCGTATGAACGCTGTATACTGAACAGATCTGAAAAATCCGAAGCAAAATCTACTCGGTATGCAGATGACACATGAAGCCGCTACACATGTTTGGTCAGATTCACGTTAAAGCTTATTGTAAAGAACAATTAAAAGTGATTACTTCAGTGCTGGGTGAGGCCTAGCAGGTTGTGTCCATACCGGGTGCCATGTCCCTTCCCTCCTGCCACCCCCTGGATGAGTTTGCAAAGCCCCCACTCTCCACGGGACTGCCCCGCGGGGCTGTGCTGGGTCCCATCAATTCCCACTGGGCACCACAGACCTGAGCCCCCCACACCCGCTGTGGGATCGCTTCTCAGCCCTGGCTAAAGTGTGTGAACACTTCTTCTGTCCCTACGTGCCGAAACCCACGAGCCTCATGCCTTTCTCTGCATCCCTGGTGACACAACTCAATTGCATGTTTGGTAACTGAATGATACAAATGACGACGCTGGGCTGAGCTTGGCATGGAAGGTTTTTATTGCTGTGTACAATTTAAAATCACCCGCTTGCATTAACACTTAGCATGGATTCTGGTTTGTAAGAGGCATCTCTTGTTCCCCATCCCCAGCTGGCCCCAGCGCTGCCCAGGGGACCCTCTCCTAGGGCCACCCCTTGCGGTATCTCCGCAGGCGAGGGCAGGTGCAGTTGTTCATGTACAGATCCACCTCGTTTCTCACAGTGCTGGTGCAATTGGCCGTCTCGTTGACCCATTGCAAGAATTCTTCCAGATTACTTTTAAATTTTGAGAAATCTGCTTCCATATCTCTGCAGTCATTTTCATGGTTTGTTTTTTTCTAAGGAAAAAGAGTAGATGCTGGTTGATACAAGAGTTACGGAACAATTCCACCCAAATGCTGCACGTTCTCCAGAACCTCCCCAGCTCCCTGGTACAGAGCTAGAAGCAGGCCAGCTGTCATCCACTGGCCTCAGATAATTTCACCTTGCAGATTTAAGACAGGTCAGAGCATTTCACTCGTAATATCCAATTTCCCTTATAATATCCAAATCCTGGGGACACAAAGGGAGCCCAGGATGCGCTGTGTGGTCCCAGCAGCATCCCAGCCTGCTTGTTCTTACCACTGAGGTTTCAGCTGCAGCAGTGTGGAGTTCAGCATCTGGGTATTGGTTTCGTCTGCAACTTGCAGGCATTAAGCAAACTGATGCATATCTGTTTTTCTTCCAAAAAGAAGCCTGTGGCTCTGTTTCAGGTCAGCAATTACAGCCACTTTGAGAATACATGTGAAATCTATTTTCCATCACCTTATTTTCTCTGTCTTTCTCTCTTTTTGCACCTAATAAATCATCATCATTACTGCAGGTCTAAATATTAATATTATCTGTATAAGAATGAGTTTGTGGGTGGTAGACAAACCTTGATATCCTTCCATGGAGCTACAGCTGGTCCAAAATTAAAAAGGAAGAACAATTTCTTGGCTACCAGATCTCAAAATATTGACTTAGAGTTTACCAAAAAGTGAGCAAGAAATTATGTGACAGGTGACATGTTACTGAACAACTTCCACTAACACTCTCTAATTCCTTCAGGGAAAGTAACTTTTGGGGAACCTTGGTGGCAATGTCTTCTCAGCATATCCATAGACTTAACTAAAGGCTCATGCCTTATCCGCCATCATATGTGAAAACTGGTGCAATCCAAGGGCTGCAGCAGCCTTGCCTGGCTGGGAAAGATCCACTGTTTGCAGTGGCTGGGTTTGCTTTGCACGTGTCCAAGAGAACTAATGAGACGTTGAAAAAAATCCCCAAGTGGATAAATCCCCAACCTGGATAAATTGATAACTGCAGGAAAAGGTTTGAAACTAAAATCAAATAAATAGTGAAAGCTTACCTTCAGAATTGAACAGATTTTTTCAAGCTCGCTCATATCTTTTTTAACTATGGTCATACACACAGATATGTTCAGTCTGCTCAGCTCATGAATAAACTTGTCGGTGTTCTGGTGTGCACAGTTTTTGCTCTAGGAGAAAAAGGGAGAGTAAATGGTGTTCTAGTTTACAGAAAGAAGAAGAAAGGAACTGTTAATAAACCATATTAAATAAATCAACTATAATTTTCTCTGGAAATCTTAACTTCTTTTATCTGATTTCTTTTTCATACCTTTTTAAGAAGTCATATTATAAGTGCAGTATTCATAACTATTACAACCGCAAACTTTGCAATAAACGTGCTCCAGTTTCTGCTAGTGGTGAATTTGACAACATTTCAAATTTGATCCAATTCTATTGAAATCAGAGAGAGTTTTTTGTTTGTTTGTTTGTTTTCCTTAGATATAGGATGTTTACAGATAGCTGCTTTGAGCATTTTTCCTTATATTGTATCAATTAGTGAACAGACCTTACAAACATCAACAGAAATTTCTCCTGAAAAGCATTACAAAGAACTTAGAAAACTGAGGAAAGGCATACCATTTGTAACTGAGAGCAGTTAGGACTAGCCACATTCAAGCAATCTTTTAAAAATAGGATGTGGTGTGTTCAGAAAGCAAGAGGAGAGCTGCTGACTTGAAGAGGAAAGGCTGTCCCCTGAGCCAGCCGGTGCTCTTCCCATCAGCGGAGGCTCTGTGCACCTCCTAGATCAAATTTTTGGGTTCAGATCTCCCTTCCCATTCCCTCATGGCTCCCAGAACCACGGCTCTTTGCCAGCCCAGCAAAGCTCGTAGCTTTTTTTTTTTTTTAAGCCTTTAAATGTCCTCAGACCTCTCCGCTCAGAGGTTATACTTTAAGCTTATAATCCATGAGTCTCTTTGGAGATTCCAACTGAAAATAACAGAATAAGAAACGGCAGCTTCTTACCTTTAGGCTAGTCGGTGTGGTGAGATATCCCTGAAAAAGACAGAAATCAGTGTGTTATGAATTTTAAATCATCTCAAAAAGCAAGCCTGGGGTGGGGGAAGCGGAAAATGATTTACATTTAAAGATGTTTTTTCAGCTTCCAGTAAGCAAATTATTTCCTTGATTATTGAAGTTTTATTGATCTTCTGCAGAAATGGCATTGCCTTCGGAGGAATAAAGTAACTGGATGCCCTACAGCTGAGTAGTAACAAGAACATGTAAAGATACATTTTAAAGGTGTTGTATCTGGGAGCTCAAGTTTGGTCTGAAATGTGCCTTGAGTTCAAGCTCCTCTCCCTTGGCAGATGCTAAGCTCACTTATATAGAGAAGTTTGTAAGGGCAGGATGTGATTACTATCTTATCTCAGTTATGAATCAATAAAATAGGAAATAGACAACAACTTGAGCTGTCGAATTAGCAACATATCTCATTTGAGAAGCATTTATGATTAGTGTTCCAGCAAACTTCCTAAAGGCTCTAACTCCAGGGCAATGTTTCCATGCAAGGAAGAGCGATGTACAAGGGCACTAATGACATGCAAGGCACTACCGATGTGCAAGTTATTGTAAAACTTACTAACGTCTGAGGAAGTTGGAGTAACACAGCCATAAAGATCATCGTTTCTTGTCAGAGGAGACTGTGTCCTATATTGCTGTGAATTACTGCAGCTTACTTCTTTCAGTGCCCCCGTAGTTAGCATCTGCTGAGGATGGAGCCCACAGGAGCGAGGTGATCTCTGCATCTCTCAGCACGACCTTGTCGGGAGTGTGGGAGCAAGGGTGCACACTGATGTATAGCACTGCCTTGCAAAACATTTTCTGTGGGAAATATCTTTTCTCTGACCTGACAATAAAGCAGAAGGTGGTTTGTTCATCATAATTACTAAGAGTGATGACTGGACCTTATCCTGACATCATTAATTTTTTTGACAGTGCTGCATAAATCTTCATTCTCGGCTGTCAACTGCAGCTTATCGTTCTGGGGGAAACCTGCGTCGCTTCTCTCATCGCACTTGGGCCCTTCGCAGGAGCAGTGAGGTGCTTGCTTTTATGTGAATATGTGAGCGAGGGGGGAAAGGGACCAAAACCCAAGTGGAACACCACAGGCACCCGCCTAGGGGCGCTTGGGGTGGGATGCAGCAGGAGGGGGACGAGCTCTCCCTGCTCTCCTGTGGGCTGCGGCTCCTCAGCACAGTCAGCTAAGGGTGGGGTAACCACATGAGAGAGGGCACTTCCAGATAACTCGGTGTTTAAGGAGCAATATCATGAGAGCAATTGCAGAAGCAGGGCTTAGATAACACTGAGATAATGCGACTCTAAAGTAAATAAATAAATAAATAAATAAATCTAATTGTTCCATGATGGGTTGCAATGAATATGGTTCATACGAGAAGTATCACCCGAGGGAGGTCTCGGTGAGGAATCACTTCTGGCCGTCAGGAAGCAGTGTGAAAAGTGAAATTATTAACAACCAGATTTTGGGCCAAGCGTACGTGACGGTCTGGTAGTCTGCGTCTGCCTGGGGACACCACATGGTTTGTGCTGCCCCACCTTCTTGTTTGCTTGGTAGCAGCTCTGACTTCAGCAGAAAGCTGTAAGGAAGGCATTTGACAATGCCAGAAAAAAATACGCTTGGCAAGTGCTGCTTGGACGGTGTTAGCAAGGAGCCAGGCTCTCAGCTGCAGCACATCAGCCCAGAGCTTTGCAAATATCCGTATCAGCCTGTGCCAGCTGAAGGTCTGGCCCAAATATTTCCCACATGTTCCAGTTTCTTCTCTAAATCTGTTTGATTTTTAGAGACGGTATTTCATGTAAAGTGTCTGATGATGTGCAGAAGTGGCAGATCGGTTTTACCGGATTTCATTAGGCAAAACTTTTCTGTTGGGTAAGGCACACGTTTCATTTTGAAGTCCTATAAATGTAATATGAAAGTTTGGGACAGGGTGGTGTTTTGAGTCCTTTGTCGGGATGTTTTGCAGTGCCCCTACTATAAACACACATCTGCATGTTACCTTTGTTCCCATTGCTTCGCTGCTCATTTAAGGTGCCTGGTTTGCGGAGCAGGCCGTTCCCCTCTTCCAGCACTGTGTGAAAGGCTCTTGTACAAACAGCCACCTGGGGGATGATCGCCAGAGATGCGCTGCCCAGTCCTGCTTGGGTTCTCCTCTCTAACAAAACCCCTGATTCATTCTCTTAAAATGTAAAATTTTAGTATTGAACTGCTCGTGAAATGGCTCCCTGGTGTCCAGGCCCCTCACTTCCCAGTGGTGCTGGTGGGACACCAAGGCGCCTTTGGGACCTGCAGGTTCTTGTCCAACAGCATGTAGAGGTGATTAAAATGAGTCAATGACAGCAACGTTTAAACGTGCTAAACTGGCATGTAAAACCAATGAAGGTATCTCCCTTTCTCTGACGCGAGGCTCAGCATCTCCCGGTGACAGCGGGGAGCCCGCTCCGCTCCCCTCCTGCCGGACCCTTTGTCCGGGGGGGCGGACAGCGAGCCCACCTCCGTTTTATCCCGCGGGGGATGTAACAGCCCGGCCCGTCGGGTGCAAACCCCCGTGCAGGCTGGGCATCCATCCCGACCCCGGGCAGGCACCGGCGCTCGCGGACTCGCGGTGCGGAGCCGCCCCCGCCTGCCGGGCCGCCTGGCCGGGGCTGCCCCCTAGGGGCGGCCGGGGGCAGGGAAGGAGCCGCCCGGGGGGGGCTCGGGCTCGGCACGGCCCGGGGGAGCCCCCCGCCAGCCCCAGCACCGCCCGCAGCCCCCGGGCCGCTGCTTTATCGCCGGTGAGTGCGAGCCCATGCAAAGGCTGGGGAACAAGCTGAGCTCTTGGCCGTGCTCCCCCCGCAACCCGCAGGGTGCTGGCCCCTCTCGGAGCAGCCTCCCCCTCCCTGGAAGGCTGGAAATGTTTTTTTTTTTTTTTGCATGCATTTGTAAAAACCGTCTTTTCGCAACCATGGCTCTTTGCACGCAATTGTAAAAATCAGATCACCTTTTTGCAACCGTGTGTCTTTGCTAATGCTTATGTAGTCTGTGATCTCCCCCCCCCAGCCTCTCCCACGGCACCGCTGCTAAGATTTATTCCTCATTTAGCCCCGGTGCATTTGGCTGCTCCCTGAAGACGGCACCCCAGCAAACAGCGAGGTGCTGGGCTGTGAGCCAGCCACACAGAGCGTGCAGCCTGTACGGCTCCTCAGCTGGCTGCACGCCTAAATTGGGGCTGGGGGACAAGTCCCCCTGGGGCTGCTCTTGGGCACCATCCCATACACCCATATACCCGCTGTCTGACTCCCCCTCACAGGATGTAAAGCCACTGACATCTTGAGCCTCTTTTTCTAAGCACACAGTATTTTTGTGGGTACTGGTTAATGATTTATCCTTAAATATTTGGGGGAGGCAGGGTGATGATGACTGAACCTACTGTTTTTCCCCCTGTTCATACAATGACTACCGTGTCCGCCCTTCCCCAGCCCTGAAGGAACTTCTCTCCAGGTGTTATTAAAAATACTAGCTAATTCCTCAAACACGTCAGCTCCCTTAAGTAACTGCTGCAGGTTCTGGCGGGGACTCCCCCGCCCCTCCAACCTGCCCTTTGCTGAGGTCTGCATGGGATCGGGGGTCCCGCAGGCACAGCACGGCTCCTACAGTCACTGCTGTGGGCTAAATCCTCTGTGAATCAGGGCTCCTAGGGGAACTTTTTTCCAGGTGCACGGCAAAGCCTGCAGAAGCAGGTGGTGATGACGGGCCAGGATCGTGAAATTCCAGCCGGAGAATCCCCTCGGAGTGGAAGGCACGAGCGCGGTGCTGCCTGGGGATGCGGGCACAGCTGTGGGCTGGTGCTGTGCCTCCCTTCCCACCCTGCCCCAAACGAGGTCTGCGCTGCCCCTTCGCTTCCTTCTGCGTGGGCGAATCTCCCTGCGATCGGAATATCCACCGGAGGGGAAAGGCGAGGTGCTGCAGTGAGCTGTCTGCCACGAAGTGAGAGCAAAGGAAGGAAGAACCAAAACCACGACCCACTATTTAGGCGCTACGTTTACCCTGATTTGAAAACAAAAGTGGTGTTACGTGGTGTCTGGACCTCCTCGTAAGCTGCTACACAGAGGAATTAATCATCTCTACAGTTTCTGTGTAGTTTTGGACATAATACCCTCCTGAAACTGCCAGAACCTCACCATTAGAAGACCCCCGATCAGACCAGTCTAACATTTTTAGATTGAATCTTCCTTAAATCACCATAAAACATCACAAATGAAATGATGATAGTTACACATTTGTGCAAGAGTTTTATTTTGCATAGATTCTCTTAGAGTTCGATTACATTCATAGAGTTCTGCATAAAAGTTTCCCGATTATTTAACTGTGTGCTGTCTTGGCAGCACACAGGTCTGTTCAAACAGCCGCCTCTCCACAATTTGCACCTCTCATTTTTTGCATTTTAAAGTGATCGTCACTGTCTTGGCAACAGTAATGTTCCTCACTTTGGTTAAGATAAGCACTTTAGCATAATTTAAGGACTAAAAGTTGCATCCTTGCATAAGACTCTCCTCTGACAATTACCATAGACTCTTCTGAAAAGATGCAAAACTGCACTGAATGCATCTGGAAACATCAGGTTTCCCTTCGGCAGCTTATACCGTCCTCACAAGACTCAGCAGAAATCACCTTTGTGTTCACAGGGCGAGAGGGGCTGAGCCTGGAGGTGGAAATCCAACTTCGTGAGGGTCTGCTGGGGCCAGACGGCTCCGAGAGCACTCGGATGCAGCTGGGGATGGTGCAAAAGAAATAAGGGTGCGAGGGAAAGGAGGCGGTGTCCACAGAGCCCTCCACACACACCAATAAATAAGGGTTTCCCGAGTTAAATAATTATTGCATTTCTGCATTACAAAAATAAATAACGTGACATTTCTGCAAATAAATAGAATAAATAAATATGAATAGATACAGGAATAAATAACAGCTCCCAGTAGCCTTGCTCATTAGAGTGAGGATACTCAAACGAGGACACACAAAGCTGGGGTCTCCCACCAGGCTGGACCAGGGGCACTTCAATCATCTTTGAAGACTGTGCTGGTTTCTCCTAGTGGCCATAGTGGTTCAGGAACCTCAATAAATATTCCAAATTACTGTAAAAGTCCTTTTCTTCTGGCTCCCACTCATGTTCCTGGGGGGAAAAGAGAGGAAGAAGAGTTTAAGAAACATAATTTGGACACACAAGATGCATTTTGTTTCTTGACTGTAGTTTTTTTTTAATACTTTTTGAAAAAATAATTTTAAGTCCATGAAGGCACCGAACCGGGAGGCAGCTGCATGCTTTAACCATGCACACATTTCACTGCAACCTGGACAAACACTGGGATATCTCTTATAGTAATCTAAGCACCATAAAACAGTGAGCAGAAAGTCCATCCCAAGCGTACCATCCACCTGTAGCATGTCTTTCCGGCAGCATGGATGTTCCGCAGTTCCTGGGCAATTTCTCTCTCCATCGGCCTCTCTCTGCGGCTTTCCAGGACTTTAATAAATTCCTCCAGATAGGTGATGGCACTCCCTTCCCACTCCTCCCTGGGAGTTATGTTATTCTGCAATAACAAACCTCGGTCATTCCTGCTTTTTCTTTACTGTATCACTGGTGCAAGAAGCATCCCACTAATGGAGCTGAAATGCTGATTACATGAAATGATATAACCCGGTGGGACACCTCTTTTGATGGCACAAGAGCCTGCCAAAGGATGGGCTTTGGCAACCACCGGATCCCCCTTCTGTCTCAAAAAGCACACAAGCCACGCCACCAGCAACCGGCACTGCAACGTGAGCCAAAAAAGCAATCTTACCGGAGGCGAGATTTCTCTGTTGCCCTGCAAGAGATTGATAAAAACCACATTAGCAGATGCGCCACCAGAACAAAAAGCCGGCCGTGCGGCGAAAAGCAAACGGAACGGAGGTAACCTGTAGCTTCTTGACGTTGCTGATGGTTTCCAGCAGGAGGGAGCTGGCAACGCAGGCTGGCCCTGTGGCCGGTGGCACGGGGACCGAGGCACCCAGCGCCCAGCAGCTCAGCACCAGGCAGAGCAGTGGCAGCATTGTGGTGAGGCGCCGTGCTCCCCTTCTTGGCTGGGGACGGCTGGCTCCTGGCTTCCTTTTATACGTGCACCGTGCGAGGAAATGATTAATACCTCACCGCAAATATGCTCAAACCGAAGGCGAGAAGTCACCTGTAGAGTGGAAGTTGTTACTTTCTTATCTGACGGGGGAAACTACATGTTTCTAAAATAAAGATCCCCCGTAATTCAGTGGGCACTATGTAGTTCAGAAGTTTTAGAAGAAACTAATATGGTTTCAGATGCTGAAAAAGCCTTATGATGCTAGAAGGATTAGTAGCAGATAAACCAGGGCTACGTAGACATCACCCCGATCTTCATGTTTACATTTTCTCTACTTGATGTTGTAGCTCATCTTCACTTTTACCCTAAGAAATGCTTCTGCCTCGTTTGATATCGTTGTCCTCAGGAACCTGTGGCTAACCCAGTGGTGCCATGCTCACATCCAAATGACAAAATGAGAGCCCTCCAGAGACCCTGCGGCTGCTCTGTGAGCCAGGTGCTCTCTGGAGGATGTGAATCCATCCAGCTGGCACCTCCCCATGCCCCGTCTACAGGAGGTTTGGGCGAGGGACACCCCGCGTTGATGTGCCTGGCACAGCGTGCCCCCGCTCAGAGCGCATGGGTCCTGCATGTCAGTCCCGCGGCAGTTTTTCTACTTAACTGGCAATTTTTTTAGCGTGTGTTTGGTTGATGCTTCAGGTCTTGCTATCATTCTGCTGACTGTTTGCTGAGGAAAGCAAGCGGTTGTCCCTGCCACTGCCCACTGTGGAGCACTGCCAAGCCCTCGACTGGGGGCTGGAGGAGCCCTTCTGGAGGCAGAGGCGGGGTGCGGAGCAGACTCTGCTCCCCTCCCGCACGCCCTGCCTCTGCTGGCACAGGGATCGTGGCAGTTTTCCTGCCTTGCTGGACTCCCCCTGATGTTCCTGGCTTTCCCTGCAGTCAGCAGAGCAATCTTACCCCAGAGCTGAGGTCGGGCCACTGTGCGTTATTGCGGTGGTGACCAGAGGAAGGCCAGCTTTGCCTTGTGCTGTCAATGAACGAGCATCAATTCAGTCCAATTTTAGGTGAACAGGGGGAAACATCTGACCCCACTGTTGTCATCTGGTTTCTTAAAGAAAACCCCGTTCCTCTGATTTTATTGGGTCCAGTGCACCCTCAGTAAGTTTGCAGATGACACCAAGCTAAGTGCGTGTGTCGATCTGCTCGAGGGAAGGAAGGCTCTGCAGGAGGATCTGGATAGGCTGGACCGATGGGCTGAGGTCAACTGTATGAAGTTCAACAAGGCCAAGTGCCGGGTCCTGCACCTGGGGCGCAACAACCCCAAGCAGAGCTACAGGCTGGGAGATGAGTGGTTGGAAAGCTGCCTGGCCGAGAAGGACCTGGGAGTATTGGTTGATAGTCGGCTGAATATGAGCCAGCAGTGTGCTCAGGTGGCCAAGAAGGCCAACAGCATCCTGGCCTGTATAAGAAGCAGTGTGGCCAGCAGGTCTAGGGAAGTGATTGTGCCCCTGTACTCGGCTCTGGTGAGGCCGCACCTCGAGTACTGTGTTCAGTTTTGGGCCCCTCGCTACAGGAAGGACATGGACGTGCTCGAGCGAGTCCAGAGAAGGGCGACCAAGCTGGTGAGGGGTCTGGAGAACAAGTCTTACGAGGAGCGGCTGAGGGAGCTGGGCTTGTTCAGCCTGGAGAAGAGGAGGCTCAGGGGCGACCTTATCGCTCTCTACAGTTACCTTAAAGGAGGCTGTAGTGAGGTGGGGGTTGGTCTGTTCTCCCACGTGCCTGGTGACAGGACGAGGGGGAATGGGCGAAAGTTGCGACAGGGGAGTTTTAGGTTGGATGTTAGGAAGTACTTCTTTACCGAAAGGGTTATTAAGCATTGGAACGGGCTGCCCAGGGAGGTGGTGGAGTCACCATCCCTGGAGGTCTTTAAAAGACGTTTAGATGTAGAGCTTAGCGATATGGTTTAGTGGAGTACTTAGTGTTAGGTCGGAGGTTGGACTCGATGATCTTGAGGTCTCTTCCAACCAAGAAATCTGTGTCTGTGTCTATTGAATTTGGGGATAAGATGAGCACAGCGTCCTGGGCCCCTGAGTACCACACTCAGTGGAAATCAGAACTGCCCCCAGGGCTCAGATCCTCGCCCCCGTCTGTTCCCTTCCTAGAGAGCGGGTGGCCCAGGGCTCCACACATCCCTGGCCCTGCTGAGGCCGGGGAGAGAAAGCAGAGTAAGGAGTGCTTTAAAGGGGCCTAACGGGGCACAGATATTGCGTGGACGAGTGCACTTTCTGGTGCTGTACATCGTAGCCAGTTTCAAATCACGCGGAAAAATCTCATCCCTTGGAAGAGGCAAGGGGAATCAGGGCTGCAGCTAAACTTCCTATCAGTGAGCACCAGCAAATTAGTTTTTTTCTCACAGCTGGCTGAAGAAACGAGAATCTCTGTAGGAAGAGCAGAAGGGAAAGGAGTAGGCAGTATGGACTTTTACTGCTGGAAAAAAAACAGAACTGCGTTGGAACTCCACCTTGTTCTCTTTATTCTTTTTATAGCAGCTAATGACATGCAAATGTGTTCTTAGATTGCAGCCAGGATGGAAAAAAAAAAAAAAAAAAGCTGATAAAATCAGAAAGGAGGATGGAACTTGTGGTGTGCTCATGTACGTACACTGATCAGTTGGTCTCTAACACACTGACTCATTTGCAACCAGTCAGAACTGAAACCACTGTGACCACTCTGCTCATCTCATGGCAGGATCAGCGCTGACCTTTCTTTCCTTTCCTGCAGCGAGGGGATAGCTGCCGTGGGATGCTGCCGGGGCCCGGGGAGTTCCCAGGTGCACCTCTGGCCGCCTCCGCCTCCGCCAAAAAATCCGAGGAAGACTTGTGCGAGCGAGATGTGAGCTCCGATATGACTCCGCTGATATGTTTTCACTGGGCAGAGCCATCCGAAGTATCCCCGTCCTCGTCAGACACTGAATTAAATTAACGAGCAGAAAATGGGTTGGCCCATTAAGGAGTAACTGAAAGCCTAACAGAAAATTAACCGAGCAAATTAAAAAAAAAAAAAAAATTACAAAGAAATTAACTGAAAAGCTAACGGGAGTTGTCAGGTTTCTAAGTGTGGAGGGATGGTGGCCTCCATTTTTGTGAGCTGGGCTGTGTGCGACTGGCGTGCAGTGTCAGGGCGGTGATGGTGCAGGCTGCTCCTCCAAGCAAAATTCACCCTGAGAAGGGTTTGTTGGAGAGCCTCTGGGTCAGCACCACGTGTGTGATCGTTATGTGCTCAGCACCACGTATAAACTGCTCCAGTAGGAGTTAAGCCAGCTGAAGGGTGATGGATTGTCATACCAGGGGAAAGCAGCCTTTTTGAAGTAATTTTACTCATTTATGCCACTTCATCTCAAAATGATTTTCTTGCTCTCACTGCTCTACGAGAAGATTGATCAATGGCCCCTTTCAGTCCTCTGAGTATCCTCTTCACACTTGTGTCAAGCTTGTGCCTATGCATTCTTGTGCAACCTGGAAACGTTTTTATTTCTCCCCAAATCCTCGCCCCTGCAATATTTATAGCCTTCAGTGGCTCTCGTGCATAGCTAGGCAGAGCAAACCAACAGCTCCTCAGTCATGATGCGTTCCCCATTCCCTTCCTTTGCCCTTTCCTGTGTCTCTTCCAGACTGAATTAATCCTGAATGTGGGAGGCTGAAATACATTTTTAACATTTGTAGAGCTCTTTGCGGACCGGCGTCAACACCTCCTCGTCTCAGCACTGGAAGGAGTTAAGAGTATTACATCTCTGTGGTCTGCCTCTGCAGAAGGAAGGAAACTGTGCTTCTCCAGGCAGTGCGGGGCAGTACCAAATGCTGCTCAGAAGCAGCAGAAAGGAAAGTTGTTGCTGCTGGGGGCTGCGCTCAGCCAGTGCATCTGCAGCAGATGCGCAGCTCTGCTCCCCAGCCCCAGGACATTCCTTTCACATTTCGTACCCTGGCTGTGGTCGCTGGTTCACATCCAGCCGTCTGGACAGTGGGCTGGTGTCCCTGGAAAGTGGCCCTCGGAGCGCGGGTCCGAGCCGGGCTGATCACCGAGCAGGGGCCGTGCATTTGGGAATAGTCCTGGGCACAGGAGGACCGTTTGGTTAATTAAAAAAATTCTCCACAGGTTTTATTACTTCCTCTGTAGTTACTCAAAAAAATACCTGTGAGTCACAGTGGCATGCCCTTCCTTCACAGGGCCAGGAGAGTATTATACAGATGAATGGGCTCAGAAATGAGTCCCAGGCCAGCTCACTGGTCACATCGCAGCCTCCAGACCCCCTGCCTCTATTCTTTGGAGGCTCTGCCAGGGCAGACTCTGTCTTAAGGGGGATTTAGCAGGCTCGGCTGCTCTCAGACTCATGGGCTTTTTTGTAGCTCACCAACTTTGGGAAAGCAAGGAAAACCTCCCTGCTCGCTTGAAGAGGTGTTGTACCAGAGAGCCAAGAGTACGGTGATTTCCTTACTTTTCAAGCAAAACTAGAGGTAAGTTGTGAATTTCATAGAATCCTAGAATGACAGAATGGTTGGGGTTGGCAGGGACCTTGAAGCCACCCAGTGCCACCCCCTGCCCTGGTCGCGCCCCCTGTCCCCAGCCCCCCCAGCCTGGCCGTGGGCACTGCCAGGGACGGGGCAGCCCCAGCTCCCGGGGTCAGCCTGTTCAGTGCCTCGTCACCCTTAATCATTTCTCTGTGAAATTCCAAAAAAAAAAAACAAACAAAAAAACAGCTGTCTTTTCTGCCACAGGAGATTTCCTGGGCATTCCCTGTGCCTGTCCAGCCCGGGACTGTGGGGTGCTGCACGTGGGCCGACAGACATTAGTGCATGCATGCGTCTGCCCCCGGCCCTGACAGCAGAGGCCAGGGCACACCCCTCTCGAGCAAGCCGAAACCCAAAAACCTCAGCCATCAACACAAAATACCCGTTCCTATTTTCTGTTAGGAAATACGCCTGCAATTTCTAAAATCTTCCATTCACGGAGAGTAATTAAGGGACATCCCTGAGCTTGAGTTTACGGTGTCAGTCCTCCCGAGCTCCCCAAGACCCCGTGTGCTCCGGGCGAGCAGCCGTGGCCCCACGCCTCCCGCATCCTTTAGCTGCTGCCTATCAGATGTGTGCGGTGGCTTTGGCAGCTGCCGGAGAGCAGGCAAAGAGCCAGGCCGTGCTCAACAGTGGTGATTCATTGCCTGAGAAGGCACCCGTCTGAAACCATGCGCGGCCGAGAGAAATGCAGATGATCAATCCAAACAATTTGTAATGGGTGTTTTCAGGCACATCGCCCCACCCGCTGACCATCTCAGATTTGCCGCTGGGGAGCGGGTCACCAGGAAGGGACAATTAATTTTTCAGTTGCAAAACCACCTCATATTACTGGGAAAGGAATTGTGTTCCGAACACGGCTGTTTGTGTGAAAGCACGATCATGTTCTGCAGAAAATAAACACAGTTTGTGAATCCTGATAAATGACTAATGAGAACTGAAGAACAAAAATAAAGCTAATTAATGAGGGAAAATGAGTAATCCACCAAATACTTCAAGAAAGAAAGCAGGGAAATTACCCTTGAAGAGTATTAATCCAGATTTAGCTGCTGACTACAACGTGACGGAGTGCAGGCTGCCTTCACCTCGCCATGAATGCATCACCACCATCTCCACTGGGACAGTGATGCCACTTCTCATGTCCATCTGGCTTATCCTTGGGGCGAAGAAATGATGTCCCTCGAAGTGGTGCTCAAACAGGAGAGGAGAGAGGAGAGGGAAGGAGCACGGGAGCAGCGGATCCATGTGCAAGGTGCTTTCCGATGGCTCTGTGCCCGGGGAGCCTCTGGCGCGAGCACGCTCGCACTGCCCTGGGCAATGGGGATCTGCTCCATCTCGGCCGCCCTGCCCTGCCTGGGAAATGGGGCACCCGGGTCCCGAGCTGCAAAGTGTGGCCTCGAGGTTGTGCCTGGGTAGGGACCCTGCGAGGAATGGCACTGCTGTGAGTAATTTCTTGCTTATCAGAGAGCGCTCCACATAGCTCACACCTACAAATCCTAAAAGTAGAGTGTGCCTCTGCTCATGCGACCTGCCCCACTGCCCCGCTCTCTTCCCCACCGGAGCACAGGCACTCGCCTTTCCTGCTGCTGATGGGAGTAAGCGGCAAAAATTGTACAATAAAAGACTGCTTCCTCTGTGAGCAAGTCTGCAGCTGCTTAGCTAAGATTCGGAGCTCCGCAGCAGCTTAGCTAAGGTTTGAAGGCATGTGTGTTTTATTGTGCTGCGATGATGCAAGATTCTTATCAGCGTGTTAAAACAATGATGCAGCAGTTGTGGTAACCAAACGCCGGTGCCAGTGCCAGCACAGTCGTGCCAGGGACGTGAGTGTGCCACCGTCCTGAACCTGGGCATTCCCTGCGCCCCTATTTGCACACCGCTCTGCTGGTAGGCTCAGCGGTATTCGGGTTATTTACAAGCTGCTGTGTGGGATCAGAGAAGAGGGCAGGGCTCTCAGAAATGACCGCAAAATCGGCCTTACCCTCAGGCTGCCGAGGGGCTGGGGCGCCTCTGAGCCCAGCGGGGCAGCGAGGAGGACGCTGAGCACCCCAGGGAGCACCGCAGGCCCCAGAGGAGCGCCCACCGCTGGGTACGGCTGCGGCGCTGCCCCGGCTGTCTGCTGGCTCTGCTTTGTCTGGAGCCAGCCCAGCGCTGGCTCTGTTATTAACGCTTTGCTTTTCCCTTTCGTGTTTGTCAGAGTTTCCTGGACTGCTGTGCTGAGAATGCTGAGCGTTAGTAATGTTTTCTACTTAGAACACTGACTTTTTCCTCCTTTTCACACTCCCGCAATTCCGTGACTTCCCATTTGTCTGAAAAGTGAATTTAAGATTTAACGTAAAATAAGTAAGTGTAATTTAAGATAACGTATGTCAACAATTAAACACTTCATTGCTAGCAAAAACCGATGACACCTGGCAGCATCAGGACTCTCTTCAGGGCACCTCTCGCTATTCGCTGAACTTCTGTGGCACCGGCAAGACCCCCGAGGGCCGGGGCTTCTGCTGTGGGTGGGGGGCTCGGGGAGGAGGCTGGGGCTGGGGCCGCCCTGCAGCTCCTGCGGGAAAAGCCCAGCACCAGCACCCTGGACATGGGGCTTGCCTGGGGGGCTGCAGGGGGTGTGTGTGGGGTGTGTGTACCCCATGGTCACCACACAGAGCTGTCAGCGGGAAAAAATAATAATAAAAAATTGAAATAATAATAATAATGATATATATATAATAAATATTAAAGGTTATATATACCATATATCATATATCATACATAGTATATTATATATCATATCATATAATATATTATGTATTATGTATTATACATTATATATTATACATTATGCATTATACATTACTTATATATATATAAACATATATATATATATAATATATTATTATTTATTTATTTATTTTTTCTGCGCTTGCTTCCGCTGCGGTGGCTGTGGTTCTGAGGCTCTGGGGGAGTTTTCTGGCCTCTCAGCCCCTCCGTGGTCACGGAAAGCTCCCTCCCCACTGCCAGCTGCAGAAGCGGCTTTGCAGGAGCGCCCGGCGGGTGGCCGCAGCCCCGGGGAGCCCCCAGCCTGTGCCCGCTCCCTAGCGCTGTTCAGAAAGAAAGGCAACGGCACAGGTGTTGAGTTCTGGAAGGTTTATTTCTGTAAAGATCCACCAGCTTTCATGAAGGGTTACAAACAGTTAGTAAAGGTGAAGCCAATGCATGCAACGCGTGGCGTGCGTCCTCACAGCCCAGCCGGAGCAGTGGCATTCCTCTCGAATATCATTTTATTAAATATTAACTTGTAGAATCTAAACACAGCGCACACACCTTTTAAGTACTTCCCATAGCCATGGATACTCAAACAATTTGAAAAACAGGTATTACCTAATTCTTCTCAATAAAGGCAGCTCACAGGGGATGTGGGAAACACCTCGTGTCAGCCGGACAGGTGCTGAGGAACAGCAACCAAGGTTGCCAGAGAAGTGTTTGCATTTGTATTGTCCAGAATGTGGTTAGATTTGGGTGACACCACTTGCTTAGTCAAAAATAAACCATGCAGTAGTTTAAGCCATCGGGTCAAAATGCCAAGGGAGGAGCAGGTGGGGGCGCAAACCTCGGCCTCCTCCAGTCCGGGGCTGCTGCAGGGGTCCGGAGGCCCCAGGGGGTCTGTCCCCATCCCCGTCCCCATCCCACAGGGTGGCTTTGCCCTGGCTCCAAGAGCACTTGGGTGATGCTGAGCCCAGGGGATGCGGCTGGGGATGGTGTGACAGAGAAATAGGGTGAGAGGGAAAGGAAGGGGCATCCACAGAGCCCTCCTCACACACTGATAAAAAATAGGTTCCTAAAGAATGTACTTAAATACATCAACATCACAATAAATATATCAAAATATCCGCAAATTATAAATAAATAAATAAATAAATAAATAGAAAAGCAAACAAACAAGTTTTTCCTTATGGACCAACACAACGTCAGTTAAACTATTAGGACTATATAAAATATTTAAGTCGTGTTTAAAATACTTCAGTCTTTTAACTGAGCAACGTTTCATCATTAGAGAGAACGTCTGCTCTCATAATGTCATTTATATATATAAAAATATATAAATATACATACAATGTATACCTCTGTCTATAAACATTCCATAGGCATATTCCTGAGAATAAGTTAATAATAGAATCACATTTTCATTTGCAGTAGAGTTATGGTTCTTCATTTCTTCTTGGGTTTGGTGTAGTCCTTCTGGTCCGGCTCATTTTAAATTTTCCCGTTGAGGTGTAGCAAGAAATCTTCAAATGTTTTCATGAATTTATGTCTTAATACTTTTGCAGTCTTACATTTTTCATTGCGATCCTTAAAAATAAAAATAAAATAAGAGCACAATTTAGTAACTTGAATAGGAGTATCACATTTAACTCTGTGCTGTTTGGTACATCCATTTCTTTCAAACGCTCACAGAGTGCATTTCGGGGGCTCAGGGAACCAGCCCCTGGAGCTCAGAGCCCCACTACATCGTGCAGGTGACAGCTGATCGGGCACCTGCTAAGGATGTCCCGAGCTGCCGCAGTTACTATTCACATCTGGCTGTTTTTCATCTCATTATCTTTCATACAATTAAGATTATAGAGGTGAAAATAGCGACATATGCTTCCTTAGGGGAGAGTGCTTTAAGGAAGAAAGCAGACATCTTTATACCCTTCTTCTTAATTATCAGATGAGATTCCCAGCGCCTACTGCAGCCAAAGCAGTGCCCGTCCCAGAAGCTGCGTCCCCCAGGGGTGCTCTTACTGGGAGCCATAACTGAATGCTCTGCTGTTGAGTAGCACTAAGCCAAACTTACTTCGGAGAAGATTTTGCACTCGTAAAGTCTGGACAGTTGGGTGATGGTATTTTGGTTCTTCGTCTCATTTTCTTTCAGGGACACCATGAATACATTCAGGCTGTCGTGAACGCATTTCTGCATTTGAAAGAATTGCACATGGTTATCTTCAACAGCTGTGTGATATGTCAGTACCACATACGTAACACATCATATCCCGGGGATTTAGATACCCAAGAGAAATACTAACCTACCAAAATTAAAAGCTGCATTTTCAAACACAACCCCTTATTTTCTATTCAGCAATTTAATGGACACCAAACTTAGAAAACCACAGTAAAAGCTATAACTTTTGTTTGAAAAACGTGTTAAAGAAAAAAATATAATAGTAATAATAATAATAATAAAAAAAACCACGCTGCCTTCAGCAGGAGCTGCAGGTGCCACTGCAACCTGGACACGTAAAACCTGCAAGTGTCCAACAGGGTGAATATGCCTCAGGGGAAAGTAAAGGAAAGTCAACCCTGAGTTAGGAACGTATTTCTTGCTATCATATCTCCTTGAAAATTAAATGGAATTGTCTCAATGAAATACAAATAATTATTGCTACTGGTCAGTATTTTAAACTTTTCTCCCTGAAAGCCAGAGGGATGCTCTTTGCCTCCTGTTAAATTAAACTAGGAGGTGGGCTCCTTCCTCACACTTGTGCTGTTCATCTCCTCTGTAAAAAGCTCCTTCTTTCCATGAGACTGCAGGAGAACACAGCTCAGTGAATTAATGGGTCTGTATGGGATACCGAGCAAATAGTAACTTTGAACTAAGATGATGGGTTCAGAGCACAGAGGAGGCCAGTGCCCACTGCGAGCCATCTGAAGGATAGTAGCAGGGGCAGCAGCTTTCTGTAAGGTCTTGCAGCCACTTTGCATTTCCCTGGATTTCTCGAGCAATCTCAGTGCTATCACAGTTGTGAAGTGGAAAAGAAACTTGGGGATTTGAGACAATAATTTTAAATAGAAGAGATGTATGCAGGTTCTTACCTTAGGATCCGTAGGTACAACAGACAAATCCTGACCAAGAGAAAATGAAATTAGCAACTTTCAAACAAATCTTGGAATAGAAAGCAGCCAGGTGCAAGCCACCAGGTGTAACTTACTGTTATTTCTATCTCTGTTCCATTCTTCACAATATTGAGAAGTTCTTTGATGATGGATCCACTGGAGCAGTGGTCCGGCTGCGAGGGTCCTGCGGTGCTGGTGGACCTGGTTGTCGGCATCGGTGCAGAGCTGCAGAGCACCCCCAGAGTCAGCAGAGCCACGAGCTGGGCCAGCATTGCGAAGTCAGTTCTGCACTTCGGCTTGGTGAACTGTGTGTGGCTCTGCCCTTGGCTTCCCTTATATACACAGTGCTGGCTGGAGGAAATGATTAATATCTCACCACAAACATGCTCATGCTAAAGGGGAGGCGGGGAAGATTTACCTGAAGAATGGAATCTGCTGGTTATTCAAA